>NC_054470.1:71229777-71893225 GCF_017639515.1 Carcharodon carcharias
ATTAACCCAAACATAAAGTCATTCTGAAAAGGATCAAGAGCTCTGTGTTCCATCAGCTTTAGTATCCTTGAATCAGTGTCAGCCAACCAGACACTGCAGCCCTGCCAACACAAACATGTGGGATTCAGCCAGAGGGGCCAACTTTCAGAGACGGGTCATTCAGTCCAAACATTTTAAGGAGCTGGTATAAATGTGCATTTATTAACAAAGTGGAGCAACACTGCAAAAGAGGTTCAACTTAAACACTGGTACCTTTCACTATCTCGGGTGTGGGACCGAGCTGTGTTTAAGCAGAACCTGCGCGTGACTTTCTTTGAGTTTACCTGCTGAATCCCACCACTGAGCTGCAGACGGAAACCTTCAAAAGCACAGAAGGCTGTCTGACTTAAATGAAAGGGGAAAATATAAAAATTCATCTTTCATCTCTGTAACAACTGTACACAATCATAGTCCGATAAACAATCATTCTCAATCTTGCATCCTGATTTTACAGACAGGTACAGCACCATTTTGATTTTGTAATTGTTTTGGATGTTCAATTTTACTCTGACCATATATGGCTAAGCTGTTCATAAAAAGCAATGTCATGGTTAATGTAGTGAAAAAGAGGCCCCAGCACCCTACTCTGCAAAGTTCCAAATCTCATCTGTAGTGTTGCAGGGAGGCACTGTGCAAAGACCAGACATCTGCTCACAGAGGCAAGTAAAACACTGAGCAACTCTGACGTGCTCTCTGTCAGTTAATAAGAGACACTGCCAACAGCATGAATTGAGCACTTTTCACACATGATAGCAGTAGTCCAGAGACAAATGAAATTCCTTTAATGTAGGAAAGCATTCTGGGAATCAATGTAGGTCAGTGAGTACATGGGTGATGGTTGACCAGGACTTGTTACAAACTATTGTATGTGCAGCAGAGATGAAAAAATATCACGTCAAACATTAATTTACAAAATCTTTAAGTAATTTCATGCTCTAGCATTTCTGAAAGTTATGTAGTTGCAATCTGTAGAATGAATGTTAACTCTGTTTCTTTCTCCATAGATGCTGCCAGATCTGCTGAGTTTTTCCAGCATTTTATGTTTTATTAAAGCATGCAGAATGCTGATTCTGATTGGACACTTAAAAACCAGGCTAACGATCATTCATGTATTGAAAAACTAAAGCATGAATGGGAGTAGCATGTTCTGGTAGGTTATCTCACAATTTGAAAGTACAATCATGCTGTATCCTTCCTGCTGTCCGGAACAGCCTTTTGGCACCCATGCGACTTGATGTTCAGCCTTGGTTCAGTGGTAGCGATCTTGCCTTTGAGGCAGGAGGTCATGGATTCTGGCCCCACTCAGGACTTTAGCTCATAACATCAGCTATCATCTTAGAAAGTGATTGGCATCGTCAAAGCTTTCAAATGTGATGTTAAACCAAGGCCTTAGCAGATATGGCTCAGTACTTGCTTCTTAGAATGGAAAAGGCACCTCCAGTCAACTGAATTAATCGATGCACAAGGGTTTTCAACAGAAAAATCCAAAAAAAATTGTTCATATTAAGAACAAATGATTGCTCCCACATGAGCAGATGTTTCTTCTCAGGTTGTGCTGGTCTTTTTGGTTTAATTCATCCAAAATCAGACCAACCAGCACAACAGATCATGAATTTTTAAGCATATATTGAGTTGCCACAATCTTTTGCGCTAGCTTTAAAAACATAGTGTTGGAAACCTACTCCACTCAAAGCTGGCTATGCATTCCAAGATTGAATTAACCAATATGATGAGCTTACAGTAATTGCACCTTTTGCAGGCCTTCATGGAGACTCCTTAAATTAAGCTATTTTCTCAGGTACAAGAACACTAATAAACACTGTCATATTTTATATTATTCATAAGGAGCTAGGAAATAATTGCTCTATGAAAATATATCCTGGGGCACGTGGAGTAACAATGTATGAGTCTACCAGTCACATGGAGAACTGCAAGAAATGCATTCAATGAAGCTCCAGTACTTTTGAATTTAAAGTGCGTTTATTTTGAACTAATGTGAACCAGAAGACAGAATGTCCACTTTTTAAAAACTTTTAGCCATTTTTAATATTACGTAAATTGGTACTGGTTAGCAATGCAACTAGTGAATGATTCTGCATAGTTCCTTAATGTCATTCTCAGGTCCTTCAAACATGGCAACTCACAAGCAATGGATTAGCCACTGATATTAAAATGCCTTTTTTTGTAATTAACTCATTTTCAGGGTATTAATGCAACTCTTAAATGTATGAAGGAATATTTTTAAATGCAAATTTTCTTTCCAAAAGAATTATGTTCTTAAACATTACCTGAATGCGTTGGTAAACGGAAGATTTCATGTCCAGTAATATACAAATAAGATTGATTGAAAGCGTTAGAAAACAAAACTTCTTAAAGCTAGTGCAATTTTGAGTGCAATTTGCACCCGAATCATTGATTACACCTAAAGTACAAACATTTCACCACACTCTCTAAATGAATCTTTGATGCTGCCTCAACACAAAGCTGTCATAAGCAATAATGCTTAACAGTTCCTGGCCACTTTCTCCCTGCTGGATATCATCAGTGTTGAACACATTTGCCTGTAAGCTCATGTTGGGACAGACATCTGACTGAATCCTTAAACCCTAAGAACTAATGTCAATCTTGATCGCAGGGTGGAATCCATATTCTACTTTTGAAGCTAGATAAATAAAGAAAATAACAGCAAACAGTAAGATCAGAAACTGTCTCTGGCAGAAACTGAGATTGAAGTGTTGGAACTGATAAGGTAAGTTTGATCAGTGGTCAGGAGCTCATCAGCACCCCCCACCCACGCCCCTGTGCCCTACAAGTAACCAGTAAAGATAAATTCCAGTTGAGAAGTTTATGGCCTCAAGTCTGCATTCACTCAAAAGGAAAGTACAAGACTTTGTGAAGGACAAAACCAAATTCAACAGCCCACAGAAACAATTAATTCAAACTCTATTGTAAGTGAAAAGGTGCTCGCCTCCCTCCCTGCCAGATGGAGAGCACAGAGTGGAGATGACAAGGCCTGAATATGATAAAGAAAGAGTGCTAACTTGGGAATTTGCTGCAGGTGGGATATCTCTGGTAAGTTTTTCCTTAAGCTATAATTTAGCTTAACAGTCAGACTCTGACTTAGAAATTTAAAATTGCGAGCTAATTAAATAGCCTAGTTGAACAGAACTTGCCTAGCAGTGGCAGTTATCTGTCAATCAATTGAAAATGGTTGCCTGAATAGATATTAATTACTGTAGCAGGAAGCTGACTTCACTGTTTCAACTTGAATGTGAGTCACCAGCCCTCTATAAAAGCAGCCAGGTCTTGCGACCACATAGAGTAAATGTTTCCAGGAGAGCTTTTTAAGCCAGCACGTAGAAAGTCCCACAAGAGAGGGGACAGTGTTAGACCTAATTTTAGGGACCGAAGCCAGGCAAGTAGTAGAAGTGTCAACAAGGGGGAACATTGCGGTGATAGTGACCATAACTCAGCAAAATTTAAGGTAGTTATGGAAAAGGACAAAGATGGACCAGAAATAAAGGTTCTGAATTGGGGGAAGGTTGATTTTAATATGATAAGACAGGACGTGCCCAAAGAGGACTGGGGCAGCTACTTGTAGGAAAATCTACATCAGAGCAGTGGGAACCATTCAAAAAGGAAATAGCGATAGTGTAGGGCCAACATGTTCCCATAAAGGTGAAGGGTGGGACCAACAAGTCCAGAGTCACTGGATGTTGAGGAATGTACAGGATTAGATAAGGAAAAAAAGGGAAGCTAATGGTAGGTACTGAGGGCTCAAAACAGGGGAAGCCCTAAAGGAGTATAGAGAGAGCAGGAGGTTGCTTAAAAATAAATTGAGAGAAGGAAGAGGTGGGAATGAAAAAACCCTGGCGGGTAAAATAAAGGAAAATCCAAAGGCATTTCATAAGTATATTAGGGGCAACAGGATAACCAGGGAAAGAGTAGGGCCCATTAGGGACCAAAGTGGAAATCTGTGTGAGGAGCCGGAAGATGTAGGTGAGGTTTTAAATGAGTACTTTGCATCTGTATTCATTATAGAGAAGGACGATGTAGGTATAGAAATCAGGGAGGGGGGCTGGGATACTTGAATAAATTAGCATTGAGAAGGAGGAGGTATTAGCAGTTTTAGCAGGCTTAAAAATGGGTAAATCCCTAGGCCTAGATGTTTCCCAGGCTGCTATGGTGGGAGGGAAGAGAGGAGATTGCGGGGACCCTGACATTAATTTTTAAATCCTCTCTGTCCACAGGAAAGGTGCCAGAGGACTGGAGACAGCTAATGTTGTGCCATTATTCAAGAAGGGTGGCAGGGATAAACCAGAGAACTATAGGCCAGTGAGCCTAACATCAATGGTAGGAAAACTCTCGGAAAAAATTCTGAGGAACAGAATTAATCTTCACTTGGAGAGGCAAGGGTTAATCAGTGATAGTCAACATGGCTTTGTCAGGGGGAGATCATATCTAACAAATTTGATTGAATTTTTCGAGGAGGTGACTAAGTGTGCAGATGAGAATAGTACAGTTGATGTAGTCTACATGGACTTCAGTAAGGCTTTTGACAAGGTCTCACATGGGAGAATGGTCGGGAAGGTAAGAATCCAGGGCAACTTGGCAAATTGGATCCAAAATTGGCTGAGTGGCAGGAGGCAGAGGGTGATGGTCGAAGGTTGTTTTTGTGATTGGAAGCCTGTGTCCAGCGGCGTACCGCAGGATTCAGTGCTGAGTCCCTTGCTATTTGTAGTGTATATTAATGATCTAGACATGAATATAAGACGTATGATCAGTAAGTTTACAGATGACACGAAAATTGGTGGTGTCGTAAATAGTGAGGAAGAAAGCCTTAGACTACAGGGCGATATCGACAGATGGGCAGAACAGTGGCAAATGGAATTTAATCCTGAAATGTGTGAGGTGATGCATTTTGGGAGAGCTAACAAGACAAGGGAGTACAAAATGAATGGTAGGACCCTAGGAAGTACAGAGGATCAGAGGGACCTTAGTGTGCATGTCCACAAATTCTTGAGGGCAGCAGAAGTAGACAAGTAGATAAGGTGGTTAAGGCAGCATATGGAATATTTGCTTTTATTGGCACTGAATACAAGAGCAGGGAGGTTATGATGGAGCTGTATAAAATGTTAGTTAGGCCACATTTGGAGTACTGTGTGCAGTTCTGGCCACCACACAATGTGATTGCACTAGAGAGGGTGCAGAGGAGATTCGCCAGGATGTTGCCTGGGCAGGAGCGTTTTAGCTATGAAGAGAGGTTAGGTAGGCTGGGGTTATTTTCCTTAGAGCAGAAAAAGCTGAGGAGGACCTGAATGAGGTGTACAAAATTATGAGGGCCATAGAACGGGTAGATAGGTAGAAACTTTTCCCCTTAGTGGAGTGGTCAGTAACCAGGGAATATAGATTTAAGGTAAAGGGCAGAAGGTTTAGAGGGGATTTGAGGAAAACTCTTTTCATCCAGAGGGTGGAAGGATCTGGAACTTACTGCCTGAAAGGTTGGTAGAAGCAGGAACACTCACAACATTTAAGAAGTATTTAGGTGAACATTTGAAACGCTGTGGTATTCAAGGCTACGGGCCAAGTGCTGGAAAATGGGAGCAGAGTAGATAGCAACTTGATGACCGGCGCGGACACAATAGGCCGAAGGGCCTCTTTCTGGGGCGGTAATGGTGAGGTGGGGTAGTATTTAAACTAGGGAATTATAAGTATTGCATTAAATTGATACATTAACTAGCTAAACTATTCAATAAACTAATAGGTAACAGTTGAGTGATATTTCTAAAGTTGAAACCTAAACAGTTAAATAAAACACAATAAAGATGGCAGGGCAAGTGATGTGTTGCAGCTGCAGAATGTGGGATGTGGGACCTGGTGGACACCAGGGTGATCCATGGTAACCACATCTGGAATAAGTGTCTGCAGCTCGCGGAACTTTGGACACGGCGATGCATCAGAGAGGGGGAAAGTTACCAGGACCCTATGTTCCATTAGGCAGTCCCACCCCTTAGGCTTCATACCTCTGATTTGATCTGTAGTCAGGGACAGGAAGCTGTGGCTTTAAGAGAGGCCGATATGGGGACCCAGAAGGTAACAAGGGAGGAGCCTTAGCTCCTATAATTGTTCAACCAGTCCGAGGTTCTTGTAGCCTATGTGGATGAAAGCAGAGACTGCAGGTAAGATGAGCAAACTGATCACACCATCATGGTGCAGGGAATCATTCAAGCAAGAGTAGTGAAAAGGAATGTAGTTGTAGTATGGGACAGTATAATTAGGGGAATATATGCTGTTCTCTGCAGCCAAGAGCATGAGTCCTGAAGGGTATATTGCCTGTCCTGTGCCAGGGTAAAGGACATCTCCTCTGGACTGGAGAGGAACTTGGAGAGTCAGGGGAATGATCCAATTGTTGTAGTCCATGTGGGTCCCAAAAACATACATAGGACTAAGAAAGAGGTTCTGCCAAAGGAGTATGAATATCGAGGGGCTAAATTACAAAGCAAAACCACAAAGGTAATAACCTCTAGATTACTACCTGAGCCACGAGCCTATTGGCATGGGGTAAATAGGATCAAATTCATCGGGAGCTGGCGCCAGTACTGGGGAAAGAGGAAGCTAAACCATTGGGATTTTCTTCATCTGAACTGCATTGGAACCAGTGCCCTGGCAAGTTGTATTACTAAGGCTGTAGACAGGGCTTTAAATTAAATAGAGAGGAGGAAGCGTTCACATGAGATGATATTTGGAAAATTAAAGTGGAAGGATGAGGCAATAGTGCAGGTAGCGATATGGGTAATAGTAACCAGGGCGTGACAGAAAGGGACAGAGCATTAAAACCATTAGAGAACACCAACAAATATGGTCAGAGTGAGGAAAAATAGCTTTAAACTAACAGAGGGAAGGAAGAGGAGTTGGATGAAGAAAGGTTTAGAAATCTAAAGGTTAAAGTTGCAGCAATAGAAAAATATATCAATGTGCGTAAAGACAAGCTAAGTGAGGCAGGAAGTGATAGAGATTAATGATAATAGCACATCAGAGAGTAAGGTCCATGCAGGGAATAGTAGTATAAAATAAAATTGAAGTCATTTTATCTGAATGTGTGCAGCATCCGCAATAAGTTAGGTGAACTAGTGACACGAATAGAGATAAATGGTTTAGATCCAATTACCATTACAGAGACATGGTTACAAGGTGTCCAAGGTTGGGAAATAAATGTTCCATAGTATACATATCAAAAAGACAGGCAGAATGGAATAGGGGGAGGGGTAACCCTGATAATAAAGGATGATATAAGGACATTTGTGAGAAAGGATCTTGGCTCAGAACATCAGGAAGTAGAATCAGTGGGTGGAGATTAGGAATAGCAAAGGTCAGAAATCACTGGTTGGAGTAACTTATAGGCCCCTTAACAGTAGTAATATCATCAGAGCATTAAACAAGCCTTTATTAGAGCTCGTAACAAATGCAATTTAATATTTATGGCAGAAATTCAATCTTCATATAGACTACATTAATCAAATTGGCAAAGATCATCTGGAAGATAAGTTTATAGAATGCTTTTGCGACAGTTTTCCAGAGGACTATGTCATGGAACAAGTCAGGGATAAAGTTACTTGACATCTAGTCTTGTGCAACAAAGCAGCATTAATTAATAATGTCAAAGTAAAAGATCTGCTGGGAAATAGTGATCATGATACTGTTATGATCATAGTAGAGATTAGCAATTTTTTTCAGAATCTGAAAAACCAGGTATTTTCTAAAAAAATGAAGCCATAAAGTTCAGTTTGTATCAAAAGAATTTTACGACACAAAAATCAAAGAATATGTATACTAAAAATATATTCTATCTTAAATAGTCAGTTACATTAAAGGTAATAAAAATGTAATCAACTCAGTTACTTATAACCTAAACTAAACTATTTAAATCACATTTCGTTACACACCCATTAGACTTACGCTCCCAATTAATTCAAGTCAGATAAGTCCAACTCACTGTTAGGAGTCTTTCAGTTAATAACAGGTTTAACTTTTAACTAGCACACAAAATTCAACTGTACTCTGTTTGAGAGTATCTCCTCTACAGCCTGCTTGGTCTCAAACCTACAACTTAAACTGCTTGAACGTGAACTTACACCACTATAATTAACTTACGTTGACATTATTATCCTCTGTTGTTTGTCTCCCAGGCAACCTGGTCAGATGGTCATTTACTGGGAGCTAGGTGCTTTACAAGAAATCATATCCTGGATAAACCTAGTTCTTAAAGGGACCATCACCTCAAGATAAAATATAGTTCTTTCTCCCCAAAAGCACATGGGTCACCACAATACAATTGAATTCTAACTGACATACATGAACCATAAGCAAAAATCTTAAACTTAAACAAAACCAATTACGTAACATTGACAGGAGAGTTAGTTTGGTTAAATAGAAGAAGTGGTATGGCAGGTAAATAAATAGTGGGAGACATTTAAAGAAACAATTCAAAATGTTCAATAAAAATACATTCCATTGATAAACAAGAATTCATTGAGTAAGATCCATCTATGGTTTACTAAGGAAATTAAGCATAGTATTAGATTAAAAGAAGGGACATTTAACATCACAAAACATAGTGGTAAGCCTGAGGATTTGGAGTGCTATAGAAACCAGCAAAGGTCCATCAAAAGAATGATAAAAGGAGATAAAATAGAATGAGAATAAACCAGCTAGGAACATAAAAACAGATTGTAAGAGCTTTTACAAATAGATAAAAAGGAAAAGAGTAGCTAAAGTAAACATTGTTTCCTTAGAAGCAGAGACAAGAGAAATTATCATGGGGAATGACGAAAAGGTAGAGACATTGAACAAATATTTTATGTCTGTCTTCACAGTAGAACAGAGAAGTTACATACCAGAAATAGAGTACAATCCAAGGGCTAATAATTGAGATAATTAATGTAATTGATATCAGCAGAGAAAAAGTACCGAAGAAACTCAAAGGACTAAAACCTGACAAATTCTCAGGATCTGAGGGCCTATATCCTATGGTTCTAAAAGAGATAGCTGCAGAAAAAGCACATGCGCTGGCTCTGATTTTCCTGAATTCTCTAGGTTTTGGAGTGGTCCCAGCAGGTTGGAAGTTAACAAATGTAACACCACTATTCATTAAGAAGGGAGAGAGAAAATGGGAACTACAGGCCAGTTAGCCTGACATTGGTTATCGGGTAAGTGTTGGAATCTAAAATTAAGGAAGTCTTAACACTTAGAAAAACATACTATAATTAGAAAAAGTCAACTTGATTTTATGAAAGGGAAATTCTGTTTGACAAATTTATTCACGTTTTTTGAAGATGTAACTAGTAGGTAGATAAAGGCGAATCAGTAGATGTGGTGTACCTAGATTTCCAAAAGGTATTCAATAAGGTGCCACACGAAAGGTTAAGATACAAGATAGAGACTCATGAAGTTGGAGGTGGTATATTAGTATGGATAGAGGATTGGTTAACAGACAGGAAGCAGATAGTAGGGATAAATTAGGCATCTTCAGTTGGTAGGCTGTGACTAATGGTCACTGATCCACAAGGATCAGTGGTGGGGCCTCAGCTATTTACAATCTATACAATTCTATATTAATGATTTGGCGAGGAGACAACATTTGGTGAAGATTCATAGCACAGTAGGAATGTAAGTTGTGACAAGGATACAGAGGCTGCAAACATTATAGACAAGTTAAGTGGGTGACAAGGTGGCAGATGCAATATAATGTAGGGAAGTGTAGGTTATTCACTTTGTAAGAATAGAAAAGCAGAAAATTTAAAAAGCATTGGTATAACTTGCAAATGTTGATGTTCAGAGAGACTCATACAAGAAAGACAAGAAATTAACATGCATTTCAGAAAGCAGTTTCAAAGGTAAATGGCACGTTGGCCTTTATTGAAAGGGGATTGGACTACAGGAATAAATAAATCTTCTTACGATTGATATCAGTAGGGAAATATCAGTACTGAAGAAACTTAAAGGATTAAAATCTGACAAACTCCCAGGGCCTAATGGCCTACATCCTAGGGTGAGACCAGATCTGGAATGCTGTGTGCAATTTTGGTCTCCATATTTGAGGAAGAATAAACACATTGGTGGCACTACAGTGAAGGTTCACTAGAGTGATCCGCGGAATGAAAGCATTGTCCTATGGAGACAGGCTAAGCAAATTAAGTCTATATGCTCTGGAGTTTAGAAGAATAAGAGGTGATCTCATTGAAACATAAAAGTTTACGACGGGTCTTGACAGGGTAGATACTAAAAGGTTGTTTGCCGTGGCAGGGGAATCTAGAACAAGAGGGCACAGTTTCAAGTTAAGCGGACAAACACTTAGTACTGAGGGGAGGAGACATTTTTTTCAGCCAAAGGGTTGTGAATCTTTGGAATTCCCTACTCCAAAGGGATGTGGATGCACCATCATTGAATATAGTTAAGGCTGAGATAGAAGCTTTTTGGTCTTAGAGAATCAAGGGATATGGGGAGTGGGCAGGAAAGTAGATTTGAAGCCCTAAATCAATCATGATCATATTGAATGGTGGAGTAGTTCCAAGGGGCCATTGGTCTACTCCTACTCCTATTTCTTATGTTCTCTCGGGATGGGTGGGGTCTGTGATGGACACCACAGGAACACAAAGAAATAATTCCTCACCAAGAGTGAATTATTATTGAAACTATTCTTAGATTAATACAATCAGTGACCTGGTAAAGCATCAAAATCCAATGCTTCTACTGTGCAGTAAAAATTGTCTCTTTCTGGGAGATTTCCTCAAGGTCACCACAGTTCTATAACTGGGAATGGAAAATGTTAACCCAGAATACTTGTCATTCAATACCCAATCTGCCAGAATCTGAGAACGAATCTAATCCTTCAATTAAATAGGAGGTGTGCTTCGTTCAGCAATAAAATTGATAATATGACAACTTAAATTCAAAGGGGTAACAAGTTCAAAAGACCTGACCAAATCCCTAAAAGGGAACTGTAGTGATTCAGTGGGTAGTTCTCCTGTCCCAGACCAGGAGGGCCTGGGTTCAAGTCCCACTTCATAACTTGTCTGCCACAGAAGTACCCAACCACTGAAGCAGGCAGCTCAGTATGTATCAGTCTGGTCCCAGGCTGGGCAAATGGAGAGGAGTGACAGGAAGGTCATCCTACTGTAAAGCCACATGCCAATTACAAACAAAATGGTTAATATGAAGGGTGATCAACCAGCATTGTAGAGAACTCATATAATATGGGAAAAGAGAAAGGAAGGTTAATGACTCTGCTACGTGCTGGTTAACTATTGAGGGAGGCTGGCCAACTTAGATGGTGAGAGTATATTTAAAAACAATGATAGACTTGAGGCCAGCTTTCTTGACCTGCCCTGTAACAATATCACAGCATAAGCCATGGTGTGGCAGCCCAGCCCTCAAATCACAGTATCTTTACAGTGTAGGAGGCCATTCGGTCCATCAAGTCTGCACTGGCTCTCTGAAAGTGTATTCCACCTAGTCCCACTCCCCTGCCTTATCCCCGTAACCTTGCACATTCTGTCTTTTCAGGTAGCAATCCAATTCCCTTTTCAATACCCTGATTGAACCTGCCTCCAGCACCCTTTCAGGAAGTTTGTTCCAGATTCCAACTGCCCTCTGGGTGAAAAAATTGTTCCTCACATCACATTTACTCCTTTTGCCAATTATTCTGAATCTGTGTCCTCTAGTTCTTGATGTTCTCTTGAGTGGGAACAGTTTCTCACTATTTACCCTGTCCATACCCCTCAGGATCTTGAATACCTTTATCAAGTCTTCTCTCAGCCTTCTCTTCACCAAGGAAATCAATCCCAACCTCTCAATCTATCCTCACAGCTACAATTCTTCATCCCGTGAATCATTCTTGTGAATCTCCTCTGTACACTCTCCAAGGCCTTCTCGTCCTTCCTCAAGTACGGAGCCCAGAATTGGACGCAGCATTCCAGAGGAGGCCTAACTAGTGTCTTATACAAGTTCAACATGACGTTCTTGCTCTTGTACTCAATGCCCCTATTAATAAAGCCTAAGATGCTATATGACTTATTAACTGCTCTCTCAACATGCCCTGTCATCTTCAATGACTTATGTATAGATGCACTGAGGTCCCTCTGTTCCTGCACCTCCTTTAGAAGTTCTTCGTTTATTTTATACCATTTCATCATATCTTTTTATATATGCTGATGACTTATGTATCACTGCCCAAAGCACTGATTTTAACACCATGGAGAAAATGCTTTCTGAGGCCTTGGAGGGACTAACATCCTACTATGAAGAAGACCACCTTCACGCAAACCTATCAAAGACGCAAGTTTGTGCATTCCACCTCAGAAACTGTGAAGCCAAATGCAGCTGATGCTCTCGTCGGGACTTGGAAAAACTTATTAATTTTGCTTCCAATCTCCACACCTTCATCATTTTCACATGGTCCATCCCTGACACTTCCCTTCCCTTCCTTGACCTCTCTGTCTCAATCTCTGGTGATAGACTGTCTACCAATATCTATTACAAGCCTACCAACTGCCACAGCTACCTTGACTACAGCTCCTCACACCCCGCTTCCTGTAAGGACTCTAACCCATTCGCTCAGTTCCTTTGCCTCCGTTGCATCTGTTCTGATGATGCCAACTTCAAAAACAGTTCCTCTGACATGTCCTCCTTCCTTAACCGAGGTTTTCCACCCACGGTCGTTGACAGGGCCCTCCACCATGTCCGGCCCATCTCCCGCACATCCGCCCTCACGCCTTCTCCTCCCTCCCAGAAACATGATAGGGTCCCCCTTGTCCTCACTTATCACCACACCAGCCTCCGCATTCAAAGGATCATCCTCCGGCATTTCCGCCAACTCCAGCATGATGCCACCACCAAACACATCTTCCCTTCACCCCCCCTGGAGGCATTCAGGGATCGTTCCCTCCGGGACACCCTGGTCCACTCCTCCACCACCTCCTACTCCTCAACCTCCACCTATGGCACCTCCCCATGCCCATGCAAAAGATGCAACACCTGCCCCTTCACTTCCTCTCTCCTCACCGTCTAAGGGCCCAAACACTCCTTTCAAGTGAAGCAGCATTTCACTTGCATTTCCCCCAACTTAGTCTACTGCATTCGTTGCTCCCAATGCGGTCTCCTCTACATTGGAGAGACCTAACATAAACTGGGCAACCGCTTTGCAGAACACCTGCGGCCTGTCCGCAAGAATGACCCAAATCTCCCTGTCGCTTGCCATTTTAACACTCCACCCTGCTCTCTTGCCCACATGTCTGTCCTTGGCTTGCTGCATTGTTCCAGTGAACCCCAACGCAAACTGGAGGAACAGCACCTCACCTTCCGACTAGGCACTTTACAGCCTTCCGGACTGAATATTGAATTCAACAACTTTAGATCTTGAACTCCCTCCTCCACCTCCACCCCCTTTCTGTTTCTTCACCCTTCCTTTTGTTTTTTCCAATAATTTATATAGATTTTTCTTTTCCCACCTATTTCCATTATTTTTAAATCTTTTATGCCCTGCTAGCCTTTCCACCCCACCCCCACTAGAGCTGTACCTTGAGTGCCCTACCATCCATTCTTAATTAGTGCATTCGTTTAGATAATATCACCATCTTCAACGCCTCTGTGTTCTTCTGTTCTTTTGTCTGTGACATCTTTTGATTACCTGCTCCTATCACTGCTGCACACCCCCCCCCCTCATTTATCTCCCCCCACCCAACCCCACCACACCACCCCCCCCCCTTAAACCAGCTTATATTTCACCCCTCTCCTTAGATTCACTCAGTTCTGTTGAAGGGTCATGAGGACTCAAAACGTCAACTCTTTTCTTCTCCGCCGATGCTGCCAGACCTGCTGAGTTTTCCCAGGTAATTCTGTTCTTGTTTTGGATTTCCAGCATCCGCAGTTTTTTGTTTTTATCTATTTGCCAGCTTAAAGTAACCTGGTGTGGAGCAACACTGACACATTGCGAGCACCCTATCTACTTAGGAGTCAACCTTGACAGATGTCTCACCTTCAAGAACTACATCAAAAAGACAAAGGCAAAAGTGAGCGCATGAAACAACATCCTGAATAAGCTCACTAACACAAAATGGGGAGCAAGCTCGAAAACATTGCGAACCAGTGCATTTGCTCTTTGCTATTCCACTGCCGAATACGCCTGCCCTGCATGGGAAAGATCTACTCATGCTAAGAAGATGGATGCCATTCTGAATGCAAGCTGCCAACTTAACACAGGTTGTTTAAAACCAACAAACACCAACAGCCTATATATCCTGGCGGATATCGCTCCCCCGATATAAGAAGAACGGTAGCCAGCAAGAAAGAGCAACTCCATCAAACATCAGATGAGAGGCACCCTCTACATGGTCATACACCTACACCCAGCCGCCTAAAGTCAAGGAAGAGCTTCATGAACGGTGTTGTTCCATTACAATCAACCCTATCTGAAGCCGCATCGCCTTGTGGAAAGACCGGCTCGCCAGTCTCGAACAACCCCCAGCGATGGAAATTCTACCGGATGAAAGCCTTCCCCCAGGATCTAATTGCAACTGAGCAACCTGGAAGTACCTTAACAGACTTAGGACTGGTGTAGGTCGTTCAAAGGTATCACTAAGCAAATGGGGATATACAACCAGCCCGACAACTTGTGAATGTGGAACTGAGCCACAGACTATGCAACATCTCCTGCAATGCCTGTAGCTAGAGGAACCCTGCACTGTTGCAGATCTTGCCAAATTCAACAACAAGGCGCAAAAATGTGTCCAGTTCTGGCTGGGCCATGTACAGACTGTCCGTGGACACGATAAGAAGAAGATTGATATATATTGTGAATAGCTGGGGCCCAAGCACTGATCCCTGCATTACTAGTCACCACCTTTGACTCCGAAAAAGACCCATTTATTCCTACTCTCTGTTTCCTGTGTGCTAACCAATTCTCAATCCATGCCAATATATTACCCCCAATCCCATGTGCTTTAATTTTACGCATTAATCTCTTATGCAGGACTTTATCAAAAGCTTTTTACTAATTTATTAAATTAAACTAATTAAAAGCTTTTCTAATTTATTTTAATTATCTTAATTTAGAATAATTCTTATATATACTACAATTTACTGTGTTTATCTCAGTCTCGCCCCTGATCGCGCTCTTTTAACTCCTGACACCGCTTCCAGCCTTGCCTCTTCCCATGCTCTTTTAACTCTCCAGAATTAATCAAGAATGCTACCTGGAGAAGAAACCCACCAAAAAATCTGTTACCTAAAAAGACAATGTACAAAAAATACAATTAGACAGACCTAGCCATTGGGTTCAGATAGAACACAGGCACGTCTAGGCAGTTCAAGTGTTATGGCATCTGGCCAAACATGGACAAGCCTGCTGATTACCACATACCATCCTCCCTCAACTGATGAATCAGTGTTCCTCTAAAGAAGAAGAGGGTACCAAGACCATAGGATGTACTCTGGGTCCTCAATGTCAATCACCAAGACAGGCTTGATAGCACCACTACTGATCAAGGTGACCAAGTCCCAATATATCTGCTAAACTGGGCCTGTGGCAGGTAATGAGAGAACCAATGAGGGAAAAGCCTATTTGGCCTCACCCTATGACTATGTAAGTAGGGGGACCACAGTAGAATTGTCTCTGAACTACCAATAGCAGGCATCGCTTTCCTCCTCGGAAATTATATGGCTGGCAGCAAAGTGTTAACTGGCGAAAGAAAAGAGGCCAACAGAAGCCTGCAGGAGTGCAGGGAGTTGAAGAATGTTCAGAGGCCCTAAAGGATGAAATAGAGCCTATAACAATTGAGGCAGAGCTGTTTGAACTTAACAAGGCCAAATTAGGTGAGTAGAGTTAATAGAGGTCCAGGAAGGACCAGTAGAATTTAAAACAGATCCACAGAATATCCCAGAAATTAAGTTGGTAGATACATCTGTCCCAGAATTAAACAGGGACCAGAGATGTCCCAGAGAAGGAAAAGAGATAGTGATGGAGATGCCCCACTTAGCCGAAGGGCCTGAAGGAAGGCAAATTAGTAAAATGGGAAAGACAAAAGTTGAAGAATTGCCTAAAATATGGCTGGTAGAAACCTTCTTTCCAGATTTAAATAGGGATGAAGGGAGTTCCCAAACAGACAAGCAGATAGTGAGTGAGATGCCTCATCCAGTTGAAGATCCGCAAGGGAGCACAGCAGGAACTGTTCCAGAAGACATGGAACAGCTTAGGGAAGAGATCATTCCCAAAACAGAAGAGGAAGAGAGGAACAGTAAGAATGAATTGCAGGGAGACATTGACACACCCCCCCACCTCCCAACAAAGAAATTCTAATGAAATTGGATCCCACATTCGCTCACCATAATGCAGAATTGTGAGGCAATCTGGCAAGGCTGCCCACTACATTTAAAACAAGCTGTAAAGACAAACAAGGCTGCACCATTTTAGCTCCACCAGGTATAGATGTAGGAGAGACCCCTTCTTTAAGACAACATCCCTATCATCTGGGCCCAGAAAAGCTGGCCCAGGTTTGGGAGAAGATCAACCACATGTTGCAGTGCTAACAAATAGAGCCTCACACACAAGCTGGATGCTGAACCGGAATCCCTGAAGGAGACCAAAATTACATTACAGCCCCCAATCTCCTGGCAATCAGCTTGGCCACAGTGCCTGGGTTTGAGCAACTTAATTCACAAGTTACAAAGATGGACAAGGGAGAGTTAAGCATGACAAGAACAGCTCAGCCCTACAGTCCAAAGCATTGGCATTTGCAGAGTGAGAACTCCAGAATACCCCTCCAGAATAGCCCAGAGAAGGTTTACCATTATTAACAACCTGGATGCGAACCATCATGTAAAACTCCCAGACCCCTTAGACAACACATAATCGGGATTTGAGCAGGCACTGAGTTCTGAAGGCAATATCTCTGCTTACGCCTGACCCCAAAAGAAAAAGTAAAAATTCAGAACTCCAAGCCCCGAATAGTCTTTCCCTAATAAAGCCAGATTTTGAACGTAACCAGGTAACCAAAACATTAGCCACCACGCAGGAAGGGACAATGTTATTGCTGATGCCCTATCCTGAGTTTAAACTTCAGAAAGCAGCAGAAAACTGACATTGCCCCAGCTCGCTGTGTGCCTGAGTTTTCAATGTGAACGAGAGTGTGACTGCATCCCTCCTTACTTGTTTTCTTTTGCAAGACCACGTGTTAAAAAAATGAAATAGAGTTATTTTCTCTCCCTAATAGTGGGTTCCTACAACATGAGAACTCCAACGCCGTATGTTCAAAACTTTATCCTATTGCTTTTTAAAAAAGGGAGGGCTTTATGCTGAACCAAAAAGTCACATGACCCCAGGGTTGACCTTTTGTCTGGGAGTTACTCCCAGAAGTTACAAGAACAAAATAATTCTTTGCTCAGCTTCTGGAATCTCACACTTCATTGTACTGACCCCTTGGTATCACAAAAGGCCAGGAGACTTGCACATCAGAACTTTACATCAGTACTCATTGTGCCTACAGAGCTGCTAACAGACTCATATTATTTGGACTTGACCAGGCCCATTTCAAAGGGATGCCGTTTGTTCCGAGAAGCTCATTTTGCTAGCGGGGTCAGTGAGTCTGCCTAGACAATGGCGTCCCAAACACCAGACACTCAACTTAGATTGTAGCTCTTTCAATCACTAATAACTGGGACATTATCAGCCCTGAAATCAAAGTCAATTCCAGTTGCTGGGTAAACATCACTTTTGATGTCGTTGTGGAAAAGGAAGGTCACATGACTCAAGTGACTATTTTGAAATCTCTAAATGCCTTTGAGGACTGAGAATTAGTCAGTCTGCTGTTTTAGCATCCAAAAGGTGAGCCACAAGAAGCAGGCCCCTCCAAGAAGGACAAGAGCCTGTACCTCGGAACCTGTCACTGCTGAAAGATTTCATACCAATGCCTACAGAACCGAATCAGTCTCTGTGCACCAACTTCGTCTTGCAGTCAGCACCAACTGAAAAGCGAGTACTACAATTCCGGTTTACAGCCAGCTCAACTTGAACTCCTACATGAAAGAATTCTTCATTGGACTCTGACTTGGAACTCTGGAAATCACGTAAACTATTTTTTTTTGTGGTCCTTGTACTATAGAACTCCTTTTATCTATCCCCTCTTTGCTGTGTGTGAGTGCGCGTTTGGCAAGGGGCATTGTGGACACTCCCTGAGTTTTTGAATGTGAAATAAAGTTAACCTTCTGAGTTAATCCTAACTCAAGTTTGCTGCAGATCATTAATAAATTGGATCACAAAAATGGAGGGTTTGTGAAAACACATCACTGAATATTTTTTAAAAATTCAAAATGCCTGCTTACGGGCAGGTGGTAAGAGGAAATAGGTATAGTTTGCCTGTCTCTCTCCTATCCATAACAAAAATGTTCTCCACGTTGCTCGCAGGGAGTATAGCAAGGCCATATGAAAGATGATGGTGAAAGGGGTGATGGAAATGGGAGGGACTCAACGAACTTCTAACCCGTTGCCCTCAGCTCAGTGAGTACCTGATATATGCTATCTTGTAACCTGATGTTTAGTTGCCACAGTAACAGTTGGAGCAGTCTTTAGCAGCCATCTCAGGGACTCCAAAATCCAGAGGACTTTGGCCAAGAGTATCTCAGCAATCAAAGCAGGGATCTGAACTGCCTACCTCTACCCCTGCTGAAGTCACAGGAAGAACTGCTAGCAAAAGGAGAAGTAAAAATCTGTAGCTGCACAAGGGTATATACAGAGGTGTTTTACACAATGTTAGATTGGTGAATTTCCATTTTATGCTTGAGCCACATCCATAATTACTCTTTTCACCACATGTCCATCTCAACCAGTTTTGTTGCTGTGGCAAGTGGCCTTTTAAGTTGTGATGATGATGAATGGGGAAACATGCAAGCAATGGGGGCTGTGAAAGGGAGGCCTGGATGTCCGCAGGACTTTGCGTTAGTGGCAGCGGAAGGTTTGGAGGATTCCAAAAAAGTTGTTTTTGCATGTGGTTGTTAGATGGGTGCAATGGTGGAACCTCACAATAATGAAGACATCTCGGGTGCTAATGTGCCCCACCGGTGATGTATTCCCTGCCTCACTCTTCCTCCTGCTCCTCTATCCTGTCTCCGTACCCTCCTCCTAGTTCTCTTCAACCTTTTGTTCCAGCTACAGTTGTCTGCTGTTGTCACCTGATGTGACTTCCTGAGCCTCCACAAACATTATTATTCCAACAAGGCAAAGAAGCTTATCCTCTACCTGTCGACCCTGTGTGCTAGACCTGGTCTCCTGTGAGATGCACCTCTCTGCTGATCCCCTCTCTCCTGTGGAGTTGTGGATCTGTGAACAACAAGCTTCTGTGAGTGCAGCTCCTGCTGCTGGTCACCTTGGTCCTCATCCAAGGTCTAAAGTAACGCAGCATAAGCACCATCTATGCTATCCAGGTGGATCAGTGCTCCACGTACAGATCAAACCTCTGAGCCTCCAAAGTGTAGATGACACATCCAAAGTGAGAAAATTAACCCCTCAGCTACTGTGAATTAATCTTTTATCACAAGCAGGATAGAAAGCAGCTGGAGGTGTTAGTACTTATTGACAGATGTTTGTGTCATGTCCTCTTCCCCCTCGATGCCTCTTCCCCCTCGATTGCCACTGGGCTCTCATCTTGCTTTCACTGGCTAGTTCCAGAAAGCCCAGGCAACCCATGGAACCATAGTTAAATTGTAAAACCCATGTTAACAACAGTCTAATTGAGCAACTAACTCACTAAAATTGACAACCCATCGCTCCGAAAGGGATTGAATGCAAGCAGCCTAATGCACTGAAGTGAAATGCGAAAGATGGTAGGTTGGAGGCAGTGTCCCAGTATGCTCACATCTTTCCAGTTTTTCACCACATCAGCACCTAAACCCATGTGCTCACCCACATTAAAAGTGCCCCCCACTGTCCAAGGAGATTGAACCTCTGAAATTACATCAGAAATTTGCCCGAGATATGGAAGACTGATTCCAAGACTTTCTGGAAATCAAAAGATGCCTATTGAAATAACTTAAGAGGGAATTAGGTAAATGCTCCAGCCTAGGAATTGCTGTTAGTGTAAAAAGAAAAAATTTGCAAATATACACTTTTCATTACCTCAGGATGTCTGTCCTGAAGCATTTTGAAGACAATACAGTGCATTAAAAGTGTAGACACTCTCTTGCCATAGGAAACAAGGCAAACAAACCACACACAACAAGATCCCAAAAACAGCAATATGGCCAATGACCAGATAAACTGTATTAGTCATGTTGTTTGAGGGATAAATCTTGACCAGCATCCTGGGGAGAACGCCTCTGCTCTTCTTCAAAATCACACCATGAAATCTTATACGGCCCCTAAGAGGGTATATAGGCTTCCGTTTAATGTCTCATCTAAAAGACAGCTTCTCTGACAGTGCAGCACTCCCTCAATATTACACTGAAATAATGGTCAAGATTTTGTGCTTAAGTCTCTGGACTGAAACTCACAACCTTGTGACTTGCAGGCAAAGAGGCTCCTTAAGATCACGATCCCGCTCTCCATGTTTCTAGATCCTCCTCCTACTCTTCATTGTATAAAAAAGTAATGGAGTTTGCAGCCAATGACAATTAATGATCTTAGAATCCTAAAGTGGTTGTACAGCATATTGTCCCCGACCCCTCCAGAAATTTGAAGTCACATTTCCTACATTATAAGGGGAGGCGGTGGCATTGTCACTGGACTAATATTCCAGAGACCCAGCGTAATACTCTGGGGACCTGGGTTCGAATCCCACCATGGCAGATGGTGAAATTTGAACTTAATGAAAATCTAGAATTAAAAGTTTAATGATGACCATGAAACTATTGTTGTAAAAACCCATCTGGTGCCCTTTAGGGAAGGAAATCTGCAATCCTTACCTGGTCTGGCCTACATGTGACCCACAGAAATGTGGTTGACTCTTAAAGGCCCTCTGAACAAGGGCAGCTAGGGATGGGCAATAAATGCTGGCTGAGCCAGTGATGCCCACATCCCATGAATGAATAATTTTAAAAAACAGTCATGACATTTCAGAAGTACTTTATTAGCTAGAAAACACTTAGGGATATCCTGAGGTTATGAAAAGCACTATATAAATGTAAGTTCTTTCTGTCTAATTTCCAGCAAAGTTATGCAGGGGGAACCTGTTTAGTATTTTGCTGGAGCTGGCACAGGCACAATTGTTCAAGTCATCTCCTGTGCTGAGATTGCTATCATTCTATGAACACAGGATCCTGTGAGCGCACGTGTCAGGACTTCCAATAAGAAATTCCATCTCCAAGTAGCAGCTGGATAACAGTCAATGAAGTATCATCAGACAGCACTGAACAACCAGTCAACTATGTGTAGATGTGCAGGTGTTGTATTCTTTGGAGGCTACAACCGCAGACGAGACATATGAAAACCTGATGTGTCTATGTGCTCCATAAGGAAGTGCTCTGTCCTACACTGTTTCCCCAAATGTGAAACCTGAAGAACTTCCAGCTCTTGTTTATGATGGATCCTCGTGGGAGCAATGCCCTTGCTGATCAAAAAAGGAAATGCCAGAGGCAGATACCTCAGCAGCTAAAGCAAAAGGACAGATTAATGATTTGGGCTGAGAACTCTGTCAAAATAGAAAAAAAGATAGGACACTACAACGATTTCATAAGAGGGCAGCAAAAACACAGGAGTAGGTCAAAGAAAGAACAAGAAAGAACTTGCATTTATAGAGCTCGGTCATGACCTCAGAACATCCAAAAGTGTTTGTATCTCTCAAGTGTAGTCATTAAATAATACTGTAGGAAATGCACCAACCAATTTGTACACAAGATCCCAAACATCAAAGTGATAATGATCAGATAATCTATTTTGATGATGTAGATTGAGGATAAATATTGGCAAAGACATTGGGCGAATTCCCCTGCCCTTCTTCGATACTGCGATGGGATCTTTTAGGTCAAACTCAGAGGGTAGCCAGGACTTCACCTCCAACAGTGCAACACTCTCTCCAAGCACTTAAACGTCAGACAAGATTTTGTGCTCAAGCCTCATGATTGGGAGGTGAACAAGACAACTTTTTTTAAAAATACAACCCCTTTGACATAATGTTTTTTTATTCCTTCACAGGTCGCGGGTGTCACTGGGTAGGCCAGCATTTATTGCCCATCCCTAATTGCCCTTGAGAAGGTGATGGTGAGCTGCCTTCTTGAGCCACTGCAATCGATGTGGTGTAGGTACACCGACAGTGCTGTCAAGAAAAGAGTTCCAGGTTCTTAATCCAGCGACAATGAAGAAATAGTGATATTGTTCCAAGTCAGGATGGTGAGTGGCTTGGAGGGGAACTTGCAGGTGGTGGTGTTCCCATCTCTCTGCTGCCCTTGTCCTCTGAAGTTGTGGATTTGGAAGGTGCTGTTGAAGGAGCCTTGGTGAGTGCAATTTGTAGATGGTACACACTGCTGCCACTGTGCATCGGTGGTGGAGGGATTGAATGTTGAAGGTGGTGGATGGGGTTGCCAATAAAGCGAGCTGCTCTGTCCTGGAAGGTATCAAGCTTCTTGAGTGTTGTTGGAGCTGGATTCAGCCAGGCAAGTGAAGAGTATTCCATCACACTCCTGACTTGTGCCTTGTAGATTATGCACAGACCTTGGGAAGTCAGGAGGTGAGTTACTTGCTGCGGAATTTCTCAACTTCTGATCTGCTCTTATAGCCACAGTATTTATATGGCTGGTCCAGTTCAGTTTCTGGTCAATGGTAATCTCCAGGATGTTGATAGGTGTTGAAGCGGTTCACAATATATTTATCAAATAAACAATTGGTACCAAGTCACATAAGGATATATTAGGACAGGTGATCAAAAGCTTGGCCAAAGAGGTCAACTTTAAGCAGTGGCTTAAAGCCGTTGGAGTTTAAGGGAGGAATTATAGAGTTTAGGACCATTGAACTTGTCTTCCATATAAAGGGAAAATGCACTGAACAAGGATTGGAAACATTGGAAGGCATTTTTAAATAAAAACAGGAGAGACGGAAATTATTAAGGTGGTGGTGGAGTAGCTAAACAAACCTTCACTCTCCTTCTCATGCGCATTTCTGGCTGGATGAATATTGTTGTACTTTTTTGGGGAGGGGACTGGATCGAGCTGGGGAGCGAATGATGTCTTCCAGGCTCACATTACCCTCTCTGGGTCAACACAGTTTAGAACATATGAGTACGATGAAGGGAGGGGGGTGGGGGGGTAACCCAACATGGTGAATTCTGGATCATGCTTTAGGTAAATGTTAATGGTCCTGATTTCTGCTTGGCGTTAATTAAATATATCTCTTTACACATAACTATCCCCGTCTCCATTGATATTTATAGTTATCCTCAGACATTTGTTAAGACAGATTTTGCTCATCATACAGGATGTTGGCCCAGCCTTAACATAATCATTTTTGCATGTGTGCATTGGGATTGGCAGGCAATTGTCTAATATTTGTAATGCTGCCATTCTGGCATCCAGTAGTAGATGAGCTCCTGTCAATGGCCACCCTATTCCTGGCTGCCATGTCAGCTAATGTTGTTAATGGTTCCCTATCCTCAGATACTGCCCCCCTCCCCTTCAAATCTGCCACTACCACCCCTCCTCCAAAACCCATGCTTAATCCTTTTGTCCTTGTAACTACCATCCAACCTCCAACCTCCCTTTCCTCTCCAAAGTCTTTAAGTCTGTTATTGCCTCCCAAAATTATGTCCATCTTTCCTGCAGCTCCATGTGTGAACTTATCCAATCAAGTCTTGAGCATCCTTGTGATCTCTGCACTGTTGGTGGCTATGCCTTCAGCTTGCTGGAATGTAGTTATTTAATCCAGTGAGAATGGAATATAAAAGGGTGCAAGTTTTACTGCGATTGCACAAGGCTTTGGTGAGACCACATCTGGAATACTGTGTACAGTTTTGATCTCCTTATTTGACAAAGGACATAATTACGTTTGAAACAATTCAGGGAAGGTTCACCCAACACATTCTCGGGATGAAGGGCTTATTTTATGAAGAAAGGTTGAACAGATTAGGCCATACCGATTAGAGTTCAGAAAACTGAGAGGTCATCTTATTGAAACATATACGATCCTGAGGGGAATTGACAGGGTGGATGCTGAGAGGATGTTTCCCCTTGTCGGGGAGACTAGAGCTAAGGGACATAGTTTAAGAATAAAAGTTCTCTCTTTTAAAATGAAGATTAGAAGAGTTTTTTACTCTCAGAGGGTCATTAATATGTGGGATTTTCTTCCCCAGAAAGTAGTGGAGGCAGGGTTATTGAGTTTATTCATGGCTGAGTTATGTAGATTTTGATAGACAAGGGATCACGGGTTATAGGGGCAGAACAAGATAGTGGAATTGAGACCCCAACTGGATCAACCATGACCTTATTAAATGTTGGAGTAGGCTCAAATGGCCAAGGTATTGTATCTGAATCCAATTACTTTCTTCATAAGATAAGCCCTTCTCATTGTTCTTTGTCTTCTTCAGTAACATTTTTAAGACAGGATTCCTCTCCAGGTAGCATTCTTGATTGCTTGAGGGTTGCCATTCAATGACTTATGTTGTGATTTTGCTACAGAGCAGGGCAAGGAGGCTGGCCTCAACTCAAGACTACTTTATTTTCAAACATACTCTAGCCATCCAGTGAACTGAGTTGACCAGCCTCCCTCAACAGTTAATCAGCACGTAGCAGAGTCATTAACCTTCCTTCCTCTTTCAGCTTTTCCCATGTTATATGAGTTCACCACAATGTTGGTTGATCACCCTTCATATTAATCATTTAGTTTAGAATTTGGCAGGTGGTTTTACAGTTGGATGACCTTCCTGTCACTAACCCTTTCCATTTTGCCCAGCCTGGGAACCAGCACTGACACTCACTGGTTTGCCTGCATCAGGGACTGGGTACTTCCATGGCAGATGAGTCCTGGAGTGGGACCTGAACCCAGGCCCTCCTAGGTCAGGGACAGGAGAACTACCCAGTGAGCCACTCCAGCTCTTTTGAACTTATTACCTCTTTGAGTTTAAGTTGGCATATTATCAATTTTATTGCTGGACTAAACAAACCTCCTTTCTAACTGAAGGATTAGATTTCATCTCAGATTCTGGCAGATTGGGTATTGAATGGCAAATATTTTGGGTTAACATTTTCCATTCCCAGTTATAGAACTGCAGTGGCCTTGAGGAAATCTCCCAGAAAGAGACAGTTTTTACTGCACAGTAGAAGACATCAGATTTTGATGCTTTACCAGGTCACTGATTGTATTAATCTAAGAATAGTTCCAATAGTAATTCACTCTTGGTGAGGAATTATTTCTTTGTGTTCCTGTGGTGTCCATCACAGACCCCACCTTTCCCAAGAGAACATAAGGAATAGGAGGAGTAGACCATATGACCCCTTGGAACTACTCCACCATTCAGTATGATTATTGTTGATCTAGGGCTTCAAATCCACTTTCCTGCCCACTCCCCATACCCCTTGACCTCTGAGAGACCAAAAAGCTGTCCATCTCAGCCTTAAATATATTTAATTATGGCACATCCCTTTGGGGTAGAAAATTCCAAAGATTTACAACCCTTTGACTGAAGAAACGCATCCTCATTTCTCATCACCGCTCCTAAGTCCTATGTTCCTCTGCCCTATGTTCCTAAAGAGTGAGCAAGGGGGCGCATGTCATTTGAATGAACCTTTTCTTCACTGCATCATGACCCCAGTGAAACCTACAAGCGATGTCACTTTCAGTTTCTGAGGCAGTTCGCATAAGCAGCACTCCAACACTGGCTGAATGGGATTTTTCCCTCACTTTCACAAGCTAAAAAAAAATTTCATTGATAAGACTAGATTTCTATTCCTCCTCTGCTTAACTTTCTTCCTTTCATTCCCTGGGTGACCATATATAACTGCAATTTCAAATAAATAACACTAATATTAACCAACTAAGGTAAACAATATAACGTTCAATTTAGCTCATGGCAGTTGGGGCGTTTTGAAATAAAAATAGTGGGATTTTGTGGCGTTCAGAACCACAGAAGGGACAGACCAGTTGAAAACTAGACTGTGCCATATAATACCAGATAAATGGTCACCCTAGCCAAGAAGGGAAGAGAAGGTGGGTGGTGAGCAGTTTGATTGGAATAGAGTTGAGGAAGGTGACATGATGAGCTTGGAGAGTGCATGTTGATAGACGTTGATAAGAGAAAAAGATAAAAGTTCAGGGCTTGGGCGAGGGTTATCTTTGGGGAAAGAGGGAATCTGCAGAGGCTGCAGTTGAATAGATGGTCTCAATCTGGATCACAAAAGAAGTCAATAAGCTCCTTGCAATTGTTGTTGAAGGTGAAGCTAGAGGAAGCAGTGGCAAGGAGTTTAAGAAGACAGTTTGAACATATTATCTTCTGACTCAGAGGTGGGAGTGCTATCACTAAACTGATACCTATTTGTTTAAGAAGAGTTCTGAAAAATCTGTGGGATTATTAAGGGAAAATAAAATGCTTCCGCTATACTTGTAATATAGCCACCAAATGTCTATGGGAACCATATAAGTATCCTTGCTGAGCCGTTGAATGATGATATTACGAACCTATTTACGCAATACATTCACTGTGGTGGTGCAAATGGCATTTATTCATTTATTTGCTTTTACGTAATGCTAGAAGTAGCTTCAAGGTTTTGTTGTGCTGTTATAAATTTTTGCCATTTTCATACATGTTTTGGTCAGGAGGGTGTCTGGGTATACATAACTCATGATAACTGAGGAGTGCCAGAAACATCATTTCAGTTCCACTCAGCTGCTTTGTAGAATCCTACAAAGGCCATCCACTGGCTTGACTCCCCCAATTAATGAACAGAACAGAACTGATGCAAGGAGTTAATGTGGTTGGGATGTGATATACAAAGGTAATAAAACAGATAGAAATTAAACAAAAAAAACTAGAGAAACTGAAATAAATATCACTCCCCAGTAAGGAAGTACAATCGTTGAAATTTGCAAGGATTTCATAGGATACACTTTGCTCAATTTTTACTTAAGACACCAAGGATTTCCAGAACTATATGCATCTCTGCTGCGCATGCAGTGAAAATATTAGGCAAACTTTCAAATTCACCCCAGCTTGAGGAAACAGCCAACATTAAAAACAAATCAGCATCCTTTAAGTAATGTAGCAAGACAAGACTAGCAAGCAGTACTCTGTACCAAGTCAAAGGCTCAAGGTTGCACCACAAAGTTGTAGCCTGCTACCCATTTTACTGCTCATCAATGCCAAGCCTTCAGACTATTAAAAAAATGTGCATTTATACAGCCGCTTTCACAACCTCAAGATATTGCAAAGCACTTTACTTTTGTAATGTAAAAATATGGCGGCTAATTTACACAAAGCAAGGTCCCACAAACAGCACTATGATAATGGCCCGGTATTTTTTTTTATTCATTCACGGGATGTGGGCTTCGCTGGCTAGGCCAGCATTTATTGCCCGTCCCTAGTCGCCCTTGAGAAGATGGTGGTGAACTGCCTTCTTGAACCGCTGCAGTCCATGTGGTGTAGGTACACCCACAGTGCTGTTAGGAAGGGAATTCCAGGAATTTGACCCAGTGACAGTGAAGGAATGGCGATATATTTCCAAGTCAGGATGGTGAGTGACTTGGAGGGGAACTTCTAGGTGGTGGTGTTCCCACCTATCTGCTGCCCTTATCCTTTTAGGTGGTAGTGGTTGTGGGTTTGGAAGGTGCTGTCGAAGGAGCCTTGGTGAATTCCTGCAGTGCATCTTGTGGATGGTACACACTGCTGTTATCGTGTGTCAATGGTGGAGGGAGTGAATCTTTGTGGATGGGGTGCCAATCAAGTAAACTGTTTTGTCCTGGATGATGTCAAGCTTCTTAAGTGTTGTCGGAGCTGTACTCGTCCAGGCAAGCGGCTTGCAGATGTTGGACAGGCTTTGGAGAGTCAGGAGGTAAGTTACCCATCGCACAATGTTTTAATTATATTGTTTGAGACATAAACATTGAGCAGGACATCAGGGAGATGTCTGCTCCTCTTCAAAATAATTCCATCCAATCTTTTATATCTGTTTGAGAGGGCAGACAGGGTCTTGGTTTAAAATCTCATCTGAAAGACAGCACCAACAATGTAACTAGCACTCAGTATTACGCTGGAGTGTCAACCTAGATTTAATGGTCAAGGCTCTGGACTGGGTCTAGAACCAACAATCGTGTGACTCAGAGACATGAGTGCTACCTCATGCTATCCTGATCATGTTCACCAAAGTTTACACAGACCAGCACGGCTATCTACAGCTCTACAACAAAATGGCACATAATGCAAGGCGACTGGAGAAAAGCTCATAAATCATAGGCCTTCGTTCCCATGGAGATCCACAGAAACATCCCATGATACCAGAATAAGGAAGAAGTAGAATGAAGTTAAGGCACAGGGCTCCCAGCTTCAAATTCTTTTCCTCAAGCTCAGGCCTCATTCTGCTTTTATGTCCCTTTCTAGCTAATCTTCATAGTGGTAAACATGCAGTATCTTGCATTGCCAGCTCCAGTTCAAGGGTGTACTGAAACTAGCCGTTTAACAACTATTCTTTTTCTTTCATGACAGATCAGGAAGAACAGCCTGTCAACACTTCCAGGGGCCCAGAAAAGGCAGCAGCTCCCAGTCTCCAGCATCACTCACAGAAGTTTGCACACAGGAGCACAGTGACATCTATCCCAGACACAGGAGGTAGTGAGCTCCAGCAGGTAGCAAAATCAACCCAAAATTACAGGTGAAGTGTAACTAAAGGCAATCAAAGAAGAGGAGAAAAACCTTATTAGCAATGGTGATGTTGGTTACATTAGTGATCTCTTGGAGAACACTGAAAAATTCAGTAATCTCTCCTATTCTTGGCTACTTTCTGCTGGAAAGGTATAATCAGTTCTCATGCCAATCAGAAAGTTTGCTGACTGCACTAGCACACTAAAGACAAGGGAAAAATACTCACACGAATGAACCAGATCAGTGCAAGCAAGAAATCAGTGAATTACTGCGTAAGACACCACATAGAAACATAGGCCTGAATTTTTAGCTCAACGGGCGGGCCCGGGATCGGCCTGGGAACGGACTGCCAAACGCGATCGGCTCCTGATCGCGATTTCACCCTAGCTGACCAATTAACGGCCAGCCAGCGTGAAGCGTGCACTAAAAAGCTCAGTGCTGTCGAGGTGGGGGGGGGGTGGGGGGGGGGGGGGGGGGGGGGGGGGGTGGGAGGAGGATGGGCGATGATGTCAGCGCGGGCACGGGTGAGTGCTGGGAGAAAACTCCCTGAAGGCTGAGAGCTGCCTCAGGGCGCTGCAGGTGCGAAAATGTTCCAATTAAGTTTTAAAAAGTAGAAAAAAAATGTCCGAACACCACAATCAGGCACCTGAAAATACAGATGATAAAAATGCTGCCCACAGATTTTTATTTTTATTTTCATTTTGGAAACCTCATCTTGTCCTTGGATTAGGTTTCATGAAAAATGTAAAGGCCGTAAGGTTGGACAGGTGACAAAAAAATAGCAGACAATTGCGCCATTATTGAGCTTAATCGCCCTCTTAATTGTCGGCGGGCACACTTCCGACTTTTGCCCTCGCCAGCCGAGCGAAATATTGCTCAAGTTCGCAATGATGTGGGGAAGCTTCCCCGACGTCATCTCGCGTGATTTCACGCCCAATCAGGTCGGGCGCACGCCCACCCAATCAACCTAAAATTCAGCCCACAGAAGCATAGGAAATAGAAGTAGGAGTAGGCCCTTCGAGCCTGCTCCATCATACAATTTGAGCGTGGCTGATACTCTATCTCAATGCCATACTCCCGTGCTCTCCCCATAACCCTTGATGCCTTTAGAAATCTATTTCCTTCTTAAATATATTCAGTGACTTGGCTTCCACCACCTTCTGTGGTAGAGAATACCATAGGTTCACCACCCTCATTTCTCCTCATCATGGTCCAAAATGGTCTACCCCATATCCTGAGACTGTGACCCCTTGTTCTAGAACCCCCAGCCAGAGGAAATATCATCCCTACATCCAGTCTGTCTATCCCTGTAAAAATTTATAATGTTTCAATGAGATCTCCTCTCATTCTTCTAAACTCCAGTGATTACAGGCCTAATTGGCCCAATCATTCCTCATACAACAATCCTGCCATCCCAGGAATCAGTCTGATAAACCTTTGCTGCAATCCCTCGATGGCAAGTATATCCTTTCTTAAGTAAGGAGACCAAAACTGCACACAATACTCCAGGTGTGGTCTCACCAAGACCCTGTACAGCTGCAGTAAGAAATCCTTGCTCCTGTACTCAAGTCCTCTGACAATGATGGCCAACACACCATTTGCCTTTTTTACTACTTGGTGTACCTGCATGCTTGCTTTCAGTGATTGGTGTACAAGGACACCCAAGTCTCTTTGTACATCAACGTTTCCCAATCTATCACTGTTTAAGTAATACTCTGCCATTCTGTTTTTCCTACCAAAGTGGATAACTTCACACCTCTTCACATTTTACTGCATCTGCCATGTATTTGCCCACTCACCAACTTATCTAAATCACCTTGAAGCCTCTTAACATCCCCCTCATTGCTCACATTCCCAATGTTTTGTGTCATCAGCAAACTTGGAAATATTACTATTGGTTTCCTCATCCAAATCATTGATATATATTGTGAATAGCTGGGGTTCAAGCACTGATCCCTGCAGTGCCCCACTAGTCACCGCATGCCACTCCGGAAAAGACCTATTTATTCCTACTCTCTGTTTCCTGTCTGCTAACCAATTCTCAATCCATGCCAATATATTACCCTCAGTCCCATGTGCTTTAATGTTACACACCTTACCTGGGACTTTATCAAAAGCTTTCTGAAAATCCAAATACACCATATCCACTGGTTCTCCCTGATCTATTCTGCTAGTTACATCCTCAAAAAGCTCCAGTAGGTTTGTCAAACATGATTTCCATTTCATAAATCCATGCTGACTTTGCCCAATCCTGTTGATATTTCCTAAGTGTCCTTTATAGTAGACTCTAACATTTTCCCTACTACTGATATTAGGCTAATCGGTCTGTAATTCACTGTTTTCTCCCTCTCTCCTTTTTTAAATAGTGGGGTTACATTTTGCACCCTTCAATCTGCTGGAATTGTTCCAGAATCTGCAAAATTTTTTGAAGATGACAACCAACACATCCACTATTTCCATGGCCACATCCTTTAGTACCCTGGGATGTAGATTATTGGGCCCTGGGGATTTATCAGCTTTCAGTCCCATTAATTTCTCCAGCATTACTGTTTTGGTAAGACTAATTTCCTTCAATTCCTCCTTCTCACTAGATTCTCGATTCCTAGTATTTCTGGAAAGTTACTTGTGTCTTCCTCCATGAAGACAGAACTACAGTAGTTGTTTACATACTCTGCCATTTCCTTGTTCTCTATTATAAATACTCCTGTTTTGGGCTGTAAGGGACCTATATTTGTCTTCATTGATCTTTTTCTTTTTGCATACTTAGAGCTTTTAAAGTCCATTTTTATGTTCCTTGCAAGTTTACTCTCATACTCTATTTTTCCCCTCGTAATCAATCTCTTGGTCCTCCTTTGCTGGATTCTAAACTGCTCCCAGTCCTCAGGCTTGCTACTTTTTCTAGTAACTTTATATGACTCCTCCTTGATTCTAATACTATCCTTAATTTCTTCTGATAGCCATGGTTGGCCACTTTCCTGTTGTATATTTGCACCAGAAAGGAATGTATAACTGTTGCAATGCATACATTCCTCTCTCTATATCGCATTAATTTCATCCATAACTAACAACATCACGCCACCTCCTTTTCCTTTTTGCCTGTCCATCTTAAATATTAATAATTGTCTATCCACCATCATGCCTTTTAATGAAGTTCCCCAATCTATCTTAGCCAACTCACACCTTATACCTTTGTAGTTTTCTTTGGTAAGATTTAGGACCCTAGATTCAGGGTCAGTCAAGCAGGGACCCAAGTTCAAGTTGAGGGGCAGGAGGTTTAGGGGGGATGTGAGGAAAAACTTTTTTACCCAGAGGGTGGTGACGGTCTGGAATGCGCTGCCTGGGAGGGTGGTGGAGGTGGGTTGCATCACATCCTTTAAAAAGTACCTGGATGAGCACTTGGCACATCATAACACTCAAGGCCTATGGGCCAAGTGCTGGTAAATGGGATTAGGTAGGTAGGTCAGGTGTTTCTCACATGTCGGTGCAGACTCGAGGGGCCGAAGGGCCTCTTCCGCACTGTGTGATTCTGTGATTCAGATCAGACTACTTCACTTTCCATCCTAATGAAGAATTCTATCATGTTATGGTCACTGTTCCCTAAAGGACCCTGCACAACATGATTATTAATTAAACCCTTTTCATGATACAATACCAAATCTAGGATAGCCTGTTCCCAAGTCAGTTCCTCAACATACTGGTCTAAAAAACCATCTCATACATACTCCAGGAATTCATCCACCACAGTGTTATTGCTAATTTGGTTTACCCAGTCTATATGTAGATTAAAGTCACCCATGATCACTGTAGCCCCCTTGTTAAATGCATCTCTAATTTACTGGTTAATGTTGTCCCCTACCTTATCATTACTGTTTGGAGGCCTATAGACAACTCCCACTAATGAGTTCTGCCCATTGTTGCTTCTTAGCTCCACCAAGGCTTTCTGAGCCAATATCCTCTCTCCATATCGCATTGATTTCATCCATAATTAACAACATCACCCCACCTCCTTTTCCTTTTTGCCTGTCCGTCGTAAATATCTAGTACCCTTGGATTTTCAGTTGCCAGCTTGGTCACAGACAATAAGGACAGAGTGTCAGTGACTTGCTACATACACCAGTATACTACAGATGGGGATCAGTGACCTGCTGTACACACCAATACACTATAGCGCAAGACCAAAGACTTGCTCTATACACCAATAAGCAACAGAATGGGAGCAGTGAACTGTTGTATACACCAGTATACTACAGCCGGGATTAGTGAACTGCTGTGTACAGTATACCATAGCCCTGGATCAGTGACTTGCTGTATTCACCAGTATACTATAGGTTGGATTAGTGACTTGCTGTATACAATAGTACATTATAGCCCAGGATCAATGACCTGCTGTATACACCAGTATACCACAGCCAGGATCATTGCATTGCTGTATTCACCAGTATACTATAACCTGGGATCAGTGACCTGCTGTATTCATGAGTATACCACAGCCCAGAATCAGTGCCCTCCTATATATACAAGTATACTACAACCCAGAATCAGTGCCCTCTTACATACACCAGTATGCTACAGCTTGGGATTAGTGACATGCTGAATGTGCCGGTATACAATAGATTGGGAACAGTGCCCAGCTGTATACACAAGTACACCATAACCGAGGATCAGTGTCTGGCTGTATTCGCCGGGATACTACAGTCCTTGATCAGTGACCTATTGTATCCACCAATATACTGCAGCCCAGGATCAGTGACCCGCTGTATACACCAGTATACTCCAGACTGGGTGTATACAATAGTATCCTACACCCAGATCAGTGACCTGCTGTGTATGCCAATATACTACAGAATGGGATCAGTGACCTGCTGTATGCATCAGTATTCTACAGAAGAGGAACAGTGACCTGCTAGATACACCAGTATACCACAGCCCAGGATCTGTGACCTGCTGGGAATGCCAGTACTTTTTTATTCGTTCAAGGGATATGACCATTGCTGGCTAGGCCAGGATTAATTCCCCTTGAGAAGGTGATGGTCAACTACCTTCTTGAACCACTGTGTACCCACAGTGCTGTTAGGGAGGGAATTCCAGAACTTTAACCCAGTGACAGTGAAGGAATGGCAATATACTTCAAAATCAGAATGGTGAATGACTTGGAGGGGAACTAACAGGCACTGGTGTTCCCATCTATCTGCTGCTTGTCCTTCTAGATGGTAGTGGTCAGGGGTTTGGAAGGTGATGTCTAAGGAGCCTTGTGAGTTCCTGCAGTGCATCTTGTAGATCGTACACACTGCTGCCATTGTGCGTCAGTAGTAGAGGGAGTGAATGTTTGTGGAAGGGGCGTCAATCAAGCAGGATGCTTTGTCCCAGATGGTGTCAAGCTTCCTGAGTGTTGTTGGAACTGCACTCATCCAGGCATGTGGAGAGTATTCCATCACTATCCTGAATGTGCCTTGTAAATGATGGACAGGTTTTAGGGAATCAAGAGATGAGTTACTCGCCACAGAATTCCTAGCCTGTGACCTGTTGTTGTAGCCACAATATTTATATGGCTAGTCTAGTTCAGTTTCTGGTCAATGTTAACCCCAGGATGTTGATAATAGGGGATTCAGTGATGCTAATGCCATTGAATGTCAAGGGTAGATGGTTAGAGTCTCTCTTGTTGGAGATGGTCATTGCCTGGCACTTGTGTGGCGCAAATGTTACTTGCCACTTGTCAGCCCAAACCTGGATATTTTCCAGGTCATACTGCATTTGGACATGGACAGCTTCAGTATCTGAAGAGTAGTGAATAGTGTTGAACACTATGCAATCATCAGTGAACTGTTCTGGCCTTATGATGGCAGGAAAGTCGTTGATGAAGCAGCTGAAGATGGTTGAGCCAAGGACACTACCCTGAGGAGCTCCTGCAGTGATGTTGTGGAACTGAGATGATTGACTTCCAACAACCACAACCACCTTCCTTCGTGCTAGATACGACTCCAATGGAGAGTTTTCCCCCAGATTCCCAGTGACTCCAGTTTTGCTAGGGCTCCTTGATGCCACACTGTGTCAAATGCTGCCTGGATGTCAAGGGAGTCACTCTCACCTCGCTTCTGAAGTTCAGCTCTTTTGTTCATGTTTGAACCAAGGCTGTAATGAAGTCAGGAGCTCAGTAATCCTGGCGGAACCCAAACTGAACATCAGTGAGCGGGTTATTGCTCAGCGAGTGCTGTTTGGTGGCACTGTTGATGACCCCTTCCATCACTTTACTGACGATGGAGAGTAGACTGATGGGCCGGTAATTGGCCTGGTTGGATTTGTCCTACTTTTTGTGTACTGGACATACCTGGACAATTTACTACATAGCCGGATAGATGCCAGTGTTGTAACTATACTAGAACAACTTGGCTAGGGGTGCGGCAAGTTCTGGAGCACAAGTCTTCAGTACTATTGCCAGAATATTGTCAGGGCCCTTAGCCTTTGCAGCATCCAGTGCCTTCAGCTGTTTCTTAATATCACGTGGAGTGAATCGAATTGGCTGAAGACTGGCATCTGTGATGTTGGGGACCACTGAAGGTGGCCGAGATTGATCATCCACACAATACTTCTGGCTGAAGGTTGTTGCAAATGCTTCAGCCTTATCCTTTGCACTGATATGCTGGGCTCCCCCATCATTGAGGATGGAGATGTTTGTGGTGCCTCCTCCTCCAGTTCATTGTTCAATTGTCCACCAATATTCAGGATTGAATGTGGCAGGACTGCAGAACTTAGATCTGATCCATTGGTTGTGGAATTGCTTAGAGCTGTCTATCGCATGCTGCTTACGCTGTTGGCGAGCAAGTAGTCCTATGTTATAGCTTCACCAGGTTGACACCTCATTTTTAGGTATGCCTAGTGCTGCTCCTGGCATGCCCCCCTGCACTCCTCAATGAACCAGTGTTGATCGCCTGGCTTAGTGGTAGTGGTAGAGTGGGGGATATGCCAGGCCATGAGGTTACAAATTGTGGTCGAGTACAATTTTGCTCCTGCTTATGGCCCACAGCACATCAAGGATGCCCAGTCTTGAGATGCTAGATCTGTTTGAAACCTATCCTATTTAGCACAGTGGTAGTGCCACACAACACCACCGTATACTCCAGACTGAGATAAATGACCTGCTCTTTACATCAGTAGACTACTGCCCCAGTTCAGTGACCTGCTGTATACACCAGTATATTATAGCCTGGGATCAGTGGCTTTTTTTAAAATTCATTTTTATTGCCCTTGCCTCAGGTGGATTTAAGAGTCAACCTCATTGTCTGGAGTCACATTTAGGCCAGGCCAGGTAAGGACAGCAGACTTCCTTCCCTAAAGGACATTAGTGAACCAGATGGGTTTTTACAACAATTGACAATGGTTTCATGGTAATCATTAAACTTTTAATTCCAGATTTTTATTGAATTCATATTTCACCATCCTGCTATTTGCTGTGGTGGGATTCAAACCCAGGTCCCCACAGCATTACCTCGGGTCTCTAGATTACTAGCCCAGTAACAATGCCACTACACCATCGCCTCCCGTAAATGGACAGGCATCAGTGGCCTGCTGTGTACACTAGTATACTACAGCACAGGATCAGTGACCTGCTGTATATACCAGTGTACCACAGCTGGAATCAGTGACCTGTTTCCTTGATTTACATTACCTAAACTGTTAATGATTTTAAAAACCTCCATCAAATCTCCTTTTAGCCTCTACATTGGAGAGACCAAACGTAAACTGGGCAACCGCTTTGCAGAACACCTGCGGTCTCTCCGCAAGAATGACCCAAACCTCCCTGTCGCTTGCCATTTTAACACTCCACCCTGTTCTCTTGCCCACATGTCTGTCCTTGGCTTGCTGCATTGTTACAGTGAAGCCCAACGCAAACTGGAGGAACAGCACCTCACCTTCCGACTAGGCACTTTACAGTCTTCCGGACTGAATACTGAATTCAACAACTCTAGATCTTGAACTCCCTCCTCCATCCCCACCCCCTTTCTGTTTCTTCCCCCTTTCTTTTGTTTTTTCCAATAATTTATACAGATTTTTCTTTACCCACCTATTTCCATTATTTTTAAATCTTTTATGCCCTGCCAGCCTTTCCACCCCACCCCCACTAGAGCTGTACCTTGAGTGCCCTACCATCCATTCTTAATTAGCACATTCGTTTAGATAATATCACCATCTTCAACGCCTCTGTGTTCTTTTGTTCTTTTGTCTGTAACATCTTTTGATTATCTGCTCCTATTACTGCTTGCTTGTCCCTACAACCACCCCAGCCCCCCCCAACTTCTCTCCCCCCACCACCCCCCACCTTAAACCAGCTTATATTTCACTCCTTTCCTAAGATTCACTCAGTTCTGCTGAAGGGTCATGAGGACTCGAAACGTCGACTCTTCTTCTCCGCCGATGCTGCCAGACCTGCTGAGTTTTTCCAGGTAATTCTGTTTTTGTTTTGGATTTCCAGCATCTGCAGTTTTTTGTTTTTATCTTCTTTTAGCCTGCTCAGCTCTACGGAGAACAATCCCAGCTTCTCCCATCTTTGCACAGAATAGCAATCGCTCATTCCTAGAACCGCTCTAATAAGTCACTTCTGTACCCTACCCAAAGCCTTCACACACTTTTTAAAGTGGTTGTGAGACAAGGTGGTGCACAAAGGCATCATGCTGAAAAATATGATATTGCAATGACTGTTAGGAGTTAGAAAGCATTACCTGATATGGTGATGGAAGAGTTATTGTATAGGGGAGGTGGTGGCGTAGTGGTATTGTCACTGGACCAGTGATCCAGAAACCTAGGGATAATGTTCTGAGGGCTGGTGTTTAAATCCCACCATGGCAGATGGTGGAATTTGAATCCAATAAAAATCTGGAATCACAAGTCTAATGATGACCATGAAGCCATTGCTGATTGTTATAAAAACCCATCTGGTTCACTAATGGAAGGAAATCTGCTGCACTTACCTGGTCTGGCCTACATGTGACTCTAGACCCACAACAATATGGTTGACTCTTAAATGCCCTCTGAACAAGGGCAATTGGGGATGGGTAATAAATGCTGGCCAAGCCAGTAATGCCCACATCCAATGAATGAATTAAAAAAAAGTAGATTCAATTCAAGCTTTCAAAAAGGTTATTAAAAAACAAGGAAAGAGCTGGCGAGTGGGACTAGATTGTTATTCGGCTTCTGTTTGTGCTGTGCTATTCTGATTCTATAAATGGAGTTCAAGTACAGATCTACATGATCTCATTGAATGGTGGAGGAGGGCAGAATCGCCTACCCCTGTTCCTAACACCCCTATTTGAGTGTCAGCTGTGGCAATGGGTAACACTTTGCATCTGAGTTACAATTATCTTCTCTGCAGTATAAATTGCTGTTCCCCTTTTAATGATGGCAATCTTTTGCAAGCTGTCCTGATGAATCTAAGCCGAAAAGCTTTGATAGCATGTCTCTTTTTTAAGCAGTAAAGCAAAACCAAGGTACAATCTTTTAACCAAGAACCAAAGACTGGTTCGGTAGAGATTAATGCCACAAACATTTACATTACAATGTGCTTTGTTCAAGTCCCACTCCAGAGCTTGCACACACAAATCAAGGCTGACACTCCAGTGTTGCAGTGTGAATCATTTCAGACGAGACATTAAACAAAGGCCCCTTCTGCCAGCTTGGGTAGATGTATAAGATTCCACAGCACTATTTCAAAGATGAGCAGGAGGGTTATCCCTGCATCACAAAAACAGAATTACCTGGAAAAACTCAGCAGGTCTGGCAGCATCGGCGGAGAAGAAAAGAGTTGACGTTTCGAGTCCTCATGACCCTTCAACAGAGCATCCGCAGTTTTTTTTTATCGCTGTGTTTAATTGGTTATCCCTGCATGCTGCCCTGACCAATATCTACCCTTCAATCAACATCACAAAACAGCTTATCTGGTCATTATTATTTGCCTTGCACAAATTAGCTGCCATGTTTTTTTACTTGCAACAGTGACTACACTTGAAAGATATTCTATTGGCTGTAAAGTGCTTTGAGATGTCTGTTGGTCATGAAAAGCGCTCTATTAAGACGTCTTTCATCCTTTTATTTGTCAGCCAAGTGGGTTACTGGAGAGGGTATTGTACTCAACCACAATCTGTAACCTCATGGTCCGGCATAACCCCCACTCTACCAATATCACCAGGCCAGGGGATCAACCCTGGTTCAATGAAGAGTGCAGGAGGGCATGTCAAGAGCAGCACCAGGCATGCCTAAAAATGAGGTGTGAACCTGATGAAGATACAACACAGGACTAGTTACGTGCCAAACAACGGAAGGAGCAAGTGACAGAGCTAAGCGATTCCACAACAAACAGATCCTATCTAAGCTCTGCAGTCCTGCCACATCCAGTCGTGAATGGTGGTGGACAATTAAACAATGAACTGGAGAAGGAGTCTTCGCAAATATCCCCATCCTCAATGACAAAGGAGCCCAGCACATCAGTGTAAAAGATAAGGTTGAAACATTCGTAACAATCTTTAGCCAGAAGCGCCGATTGGATGATCCATTTCACCCTCCTCTGGAGGTCACCAGCATCACAGATGCCAGTCTTCAGCTAATTCAATTCACTCCATGTGATATCAAGAAACGGCTGAAGGCACTAGATACTGCAAAGACTATGGGCCCTGGCAATATTCTGGCAATAGTACTGAAGACTTGTGCTCCAGAATTTGCCAAGCCCATAACCAAGCTGTTCCAGTACAGCTGCAACACTGGCATCTACCCGGCTATGTGGAAAATTGCCCAGGTATGTCCTGTACACAAAAAGCAGTGCAAATCCAACCCGACCAATTACCGCCCCATCAGTCTACTCTCAGCCAACAGTATATTGATGAAAGGGGTCATCAACAGAGCTATCAAGCAACACCTACTTAGCAATAACCTGCTCACTGATGCTCAGGTTGGGTTCTGCCAGGGCCACTCAGCTGCTGGCCTCATTACAACCTTGGTTCAAACATGGGCAAAAGAGCTGAACTTCAGAGGTGAGGTGAGAGTGACTGCCCTTGACATCAAGGCAGTATTTGACCAAATGTGGCATCAAGAAGCCCTAGCAAAACTGGAGTCAATGGTAATCTCCGCTGGTTGGAGTCATACATAGCACGAAGAAAGATGGTTGTGGTTGTTGGAGGTCAATCACCTCTGTTCCAGGACATCACTGCAGGAGTACCTCAGGGTAGTGTCCTAGGCCCAATCATCTTCAGCTGCTTCATCAATGACCTTCCTTCCATCATAAAGTCAGAAGTGGGGATGTTCCCTAATGATCACACAATGTTCAGCACCATTCATGACTGCTCAGATACTGAAGCAGTCCATGTCCAAATGCAGCAAGACCTAGACAATATCCAGGCTTGGGCTGACAAATGGCAAGTAACATTTACGCCACACGAGTGCCAGGTTAATGACACTCTCCAACAAGAGAGAATCAAACTATCGCCCCTATGACATTCAATGGCGTTACCAACACTGAATCCTGGGGGTTACCATTGACCAGAAACTGAACTGGACTAGCCGTATAAATACTGTGGCTACAAAAGCAGGTCAGAGGCTGGAATCCTGAAGTGAATAATTCACCTCCTGTCTCCCCAAAGCCTGTCCACCATCTACAAGACAGAAGTCAGGAGTGTGATGGAACACTCTCCCCTTGTCTGGATGAACACAGCTGCAACAACACTCAAGAAGCTCAACACCATCCAGGACAAAGCAGCCTCCTTGATTGGCACCCCATCCACAAATATTCACTCCCTCCGCCACCGATGCACAGTAACAGCAGTGTATACCATCTACAACATGCACTGCAGGAACTCACCAAGGCTCCTTAGGCAGCACCTTCCAAACCCACAACCACTACCATCTAGAAGGACAAGGGTAGCAGGTGTATGGGAACACCAGCACCTGGAAGTTCCCCTCTAAGCCAGACACCATCCTGACTTGGAATTATTTCACGTTCCTTCACTGATGTTGGGTCAAACTCATGGAACTCCCTCCCTAACAGCACTGCAGGTGTACCTACACCACATGGACTGCAACGGATCAAGGCAGCAGTTCACCACGAAAAACACAAGGTCAATTACAGATGGGTAATAAATTTTGGCCTTGAGCGAAGCCACACCCCATGAATGATTTTTTAAAAAATCTGAAATTTCCTTGGGGTTTCTCATGATCATTAGTCAAAATTTCAATGGAAATCCTATTTACATGGCATTTCCGGGGACTTCACTGATCACCCGCCAATGTTACAGCCACCAACCGAGAGAAGAAATCTGCGAAATTCTGAGCGTTTGCAGCTTGTATTTACACAGTGCCTTTAAAGTAGTAAAATATCCTAAGGTGCTTATCAGACTAAAACTGAGACTGAGTTAAGAAGGAGACATTAGATCAAGTGACCGAAAGCTTGGTCATATTGTAGGTTTTAAGGAGCATATTAAAGGTGGAGCGAGAGGTGAATATTTGGAGAAGGTTAGAGAAAGAGCTTCAGCTTTTGGGGCGTAGACAACAGAAGGCATGGTTGCCAATGTTGGGGCAACAGAATCGATGGATACATGAGAAGCCAGATTTGGACGGACACAGAGGTATTGGAGGGTTTATGGCCAGAGGAGCTTACAGAAGTAGGGAAGGGTGAGACTATAGAGTGGAATTTGAACACAACAATGAGAATTTTAATTTCAAGACATTGCTTCACTGAAAGCCAACACAGATCAACAAACACAGGGGTGATGGGTGAATAGGTCTTAGTGCAATTTAGGATATAGGCAGCAGGGCTTTAGATGAGCTCAAATTTATGGAGGGCAGAAGATGGGAGGCTGCCCAAGGGAGCACTGGAGTAGTTAAGTTTCTATGTAACAAAACCCCGGATGACGGTTTCAGCAGCTGATGGTCTGAGGCATCTGCATTTTATTTTATTCTCCATGTATCGCAGGATCTAGTTTACTGTCGCGTGTTAAAATATCCAGAGTTTAATCACAGTGACGGAACTCCAAATGGAGATTATTGTAAGTTAAGTACTTCTGCTCTTTCTGAGAAACTTGACAAGCTGTTCCATAAATACAAGTTTGTTCTTTCCTCTACAACTATAACAAAATATAAGTAGAGACTGACAATATTTCAAAGGGATTAGAAGTTGTAATTTTCTTAGTCAAGCTACTGCTGACTGCTTTCACATTTAGTTGCAAAATTGGCAACTGGGCACAATCTCCCACTTCCACAGGGCGGTCTTTAAGGGCAGAAGTTGCCAGGCTGGCATGAGGTTTTATCGGTCACTAGTGTAAAGGGGGTGGGGAGGGAGATGCGTGCAGAATTGAAGCCTTGATTATTTGCAGCCCGGTCTCTGATCTGTGCTTGCTTCAGTTGTGTTCCTGTGCCAGCAAGTGAAGCCTGCCAGCCTCTGCCCCTTTAAAGTTGCTCTGCAATATAATGCTTAGTTGAGCTGTCGAGCAGCGCCTGCAAAACCGAACTGCCGACCTGAGATGGGATCAATGTGCGCCACACTGCTTTTCCATTCACAAAGTTGCTTCTTGGTTTACAAGCGAGGAAATTTGATCTGGAGAATAGAGCCTTTTTTAAAAATGTAGAACAGCAGTTTATTCATACAGTACTTAACTAAACTAAAGTAACAGCAGACCGTGGCGAAATGGAATGATGAGAGACCACACAATTCCAAAAGGAACGCATACGCCTCCATTATTTTTTGGCCTTTGCCACAGTTCTCTCTGGCATATTGTAAGTGGGCAAGCAAGGCAAACAATGAGGGTGGAATGAAAATTAGAAGTTAGCTTTACACTGCAGGCAGAGACCGAAGAACAGTTTACTCACACGGTGTGATGCTAACCACCTTCACACGTACATTTTCTACAATCCTAAAATATCATTGCTAGCATTTAAACTGTTATGAATTCAACTCGTTACGTCTCTGTGTGTTATGTAAATTCGCATTCCATGGACACTGTAACATTTATAGGGACAGCATGTTCCAATGCTGTTACATTGGTTCCCGCCTAGTAACAAGGGTGGGACCCACTGGGGGTGTTTTGATTGGGCCCCCAAATCAGTTTAAGGGTTACTGAAGAACAGTTCAAGGGTCAGTCAATTTTCGTGAGTCAGTTAGTCAGGAGCAGGCAAAGAAGAAGTTTACTGGCCCCCTGCAACTAAAGTGCTGCTGTTAGTCCTGGGAGACATTTGGTTAACTCTGTGTAGTTGAGGCTCAGACTACGCCCCAGTAGCCATTTGCTTGTTCTGTCCTGCTGAGAGAGTTCAGCTTCGGAGAAGATTTGGGATTCACTGATAGCTTGGTGCAGCCTAGAGTTGGAGCTTAAAAAATCTGATGTGAATGGGTATGTTCAGAAACAAGGAGAAGAGGCTCCAGGCAGCAGAGGTGCTGTGGTGAGCAGTCTCCAGGCAGTCAGCTTCAGGGAAACCAGCCAAGAAGTGTTACAGACAAGACAGGAACACAGGCAAAGGTTCCAGTTAACTTAAATTAAAGAAAGAACTGCAGTTAGAAGACTGGCTCCATTGGGAACAGTTCCCTTTGGGTTCCCAATGACTTCTGGACAGATTTCCAAGACAGAATCCAAGACTGGAGATTGGAGACCCTCGTAAAAAAGAAGAAGTTTCAATGAGACTGGCTGACTAACGTCTGGTGGATTTTTCAGAGATCTATGGATTCTGTTTTGGTTGCGTCTGTCATTTACTCTGCAGAATGGTGTGTCCGACCATAGTTTGTTAATTCATGTGTGTACCCACGTTAATTCTGAATGTTAGTATACAGGATGTGTGTGTGTGTATAAAAATATATATACATAAAATAATATATAAGATTGTTTTACTTTTCGAGCTTTGTATAGGAAAGTTTATTTTGTTTGTTCAAAACCCATGGAATCTTGTGGCTTTATTCCAAAAGCAGGCGTCTTAAATCTCAACCTTTAACTACTTTAAACAAAACATTACTGGTCCCTAACTGGAGCTCCCCCACATCCAGGGGTCAGGCTAAGGGTCATAACAAAACCCAACTCGTAATCCCATTACCAAAAATCCGTAAACTGTCCATTCACAGTGCACAAGACTTCAATGAGTGAATGACGACTGCAACAACTGTTGTGTGAGTAATCCATTACATAGCTCTTGAAGGCTGATAAACCCACATTCCCAGCAGGGAGTAACACTGTAAGGAAGCACAGGTTTGTGAACCATGGATATGATACTGCAGCTCATTCTCCCACCCATTCTCCGTTTGAGTGGATCCTACTTGCTGGAAGCATTGTATTTAGATCACTGCCATTATATATTAATTAGACATTTCACAATGAAAGAAAATGGAAAAAATGAGAAAAGCCAATTTGACCCATCCCAGCCTTCAGGATTTCAGCTCATCTAACCTGACATTCAAGGCAAGCAGTACAGCACCTATCCCCGTGATCCAACACCATTCCACTCTCCCAATACCTTCCATACCATCTAACATTGGCCTGTGTAGTACATCAATCTACGCCTGCCTCACCACCCAATACCACACACCCCCCCTCCCCCCACCAAGTCTCACACTGACCCATGGAGTACACTCTCCTACCCCGCCCTGCAGCCTGACACTGATCTCTGGTACGCCATTGTATGCTTTTATATACTGTATTCTATACACGGTGTTTATATATGCTGGAATGAATAATACTGGTGGGGGGGTGGGAAGGTACGGGGCTGCGGACGAACGGTACAACTCCCCTACCCCGGATATATTGACGTCAAACCCGCCCACAGCACTTTATGGTGCTATGGGAAGGACTTACGACTGCCACCCCTCATTAGGGAGGAAGTCCCACCCTCTGGAGCTGCTGGCCAATCCAACTGGCTGGTAGCTCCATCAGTCCTGGCAGTGCCGGAAGGCGTCAGTGGCAGCTGCAGGAGAGGAAGATGATCAAGGCTTATGGATTCCCAGAGCAGGTAAGTCCGGAGTCTTGGACCAGGAGGGTTTGGGTAGGTTAGGGAGAGGGGCGGGGGTGGGGAGGGAGCGGTAGGAAGGAAGGGGGCTTCGACCCTGCAATTGGCAAAGGGCAGACCCCAAAGAGCGAACACCATCCACCCCTCCTTCCTTCCCACTTTTTAAGCCCTTGAGTGAAAAAAAATTCAGGCTTCCTGCTCCGCCCGGCTGTCCATGCCAAATGTTTCAGTGCATGGGCAGCGCATTATCAACTGGCTTCATAACAAGCCTAATTGACCCTTGATTATTCATTTAAATATGGCGAGCATGCTGTCAATTTTGGCACCCGCCTGCCCCCCTGTATTATAGGGGTGGGATGCGTATTTGCCCTATTTATGTGCCCCTTCCTGTGGGAAACACGCCAGCTGGGGGCATGTAAAATTCAGCCCAGTGCGTGTGTTTTTTTTTTACATGCTGTGCTCTATTTCATGCATTTTAATTTTACTCCTGTGGCAAAGAGGAAGAATCTAGAGGTGTAGAAGTTCAAAACAGTTATGCTTTTGACTGTCACAGGCATTGCCATCCCTCTAGTGGAGGCTGTCTGCAGGTCTGCTTGTAGCAGATGCTCTAACTCCATCACTGTCTCCTTGGTCTTTGTGAACCTGTTGACATGACTTTCTGCCAACAGTCCCACAGGTATCCCTGGTTAGGTCTGTAAACAGGACCAAGTGAATAATGGCAGGAGAAGTAGAATACAGACTGTGCAGGTGGCCTTCCCTTGCATCGCTCATTCAACCTTTTCTTTGCCCTCCAAAAGACTCAGTGAGGATGGAGCTTTAAACAGGATACCCATTTTCACAACTTTAGCCACAGCACTCAAATTTCTAACAGTTTGCCTTTAAGAAAGCACTGCGGGCAATGGCTGGTCCTTAAAGCTCTATGTACAAGATGAGTGCACTGGACGCATTAAGCATGAGTATCATGGAACTCTGTGTGTGTGTTGGTTTGGATGAGATTATACTTCGCATCTGTGTGACAGGCTCCTCCCTCCCCTACGAAATTGTGAGATGTTGGATTGGAGCAAAATGTGTTCTTGAGAAACCAACCAACGGGCAGGAAATGTAACCATTTTTCATATCGATTCATACAGCCTTAAGAAAATGGCAGATTCAGTAACAGTACTACTCCAAGGATTATTACTGATTGAATTTACATCTGCAAATGTAAAAATCCTGTTCCGCTACCAGTCAAATTTGGCAGGACTGTATGTGCCAGAAGAGTCAGTTCTGGCTCAGCTTTCCAATTGTTTACTTTGACTACAGTCATTTATTAAAGACTTAATGCCAAATCCAATCTTGTGCTGGAATACTAGCTGTTAACCCATTATGTACAAGCAACAAACTCACATTACCATAGTATTCTCAGGTGGACAATCATTATCAAATGCATTTGATAAAACACAATCTAGACCTTTCCCAACCAGGCTTATCTTGAGCAGAGCCCTTTCCCGCGTTGCTTCTGGCTGGATTTTTGATGTTGTCTATATAAGCTCTAATTGATCACCGCAAACTCAGTATTACCCCTGAGTGCTTCTCATACATAAATCATAATATGTACATCGCCAACTCAATATAAGCCTTAGTTAGTTTCCCTCACTCTAATTCACATTAGCATCACCCTGTCAACTCTATCTCCCACCTTTAAGCTTTTTCCTTCTAACCTTAATGATGCCCCCCAAGACCCCAATGTCATCCAGAGATGCCAATATCCCTCCTCGAGATCCCAATGTCCCTTCCAAAGCCCCAATACCCACGCCCCCAGGCCCTTACATTCCTTGACACCTCATTGTCTCTCCATTCCCGAAACCCAAAAGGCTCCTCAGGCCTTAATAACCCTCTCCGGAGATTAATGTTCCCAAAAACTCCACTACTCCCCTAAAATGTGAGATGACCCATTAACTCCTTACCAGTCCATCACAGTTGCTGACGGCTACCGTGGCCCCAGGGATGTGGCTGATGCCCCCAGTATAGATGCAGTCTTCGCCCAGCGGCTCAGTGCGGCTTTGCCCATCCCCCTGCCACTCCAGTACGGCTCCCGGAGCCACCAGCCGGCTACTGGGCTCCAATCTGAGCTGCCAGCTCTGGCCAAAGACGGTGACATTGAAGAAGAGAGGACGGGGCTCAGCCTCTTCCTCCTCCCCGGGGGTCACGGACTGGGATTCAGGGCCGCTCCGCCTTTTCCTCCTGACTCCAGAGCCCGACACCAGGTGAGACACAAAGCAACCCCGGGAATCTGTCCTGAGTGGAGTGACCAGCCCGAACTCCTGCCCCAGAGCCGCAAACCTCTGCAAAACTGCTGCAGAATAAACCGGGGGAGAAAATTCAGCAAACTCAGCAATCAGCAAGTAATTTGTTAAACATATAGATTGTTAATCCTTCACTGCTGTCCATCACTCTCTCCCTCCTGTCCATCTATCACTCTCTCCCTCCTGTCCATCTATTAATCCCTCTCTCCTGTCCATCTATCACTCTTGCTCATCAATTACACCCACCAGTTAATTAGTCCCTATTGTCAATAATTCCTTCCTTCTATCATCACCCCCTACTGTTAATCAATCACTTTTTCTTGTTATTTAATCAATCACTCCAGCCCTTCAAACACTTCCTCCCACCAATCCCTTCCATTAACCAATCACTACTGCCCATAAATTACTCCTGTCCATCAGTAACAATATCCTGTCCCTCCCTCTCCTCCTTCATGTTGATCACTCCCTCCCTCCCTCTCATTAAATAGTCACTCCTGTCCATCAATCATTCTCTCATGACAATTAAACACTCCCTCCTGTCTCTCATCCTGTCCATCAAATCCTCCCCCACTGCCCCTACAAAATTTCCTTGCTGACATTTATTTAATGGTGCTGTGAAGTGTTCCTCTTTATTTACTCCAATGTTTCCAGATTCATCAAGAAAAAGGGCAATAAAATGATAACACACCTGTGCTCTCAGTTACTTCAGATCCAGCCTGCGGAAATAAAAAAAACATATCCCAGAAATAATATCAGATACAAACTAAAGGTCTATGTTATCAAAAGGAATTCATGGAAAACTTTAGAGGCTTCACCTCTAACATCATCTAAAATTTATATAAAACCTTAACCTAAGAAGCTGAATATGCCACAAGTCAGCAAATCTTGCCCCGAGTATTCAATGTTCTCAGAAGCAGGGCTCTCACATTGTTACCCTGAAAACTCCAAAGCTTTTAAACTATTACCCCGAACACCCCAAAACATGAAGATTGGAAAACTGAATACCCCAAAATACTGAGGCTGTTATCCTGAATACCCCAGAACACTGTGATTGTTACCCTGAATATTCCAGAACACTGTGACTTTATCCTGAATACTCCCGAACACTGTGGCTGTTACCCTGAATATCTCAGAACACTGTGACTGTTACCCTAAATACCCCAGAACATTGTGACTGCTACACTGAATACCCCAGAACACTGTGATTGTTACCCTGAATACTCAGAGCACTGTGACTGTTACCCTGAATACCCCAGAACACTGTGACTGTTACCCTGAATACCCCAGAACACTGTGATTGTTACCCTGAATATTCCCGAACACTGTGGCTGTTACCCTGAATATCTCAGAACACTGCAACTGTTACCCTGAATACCCCAGGACACTGTGGCTGTTACCCTGAATACCCCAGAACATTGTGACTGCTACCCTGAATACTCAGAGCACTGTGACTGTGACCCTGAATACCCCAGAACACTGTGACTGTTACCCTGAAATCCCGAAAATACTGTGACCTGAATAGAAGAAGAATGAGGTGATCTACTTGAAACATACAAAATTCTTACAGGACTTAATAGGGTCGATGCAGCAAGGATGTTGGGAGTGTCTAGAACCAGGGGATACAGGACTGAGAAGAGAGAGAATTGTGGCACTCAGAGGGTGGTAAATCTTTGGAATTCTTTACTCCAGAGGGCTGTGGAGGCTCAGTCATTGAACATGTTCAAGACAGAGATCAATAGATTTCAGATAATAAAGGGATCTAGGGATAGTGTGGAAAAATAGGTTTGAGCTAGAAGGTCATCCATAATCTAATGAATGGTGGAGCAGGCTCAAAGGGTCAAATGGCTTACTCCTGCTCCTATTTCCTATGTGTCTATGATCATAATACCCCAAAATACTGAGTCTGTAACACTGAATACCCCAGAATACTGAGACTGTTACTCTTAATACCCCAAAATACTGACTGTTACCTTGAATACTCCAGACCATTGGAGCATAGCAAAATAATGAAGAGGAAGAGCCCCTTAACCTTATTCCTCCATTCAAATGGTTCCTGCTATAACTCACTTTTCCTGCCTTGTAAATGTATTCTTTAATACCCTTGTCTCACAAAAATGGCCAATCTCAATTTTGAAATTTTCATTTGTCCTAGCCTCAGTAGCATTTGGCATAAGAATTCCAGTTTTCCACCAGCCTTGTGTGAAGCACTGCTCCCTGACTTCTCCCCTGAAGGACTTAGTTCTAATTTAATGTTATGCCACTTTGTTCTGGTCTCCCCTACCAGCAGAGATATCATAGTTAGAGAGAAACTATCAGCTACTTAAATAATCTTAAACACCTCAATTAGATCACCTCTTAATCTTCAATACTCAAGGGAATACAAGACAAATCTTTGCAACCAACCTTCATAATTTAACACTTTTATCCCTAATTTGCATTGCATTCCTTCGAAGACCAGCATATCCATCCTGAGATGTGGTGCCCAGAACAGAACACGACACTCAAAATGAGATTTAATCAGAGGTTTATATAATAACAACATAACTTCCACCCCTTCAGTTCCAGCACCCTGAGATAAAGGCCAAAATTCCATTAACCTCGTTAATCATTGTTTATATCTGTTCACTAGCTTTTAGTGATATCTGTACTTGAACCCCTAAATCAGTCTGTTCCGCATAGTTCAATACTTCTCACACTTAGTAAGTATTCGGATCATTCTTTCTTAGGCTCAAAGCGGATGACATCACACGTCCTTATTTTGAACTTCATCTGCTACAGTTCATCCTATCAATGTCCCTCTGCAAGTTTCTATCCCCATTGACACTATTTACTGTCACCTAACTTTGACATAATCTGCAAACTTGTATTTTTGCCTCTCTATTCCATCATCTAAGTGATTTATAAATACAGTGAGAAGCTTAAACTCCTGTACAAGTCCCTGGGGCCACCACCAGTCACTTCCATTATCCCCAGCATCTGTGTTTTATCTCATCACCAATATACCTCACTCACCTCAATAGGCTGCTGACAATTCAATGTGCTTTCATTTTGTTAACAATCTCTTAGATGGAACCTTATCAACTGCCTTCTGGAAGACCATATAAATAACAACCACAGAGACTCTCTTTGTTACCACCTCACCATCCGTGGAGAGAGGTTTGAAAGAAAGAACTCAACTCCACAGTTTGTCTCCAAAAGAAGATAGATCACCCCATCTGTAGTTTTAAACCACTTTAATTCTGAAAGCAAAAGACCACCAAATGAAAGCAGCAAGACTAGCAGATCAAGAGGAGATGGTGGTAATGTAGCATAGCAGTACTAGTGCTGGATTGGTAATCCAGCGGCCCAGATTAATACTCTGGGGATATGGGTTCAAATCCCACCACAGCAGTTAGTAGGAATTCAATTAATGAAATTGAAAGCTAGCCATAACAACTATCTAGTTCATTAATGCCCTTTGGGAGAATCTGCCATTCTGAACCTACAGGTGACCCCAGACCCACAGCTAAAGTGGCTGACTCCTAACTGCCTGATGAAATGGCCAAGCAGGGCAATTAGGAACGTGAAGCAAATACTGGCCCTGCCAGCCATCTCCACATCTATTGAAGAAACTGCACTTTGAACCGTTACACGGAATCCCCGAGAACCCCTTTAAAAAGTTCCACTGAACATCCCAGGAAGCTGAAATAGTTACACCACAACAGACCTCAAAGCAGATTGTACAGAGTGCTCCTATCTCTGGGTCATCTTGCATGAAATATCCCAGAGCTCTCCAAATTACTCCCAACTTCTGTAAATCAGAGAGAGATGTAACTTTCACGTACCGCTGTAGTCAAGCTCACCACTAATATCCCAGCCACGAACCCGAATGACAGGAGAACCATCACCGCGTCGATTAACTTCTAATATCTTTTTTAAAAAAAACAAAAAAAAATAGGAAGGATCCTGTGGGGGTTTTCTGGCACTGCCCGCTCTCCGGGGGCTGGCGATGTGGAAGGGAGTGTTTGAAGGGAGCCCGCAGGGGATGTTGAGACAGTCTCTGGCTCTCACAGCCGCTGGCTCCTGGCGCTCGCAAGCCGGGCTCTGCCCTCCGTCCTCGGTAATAAACTCCAAAGCACCAGCAGGACCTTGACGTCAGCACACAGAGTGTAACCACATGCTCACACCGAGCTGCCAAAAAGGCAGACTCTTGTTCAGGGAGGAGATGGATAAGGATCGTTTACTTGCTGTCGGGCACGCTGCACTTCTAATGACCACCGCCGCCGTAAAACTGGAAAAGCACTCTTAAAACCCCCCAGCAGAACGGGCTGCAGGGACAAGTAGTTTTGAGAGAGCTAAAAGAAGCGAACTTGGATTCACATAGCGTTTTCCACCACCTCACGACGTCCCGAAGCGCTTTACAGCTAATGAAGTGCTTTCTTGGAGTGCATTAACTGTTGCAAAGTAGGAAACGCTGACAACCCATTTGCACAGAGCTGGGTCCTAGAAATGCCATAACATTCAAAATAGGAGCAGGAGTAGGCCATTCGGCCTCTCGAGCCTGCTCCACTATTCAATAAGATCATGGCTGATCTGTTTGTCTTTCAAGTTCCACATTCCCATCTAACCCCCTCCCCCCATAACCTTTGGTTCCCTTGCCTAACAAGAATCTACCTACCTCTGCCTTAAAATATTCAGTGACCCCGCCTCCACCGCACAACCCTCAGAGAAAACATTTCTCCTCATCTCTGACCTAAAAGGGTGACCCCTAATTTTAAAACAGTGCCCCTTAGTTCTGGACTCATTCACAAGAGAAAACATCCTTTCCAAGTCCACCTTGTCGAGACCATTCAGGATCTTATATACTTCAATCAAGTCATCTCTCATTCTTCTAAACTCCAGCAAAACAAGCCCAGTCTAACCAATCTTTTTTCAGAAGGCAACCCGCCCATTCCAGGTATCAGTCCCTCTGAACCGTCTCCATTTACATCCTTCCTTAAATAAGGAGACTAAAACTGCACACAATGTTCGAGATGTGGTCTCACCAATGCCCTGTTTAATTGAAGCATAACATCTTTACTTTCTGTCCAATTCCTCTCAGAATAAATGATAGCATTCTATTAGCCTTCTTAATTACTTGCTTTTCCTGCATACTAACTTTTTGTGACTCATGCACTAGAACACCTAGATCCCTCTGCACCTCAGAATTCTGCAGTCTTTCTCCATTTATGTAATATTCTGCTTTTGTATTCTTCCTGCCAAAGTGAACAACTTCACATTTTCCCACATTGTACTCCATCTGCCAGACTTGTGCCCACTCACTCAACCTACCTGTATCCGTCTGCAATCTCCTTATGTCCCCTTGACAACACACTTTCCTACCCATCTTTTTGTCATCTGAAAATTTAGCTACCATGCCTTTGCTCCCTTCATCTAAGTCATTGACATAAATTGCAGAAAGCTGAGGCGTCAGCACAGACCCCTGCAGGACTTCTCCTGTCACATCCTGCCAATCAGAAAAAATACCCATTTTTGCATACTGTCTGTTTTCTGCCAGCCAGCCAATCTTTTATCCAGGCTAATATGTTCCCCCCTACATCATGAACTTATATTTTCCACAATAACCTTTGATGTGGCACCTTATCAAATGCCTTCTGGAAATCCAAGTACAGCACATCTACAGGCTTCCCTTTATCCACAGACCATGTGGAACATCCAAGAGCTCCAATAAATTGATTAAACATTATTTCCCTTTCACAGAACCATGCTGATTCTTCCCAATTGCCTATGTTTTTCTCAGCTATAACCTCCTTAATGATAATTCTAACACCGAAAGAGCAGATAAATGTTTGCCTGATGTTGATTGAAGGATAAATATTGGTCAGGACATAGGAAGAACTCCCTAGCACTTCTCCAACAGTGCCATGGGATCTTTAACATCCATCTGAGCAGCAATACAGGGACTTTATTTAAAAGATAGCACTTCCAATAGTGCAGCACCCTTTCATCACAGCACTGAATTGTGAACCAGAATTTTAAGCTCAGGTCTTTGGAGTGGGACTTGAACTTACGACCTTCTGAGAGAAGAGAATGCAAAAGGTGAAAGGGCGAGGGAAGCTGATTCAGTACTAACTTTCAAAAGGGCCTTTAATATATACTTTCAAAGGAAAACTTGCAGGACTATGGAGAGAAAGAAGGGTGGTGGAGAAATAATTGAACAGCTCTTTCAAAGAGCCAGCTCAGGCACAAAAGGCCGAATGGCCTATTTCCATACTGAGAGCTACTATGATTCTATGAGAAAGATTACATGTTTTCACAATATTTATATCACAATATAGTCTGCTGACATTATTATTTTTATTTATTAAAAAATTAAGCACCTTGTTGTGCTATACATTTGAATTTGAATCCAGCACAACCTTTTGCACCAACACTTGACATAATGTCAATTTTTGTATAAAGTGATTGTTCAGCATTGTCCTTAGCACACTTGAAAAATTTTCTAATGATTGCGAGTGTGGAACATAATGATTAAAGTTTACTTTAATGAACCTCATCATTTAATGTTAACTTAGCTGTTCTTTCATTGTAAATAGGAAATCTGTTTCTATTTTTTGAATAGAGTGAATTCTTTTCTGAATGTTTTGAAAGAATTAAGGTGAACAGATTAATTTTACTGTATAATTATTAGTCTAAAGTTATAGTGTCTTAGTATCATAAATTCCCAAATCATCAAGCTGCTTCATTCATCCACACACCCCATTGGTTACTAAGATACACCTTAGTTGTTTGGGTTACAGAATTTGAATATTACTGAAAAAAGAGACATGTTGTTGAAGCTTTTTGTCTTGCACTTATCAGGGCAGATTCACAAGAATATCAAGGAACAACAATTTATACTGCATGAGAAGAGGGTGTTGATTGAACATATGAACATACGATATAGGAGCAGAAGTAGGCATTCGGCCCGTCAAGCCTGCTCCACCATTCAATAAGATCATGGCTGATCTGTCTGTGTTTCAAATTCCACATCCCCGTCTACCCCCGATAACCTTTGATTCCCTGGCCGAACAAGAATCTATCTACCTCCGCCTTAAAAATATTCAATGACCCTGCCTCCAGCGCCTTCTGGGGCAGAAAGTTCCAAAGCTGCACAACCCTCTAAGAGAAAAACTTCTCATCTCTGTCCTAAAGGGTGAGCCCTAATTTTAAAACAGTGTCTCCTAGTTCTGGACTCACTCACAGGAGGAAACATCCTTTCCACATACACCTTGCTGAGACCATTCAGGATCTTATATATTTAAATCGAGTCACCCTTCACTCATCTAAACTCCAGCAAAACAAGCTCAGTCTATACAACCTTTCCTCATAAGACAACCATCTCATTCCAGGTATAAATCGAGTAAACCTCCTCTGAACCTTCTTCAATGCACTTAAATAAGGAGACCAAAACTGCATACAGTATTCGAGATGCAATCTCACCCTGTATAATGCCCTATATAATTGAAGCATAATATCTTTATTTTTATATTCAATTCCTCTCGTAATAAAGGATAGCATTCCATTAGCCTTCTTGATTAAATTCTGTACCTGCATTATAACCTTTTGTGACTCATGCACTAAAACACCTAGATCCTTTTGCACTTTGAATTCTGTAGCTGTTCTCCAATTAAGTAATACTGTGCTTTATTTATTCTTCCTGCCAAAGTGAACAACTTCACATTTTCTCACATTATACCCCATCTGTCAGATTTTTACCCACTCATTCAACGTATCTATATCTGTCTGCAATCACCTTATGTCCTCTTCACAAAATATTTTCCTACCTATCTTTGTTCATCTGCAAATTTAGCTACCATAACTTCGCTCCTTTCATCTAAGTCATTGATATAAATTGTAAAAGTTGAGGCCCCAGCACAGACTCCTGCAGGACCCCACTCATCACGTCCTGCCAATCAGAAAAATACCCATTCATGCATGCTCTCAGTTTTCTGCCACGCAGCCAATCTTCTGTCCATGCTAATATGCTACTCCCTACGCCACGAGCTTTTATTTTCTGCAGTAACCTTTGATGTGGCACCTTATCAAATACCTTCTGGAAATCCAAGTACAGTACATCTACAGGCTCCCCTTTATGCACAGTGCATGTTACTTCTTCAAAGAACTTCAATAAATTGATCAAACATGATTTCCCTTTCACAAAACCGTGTTGACTCTTCCCGGTTACCTGGGCCAGGATTTTCTAGCCCCGTTCGCGATGGGTATCATGGCGGGCGGGAATGGAATATATGACGAGAAGGCCAAAATAGGTTTTACGTCGTCATGAAACCAGTTTGCTCCACCCGTCAATGGCAGGCCGTGTTTCCTGCTGCAGCACATTGGGAATGTAATGTTAATACATTTGCATCTCATTATAAGCCCTGCTCGCTGGAATTATCCCCTCAAGCTGGATCATCTGGGCACACCGGTGTGCAGTTAGAACAACATGTTTCACAACAGGATATAAGCGACGTGTACCTGGCAATCTACACTTTGATCATCACTTCCAGCTTAGTTCACCTACCTTGCATCATGCAGGACTCACAGCAATCAGCGCCAGATTTCGCAGACAGCACCACATCGCTCTCAGTGGGGTGTCACAGGCAAGTCTCTACCTACCAGACCAGTGATAATGTGAGGCTGGCTTTTAATGGCTTGCAGGGTTAGGGCTAAACAGGGGAAGGGGGGAACTGGCCTAAGGCATGGGAATGGGCTGCAGGGCTAGGCATATATTGGGGGTTTTGAGTGGGGAAGGTTACACTCAGACACATGACTGGGGGGAGGATGAATGGGCAGTATATGTTGAACAATTTAAGTGGTCATAAGATGGGGATGAGTGAGGTCCACGCAGGCCATAGGCACATCCACTTCAAAATATTCAGGGACTAATGAACGGACATGCAGCAGAAGCACGATGGGATCAAGGAATACAGAGGGTGGATGGGGAGCTGTGAGTCAGGGAAACCAGAACATGAAGCTCCTCCAGGATGATGGAAGGGATTTCCATACTCAGGCAGGGAGGGACCAAATTCGTCTGGCAGTGAGAGTTCTACACCACCATCTTCCAACCTGCAGCAATGGTACAGTGCCAAATTAAAATGAGGAGAAGCTCTGCTAATGAAGGCCCTGGGGGTCGATTGGAGGGCAGGTGCATGTGCTGGGGTGGCTGATTACATCAGCACACAACTGAACTGTGCATTCCCAAATGAGGAGAGAGGCACAGCCGAGAAATATTAGGAACCTTTCAATGACTGTGCAGGGAATCAGGAAAGTGAAGCAATGATGCCCGTTCATGTGAGATTAACAGATCCCTTTGTTTTAACCCTCATTCACATTGTGATAATTCCCCAGAGCGATAACACACTCCAGAGCAACTGGGCAAATGGACAAGCTCCAGAAGCCAGCTAGAAAGTTGGCACTGGACAATTCACTGAAGAGAAGCCTCAGCTCTCCACCACCTCCCTTTCAAATAATCTAATTTCCTGAATGAACATTTACCTTGTGTTTATTCCCAGGAGTGTAGTATTAGAGTGCAGTGAATGAAGATCCCAGCATCTGGGCTGAAAGCAACACATCCAAGCACCTGACCAAAGAAATGTCATAGCAGTCAGTGATGTTGGGGAGGAGACCTTGATACACACCCTGCATTGGCTATCACTTCAAGGGCGAGTACAATCGACACGGGAACAAAGCTCTTGGCCCACAATCACTCACGAGTCATTGACAGAAAGCGGACCTTTGGACGCTAATCCTTACACTTGTCTCTTTCTCACTGATCCTGCAGAGAGGAAACCATCAGGAAGATGGAGGCTGGATTTGTCGCTGCCTGCATTATCGCTTACAAGCAGAAGAGAAGAAGAAGATTGTGACAGTGGTGCCTGGATCACCAAAGGGAGTAACAAGACCCTCATGACCACGGGCCAGCAGGGCTTTCTCAAGACAGAGGAGATGAGGCTCACAGACACATCGTGCATAGGCGGCTCGCAAAACCCAGAGTGTGCAGAACTTGCATGTCTTATCTGCAACTGAGCGAGAGACAGTGTCACCGATGGCTCCGCATGTCCAGGGATCTGGTGACTCACATTTGCCGCATTCTCCAGGAATTGGCGCCATGGGGGCTGGGAGGGCATCCATTGCCAGTGGCTTTGAAAGTAATGGCTGCTCTGAACTTCTATGCCAGTGGTTCCTTCCTGGGCTCCAATTAGGACCTCTGCAAAATCTCTCAAGCGTCCACGCACAAATGCATTCATGAAGCCACAGACACCCTTTTACAATGGCCCACAATTATGACAGAGATCAAGCAAGCCAGGTCGCCAGAGCACTGGGCTTTGCTGCAATTTTCAAATTCTGCAGGGTAACATCGACTGCACTCATGTGGTTATAAAAGCTCCCTGGCAACAGGTACTGCAATTCATAAACAGGAAAGGCTAGTGCTCGCTCAAAGTTCAGAAAGTCTGCCACCACAAGAAACTGATCATGCAGGTTTCCGCCAGATACCCAGGAAGTGTCCACAACTCATACATCTTGGGTAGATTGCAGATCCTAGACATCTTCGAGGGACCAAACAGGATCCAAGGCTGACTCCTCGGTGACAAAGGGTACCCACAAAGGACATGGCTCATGACGTCTGTGCAGCAGCCTCAGACTCCTGCAGAGAGAAGATACAATGAAGCTCATGGCACTACCCGAGCATTGGTGGAGCACACCATAGGGATCCTAAAGATGCGATTCTGATGCCTCAAAAGATCTGGTGGAGCACTCCAGTACAGTCCCCAGAGAGTCTCATGGATCATTGTGGCTTGCTGCGCGCTACACAACTTGGTGCTGTGAAGTGGGAGGACTTACCAGATGACGAGATGGACGAGCTGCACATCTCCTTCAATGAGGAGGATCCCGAAGGGATGAGGGTGATGAATTCAAGGAAGATGAGGCTGCAGGGGAAGAGGCCAGATGAGGCAGGCATGCATGTGAGGCTCTGATAGCCACCAGATTCCATCAGGGGGATGACGAGTTGATGTGAGTATCCTATTGGACCTAAGTCCTTTATCATGGGCCAGCATGAGCACCAGCATTACAATTCCTTTTATTTTGTCCACACACTTCAGTATGAAAGTGAATAGTTACACATCAGGCTCATGTTGTCCTGACCCTTTGAAGGGATGTGACCCTCGGCAGCATGTGTCCTTGCTGAGATAAGGCACTAATTGGAGGATGGCGTCCTGGCATCAGACATCAGAAGGTGTTGCCTCTTCAAAAATCTGTCCAGCATCCCAGTTGCAATGGCACCCTACAAGAGCCAGGAGCTGTTGGTCGACTCTGAGTGGCCTCGTAGCTGTCTGCCTTCAATGTGACGAGGCTCCTCAAGGAGATCCATCTGAAGCAATGGAATACGCACTCTGTGTAACTTCGATGGTGAATCAGATAATTCACACTTGGGACAAGACAGCCGATGACATTCCACTGCTGTGAACCCATTTATAGATGACTCAGTCATCTGTGGTGCATTCTGCCAGAACACACTGACATCCAGCAGTCTCAGGGATCCTGGGCTGCATTTATCCTCTGCTTTATACGGATGTGGACCACCTGATCATGACGATGTCAAACACTTGCCTGCCAGGCATTACAATAGCTCCTCTTTAACACAGAGTGCCCTCATGGCCAGCCCTCATGCTAAATCCAAAATGCACACACACCATGAAGCCCTCAAGGGCACACGTTATTGCAAATAAAGAGCACACTTCAGCTTCAATACATCCTCATTCCTATCCCATTGCTCCCCCACACATTGTCTACAGCAACCATGTGCACTTCCAGAGCCTGCTCAAAGCCTCTATTGCCTGTCAGAAAGCTCCATTTGGAATTAGAATCAGTGACCTTGGCAAGTGCGCAGGTGAGGGGACACACAGTGCTGCATCCCAACGAGATGTGATGAGAGCCTTGTCCCTGCAAAACACACAACTACAGGGTGGGAGATGCTCAGAGTTGGACATTTGAGTGCTAGGACAATAATGTGGCTGAAAGGGGCCGAGCTTCATCACCTTGAGGTGGCAAAGTACCCCACTTATTGGTGAGCTTAATAGATGTACACTGAAAATGAAAACACAGTGGGCACTGACAACGAACTCGGAGTATGGGCTTATAGCATGAAAACCCTGCCAAGAGACTGAAAGCACATGGATTGGCATGATCTATGACCTTTCGCCATGCATAAAAACATGTTTCCTTGGCCACGGTACCTTTCCCTTTCAAGAATGCAGGTGGGTTTGCCTTACTCTTAAACAGCCAAGAATAGACATGACATGACGCTGCATAGCATGTGAATGAGGTTCATTCCACAAGCACACTTAACATTAAGATTAAGATTAAGATATCACTGATGTTAAGAATGATGTGCAGAATGGGCACACACTGTGGTGAAATGGAAGCAAATTACTTAGACGAGAGACCCATGATAACGACACTTGCAATAAGTGGAGGGAGGGACTATGATGTGTCCCCTGAGTGACTGCAACACAGTTCATCATATCAAGGAAGCATATACAAGAGATGTGAAATTGGTGCAATTCTATTTACAGTTCTGAACATTACATACATGTTGTGAACACCCTTGCCGCCGTTGTGCTCCTATTATTTTCTTGATTTCCTAATCCTACCGCTAAGCCTGGGTGTATCCCCGACATCCACTGTGGAGGTGGAGGCAGCCTGCTTACTGCTACACCCTGTTGTCTGTGATGGCTTCAGCAGGTGTCCTTTGGTGGGCTGAGACCTGGAGGGCCCTGGCCCGCTTTTGGTCTCCTGCTGTGGGGCAGGTGCACCATCCTCGGCCTGTGGAGCTGGACATGATGGGATCACAGGAAGTCGAGATTGGGATAGCTGGACAGTCCCAGAGTCACCTGGGTGGATGGCCTTGGGGTATCCAGCTGCTGGTCCTCCTCCCTGTGCGTGCCCTAGGGTCCCTGGCTGACTCCTCAAGGGGAAGGGGCAGCTGGAGTGAGATTGAGGTGCCCCAAACCCATCATGTATTGACACTGATGGATGCCACCACTGTCTACCCCAAGGAAGCACAGCTCCTGTAGCAGTGTAGGACCGATGTTCTGGACCAAGGTCTCCATAGCGGCCACCATCCTACCAGTGTTGACCTCAGTGCATTGGCATGATGGTGCGATCATCTCAAACTGAAGGTGGACGGACTCCTCCATCATCCGTTGCAATCTGAGAAATGCAGCTGACATCCCCTTCCTGATATTCCCGTGCTTGTCTTTGCAGCTCCAGCAACTGATTTAGGACTGAGTCCAGGGGCTCATCATTTGACTTGGACTCAGTTGAATTGTGGCTTCTAGCAGTCCTCCTCCTGCCGGTGACCTCAGATGTCCCTGCCTCCATCTGCTGTTGACCAGATTCTGTGCTGTGCTCACTAGATAATGATCCTGAGCCTGCTCTAGGTTTAGGTTCCACCAAGGTGTGAGTATCTGTGATAGTGGAGGGTGTGGGCAAGTGCTGTGATGGGTCTTCAAGGCTACGGTGTTTCTGGTCCCTCATCTGAGATGTCCTCGGGGCCGGAGCTGAGGACCTATCTGGCTGTGGGGTAGGAGGGATGCGGGGGCGTTTAGGTGTTTGCACAGGTGCCTATGAAAGTAGAGATAGTTAGTGCATGGCAGCTGAGTAAAAAACAGAAGATTGCACTCACGGTAGCATGGACTGATGGATGATCTGGAGCAGGGCCTTCACATGGGTGCTTGCTGCTGACCTCACCATCACCGCAGACATGGCCCACGTCCTCTCAAGCCAGCTCAATGGCTCTGTTCTCGAATTCCATTAGGACCTTAAGTTCCAGCACTCCATCCCCAGCCTGGGACCTCTCCCTGCGATTGTGCATAATCTTCTCCTGCATAAAGACAGAAAGAGAGAGTATAAGTAAGACACATGCTAAAATGAGAAGAATGCCTGGCATGGGTGGATGCTGAGGGGTGCCATGGATGGGATGAGGACATGATCTGCAGAGGAGATGAGGATAGGCGTGAGAGAGTGAGTGGTGACGTCCATTGAGCTGGCAGTGAGTGAGAACCCTGTGAATGTCTGATGGGCTGGTGAGTGTGTGAGTTTAGACTGATGAGATGGTTGGCTGGCTTACCCTGACGGCACGGATGAGATCATTCAACCTCTTTCTAAACTGGATGGCTGACCACTTCTGGCAGCATTGGCACTGAGCACTGCTACCACTGCCTCCCAAACCTTTGTGGTGAGATTGGTGGACCTCTTGCAGGCAGGGCAGGAGTAGGGGACATTGCAGTGGAGTCCAAAAGGCATTCCAATGAGGCATCACTGAACTTTGGTGCTGCCATCTTCTTGGCTTTCAGGGCCATGTCTTGAGTGAAGCAGTCCTGGGCTGCAGACATTGAAAAATGTGCGCACTGCTGCAGTTTAAATATGGTGCCCAGAATGAGGAAATGGTGAGGACACAGCATGGTGGATGATTCAGAGGCCGCCCACCAGCGATACAGTATGTTTCTCACACATGCATAACTAATGAAGCAGGAAGCGGACACTTCGGCATGAAAACCCACCATTGCGGCCGGCAGGAAAAGCACAGATTTTTAAGCCTGCAACCACACTTAGTGCAATTCAGGGAAATCCCGCCCCCTGAGATTTTTTAAGTGCCCAGCTAATGCTAGATTCTAACACCTTCCCACGACAGACATCAAGCTAACTGGCCTATAGTTTCCTGTTTTCTGCCTCCCTCCCTTCTTGAGTTATATTTGGGTTATATTTGCTACTTTCCAGTCTGATGGAACCTTTCCAGCATCTAGTGAATTTTGGAAAATTAGCACCAACGCATTTACTACCTCATTAGCGACCTCTTTTAAGAGGTTGAAGTCTATCCTAGGATGAAGCCCATTTGGGCCCAGAGAATTGTCAGCCCACAGCTCTGTCTGTTTGCTCAGTGCTGCTTCCCTAGTGATTTACAGCTATTACTGGAATATTTTTTATATTCTCGATAGTGAAGACAGAAGCAAAATATTTATTAATTTCATCCGCCATTTCCTTATTGTCTAGTATTAACTACCCATTCTCACTCTCTAGAGGACCAACATTCACTTTACTTATCCTGATCTGTTGAATGTAACTATTCCACCAATGCCATTTCTTTTTTAAATATGTCAAGAAGATATAATAATGTTATTGGAAATAATCTTAAAATTGAGCACTAGTGGGGTCTGTTTCCATGTGCATGTCTGTGTGTGTCTTAATTAGATTAAAGCCAGCTAGTCTGGGTGCTTTGATGTATAGTAGTTTTGAGATGTAATTTAGGTAAATGTAAGGAGGGTAGAAGGTAAAATGTAAATTTGCATTCATTATAAGAAACCATTCAAGGCTGCGGGGTGAAACCTTACACCTACCTAGAAGATGCCAAGCAATGTGTTTCTTTTTTTTCAGCTTATTAATGAAATGGTGGGATGAAAGGATGTTATGGTTAGAAAAGATATCGTTAAAAGCCTAGTGATACAATGGAAAATTTACATTCAAAAAGAAAAATATGTATAAAGGAGAAAGGAGATTGTGTGTAAGGTAGAAGCATTTTAAGATCCATCAAATGTGAGAAGCCTCCAGCCTGTAAGCCTCAAGCTGCTGTGTGCAAGGACTCAAAGCTGTAGAAACTTATTTTGAATGTGACTGTCCAGGATATGCTCTGTCAGGTGTCTCTTTAAATCTATGAGATTTACTGTTGCCTTAACAGGGGTGTAACTAAGGGTCAGATTATTTAGGGAATTTTTGTAGTTATTATAGTAGTAATTTTGTAGATGTATGTATGTGTTTACAATCTTTCTTGTATTAATAAATGTTTAATTTAGTTTTATTAAAAAACCTCTAGAGACTCAGTGTTCTTATTACTACTGAATTCCAAGTCTGCATCTCGAAATATACAAATTGCAAAAATGGGTTATGACAGTTGTTTCAAGTTTCTCTCTGGGATTTGAACAACTCAGCCTTTACCATTGGCTGTGTCATAATAAATACCTGTAGAAAATCTTGCTATCTGTTTTTACACTTCTAGCTAGCTTCTTCTCATACTCTAATTTCTTGCTTCTGATTAAAATTTTAGTTATCCTCTGCCATTTTTTATATTCTGACCAATCATCTGACCTACCACACACCTTTGCTTTTTCCTTAAGTTTGATGCTTTCTGCAAATTCTTCTGCTAACCACAGATGGTGGGTCCTCCCCTTAGAACTTTTCTTTATAGCAGGAATATACTTATTCTGAGCATTTTGAAATATCCCCTTAAATGTCTGCCACTGCTTCTCTATTGATTTATCCTCTAGCCTAGTACCCCAGTTCACTTCAGCTAGCTCAGCTTTCATGCCCATATTGTTGTTGTAGTGATTTGAAAGTATAAGCTTTCCTACTGCCTTTAAGGGTCACTTGATTGTTCTGATGAAGGAGCCCTAAGCTCTGGTAACCCTTGGGCGGATCTTTCTAGTCATGGACCTGGTTCAAGCAAGTAGCTTCTGAAAGAGATCTGTAATAAAGTTATCTGTCTCAAGTAAGAAGCCTGTCCAGTACATCAAGTTTATTTAAATTGGCGACAAGGGTAAAATAGCTCTGATGCTGCACTTTGCCTTGTGAGTTGAGGACATCAATTTTTAAGGAAAGAAAGAAAAGTATACTCACCAGTCATGCCACTCTTCAACAGAATTGACCCTTATGACGCATTATTGGAAGACTGGAGCCAGTGCCTAAACCACCTGGGTTTTTATTTTGTGGCAAATGAAATAAATGCAGAGGAGAAGCAGAAAGCAATTCTTTACAATGTCTGTGGTAGCAAGACATATAACTTCATCTGCAGTCTAACAGCCCCGAACACGTCCAATTCTAAATCTTTCAACAAATTGGTAGACCTCGTGAAGATGCATTTTCAGCCGAAGCCATCAGTAATAATGCAGATATTTAATTTTAACTCCAGAGTAAGAGGCACAACTGAACACTGCGACTTCGGAGACGCACTCAATAGCATGTTGCGGGATCGGTTAGTTTGTGGCATTCATGACAATGCCATTCAGTGCCGTTTACTTGCAGAAGTTAACATCGATTATAGCGCCAGCAATTGAAAGTTCTTCAATGGACCACAGAGTGCATTTTCTTCAGTTCTTTCTTCAGTTGGTGGGGGAACATACCGCTGGGCGTGGCACGAAAACTAGAGAGGCAGCAGCAAGGCAGGGCACAATCTCAGTTCTCGAAAAATGGAAAGGCCTAGTGGAAGCATTTCAGCAGCGACTCCAAAGTTAATCTGTTACAGATGTGGGGATAACCATGTACCAGAAACCTGCAGATTGAAGGAGGCACAATGCCATTACTGCCACAAAAAAGGTCATGTTATAAAGCAATGCAGGGCAAAATCGAGACAGCCTATCAGACAGCAGACCAAGATGAGTGAAGTGCATAATACAACCGAGCTTAACACTGTCAATCCTGATATCTATTCCCTGTACAATGTCAATGCAGTAAAAACTGAATCAATCACCATCACCTTCAAGTGAATGGGAAGCCTCTAGCCATGGAGGTAGGCATGGGAACCTCATCCACTGTGGTGGGAGAGCACACATTTGAACATCTAAATTTAGGTACCTAGCCACTGAATCTGGAGCAAACCACGGCTCAAATGAAGGCATACACTGGAGAGTCAATACAGGTAAAGGGCATTGCCACAGTACCTGTGTCCTATGGGCAACAGGCAGGCCAGCTTCCAGTGGTGATAATTGCCTAGTCTTCTAAGCAGCAACTGGTTAAAAAAAAAAATTAGGCTCAACTGGTTAGAAATATTTCAAATTAGAACAAGAGGAATTCCTGAGCTGTTAAGGAAATGCAACTGTGACAATTTTGTGACAAATTGGGAAAGATAAAAGGCTTACAAGCAAAACTATATGTAGATTCAGAGGTGACACCCCAGTTCTGAAAGGGCAGAACTGTCAGGAAAAGGTAGATGCAGAATTGTGCCACTCAGAAAAGCTAGGCATCATCCAACCAGTCCAATTTTTGGAATGGGCAGTGCCTACAGTCCTTGTGATGAAACCTGGTCAAACTATTCACATCTGTGGAGACTACAGGTTGACTGTGAACAAGACAGCCAAATTAGATAAATGTCCTATCAGAACACAAGGAGAATTTGCTGCCCTTCCTTGAATGAAATATTTTACACCCAAAGCACTGACATGTCCTACTCAGCCAATCTGGCTGCTTAATGAGTCCAGAGTTGTAGACCTGCCCACAGGTCTAGGGAGATCTGAATGCTTCACAGTTAGCTTCAGGTAATCATGCCAAGACACTAATCAATAAGGTGAATATAGTGATAGTAGATGTAACCTTTCCTACTGCCTTTAGGGGTCACGTGATTTTACTGACGAATCAGCCCTAAGCATGGGTAATCTTAGGGGCAGAGCTTTCTAGTCTTGAACCTGGTTCAAGCATTTGGCTTCTACAAGAGCTCTGTAATAAAGTTATCTGTTTCAAGTAAGAAGCCTGTCCAGTACATCAGATTTATTAAGATAAATAGCTCCAATGTTGCACCTTGCTTTCTGAATGTGAGTACATCAATTCTTAAGGAAAGAAAGGAAAGTATACTCACCATTCATGCCACTTTTCAGCAGAATTGACCCTTATGACTTGTCCATGGAAGACTTGGATCAATGCTTAGAGTGCCTAAGTTTTTATTTCATGGTGAATGAAATAACAGCAGAGGAGAAGCAGGAAGCAATTCTTTTGAGTGTCTGTGATAGCAAGACATATAACCTCAACCACAGTCTGACAGCTCTAAACATGCCCTATTCTAAATCTTTTAACAAGTTGCTAGACGTCGTAAAGATGCATTTTCAGTCAAAGCCATTGGTAATTATGCAGAGATCCAGAGTAAGGGCCCCGGGAGAGTCCATCGCAACTTATATTGCGAAGCTGAAACAGTTGACTGAGCACTGCAATTTTGGAGACTCACTCAATGACATGGGACTGGTTGGTTTGTGGCATTAATGACAATGGCATTCAGTGCTGTTTACTTGCAGAATTTAACATCAATTTGAAGCATGCTATAGAAATAGCGCTAGCAATAGAAAGTGCCGAGCGGCTTTGCAGAGTGTGCAACATGGCTCCATTCTTCAGTTGGGAATCTACCGCCAGGCATGGCACAAAAACCAGAGACAACCACAAAGCGGGAAACAGTTTCTACTGTTCAAAAAATGAAAAAGCATAGCGGAAGCAAATCACCAGTGGTTCAGAAAATAATCTGTTACCGATGTGGGGGTAACCATGTACTGGAAACCTGCAGATTTAAAGCGGCAGAATGCCTTTACTGCCACAAAAAATGGCATGTAATAAAGCAATGCAGGGTGAAGTCAAGACAGCCAATCACACAGCAGACCAAGATGATTGAAGTGCACAAAATAACTGAACCAGAAGCTCCTGATGCTGATATCCACTCCCTATACAATGTCAATCCAGTAAAAACTGAACCAATAACTGTCATTCTTCAAGTGAATGGGGAGCCTCTAGTCATACAGGTAGTCACGGGAGCCTTGACTACAGTGGTGTGAGAACACACATTTAAATACCTAAGTGAAGATGCCCAACCACTGAATTTGGATGAAATCACGGCTCAGCTGAAAACATACGGTGGAGAATCAATACAAGTAAAAGGCATTGCCACAGTATCGGTGTCCTATAGGCAACAGACAGCCCAGCTTCCAGTGATAACAATGGCAGGTGAAGGACCTAGTCTTCTGAGCCGTGATTGGTTACAAAAATAAGCTCAACTGGTCAGAAATTTTTCAACTGAGAACAGGAGGAATTCCTAAGGTGTTAAGGGAGTGGATTTCATGACAAATTGGGAAAGATAAAAGGCTTACAAGCAAAAATATATGTAGGTCTGCAGATGACACCCCAGTTCTTTAAGGCCAGACCTGTGCCTTATGCCCTAAAGCAGAAGATGGATGCAGAATTGTGCTGCACAGAGAAGCTAGACATCTTCCACCCAGTCCAATTTTCAGAATGGACAGTGCCCATAGTCCCTGTGTGTCCTAGTGAAATCAGATCAAACTATTCACATTTGCAGAGACTACAAAACAAAAACAAAAATACCTGGAAAAACTCAGCAGGTCTGGCAGCATCAGCAGAGAAGAACAAAGTTGACGTTTTGAGTCCTCATGACCCTTCAGCAGAACTAAGTAGAAATAGGAAAGGGGTGAAATATAAGCTGGTTTGGGGGTGGGAGTAGAAGTGGGACGAGGGTTTGTTGGGACAAGCAAGCAATGATAGGAGCAAATAACCAAAAAATGTCACAGACAAAAGACAAAGAGGTGTTGAAGGTGGTGATATTATCTAAAAGAATGTGCTAATTAAGATTGGAGAGCAGGACAAGCAAGGTAGCTCTGGTGGGGTTGGGGTGAAATAAACCATGGGTGGAATAAATTTAAAAATAATGGAAATAGTTGGGCAAAGTAAAATCTATATAAATTATTGGAAAAAACAAATGGGAGGGGGAAGAAACGGAAAGGGGGTGGGGATGGAGGAGGGAGTTCAAGATCTAAAGTTGTTGAACTCAATATTCAGTCAGGAAGGCTGTAAAGTGCCTAATCGGAACATGAGGTGCTGTTCCTTCAGTTTGCGTTGAGCTTCACTGGAACAATGCAGCAAGCCAAGGACAGACATGTGGGCAAGAGAGCAGGGTGGAGTGTTAAAATGGCAAGCGACAGGGAGGTTTGGGTCATTCTTGCAGACAGACCGCAGGTGTTCTGCAAAGCGGTCGCCCAGTTTACGTTTGGTCTCTCCAATGTAGAGGAAACCGCATTGGGAGCAACGAATGCAGTAGACTAAGTTGGGGAAAATGCAAGTGAAATGGACCCTTGGACGGTGAGGAGAGAGGAAGTGAAGGGGCAGGTGTTGCATCTTTTGCATATGCATGGGGAGGTGCCGTAGGTGAAGGTTGAGGAGTAGGGGGTGATGGAGGAGTGGACCAGGGTGTCACGGAGGGAATGATCCCTACGGAATGCCGCCAGGGGGGCTGAAGGGAAGATGTGTTTGGTAGTGGCATCATGCTGGAGTTGGCGGAAATGACAGAGGATGATCCTTTGAATGCGGAGGCTAGTGGGGTGATAAGTGAGGACAAGGGGGACCCTATCATGTTTCTGAGAGGGAGGAGAAGGCGTGAGGGCGGATGCATGGGAGATGGGCCGGACACGGTTGAGGGCCCTGTAAACTACCGTGGGTGGAAAACCTCGGTTAAGGAAGAAGGAGGACATGTCAGAGGAACTGTTTTTGAAGGAAGCATCATCAGAACAGATGTGACGGAGGTGAAGGAACTGAGAGAATGGGATGGAGTCCTTACAGGAAGCGGGGTGTGAGGAGCTATAGTCGAGGTAGCTGTGGGAGTCGGTAGGCTTGTAATGGATATTGGTGGGCAGTCTATCACCAGAAATTGAGACAGAGAGGTCAAAGAAGGGAAGGGAAGTATCAGAGATGGACCATGTGAAAATGATGGAGGGGTGGAAATTGGAAGCAAGATTAATAAATTTTTCCAGGTCCCGACTAGAGCATGAAGCAGCACCAAAATAATCATCGATGTACCGGAGAAAGAGAAGTGGGAGGGGGCCAGAGCAGGACTGGAACAAGGAATGGAATTACCTGGAAAAACTCAGCAGGTCTGGCAGCATCAGCGGAGAAGAAAAGAGTTGACATTTCGAGTCCTCATGATCCTTCAACAGAACTAGGTGAATCCTAGTTCTGTTGAAGGGTCATGAGGACTCAAAACGTCAACTCTTTTCTTCTCCGCCGATGCTGCCAGACCTGCTGAGTTTTTCCAGGTAATTCTGTTTTTGTTTTGGATTTCCAGCATCCGCAGTTTTTTGTTTTTATTTGGAACAAGCAATGTTCCACATACCCCATAAAGAGACAGGCATGGCTGCGGCCCATGCAGGTACCCATAGCCACACCTTTTATTTGGAGGAAGTGAGAGGAGTTAAAGAAGAAATTGTTCAGTGTGAGAACAAGTTCAGCCAGACGGAGGAGAGTAGTGGTGGATGGGAATTGTTCAGGCCTCTGTTCGAGGAAGAAGTTGAGAGCCCTCAGACCATCCTGGTGGGAGATGGAGTTGTAGACGGATTGGACGTCCATGTTGAAGAGGAGGCGGTTGGGGCCAGGGAACTGGAAGTTGTTGATGTGACGTAAGGTCTCAGAGGAATCACAGATGTAGGTGGGAAGGGACTGGACAAGAGGAGAGAGAAGGGACTCAAGATAGCGAGAAATGAGTTCCATGGGGCAGGAACAGGCTGACACAATCGGTCTTCTGGGACAGTCCTGTTTGTGGATTTTGGGTAGGAGGTAGAAGCGGGTCGTCTGAGGTTGGGCAACTATCAGGTTGGAAGCTGTGAGAGGAAGATCTCCAGAGGAGATGAGGTCAGTGACAGTCCTGGAAACAATGGCTTGATGTTCAGTGGTGGGGTCATGGTCCAGGGAGAGGTAGGAGGAAGTGTCTGTGAGTTGACGCTCAGCCTCCGCGAGGTAGAGGTCAGTGCGCCAGACAACAACAGCACCACCCTTGTCAGTGGGTTTGATGACAATGTTAGGGTTGGACCTGAGAGAACGGAGTGCCGTAAGTTCAGAGAGAGACAGGTTAGAATTGGTGAGAGGAGCAGAGAAATTGAGATGACTAATGTCACGCCGACAGTTCTCAATGAAAAGATAAAGAGAAGGTAGGAATCCAGAGGAAGGCGTCCAGGTGGAGGGAGAATATTGCAGGTGGGTAAAAGGATCCGTTGAACAGGGAGAGGACTCCTGCCCAAAGAAGTGAGCACGGAGATGAAGGCGGCGGAAGAAGAGTTCAGCATCATGCCGAGCCCGAAATTCATTGAGCTGGGGGTGTAAGGCTATGAAACTAAGTCCTTTGCTGAGCACTGAACATTCAGCGTCGGAGAGGGGAAAGTCAGGGGGTATAATGAATACACGGCCGGGGCTGGGATTGGAAGATGAGGTGGGGACAGAAGGACAGGCAGGGGTGGAGGGTCCTAGATGGGTGTTGATGTTGATGAGTTGTTGGAGCTTGCGTTCCTTAGCACTTGAGAGAAAGAGAAAAAGTTTCTTGTTGAGGCGTCGGATGAGACGAAGAATAAAATGAAACTGGGGGCACGTGCAGCTTTGGAAAAGGGTGCGGCGGTGCTGCTGGAGGGAGAGGTCGAGTGTGTTCATATGGTGGTGCAACGCACTGAGTGTGGATCTCAGAATGCGACGGGAACAGCAGTCTGAGAAACGTTTTATGTCCCGGAGATATTAGGTGGGTTTGAAACATGAGGGATGGAATTTTCGTTGAAATCCACGTGGGGTAAGCCGGAGACAGAGACAGTCACTGAGAAAGGAAATATAGCTGTGAAAGCGGGTTTTAGTAAACACCTGTCAAACACCAGGAGAGAAATGGAAAGCAATGAAGGTGAACAAGGCAAGAGAGAGATTTGAAAATCCTGATGGAGAGTCGCACAAAACTTCTTCAAGGTAGGCATTTCTTGAAGAGAAGTGGCAGTCAATTAAATACAGAGATAAAAACAAGAGACTACTACAGAGACTACAAATTAGCTGTGAACAAGGCTGCCAAATTAAATAAATATCCTATCCCGAGGATTGAAGATTTGTAAGCCAAGCTAGCTGGGGGAAAACCTACACCAAACTGGACATGAGCCATGCATACCAACAGCTAGAGCTGGACAGCACATCTAGAAGGTATGTAACGATCAACATGCACAAGGGCTTGTGCCATTATACACACCTATCCTTTGGAGTATCATCTGCATGTGCAATCTTCCGAAGGACCATGGAAAGTCTTTTGCAAGGACTTTCCTGAGTAGTAGTGTACCTAGATGAGGTCCTGATAATAGGGTCAATGGAAGTTGAATATTTGGCCAACCTAGAAGAGGTTTTAAAAAGATTTTTGGAAGCTGGTGTACGATTAAAGAAAAAGAAGTATACATTCCAAGTGCCAAAAGTCACTTACTTCATTCACCGTGTTGATGACCAGGGGTTGCATCCAGTAGAGGAGAAAGTTAGGGCAATCAAATAGGCACCCTCTCTTACCAGTGTCACTGAACTCAAGTCTTTTTTGGGCATAATTAATTATTACAGTCACTTCTTGCCAAACTTATCAACAAGGTTAGCACCTTTACACTTACTGTTGAAGAAGAATCAACGTTCGTCATGGAATTTGCAACAAGTAGAAGCCTTCAAGAAAGTTAAGAAGCTATTACATTCATCATGTCTAGTAGTACATTATGACCCATCAAAACAATTAATATTAACCTGTGAAGCTTCTCATTACGGTGTGGGAGCTGTGTTATCACACAGGATGGAAGATGTTTTCAAAAGGCTAATCGGCTATATCTTCAGAACCCTCTCTGCAGCCGAGAAGGGGTATTCACAACTTGAAAAGGAAGATTTATCAGTAATATTTGGAGTGAAAGTCGATCAGTACCTGCATGGACAACATTTCACCATTGTGTCGGACCATAAACCATTAATGGGTTTGTTCAGTGAGGATAAAGCCATTCCAACAATAGCCTGAGCAAGAATTCAGCATTGGGCTTTGATCTTATCGGCATATGAGTATACCTTTATGCGCAGTCTTGATGTGTATATTGCAAATGCAGAGGCCCTCAGTCATCTTCCGTTACCAGATAGCATTGTACGTGCTCCGGTGCCACAAGAAGTTGTGCTGGTGTCGAAATTCTAAGATTCTTCACCTGTGTAAGCAAAGCAAATAAGGGATTGGACAAACGGAGATCCAATTTTGTCAAAAGTCTGAGACCAGGTATTGCAAGAATGGCTGAATTCACCTGTGTCTGAAGAGATATGACCATTCCATTCCCGATAAACAGAGTTAAGTTGTCAAGAAGGACTCTTGTGGGGGGTTCAGAGTCGTTGTCCCTTTGCAAGGAAGGGAACCACTCTTGACAGTGCTTCACAGTGCGCATCCAGGCACATCAAAGATGAAGATGCTTGCACGATGCAATGTCTAGTAACCAGGCATAGACAGTGGCATTGAAATCATGGTCAAGCACTGGCTTCAGTGCCAGTATTATGGCACAGACAGTAAATGCTGAATTGTTCAAATCCCAAAGGGAAACTTGAAACTACTGCCAAAATGATTTACAATTTGTATAAATTTCAAGGGGCGTGCCTTGAATTCAGTCTTATCGGTTCTTGCCAAAACTAGATTAAACATTTATTAACCAGAAAAATAACTTTTAAGCACACACATATGTCGACAAATTACTACTATAATAACTTCTAAATCTCCTAATTAAATTAACTGCCAGATACACTTTTGTTAAAGAAACAGTAAGACACGGATTTTAAAAGTCCCTGGCAGTGAGACACAATACACTGAACCAGTCGAATTCAAAGTGACTTTTCTTAACTTCAACTCTTTGAAAACAGCAGCTTGAAGTATAGATGCTGAAGGCTTTTCATGCTTGTTAAATCTTAAAAATGCATATCCTTACACGTAGCCTTCACTTCTTTATAAATATTTTCCCCTTTAAATGCAAATTTCCATTGTTTCACTATGTCTTTGGACTTTATCTTCCTGATAATAAAAATCTCTTGTAGCATCAAGTTTTACCAATAATTGTTGGCAAAAATAAACACACCGTTTCTAAACTTCACCTGGCTAGGTGACATAATTTACCCCCTCCTTTGAAAACAACCTAGTCTGGTTTATTTAAAAATGCAAATGCCCTTTTACACCTTACATTCTAAACACCCCCCATGTTTACCATGTATACATCAAAACCTTCAGGCCAGCTGCCTTTAACCCTAATAAGTCTCTCTCACACAGACACATACAGGCACAGATACCAATATTTTACAATAAATTCCAATAAGATTATGAGAATTATTATATAATCCTGACAGCCAGCAACAAGAGAAGTTGCCCATTTCAGCTCCGCTGCATCTGTGGGAGTGACCTGGTCGACCCTGGGTTAGGCTACATATAGATTATGTAGGCCCATTTTTTTAGTACCGTGTTTTTGTTGATTGTCGATGCGCATTCTAAGTGGATGGGTCTGTATAAAGTTAGATCACGAACATTGTGCGTAACTATTGAAAAGCTGCGCCAGTGTTTTAGTATACACGGCCTACCAGAAGTCATTGTTTTGGATAACAGTACTGCCTTCACTAGCACGGAATTTCAGAGATTCATGAGTTTAAATGGAATTAAGTATATTAAAATAGCACCATGTCATCACTCACCAAATGGGTTAGCTGAAAGAACAGCACAAACTTTAAAATCTGGAAGAAGAGGGTATTAGAAGGTACTCCAGGAACTCGACTTTCACATTTTTGTCTCAATTATCGTACGAGTCCTCATGCAACTATGGATTCAACACCCGTCTGAATTACTGATGGAACACAGTCTATGTACATGGTTAAGTCTAGTGTTTCCAAACTTAGAGGGGAAGGTGGAGAAGAATCAGAGTAATCAAAAATTGAATTACGACATTCAAAGCAAAGCTCGAAGATTTACTGTGGGAGAAACAGGTTTTGTGTGGAATTTTGGAAACAGACCTTGTTGGATTCCTGGTGTAATTGTCTCTGATATTGAACCCTTGTCATTCAAAGTGGAAGTGGAAGACCGAATTGTTCAAAAATTTGTGGATCATTTAAGGAGTAGAGAGACATTCCGACCACTAGCTATTCCACCTGTAATTTATGTCAAACCTTTAATCCCTGAGGTGACAGATCGACCTGGAATAGACATACCTGATGTCTCTGTTGAATTGTCTAATTCTGAACTGCCATTTTCTAAGGATGTACCTGATGCTGCAGTTCCTGATCATGTCGGTCCAGTGGGAGAATCTCAAGTGGTCGAGCTGCACCACTCTAACTGAATTAGAAAAACTATCTCAGAGATTTAATCTTTAGTCACATGACCTGTGTATATTGTATATGTTGTGAATTAAAATATTGTTTCTAAATGAGAAATATCAGAAAACTAAAGGGGGAGGAAATGTAGTGATTGAAGATATAACCTTACCTACTGCCTTTAGGGATCACATAATTGTTCTGACGAAGGAGCCATAAGCACATATAATTCTGAGAGTGGAGGTTTCTACCCATGGACCTGGTTCAAGCAGGTAGCTCCTAAAAAAGCTCTGTAATAAAGTTACCTGTTTCAAGTAAGAAACCTGCACAGTACATCATGTTCATTGCAGTTGCCCTTGTTTAAGTTTAAAATATAAGTCTTAGACTCACTCTTCTCCCTTTCAACCTGGGGGTAAAATTCAATCATATTGTGGTCGCTGATATCTAGGGGAGCCTTTACTCTGAGGTTATTAATTGATTCTGTCATTTTACACAATACCAAGTCTAATATAACCTGCCCTCTGGATGGTTTCAGAACATACTATTCTAAGAAACTATCTCGAGAGCATTCTATGAACTCCTTATCCAGGCTACTATTGCCCAATCTGATTTTTCTAGTTTATACATAGATTAAAGTCACTCATGATTATTGCATCCCTTTATCACAATCACCCAATATTCCTTCTTATACACTTTGTCCAACATTGTGGTTAATGTTAGGGGACCTGTGGACCACACTCACTAGTGATTTCTTTCCCCTACTATTCCCCATCTCCACCCAAACTGATTATACATCCTGATCTCCTGAACCAAGTTCATCTGTAACTATTGCACCAATGTCATCCTTGATTAACAGTGCTACCCCTCCACCTTTACCCAGCTTCCTATTCATCTTGAATGTCATATACCCCTCAATATTCAGGACCCAATCCTTGTCATCATATTTATTTCCTTCAATGTGTGCTATCAATTCATTTACATTGTTATGAATGCTACGCACACTCAGATACATAGTCTTTAGTTTTTATCTTTTGCTATGATGCGGCAGATGATGGGTGCCAGGCAAACCAAATCCACAAGGGAAACTTGGCCACACTATCACAATGGTTTTGCAATTTGTATTTATTAAGAGATGTGTGCACTGAATTCAGAAGTAATGAGTCCACTAAAACCTTTAGAGATATAAAAAATAAAATAAAATATTTATTAACAAAATAAAATATTTCAAGCACATACATAAGACTACAAATACTTAATACTATAACAACTCCTAAAGTTCCTAATTAACCTGACTCCCAGTTACACACCCCCTTTAACGCAACAGTCCAAAATAGATTTTAGATTAAAAGAACAGCAAATTAATACAGTACTCACTTGACACTGGAATTGCAAATGCATTTCTCCAACTTTAGTTACTGGACATAACAGACTTATGCACAAATGACTGGATGCTTCTTCAAGACTGTTTCACAGACTACTGTTAGATCTTACATAGCCCCCAACATCGCCTTTCATTCTCCTTTATATATGTTTCTCTCTCTTTAATATGTAAATTTCATTGTTCCATATGTCTTTGGAACTGTACCTTCCCATTATATAAAACTTTCATGTTGCCAATATTGTCAGTTTCTTTAGGAAAAATAAAAACATTCCTTAGCCTTGCTTATCTGGCTAGTTATAAACATACTAACATTCCTTTGAAACGCAAACAATCCCTTCACTTATCTAAAAATGCAAATTCCCTGCACACCTCACATGTTAGGCCAGCATCCATGTTTACTCATTAGTATTTCAAGTATATTTCTACACTTAGCTTCTTTTGGTAATTTCAAGCTTGCAGTTTACCTAACTCCAAATGTAATTAAATCACACAGACAGAACCATCTACACTCACACCCATAAACCTAATTTATAACAAACCAGGAAAATAATATGAAAATTATTATACTTTTGTAATACTTTGTAACATCTAGTCATGACTGTTGTTGTATTCTTAGGTTTTTTTTCTCCCTGTCCCTTCCTACCATTCTCTGACCCTCATTTTCCATATTACTATTTTGCTCTCCTGTTTTGACTCTACCCCTTGATTTGCTACATCTACCCAAGCTTGATCCCTCACCCCTCTTGTTTAGCTTAATGCCCTCTCTACTTCCCTAGTTATGTGGCTCACTTGAACACTGGTCCCAGCATGGTTCAGGTGTAGATCGTCCCAATGATACAGCCCCCAGTTTCCCCAGTATTCATGCCAGTACCCCACGAACTGGAACCCACTTCTCCCACACCAGTCTTTGAGCCATGCATTCATTTCTCTAATCATATTTGCCCTATGCCAATATCCATGTGGCTGAGGTAATAATCCAGAGATTATTACCTTTGAGGTTATGCTTCTTATCTTGGTAGTTAGCTTCTCATACTGACTATGCAGAACATCTTTCCCTCTCTTGTCTTTTTCATTGATACCTATATGGACAATAACAATTGAATCATCCCCCACCCACTGCAAGTTCCTCTCCAGCCCTGAGCAGATATCCTGAACCCTGGTGCCGGGAAAACAACACAGCCTTCTGGACTCTCACTCTTTGCTGCAGACCATAGTGTCAATCTCCCTCACAATACTGTCCCCTGCTGTTGGTCCCCCCACCACCCTCCCCCACAACTCAAATGGCTTTCTGTGACATGGTGCCAAGGTGCCATGGCAGCCTGCTTATCCACCTTGCAGACCTCAATTTTGTCCACACAGGTTGTGAGCACATCAAACTTGTTTGACAATTGCAAAGTCTGAGGTTTCTCCACTACCGTCTGCTCAGTCCCATTACCTTCCACATTCATAGTCACATTCTCCTGTCCCTCACTGCTAACCAAAACAGATGACTTTATTCTAAGGGATGTGACTGTCTTCTTAAATTAAATGCCCAGGTATTTCTGCCCCTCCCTTCTGTTGCACAGTGTCTGCAATTCAGCTTCCAGATCAGTAATCGAGAATTCCTCAAGCTGCTTACAGTTTCTGCCAATGTGTTTGTCTTGAATAGCCTTGGCATCCAAAAGACTCCACATTCCACAGCTGCAACATAACACCTGTCCTGCCAGTGCTACTTATGTTATTTAGTTAACTTAATTTATTTACCTTCTTAATTGACTTAGAATAATTCCTATGTATATGCACCTCTTTCCCCTGTGCACCAACTCTTCACATGAACCTAATTTACCACTCACTCGGTCTCTGTTTCACTCAGGCATAGTCTCCTGTCTCCTTGTGTGGCTCTTACTGATTAACTAACTGATTGGCAGCCAAATGGACTCTGATTGGTAGAGGTGTTGCCATGGAAAATGCACCAGGGAATAGTTAACTGCCAAGGATATACTTTATTATATTGTATAGAACAATGGTATACTACTGTTGAATAAATAGTACAAACAGAAAAGTGTGAGATATACTTAGGGATTCCATATTTGGAGATTTAGTTACATTCAATAAAATGTTTAGGAATGCACATGATGTTTTTCTATGTATTTCGTAAAGAGAGTGATTTCTCTCCAATATGTTCATCATTAAACTTATGCCAAGTACAGAGTAGCAAGGTAGGTGCCTAAGTATTCAACATTAAAATGCTTCCCACTTATTGTCATCCACTCACTCAAGTTAACCAACGTCACTGGTTGTGCAGTAAGAATTCTTCTGCCCAATTAGCCCCTTTGTGAGCCAGTGTCAAATCCTGAGGACAGGACCATTTAAATATGGGAAGCCTGCACCAGTGCTACTGTTGCTCATCTCATGATCCTGACTGGATTTAAAAGTGGCACCTTACTATTCCATTGGGGGCAATGGAGGTCTGCAGAACAATCTGACTGAAGATTTCAAAGTGCCACTTTCCTTTCAATGCTGCTTAGAAAACATTTGAAATGCAAAGACGAAAGAAAGGCTTGCATTTAAATTGTGCCTTTCATGGCTTCTGAACTTGCCAAACCACTTTTATGAAGCAATGTGGCTTTGTACTGAGGCACAGACTGTTTCCAGTGATTGGAAGTGTTTGGAACAAGTAAAATATCATCAGCACAAAGAACTGTAAAGCACTCTTAGAATTAGTGATTAAAGCAGAGACCATGTCAACATTTAGGAAGAGAATGGCTAGGTGCTTGGAAAAAGGAACAAAGGATTACAGGGACTGAGAAGATGCCTGCAATTAAGGAACTCTATGCAGAGAATAAACACCAAAATAGAATAGTTGGACCAAATGTTTATGTAAAACTATAATAAAATTAGTGCCTGACACAAAGATTGGCCAGGTGGTTAACAGTGAGGTTGAGTGTCTTGGACTACAGGAAGATATAGATAGGATGGTCAAATGGGCAGATAAGTGGCAGATGGAACTTAACCCTGAAAATTGTGAGGTGATACACTTTGGAAGGAGTAATTTTACAAGGAAGTATTCAAGGAAGCATGACACCAGGAAGTTCTGAGGAACAAAGGGACCTTGGCATGTGTGTCCATAGATCTCTGAAGGCAGAGGGGCATGTTAGTGGGGTGGTGAAAAAGGCATATGGGACACTTGCTTTTATCAATCGAGGCATAGATTACAAAAGTAGGGAGGTCATGTTGGAGATGTATAGAACTTTGGTGAGGCCAGAGCTGGAGTACTGTGTACAATTCTGGTCGCCACATTATAGGAAGGATGTGATTGCACTGGAGGGGTTGCAGGGGAGATTCACCAGGATATTTTCTGGGATGAAACATTTAAGTTACGAAGAAAGGTTGGATAGACTTGGGTTGTTTTCGTTGGAGCAGAGAAGACTGAGGGGTGACCTGATCGAGGTGCACAAGATTTTGAGGGGCATGGACAGGGTGGATAGGGAGCAGCTGTTCCCCTTAGTTGAAGGATCAATCACGAGGGGACACAAGCTCAAGGTGAGGGCAGGAGGTTTAGGGGATTGTGAGGAAAACATTTTTACCCAGAGGGTGGTGACTTTCTGGAATGCGCTGCCTGGGTGGATGGTGGAGGCAGGTTGCCTCACATCCTTTAAAAAGTACCTGGATAAGCACTAGGCACATCATAACATTCAAGGCTATGGGCCAAGTGCTGGTAAATGGGGTTAGGTAGGTAGGTCAGGTGTTTCTCACATGTCGGTACAGATTCGATGGGCCAAAGGGCCTCTTCTGCACTGTGTGATTCTGTGATAGGAAATGGGCTGTTTGTGTGGTTGGGTTAGAATGGAATGTTGCTGTTCTAGGATTAGCTAACCGGTGTTATTGAGATGCTTACTGTTCCTGGGCTAGGACCACCCTGCTGGTGTTCCTGGACTAGAATGAGCCTAGTGCTGTTGCTGAGCTTAAAGACAATGACACTGTGAGGGGACCCACCTTGAACAATCATTAGTCTGCTATTTTTTTCATTGGAATCAGCCTGTTGCTGCTGCAGCTGAGCTGGAATTAGTTTGCTGGTGGCACCAGCTATTAACTCTCCGACTTGTATTTTTGGGACCGCAGCCACACTGCTGAAGTGCTGTCGACCTCATTGTGCTGCTGGCTACAATTTAGTTTGAACCTAACTTTTGTTAATATGATTTTGAGTGATATTGTGAGTAAATCTCAGCAACCCCTGGTAATGCTCTACCTACTGGGCTGGATCCAGCCAGTCTCAATCTACTAGCATTCTATGAAGGAAGGAAGGAAGGCAGGGAGAGAGGAAGGAAGGAAGGAAGGGAATGAGAGCAAGAGAGAGAGAGAGAAAGAGAGAAAGAAAGAAAGATATCCCAAAACACTTCACAGCCAATTACATTTATTCACTGTTGTAAGGGAAATGTGTCAGCCAATTTGCCCATGAAATTAAATAAATGACCAGATCATCTGTTTTAGATGTTGGCTGAGGAGTAAATAATGGCCAGTGCACCAAGAAGAACTTCCCTCCTCTTCTTCGAATAGTACTGTGGAATCTGACAATGAAGAACCTTGAATTTCTATTGGGGTTCTCTGCCAAAAGAGTAAAGAAAGCATGTTGATGTTCCCTCTCCAATGGAGGTGTAAAACATGGATGAAAGATACAAAAATGGGGGAGAAAAATGGAGGCAGGGTCGAAGCACCCAGCATAACAGCAAGACACTGTAACTAACAGGAAACATAAACATTCTATGGTTTCAGCAATTGATAAGTTATTAAAAGATTTTCGTCGACAATGGCAAATATAAAATGAATGAAGTAAATGCCTTATCCTGTGCCTGTTGCACAAAGGAATTGAATTAATGCGCAGCAGGGAACAAGGTTTATTTGAAAGTTTTTTGAGTGGGTGAATGAAATGCAGATACAAGCTCTGACAATGAGGAGGGATAGAAAGAACAAAAAAAGGTTCGAGATTCAAATCTCTGATCTGCAAAGGATTTTCAATTAAACAATCGCTTGTGTGTCTGGAGTAGAGAAAATGTTTGTCAGTTGGGAACACAATTTTGGAGAAATCCTTGTTGAAGCTGGTAGTCAAATAGTATTTGACCTGACTCACAATTATGGCTAGCTTCCCACCCCTTTACTCTTGCTGTAAATCAGGCTGCAGTAAAGCAAATTGGCAAATGTTTTCAAATGGATCTGGGCTTCATTAAAGTCATACTAATTTTTGTAGCCTATTCTTAGTTTTTCAGAATTCTTGCAGCAATTGCAATGCCTGCACTTGATACATGCACTCGAGGCTGAAAATATATAAGCACAAAGAACAAAATACCAGAAATGTAAGATGAAATAAGAAATATGCAATGGGCAGAATCCTTCCAGATTTGCACTGGGTGTGATAGCAGGCAAGTAAAACGACGTTTTACCCGCTGGGCACAATGGTGGCTTTTCATACCGTATTGTCCCATTAATTATGCATTCCAGGGAAACACACCTGTTCCATGGCGGGCAGGCTCTCATTCGCTCACCATGCCATCACCTCGCTGCTTCAGCACACCAGGCATCATAGTTAAAGTGAAGCCACGTACATGCCTCTCACTGCTTCCAGCCCATGACTGCTGCAAAGAAGACATGGCTCCAAAAGGCAAAAATACTGCAGCCCTCAGGTTCAGTGATGTGTCCCTCAAGTGCCTTTTGGACGAACTGGAGGCTCGCTGTGATGTCCTCTACCCCCACTCTGACCACAGAATGGGCAGCAACCTCATTAATCTGGCTTGGGAGGGGGTGGCAGCGGTGATCAGCGCCAACACCCTTCAAAACAGGACAGCAACCCTGTGCCACAAGAGGATGAATGATCTCCTCCGTTCTGCCAGGGTAAGTCCCTCTTCTTATCACTCTTAACTCACACACTCACAAGCCCAAAACACATCGACAGGGTCCTCACTCACTGCCAGTTCAAGGGACATCACCATTCACTCCCTTACACACACCTTCATTGTCCTCATCCCATCCATAGGACCACTGACCACCTACTCAGACCAGCCATATTTATCATCTGTCCTGGCAGGCATCCTTCTTACACTCTCTCCATCTCTATTTCTGCAGGACAAGCTGGCACACAACAAGAGGGAGATGTTGCAGACAGGTGGCGGAATGCCTGAAATCAAGGACCTCATGGACTTTGAAAACAGAGCCATCCAGCTGGCCGGTGAGGATCTGGATCGTTTCTGTGCTGACGGTGAGGTCGGCGCTGCTCTACCAAGTGAGGATCCAGTTGTGCAACATCCATCAGACAACCATGCCATGAGTGATGTGTCCTGTTTCACATGCCACTGCCATGCACTAATTATCTCCCCTTGCTTTTGCAGGCACATCTGGGAAAAAGCAAAAGGAGTCCACAACCCAGGGCCTCCAATCAAGCCCTGAAGAAACCTTTGAAGAAAAATCTGGAGACACCGTCCTTGAAGTCCCGTCATAGCGCTGAGTCACACACCTTGGTGGGACCTAGCTTTAGAATAGCCCCAGGATCACAAGATGGTGAGCGCATCACAGTCTGATCCACAGGAGGCAGCGGCAGGGACTTCACAGATGTCTGGCACTCGGGGGATTGCTGGAGGCCAGGAATTTGCTGAGTCCGAGTCTGATGACGAGCCTCTGGACTCAGTCATGTCACAGTTGCTGAAGCTGCAAAGGCAAGCTCAGGAACATCAGGAAGGGATATCCACTGCATTCCTCAGATTGCAAGGCACAATGGAGGCGTCTGTCCAGCTTCAGGCTGAAGTGATAGCGCCAGCATTCCAACACATTGAGGTCAACACCAGTAGGATGGTGGCCGCCATGGAGACCATGGCCCAGGATGCTGCTCCTGCACTGCTGCGCGGGCTTATCTCCATCGCTGATGCCATAGTTGGCCTCCAACAGTGTGTACGTGAGAGGGATGTGGGGCCGCTCAATCTTAATCCAGCTTTCCCCTTTCAAGGGGTCAGCCAGGGGCCCGTGGGCACTCATTGGGAAGAAGATCAGCAGGTGCACACCCTGGGGCCATCCATCCAGATGACTCCATAAGTGTCCGGCCCATCCAAATCCCCTCTTCCTGTGACCTCAGCAGCTCCAGCTCTACAGGCCCAGGAGGGTACCACTGCCACACAGCAGGATCCCGATGGCAGGCCGGGACCCTCCAGGTCTCAGCCCTCCAGAGGCCGCCCACCAAGGTCATCACAGACAGAATGTAGTATTCAGCAGACTGCCTCCGCCTCTGCTGTGGATGGCTGGGGAGGGGCAGGGTTAGGAAAGTTAAGAAGACATAGTTGCACAGCAGGATGAGGTTTCATGTCTGTTTTTAAAAAGTTTATTAAAGTTTAAGTCATACTTATTAACATGTCTCATCTCATGTGACATTGTCACATGAGGGAGACATGTTAATAATTTTTTACTATTCTATTTTTAAACTTTGAAGCACTGTAAGCGGTCACCCTGAGACAGCACTTAGTCTCAGGGAGATGTGCGCTCTTTTGCGTGCATGCACGAAAGAGTGCACTTTGACAGATGGTGAATCCCTCCCCCCACCAAACAGGAAGCGCATAGCACTTCCCATTGGGCAACCCACTGGGCGGGCCTTAAGTGGCTCACCCACTTAAAATGGTGGCGGGGCCCATTTCAGCGGCAGTGATCAGCTGCCCACTCGCCGCTGAGCCGATGGGGCCTGCCCGCCCACGAAGGGCAAAATTCTGCCCCATGATCCTAATGTACTCCTCCTGCAGTAAGGAAGAGAGAGAGAAACGTATGGGTTGACATTGGTGCACTAAGTACCTATCCTGGTAAAGTCTAAAGGCCCCCTAACACATTCCGGAGAGCGCTGGTCACCACTTGGATGGTCAGAGTTTAGTGCGCTTGATGGCTGCCTGAAACCCCACTGCCTCCCCCCCATTCCACCTGACTGATTGGTGGCAGCTTTGCCCATTGGACTACATGCTGTGCTCTCAGCTCAGGCACAGGCATTCTCCTAAGGCAAGGCTGCACTGTCATCTTGAACCATCAGGGAGACTGGTCCAGACCAGGATGATGACGTTGCAAGGGACTGTGAGTGCCTCCACCAGTGACTGCTCCACAACCAGCTTTAGCAAGGTGATTGTACAATGTGTGCAGTCGTCCAATTGTTCTGCAGTCCTCTAAAACACTCATTAGTTTGCAGTCTGTGCCCAAGGGGTGAAAAGCTCTGGAGCACTTGGTTACACTTTGATGCCATTGCGTTGCTTGAGTGAGCAGAGAAACTAGAGGCCCGACTCCAATCCAGTCACTGTGCTGTGCCTGAACTGTCTCAGCTGCAGGAGAATGATCACTTTATATAAGATTTCCCTAATATGTGGTCGCTTCCCTCATCCAACCCCGAACCCCAACAGTCCGCATGTGCTTCAACTACAGGGCAGCCTTGCCCCCTCCCAAATCACCTCAACTGCAGTTCAGCACTTGCCCCCATCCTTAAGTCACCCTCAACCGCAGGGCAGCCCTTACGCCCGGCCCCGCAAATCTCCTCAATCGCAGGGCAGCCCTTGCCTCCCACCAGCACGCTTCAGCCACAGCACAGCCCTTACAACCTCTCTCCCCACTCCCCAACATGCCTCAACCTTGAAGTCCAACAGGCGGCCCTGGCGAGCGTTCTGCAAAGTTACTGTGCCCTCACCTCCGGGTTCCCCTCAAAATGCAGCCCGCCAACTGCACACCCTTCATATGCTGTCATGAAACACTTCGATGTGTAATCACGCCGACGTGGGCGGCTGATCCATCATGGGGGAAATTCCAGCAGGCTGGTCTTATAATGATATGCTGATGTATTACAATAAGGTTCTCGATGTCTGAAAGCGGGAGACGAGGTCCTCCATCGGTGGCAGAGCAGACAATCACAAACTGGTTTCAAGATGTCCTAAAACCGATTTTTGGCCTTCTCGCCATATTGTCCGCTCACGCCACTGAACATGCCCCCCACTCCCGCATTTGAATGTGTGCAAATAAACTAATCCTTTGAGTTCATCCTATCTTGACTTTGCTGTGGGGTTATTACTAGAAATTTGATCACACCAAAACCGAGGGTTTGTGAAATACACCAGTGCTTATAAAGGGGGAAGCAAATCAAAACACCTTTCTGCTTACAGACGGGTGGTAAGAGGAAAAATTAGTGCTGGTTAAATTAACCCCCTTCCTGTCCGTAACACCATGTTTTCAGACTATATGGATAAGCTATCAACCCCTTAATCATCCAAAACTTCGATTCACTACTTTCTAACCCATTGTTCATCCACTTTCCCAAAATAGTATCTATTATTGTTTCAATTATCATCCCCACCCTAATCCCTAGGGCAAGGTAAAGAGACCAAAATTGCACGCAGTACTCCAGTATGGTCTCACCAATGTGCTGTAAAATTGCAGTAAGATTTCATTATCCTTATTCTCTAATTCTTTTGTAACAAAGCTAACGTATGATTTCCCTTTCTAATTGCTTGTTGTACCTGCACATGAATTCTCTGTAATACAAACATTTCTCGGTCTCTTGCCATTCCATATCCCGTTTCTTTTTAAGTTTTCCTTCCAATGTGGATAACTTCACTCGTTGCGTTCCATCTGCCATGCTTTTACCCAACCTGACTATATCTCTCTGCAGCTTCTTTGCATCTTCACTGCTTGCTTTACCAACTAACTTTGCATCATCGGCAAATTTGAATATATTACACTCATTAATATAGACTGCAAATAGCTGAGGCCCAAGTACAGATGCTAGTGGTGCCCTCCTAGGTACAGCCTGCCAAATCGAAAAAAAGTCCTGTTTATTCCTATCTGCTTTCTGTTCATTAATCAATTCTCAATCCATGCTAACATATTACCCCCAATCCCATGAGTCCTAACCCTGTGAAATAATCTCTTGTGTAAGACTATTGAATTATTTTTGAAAATCCAAATCCTAGGATGCAAGCTGTGTCTGGCCCAGGGGAATTGTCACCACGTAGTCCCATTAATTTTTCCAATAACCTTTGATTTCTTCAAGTTCCTCATTCTCACTAGACCTTTCGTTCTTCATTATTCCTGGAAGATTTTGTGTCTTCTACCATGAAGACTGATACCAAGAGCTGGATTTTCCTGGGGGAGGCAGGAAGATCAAGCTGGCTCAATGTGGCAGGCCTGCCACCTTTAAAAAAGCACCTACCCACAACATTTTTGTGTAGGTGAGGAGTGGGCCATAAGACCATAAGACATAGGAGCAGGAGTAGGCCATTCAGCCCATCTAGTCTGCTCTGCCATACAATGAGATCATCGTTGATCTGATAATCTTCAACTCTACTTTTCTGCCTTTTCTCCATTACCCTTGATTCCCTTACTGATTAAAAATCTGTCTCCTTCAGCCTTGAATATACTTAACAACCTACCCTCCACAGCTCTCTGCGGTAAATAATTCCACAGATTAACTACCCTCTGAGAGAAGAAATTCCTCCTCATCTCTGTTTTAAATGGCACCCTCTTACTCTGAGATTATGCCCTCTGGTCCTAGGCTCTCCCACAAGGGGAAACAACCTTTCAGCATCCGCCCTGTCAGCCCCCTAAGAATCTTATATGTTTCAATAAGGTTGCCTCTCACTCTTCTAAACTCCAATGAGTACAGGCCCAACCTCCTCAACCTCTCCTCATAAGAAAATCCCTCCATACCAGGCTCAACCTAGTGAACCTTCTCTGGACAGCCTCCAATGCCAATATATCTTTCCTTAGATAAGGGGACCAAAACTGTTCACAGTATTCTAGGTGTGGCCTAACTAGTGCCTTGTATAGTTTTAGCAAGGCTTCCCTATTTTTATACTCCATTCCCTTTGAAATAAAGGCCAATATTCCATTTGCCTTCCCTATTACCTGTTGAACTTGTATGTTAGCTTTTTGTGATTCATGCACAAGGACTCCCAAATCCCTCTGTGCTGCAGCCTTCTGCAGTCTTTCTCCATTTAAATAATATTCAGCTAATCTTTCCTTACTGCCAAAATGCATAACCTCACATTCTCCCACATTATATTTGATCTACCACTATTTTGCCCACTCACTTAACCTCTGTAGACTCCTTGTGTCATCCTCACCACTTGCTTTCTCACCTATTTTTGTATCATCTGCAAATTTGATGATGATACATTCACTTCCTTCATCTAAGTCATTGATATATATTGTAACTAACTGAGGCTCCAGAACTGACCCCTGTGGCACTACTGTGATCCACAGTTGACATCCTGAAAATGCCCCTCCTTATCCCAACTTTCTGTCTTCTATTAGTTAGCCAATCCCCTATCCATGCCAATATACTGCCCCCAACACCATGGGCTCTTATCTTATTAAGTAGCTTGATGTGCGGTACCTTATCGAAAGCCTTTTGGAAATCCAAATATATTACATCTACTGGTTCCCCTTTATCTATCCTGTTTGTTACCTCCTCAAAGCATTCTAATAAATTTGCCAGGCATGATTTCCCCTTAATGAAGCCATGCTAACTCTGCTTGATTGGATTATGTAATTCTAAATGCTCTGTTATTAGATCCTTTATAATAGACTCTAACATTTTCCCAACAACAGATGTTAAGCTAACTGTCCTATAGCTACCTGTTTGTAGTATCCCTCCCTTTTTGAATAAGGGTGTTACATTGACAGTTTTCCAATCCTCTGGGAATTTTCCACAATCTAAGGATTCTTGGAACATTACTACCAGTGTATCTACTATCTATGTGGCTACTTCCTTCAATATCCTAGGATGCAACCCATCAGGTCTAGGGGAGTTATTGGCCTTTAACCCCATTAGTTTCCCTAGAGCTCTTTCTCTAGTGATAGTTTTGTATTTGTTTCCTCTCCCTCTTTTGCCTCTTGATTATTTAGTATTGGAATGCTATTAGTGTCTTCTACCATGAAGACTGAAGCAAAGTATTTATTCAACTCCTTTGTCATTTCCTGGTTCCCCAATATTATTTCCCCAGCCTCATTCTGTAAGGGGCCTATGTTCACTTTGGTTTCTCTCTTCCTTTTTACATATTTAAAGGAGCTCTTGCTGTCTAATTTTATATTACTTGCTAGTTTACCCCCAAAGTTTATTTTCTCCCTCTTTATTTTTTTTTAGTCATCCCTTGTTGGTTTTCAAAACTTTCCCAATCCTCTAGCTTACCACTAATCTTTGCCACATTGTATGGCTTTTCTTTTAATTTGATACTATCCTTAACCTCCTTGGTTAACCATGCTTGGTTTATCCCTTTCCTTGAAACCTCCTTCCTCACAGGGATATATCTTTGTTGTGAGCCAAGAACTATTTTCTTAAATGTCTGTCATTGTTCATAAACCGTTTTTTTTGCTGAAATCCTATCCCAGTCCACTCGAGCCAACTCTTCCTTCATTCCTTTCTAATTACCCTTACTTAAGTTTAGCACAGTTGTTTCTGACCCAAGTTTCTCACTCTCAAAACTGAATGCTAAATTCTATCAGGTTACGGTCTCTGTTTCCTAGGGTATCTTTTATTCTGAGATTATTTATTAAAACTGCCTAATTACACATTACCAGGTCCAAAATAGCCTGATCCCTGGTTGGATCCACAACATATTGTTCTAGGAAACTGTCACAAATACACAGTTCATGCTTGTGGCTAGCTCTGCCAATTTGATTTTCCCAATCTACATGAAGATTAAAGTCACCCATGATTAACGTACTGCCTTTTTTACATGCCCTCAATATCTCCTGATTATTCTCTGCCCTACAGTATAGCTACTGTTTGGGGGCCCATAGATTACTCCCACCAGTGTCTTCTTCCCCTTGTTATTTCTTACCTCCACCCACATGGATTCTACATCTTCCAATGCAAGAACCTTGCTATTGTACTTATTCTATCTTGTACTAATGAAGCTACCCCGCCACCCTGTCCTTCCTGCCTGTCCTTTCAAAAAGTCACATACCCCTGAATATTTAGTTCCCAGCTTTGACCTCCTTGTAACCACATCTCCGTAATGGCTATAAGATCATTCCTATTAACCTCTATTTGTGCCATTATTTCATTTATTTTGTTCTGAATATTATATGCATTTAAGTAAAGAGGCATGAATTTTGCCTTTTTTACCATTTTCCCCCCTTTGACCCTATTTGCTGCTTTTGCTGATAGCTGCAGTAAAAAGTATCTATCCCCCTAATTATACTGTCCCTACCATTACTATGATCCTATTTCCTCCCCCCACTTGCACCCTGTACCACAGTGCTGGGGTGAGATCACTCATCCTCCCTGCAGTCCCCGCTCTCGTCCACACAGCTTGCAAGAACCTCATAACCGTTGGACATTTGCAGGGGCCGAGGCTCCCCAAATGCTACCCATGGGCCCCCATACCTGCCTCACCTGCAGTCACACCCTCCTGTCCCTGACCATAGACCAAATTTGAATTATGTAATCTTAGGGTGTGACCGCCTCCTGGAGCAAAGTGTCTAGGTAACTTTCCCCCACCCTGATGTGATACAATGTCTGCTGCTTGGACTCCAGCTCCTTAACTTGGATCTGAGGTTGCTCGAGCTGCAAGCACCTGGTGCAGATGTGTTCACTCTGGATCACCTTAGTGTCCAGCCTTACCCACATGTTGCAGCAGCAGCCCATCACCCGTCCTGCCATCGCTATCATATTTTATTAAAATTATTAATTAATTATTCCATATCCCTGCTCTTTACACTTTACTATAATTTTTTTTTATGCACACCAGTAGTGATCTTATACTTAATAAGCTAAAGGGAGGACAAGGTAACCATGGCTGACAAGGGAAGCCAGGGACAGCGTAAATGCTAAAGAGAAAGCATACAATGCGGCGAAGAGCAGTGGGAAACCAGCAGATTGGGAAGCCTACAAAGACCAACAGAGGACAACTAAAAAAGAAATAAGGAGGCAGAAGATTAAATATGAGGGTAAACTAGCCAGTAACATAAAAGAAGATTGCAAGAGTTTTTTAGATATATAAAGGCCTAAGAGAGAGGCAAAAGTGGACATTGGGCCGCTGGAAAATGACGCTGGAGAAGTAGTAGTGGGGAACAAAGAAATGGTGGAGGAACTGAATAGGTACTTTGCGTCAGTCTTCACGGTGGAAGACACGAGTCACATCCCCAAAGTTCAAGAGAGTCGGGGGGGCAGAGGTGAGTATGGTGGCCATTACCAAGGAGAAGTGCTAGGAAAACTGAAAGGCCTGAAGGTGGATAAATCAGCTGGGCCAGATGGATTACACCCCAGAGTTCTGAAGGAGATAGTTGAAGAGATAGTGGAGGCATTATTGGTGATCTTTCAGGAATCACTGGAGTCAGGGAGGATCCCAGAGGACTGGAAAATCGCTAATGTAACCCCCCGTTTAAGAAGGGAGTGAGGCAAAAGACGGGAAATTACAGGCCGATTAGCCTGACTTTGGTCGTTGGTAAGATTTAGAGTCCATTATTAAAGACGAGATTTCAGAATACTTGGAAGTGCATGCTAAAATAGGGCAAAGTCAGCATGGTTTCATCAAGGGGAGGTCATGCCTGACAAATCTGTTAGAATGCTTTGAGGAGGTAACGAGTAGGTTAGACAGAGGGGAGCCAAAGGATGTTATCTACTTGGACTTCCAGAAGGCCTTTGACAAGGTGCCGCACAGGAGGCTGCTCAGTAAGATAATAGCCCATGGTGTTAGAGGCAAGCTACTAGCATGGATAGAAGATTGGCTGTCTGGCAGGAGGCAGAGAGTGGGGATAAGGGGGTCCCTCTCAGGATGGCGGCCGGTGACTAGTGGAGTTCCGCAGGAGTCAGTGTTGGGACCACAACTTTTCACTTTATACATTAATGATCTAGATGAAGGAACTAGGGCATCCTGGCTAAGTTTGCAGATGACACAAAGAAAGGTAGAGGGACAGGTAGTATTGAGGAGGAAGGGAGGCTGCAGAAGGATTTGGACAGGTTAGGAGAATGGGCAAAGAAGTGGCAGATGGAATACAACACGGGCAAATGTGAGGTCATGCACTTTGGTAGGAAGAATAGAGACATAGACTATTTTCTAAATGGGGAGAGAATTCAGAAATCTGGAGTGCAAAGGGACTTGGGAGTCCGAGTCCAGGATTCTCTTAAGGTTAACTTGCAGGTTGAGTCGGTAGTTAGGAAGGCAAATGCAATGTTGTCATTTATTTCGAGAGGACTGCTGAGGCTTTATAAGGCTCTGGTCAGACCACATTTAGAATATTGTGAGCAATTTTGGGCCCCGTATCTCAGGAATGATGTGCTGGCCCTGGAGAGGGTTCAGAGGAGGTTCACGAGAATGATCCCAGGAATGAAAGGCTTAACATATGAGGAACGTTTGGGGACTCTGGGTCTGTACTCGATGGAGTTTAGAAGGATGAGGGGGGATCTGATTGAAACTTACAGAATACTGAAAGGCCTGGATAGAGTGGATGTGGGGAAGATGTTTTCATTAGTAGGAGAGACTAGGACCCGAGGGCACAGCCTCAGAATAAAGGGAAGACCTTTTAGAACAGGGATGAGGAGAAACTTCTTCAGCCAGAGAATGGTGACTCTATAGAATTCATTGCCACAGAAGGCTGTGGAGGCCAGGTCATTGAGTGTTTTAAGACCGAGATAGTTGGGTTCTTGATTGATAAGGGGATCAAAGGTTACGGGGAGAAGGCGGGAGAATGGGGTTGAGAAACTTATCAGCCATGATTGAATGGCGATGGGCCAAATAGCCTAATTTCTTCTCCTATGTCTTATGGTCTTATGGTCTAAGCTATCTATAAGAAAAAGAGAAAAAAAGACTAGAGACCTAAACACAAACTAAAGACCTTAGTTTTACTTTAAAGACTAGAATTACTGACCAATCCTACTCACCAATCACCTGCTCTCCATGCTCTTTTCCCTCTCACACTCTTTAATGGTCTCTCACTCTTCTTGCACTCTCTCACTGTTAAAGGTCACACACCTCTCACTCTCTCGCTGTTAAAGGCCACTCTCCTCTCGCACTTTCTCACTAGGCCCACCACCAACTGAGACATACCAGAGAATCATTGGAGGCAGGTGGATAATTAGGCCAGTGAACCTCCCATCTCTGTTCACTGGCCCATTTTTAATGATGAATGTCAGACTTTCAAACCCGCGCCTCCTACCCACCTCCTCCATGGTCCCTCATATACCCCATCCCTCTCCATGCTCCATAATACCCACATTACCCTCTCCATGTCTGCTCATATTCCCATGGTCCTCAAATTCCTAAGGCCTCCTCATACTTCATGCCTCCCCATACCCCAATGCCAGCTCATACCCCCCATGCCCCCTCCATGTATCCTCTATAGTGTCAGGTCCCTAAGACATGAAATAGATCATAAACTATTTAAATCAAATCTTACATTTTTGCTTGTTTAAAAATTGGACTTTTCTGAACCAAAAGATAGCTACTACAGGTCAAATGATTCACAAGTTGGCTACAATTTTTGGAAATTTCCAACAGCAGTTACTAGACAAAGGCTTAACCTTTATCCATGTGGCATCTCATGCCTCTTACTGTGAGGATACATTACAATCAACAAAACCAGGGACCAGCAGACGATCTGCCTCCCTAGCCTGGTACTATAACAAAGAGAGAGACATCAAAACTTGTTATGCCTGCAGAGGTGCAAAAAGCCTATCTCCTAAGGTGAACAATGGATTTTAACCAGAGTCATAGAAACTGCTTGATAGCCTGCAACTGACTCATCAATGGGCAACATCCCATGACCTAATGCTTCTGACCTTTTGAAAGCTTTAATATTAGATTCCTAGACTTGCAATTCAGTCTGCTGTTTAACCTCTAGTCTGCAAACACCACAGCAGGAATCCAGGCTGACCAACAGTCGGCATCAAATATAATCCTCTTCAAAGCCTATTTGGCTGGAAGATCCCTGCCATCACCTGTTGAACAGACCAAGTCTCTGTATACCAATGTCATCTCACAGCGTCATCATCAACTTTAAATGAAATCTGGAGTTCCTGCATAAAGGAGGACTCTGGACTCAGGATCACTGGACTCTGACTTTTTGGACTCTGGCAATCATGTGAACTGATATCCATACCTGCAATTATTTTTCTTTTAAGTTATTCACAATTATAAAACTCCTCTTTCCTATCTTCTTGGTTGTGTGCTTGTATGTGTGTGTGAAGTTGCAACCATCCACAGGGTTTTAATGCACGAATAAGCTTTATTTCTAAAGAGAATTTACTGTGAGCCACATTAAAAATTGACCTCACAAACTGGGGGAAATACGCCATGGCCTATTTCAAAAATTAAAACACCTCTGTTTACGGAGAGATGATGAGAAAATAAGGGAATTCAGGCTTGTGTCTCTCCCCTGTCCTTAACAATACTCACCCACACAGTATCCACTATGGGCAGATGACAGGAGCCATGTTTTTGAAACGGATTTGAAAAAAATCTTCTAACAACGTAATAGAGCTCTGACTCAAACACACATTTTACTGAACAAAACTTTCATTCATAAAACTCATTCAAAAATGTAAATCCCCTCAAGTGATCAATCTGTTGTAAAAACAAACAAACATCTTTTTCATTAACCATATAAAAGATGGATAATCATTTAATAACCTCTTAAAACTGCCAATCAAAGTGTGACCACAGTCCCCAACTGAGATAAGTGGTTCTAGATGTTTTGAAGCTCAGCCAAGCATTCATAATGGGCTCAGCTGTAATAACAAACCCTGGAAAATGTAAATAATTGAGCCTATTGAAACTAAAAAATCTGGTATTTTTTTCTAAATCAAGTCAGTCCAAGATCAAAAGGGGACCTTTTTTCTCTACGTGAAAGCTGCTGCAGATCCTCTTTTTAATTTTAAAAGAACTCTGAACATTTAATTCATTTCAGATTATCATGTTAGAGATCCCAAGCAGTATTTTCCTCAGTTTTTAATGCTTAGGAGCACTTTTCCCAAGAGCACTTTAATGCATCTCGTCACTTACACAATATAAGGAGGATGCTAATACTGATGACTAATCACTGCAGTAAAAATACATTTAACTTACAAAACAGCATCTAAGTATTGAAACTGAAAGAATTTTTCTTTGTATTTCAAAGTCTGTCAATGAAAGAATTCCAGGAACAGATAACTTTTTTTGGTTCCCACTTGTGACTGGGGTTCTCCTGTCTCCCCTAAGAAGCTGGAAACCATATATTCTTATTGAAGGGAACTGACTAAACTAAAATTGTGGGTTGGTTTAAACTGCCCACCCCCTCACAATGGAGCTGGCAAGGAAGGGGGTGCTACATGCGGGCAGGTAACCAGACTTTTATCCTGTGTTGGCAAAAATTGCTGGAAACGGGAAAAGGAGTGGGAATACCAGATTTGGGTCCCACCAGCCATTTTTAAAAGTCCCGAGTTATCCCAAATTGGTGGAAGTCTATACCTAAGTATTTGTTTAATATTTTTGCCATTTCATTATTTTTCATTATAATTTCACCTGTCTCTGCCTCCAATGGGCCCACGTTTACTATCACTAGTCTCTTCTTATTTACATTTTTTTGTCTCTTACTTGTCTGCTCTCATTTCCCTTTCCTTATTAATTTCTTGGTCCTCCTTTGCTGCAATCTAAAATCCTCCCAATCCTCAGGCTGACTACTCTTTTCGCCAACAATATAAGCCTCTGCCTCTCATTAATACTACCTTTAACTCTTCTTGTTAGCCATGATTCAACCATGTTTCTGTGGGTTTTTTGTCATTTAAGGAATATACTTTTGTTGTAAATAAAGTATTATTTAACTATTAGCCATTGCTTGTCTACCATCATATCATTTAATCTGGTTTTCAAATCTACTTTAGCCAACTAATTCCTCACAGTTTGCTTTGTTTAGATTTAATAACATAAGAAATAAGAACAGGAGTAGGCCATTTGACCCCTTGAGTCTGCTCTGCCATACAATAAGATCAAGGCTGATCTGATTGTGCCCTTAAATCCATTTTCCTGCCTGCCCCATAACCCTCGACTCCCTTGTCATTGAAAAATCTGTCTAACTCAGCCTTGAATATATTTAATGACCCAGCCTCCACTACTCACTGAGGAAGAGCATTCCAAACACTAACAAACCCCTGAGGAAAGAAATATCTCCTCATCTCTTAAATGGGAGAGACCTTATTTTATGAGTGTGCCTCCTAGTTCTGGTTCACTTTCAAACTCATTATAAAATTCTATCATAATATGATCAACCTTATCAAGAGGCCTCTTTCCTACAAGATTGTTAATCAACCCTTTCTCTTTGAGCAATTCTGGATCCAAAACAGCCTGTTCCCCACTTGATTCCTTGGCACACTGATCTAAATAACTATCTTGTATACATTCCATGAACTCGTCCTCTACAGTGTTACTTCAAATTTGATTTGCCCAGTCTAAATGAAGTTTGAAGTCTCCCATGATTACTGTATTACACTTATTGCATGTACCTCAAATTTTCTGATGTTTACCCTTTTCTACACTACAACTAGTTTGCTGTTTCTTAGCTCAATCCAAACTGATTCTACCTCTTGACATTATGAGCCAAGATCCTTTCTCTCTACTGTATTTATCACATGCTTTGTTATCAGGGCTACACCTCCTCAGCCCTTCAAGCCCGCTCCACCATTCAACTAGATCATACTGAAATCAAAGTAAATGAAAACTTGTTCAACATCACACCAATTTAACAATAACTTAAAATTGGGGCAAAAGAAAACCACCAATGATAAGCCTGTGTTGTGCCTAAGGTGCTTCATGTTCACACTTGCGGGTACTACGTCTAGGTGCTCCCCCCTTGCTGGCACCAGCATTGGAGACAGCTGCTCACTCTGCTGTCCTATTGGCCTGGATGACCTTGGTGGGTGTCCTCTGACCCATGGAGCCTGTGCTGGTCCCACCTGAGAGGGAGCGGCCACTTCCATAGCTGGCATCTCCCCAGTCGCTGCAGCCTCATTGGATGCCATGGTCACTGGCAGAAGGGCGGAGGAGCTGCTGCCATCATCCAGAGTACCTTGAGAGGAGTCCACAGAGACAACAAGCAGCTTGTGCGCCAGCATGAGGTCGCTTTGGACCTCCCTGCTCATCATTGATGGATCGCCACCCACCTGGGGTGCCCAATCCATCTCCCACACTTACAGTGGCTACCTGAGGTCAATGTCTGCGTGAGGGCTTGCAGGTCCGAGTATATCCCCAGGAAGCCCTGATTGATCTCCTAGAGGAGCCTCTCCATGAGAGTCGCCACTCTCTCCATGGAGGAAGCAGTGTGCTTGGCCATGTGGGTCATTGCATTGCTCATGCTCTGCATGGACTCCTCCATCACGAAGACCAAGGCACGCATTCCCTCATGTACCTCCACCAGATCCTCCCGCATACCCTTCTGGACTTCCAGTATCTGCTGCCTCAGGGACGACTCCAGAGGCTCACCATCAGCCACCAACTGAGCATGTTCCTGTCTGCAGCAACCCTCCAACTGTCAGTGCCCTGGGCACTCTCTGCCTCCGCCTGCACCTCAAGCGAGTGTAAAGTGCCCTCACCAGTGTGCACTGAGACACTAACCGACGATTTGATGCCCACCGAGGTGCTGGTATCTGTGCTGGTGCCTGTCTGACTGACAGGGTGTGACACTGGCTCATTGATATCATCCATGCCTTCAGCGATGAGCAGCAGTCCCTCAGGCTCCTAAGACCAGGCGTGCTCTGGTGAGCCTGAAAGGAAGAACAAGGATGTTTGATTAGTTGAAGTAGTTACACTTTTAATGTACATGCCTAGCACCCGGATCAGGTTGCTCTCACCCCAACCTCACCCTGGCTACTTGATCTAGGCACATGGCGCCTCTACAGCGCCCATGCCTTCTGCTCATATCTGGTAAGGATTAGAAGGTGGGGCAGTCCTCTGCCAGTCCACAGCCTTTCAGTATTATTGTGTGTTGTCTTCTCCTGAAAGGAGAGAGGAACATTGATTAGTCCACCCTGTAGCTGCATTGCCTTTGCAGCCTGGTCACGCCCTCTTGAGGAAAACGTTGCAGTGCTCAGCTGATTCGTGAGCCTAGAGTTGCAAGACATTCATTCCAAACAGCCAGAGCTGACCCCCTGGCTCAGATGCTGCCTCCAAGACATTTGCCACTCACACTCTTAAGAACTTCCAAACCCACGACCACTACCACCTAGAAGGACAAGGGCAGCAGATAGATGGGAACACTACCACCTGGCATTTCCCCTCCAAGTCATGCACCATCCTGATTTGGAAATATATCGCCATTCCTTCACTGTTGCTGGGTCAAAATCCTAGAACTCCCTCCCTAACAGCACTGTGGGTGTACCTACGCCACATGGACTGCAGCGGTTCAAGAAGGCAGCTCACCACCACCTTCTCAAGTGCAACAAGGGATGGGCAAAAAATGCTGGCCCCACCAGCAAAGCCCACATCCCATGAATGAATGAATAAAAAAACTCTGAGGTGCGAAGGTGGTGATGGGGCTTGGGGGCCAACCTAACTGCTGTGCTAAGTGACCCATGCCAACATGGTACTCACCCTTCCTGATCGTAGGAGGTCATTAAACCGCTTGCAGCACCGCATCCATGTGCGCCTCATCAAATCGTGGGAGCTGACCCATGATGCCACATCCTCCCAGGCATGTTTGGGTAGGTGGAGGGGCCTCCTCCTCCCATCCCTTGGGACAAGAATATCCCAGGGTGCTTTGCCATGGACCGTGTTGAGTTCTTGAATGTATTTGGAGCTGAACTCATTCAGGTAAATGGAGAATATTCCACCAGACTCCTGACTTGTGCCTTCAGATGGTGGACAGGCTTTGGGGCATCAGGAGATGAGTTACTCACCTCAGAAACCCAGCCTCTGACCTGTTCTCATGGCCACTATTTTAACATGACTGGTCCAGTTTAATTTCGGTTAATGGTAACCCCCAGGATGTTGATGGTGAGGGATTCAGAGAGGATAATGCTATTGAGTGTCATGGGATGATGGTTAGATTCTCCTCGTTAAGAGATGGTGCGAAGAAATGGTTTCAAAGACTGTATATTTTGATATGGTTCCTAGTTGGAACAGGGACCAGGTCCAGATTTCTGGGGGAAGGGTTTCCTACTTGGTCTTTCTGGCTGTGGCATAAGAGCCAGAGAGAAATGAACCTGTTTCTTCCATTGCTAAGGAAACAGAGCTAATTGGAAGAAAAAATAAGGTGGGGGGATGGGGTCAGCTTTGGTGTGATCAGAGCAGACACAGTCAAAATGTTCAGTTTATGTTCAGCAGAAGAGGGCAGACACAGGGGCTCTTGGTGAAGCAGTGTGCAAGCTAGCTAAAAAAAACTATGTGAACTGCCTGGACATCTGAAGAACTGGGTGGGTTTTATCAGAGCTGACCACACCATCTACTGGGGCATTATTGAGTGGTCGGATGAAGGGAATTTTGGGAAAGCTACGTACTCAGAACTGTCATGATCCGAGTGAGAGGTTCCACGGAAATACACCTTGTTGATGATGATCATATCTGTCGACCTCAGATGGAGTAAAGCAGTTGTCAGTGGCTACTTAGGGATTAGGCTCAGCATGACGAAGAGAGACGTTGGAAGAACTTTGGGACTGCAAGTGGTCCCACATATGTACGAAGAGTGCTGTTTGAGGTTACTGAGAGATTTACCACTGATGTATTAGCTATTTAAAGTGTAATTTATAGTTTCTGCTGTGTTTGTTTTGTTAGCTCATATTTATAGATGTGAACAGGTATGATATAGTCGGGATTACGGAGACATGGCTGCAGGGTGACTAGGGATGGGAATTGAACATCTAGGGGTATTCAGTATTTAGGAAGGACAGACAAAAAGGAAAATGCGGTGGAGTTACATTGATGGTTAAAGAGGAAATTAATACAATAGTGAGGAAAGATATTAGCTCCGACGATGTGGAATCTGTATGGGTAGAGCTGAGAAACATTAAGGGGCAAAAAACATTAGTGGGGATTGTATATAGACCCCCAAACTGTAGTGGTGATGTTGGGAATGGCATTAGAGATGCATGTAATAAAGGAACATCTGTAATTATGGGTGACTTTAATATGCATATAGATTGGGCAAATCAAATTAGTAACAATACTGTAGAGGAGGAATTCCTGGAGTGTATATGGGATGTTTTTCTGGACCAATACATTGAGGAACCATTGAGAGAACTGGGTACTGTGTAATGAGAAAAGAATAATTGGCTATCTAGTTGTGCAAGGCCCCTTGGGGTTGAGCGACCATAATATGATAGAATTCTTCATCAAAATGGAGAGTGACGTAGTTGATTCTGAGACTTGGGTCCTGAATCTTAATAACGGAAACTACGATGGTATGAGGCTATGATGGATTGGGAAACATTACTTAAAGGGATGACGGCGGATAGGCAATAGCAAACATTCAAAGAGCGCATGGGTGAACTGCAACAATTGTTTATTCCTGTATGATGCAAAAGTAAAACAGGAAAGGTGGCCAAACCATGGCTTACAAGGGAAATTAGAGATAGTATTAGATACAAGGAAGAGGCATACAAATTGGCCAGAAAAAACAACAGACCTGAAGATTGGGAGCACTTCAGAATCCAGCATAGGAGGACAAAGGGATTGATTAAGAAGGGGAACATAGAGTACGAGAGTAAGTTTGCAGGGAACATAAAAAATGACTGTAAAAGTTTCTGTAGGTATGTGAAGAGAAAAAGATCGGTGAAGACAAATGTAGGTCCCTTACAGTCAGTATCAGGGGAATTTATAATGGGGAAAAAAGAAATGGCTGACCAACTAAATACATACTTTGGTTCTGTCTTCACAAAGGAGGACACTAATAGCATTCCAGAAATGTTGGGGAACACACGGTTTAGTGAGAGGGAGGAACTGAAAGAAATCAGTATTAGTAGGGAAATCGTGTTGGGGAAATTGATGGGATTGAAGACCGATAAATCCCCAGGGCCTGATAATCTACATCCCAGAGTACTTAAGGAAGTGGCCCTAGAAATAGTGGGTGCATTGGTGGTCATCTTCCGAGATTCTATAGATTCTGGAACAGTTCCTACAGATTGGAGGGTAGCTAATGTAACTCCACTACTTAAAAAGGGAAGTATAGAGAAAACGGGAAATTATAGACCAGTCAGCCTGACGTCAATAGTGGGGAAAATTCTAGAATCCATTATAAAAGATTTTATAGTTGAGCACTTGGAAAACAGTGGCAGAATCGGTCAGAGTCAGCATGGATTTATGAAAGGGAAATCGTGCTTGACAAATCTACTGGTATTTTTTGAGAATGTAACTAGTGGAGTTGATGAGGGGGAGCCAGTGGATGTGGTTTATTTGGACTTTCAGAAGGCTTTCGACAAAGTCCCACATAAGAGATTGGCATGTAAAATTAAAGCACTTGGGATTGGGGGTAGTGTATTGAGATGGATAGAAAACTGGTTGGCAGACAGGAAACAGAATAGGAATAGACGGGTCTTTTTCCGAATGGCAGGCAATGACCAGTGGGATACCGCAGGGATCAGTGGTGGGACCCCAGTTATTCGCATTATATATTAATGGTTTATATGAGGGAATTAAATGTAATATCTCCAAATTTGCAGATGACACAAAGCTGGGTGGGAGGGTGAGCTGTGAGGAGGATACAGAGATGCTTCAGTGTGATTTGGCCAAGCTGAGTGAATGGGAAAATACATGGCAGAAGCAGTAAAATGTGGATAAATGTGAGGTTATCCACTTTGGTAGCAAAAATAGGAAGGCAGGTTATTATCTAAATGGCTAAAAATTGAGAGAGGGGAATGTGCAATGAGACCTGGGTGTCCTTATACACCAGTTGCTGAAGGTAAGCATGCAGGTGCAGTAGGCAGTAAAGAAGACTATTGGTATGTTGGCCTTCATAGCCAGAGGATTCGAGTACAGGAACAGGGATGTCTTACTGCAATTGTACAGAGTCTTGGTGAAACCGCACTTGGAATATTGTGTGCAGTTTTGGTCTCCTTATCTGAGGAAGGATGTACTTGCTATAGAGGGAGTGCAACGACTGATTCCTGGGATGGCAGGACTGACATATGAGGAGAGATTGAGTTGATTAGGATTATATTCACTGGAGTTCAGAAGAATGAGGGGGGATCTCATAGAAACCTATCAAATTCTAACAGGACTAGACAGGGTAGATGCAGGAAGGATGTTCCCGATGTTGGGGGGGTCCAGAACCAGGGGTCACAGTCTGAGGATACGGGATAGACCATTTAGGATTGAGATGAGGAGAAATCTCTTCACCCAGAGAGTGGTGAGCCTGTGGAATTCGCTACCACAGAAAGTAGTTGAGGCCAAAACATTGTATGTTTTCAAGGAGTTAGATATAGCTCTTGGGGAGGAAGGGATCAAAGGGTATGGGGAGAAAGCTGGAGCAGGATATTGAGTTGGATGACCAGCCATGATCATAATGAATAGCAGAGCAGGCTCGAAGGGCCGAATGGCCTACTCCTGCTCCTAGTTTCTATGTTTAATCTTTGTTGATTTTATTTTGATTGTTATAGTAAAAGTTTTAAAAAGTGAAATCTAGTCCATCGGTTTCTTCCATTGTCGTCTTTTGGGAAGTTCAATTATTTCATTTTATTGGTCTCCACTAAATCATAACAATGATCATTGCCTGGCACTTGCATAGATCAAATGTTACTGGCCTCTTATGAGCCCAAGTCTGAATTTCACCTGAGTCTTGCTGCATGCAAGCACGAACTGTTTCAGTGTTTTGAAGAGTTGGAAGCTGTAATGATCCCTGTGCAATCATCAGCAAACACCTCTGCTTCTGATCTAATGTTGGCGGAAAGGTCATTGATGAAGTAGCTGAAGATAGTTGGACCTAGGACAGTACTCTGAGGAACTCCTGCATTGATGTCCTGAGGTTGAAATGATCAGCCTCCAACAACAACAGACAATTTCCTTTGTGCGAGGTATGACTTCAAATAGTGGAGTGTTTTTCTCAATTCCATTGACTTCAGTTTTGCTCGAATTCCTTGATGTCACACTCAGTCAAATGCAGCCTTGATGACAAGAGCAGTCACTCTCACCTCACCTCTCGAATTCAGCTCCTGTTTCTATGTTTATACTAAGGCCTGGAACTGAGTGGCCCCGGCCGAACTATATTGTCCTTGTTACTACCACATTCCATTCCATTCTCCCTACTTGAATCGGCTTCTACATCATGGGCAGAATTTTCTGCCTGTTGGGCGAGCTGATTGGGAGCGGGCGCGGGCGGACGCAGAGCCAATCACCACCCACGATCAGCTCCACACCGCTAGTTTGCACGGGCTGGCCAATTAAGGCCTGCCCAGCGTGATTCATGGCTCCTGAGGACAACGGGAGTGGGCAGGCAGTGGCGGGGCTGCAATGACAATGGCAGCCTGGCGGCCTGTTTAAAGAGTGGTCAGGCAGCACTCCAAACGCAGTCAACAATGGCTAGCAGAAGGGCTCCCAAGAGCACTGCTGGTGAGCAGGCCAGGCAGGAGGGCAGGTCAGCGGGGCACTGTGTGCCCCGCACTTCTCAGACGAGTGCCTTGCTGCCCTCCTGGAGGAGGTGGCAGCACAGTATGAAATTCTCATGACAAGGGACGGGAGGAGGAGGCACCCCCACATGACAAAACGTGCCTGGGAGGAGGTGGCAGCAAGCGTCAGCGCACATGATGTGTTGCGACGCACCTGGGTTCAGTGCCCCAAGCACTTCAACGACCTCTTGCAACCAGGAAGGGTGAGAACCGTGTTGGCATGTGTCACTTATCACAGCAGTTATGTTGGCCCCCCTGCCTCCCCCTCAACTCTGAATATAGTTACCGCATTGAATCATTCACACCCTCGCTGGGTGGGCCAGCATTTATTGCCCATACCTTGTTCACCCTAAGAGGGTGGTGCTGAGCTGGTTTCTGTATCTGCTGCATGTGGTACACTTACACACCCACTACTGTTTTGGGGCGACCTCAAGGATCTCTATCTAGGTGCCGTGCTGGAACTCCAAAACGTGTCGAAGTCAGGCTGCTGACTGACTGGGAGGGGAACTTCCAAGTGGCGGGGCACCCATTCTTCTGCTGCCCTTGGCATTCTGTGTGGTAGTGCTACCTTCCTTCAGAAGGTTATACAGTTTGAATGGAAAATGTGATGGAGGCAGCATCTGGGCAAGGAGGTCAGCCCTGGCTGCTTGGAGTGAGTATATGGCTGCTCCAGGGTCACGATTCACATGAGCCCTGCAATGTTTCACTCAGGTCGGGGTGGCAATGGGAATGCAACGGCAATGCAGGTTCAGGCTGGATTAATCAATGCTCCTCTTTCCTTTTCCAGAGGCCCATCATCAGCCACGGACTGAGCATGTTCCTGGTTCCCAGCAGTCCTCTGACTGCCGGCGCCATGGGGACTCTCTGTCTCCGCCTGCACCTCAGGCGAGTGTGAAATTCTCTCACCGCTGTGCCCTGGGGCACTAGCTGATGATCTAATCCCCACAAGGTGCTAGTATCTGTGCTGGTGCCTGACTGACTGAGATGGTGTGATGCTGGTGCATGTATCTCTTCAGGGTCCTCAGGTGTTAGTGGCGAGCCCTCTGCCTCCTCGTTCCGACCCTGCTCCGGTGAGGCTGAAAGGAAGAACAAGGGCATTTGATTAGTTGAAGTCAAGACACTGTCAATGTGCATGCCTGGCCCCCAGATCAGTCTGTGCTCTTGCTTCCATAGTCAATGGGAAACCCATGTTGGAAGCTGAATTCACTAAACAGTCAACAGTGGAATGGTTGCAAGGGCAGACATGGTGACCTCACTGATGGCACTCTTACCTCCCCCTGGGACTCCAACCTCACCGCCACTTGTTGACCTGGGCCCATGGCACATCTCCAGCTCGAGAGCCCCCTGCTCGTATCTGGTGAGAATCACCAACCATACCTGCCCTCCGCCAGTCCACATCCGTTCAGAGGTATTGTGTGCATTCCCACTAAAGTTTATTTAACATGCTTCAAAGAAGACAGCATCAAACTGAATTATAGGGCCTCTGGAGTCATCCCTGAGGCAGCAGATGCTGGAAGTCCAGTAGGGTCTGCGGGAGGATCTGGCATAGATACATGAGGGAATGCTTGGTATGGTCTCTGTGATGGAGGCTTCTATGTGGAGCATCAGTAATGCATTGACCCTCATGGTCAAGCGCGATGATTCCTCCATGGAGAGAATGGCAACTCTCAGGGAAAGGCTCCTCCAGGAGAACAATCAAGGCTTCTTGGGCATGCGCTCGGACCAGCAAGTCCTCACGCTGGCAATGACCTCAGGTGGTCAGTGTCAGTGTGAGAGATGGACTGGGCACCCAGAATCCCAGCTAGGTTACCATCCATCAATGGTGAGCAGGTCCGAAGCGACCTCATGTTGGTGCACGAGCTGCCTGTCATCTCTGCGGGCTCCTCTCAGGGCGCTCCGGATGAGGACAGCAGCTCCTCTACCCCTCTGCCAGTGATCGTGGAATCCAATGAGGCTGCGGCGACAGGGGAGATGCTAGCCGTGGCACTGGCCGCTCCCTCCCAGGTGGGGCCATCACATGCTCCATGGGCCAGAGGGTGCTCACCAATGTTATCAAGGCCAACAGGACAGCAGGGTGAACAGGCTGTCTCCAATGCCAGGGCCAGTAAGGGGGAAGCACCTAGATGTAGCACCCGAAAACGTAAGCTTAAGGCACCTTAGGCACCTTAGGTGGTTTTTTGTTGCCCTGGTATTAGTTGATTATAATTCAAGATACAATGAGAAGGCAAAGAGAGGCTTTGAGCAGGTACAAGGGAAGCAAATCAGCAGATGCATTAGTGGAGTACAGAAAGTGCAGGGTGGAGCTTAAGAAAGCAATTAGGAGAGCAAAGAGGGGATATCAGAAAGCTCTGGCTGGTAAAAGTAGGGAAAATCCCAAGATAATCTCTTAGTATATCAATGGGAAGAGGTTAACCAGAGAAAGAGAAGGGCCCATAAGGGACCAATGGGGCAATCTATGGGTGGAACCAGAGGACATCGGTAGAGTGTTGAACAAATACTTCACATCTGTGTTCACCCAAGAGAATGAGGATGAAGGTATTGAACTCGGGGAGAGAGACTGCGAAGTTTTTGAGCAAATTGATAGAGGGAGCGACAAGGTATTGGAAGTGTTGGCAGTCTTAAAAGTGGACAAATCTCCAGGTCCAGATGATTTGTGACCCAGACTGCTGAGAGAGGCAAGGGAGGAGATCACAGGGACTCTGACCCAAAATTTTAATTCCTCTCTGGCCACAGGGGAGGTGCCAGAGGATTGGAGAACAACTAATGTGGTTCCACTATTTAAGAAGGGTTATAGAGATAAGCCAGGGAACTATAGGCCAGTGAGTCTCACATCAGTGGTAGGGAAACTATTGGAGAAAATTCTGAAAGAGAGAATCTATCTCCACTTGGAGAGGCAAGCTTTGATCAGGGATATTCAGCATGGCTTTGTCAGAGGGAGGTCATGCCTAACAAATTTGATTGAATTTTTTGAAGAGGTGACCAAGTGTGTAGATGAGGATAGTGTGGTTGATGTAGTTTATATGGATTTCAGCAAAGCTTTTGACAAGGTCCCACATGGGAGACTTATAAAGAAGGCAAATGCACATGGGATACAGGGTAATTTGATAAGATGGATTCAAAATTGCTTAGTTGTAGGAGACAGAGGGTGATGACAGAAGGATGCTTTAGTGACTGGAAGCCAGTGTCCAGTGGCATACCACAGGAATCTGTGCTGGGTCCCCTATTATTCGTCGTTTATATAGATGACACAGATGACTATGTAGGGGGTAGGATTAGTAAGTCTGCGGATGACACAAAGATTGGCCGGGTAATTAACAGTGAGGTTGAGTGTCTTGGGCTACAGGAAGATATAGATAGGATGGTCAAATGGGCAGGTAAGTGGCAGATGGAATTTAACCCTGAAAAGTGTGAGGTGATACACTTTGGAAGGAGTAATTTGAGAAGGAACAAAAACAGAATTACCTGGAAAAACTCAGCAGGTCTGGCAGCATCGGCGGAGAAGAAAAGAGTTGACGTTTCGAGTCCTCATGACCCTTCGACCGAACTGAGTGAATCCAAGAAAGGGGTGAAATATAAGCTGGTTTAAGGTGTTGGGGGGGGGGGGGGGGGGGGGGGGGGGTGGTGGGAGTGGGGGCAGGTGGTGGTGTGGTTGTAGGGACAAACAAGCAGTGATAGAAGCAGATCATCAAAAGATGTCACAGACAACAGAACAAAAGAACACATATGTGTTGAAGTTGGTGATATTATCTAAACGAATGTGCTAATTAAGAATGGATGCTAGGGCACTCAAGGTATAGCTCTACTGGGGGTGGGGGGAGCATAAAAGATTTTAAAATATTTAAAAATAATGGAAATAGGTGGGAAAAGAAAAATCTATATAATTTATTGGAAAAAACAAAAGGAAGGGGGAAGAAACAGAAAGGGGGTGAGGATGGAGGAGGGAGTTCAAGACCTAAAGTTGTTGAATTCAATATTCAGTCCGGAAGGCTGTAAAGTGCCTAGTCGGAAGATGAGGTGCTGTTCCTTCAGTTTGCGTTGGGCTTCACTGGAACAATGCAGCAAGCCAAGGACAGACATGTGGGCAAGAGAGCAGGGTGGAGTGTTAAAATGGCAAGCGACAGGGAGGTTTGGGTCATTCTTGTGGACAGACCACAGGTGCAAAGCGGTCGCCCAGTTTACGTTTGGTCTCTCCTGCTGAGTTTTTCCAGGTAATTCTGTTTTTGTTTTGGATGTCCAGCATCCGCAGTTTTTTTGTTTTTATCTCTGTAATTTGGAAGGAAGTATTCAATGAATGGCATGACACTAGGAAGCTCTGAGGAACAAAGGGACCTTGATGTGTGTGTCCATAGATCTCTGAAGGCAGAGGGGCATTTTAGTGGGTTAGTGAAAAAGGCATATGGGACATTTGCCGTTATCAATCAAGGCATAGATTACAAAAGTAGGGAGATCATGTTGGAGTTGTATAACACCTTAGTTAGGCCACAGCTGGGGTACTGTGTGCAGATCTGGTTGCCACATTATAGGAAGGATGTGATTGCACTGGAGGGGTTGCAGAGGAGATTCACCAGGATGTTGCCTGTGGTGAAACATTTAAGTTATGAAGAAAGATTGGATAAACTTCAGTTGTTTTCATTGGAGCAGAGAAGACCGAGAGGCAACCTGGTCGAGGTGTACAAGATTATGAGGGGCATGGGAAGGGTGGATAGGGAGCAGCTGTTCCCCTTGATTGAAGGGTCAGTCATGAGGGGACATAGTTCAAGGTGAGGGGCAGGAGGTTTAGGGGGGTTGTGAGGGAAAACTTTTTTACCCAGAGGGTGCTGGAGGCGGGTTGCCTCACATCCTTTAAAAAATACCTGGATGAGCACTTGGCATATCATAACATTCAAGGCTATGGACCAAGTGCTGGTAAATGGGATTAGGTAGGTAGGTCAGGTGTTTCTCATGTGTCAGTACAGACTTGATGGGCTGAAGGGCCTCTTCTGCACTGTGTGATTCTGTGAATTCGGTGTGCAGCTAAACACCTGTGAATGAAGTTTCTTTTCTGTTTTGTTTTGTGAATTCATTAAATGCTTTAGTTATGAACAAGGCTCAGGGTTTTTCCTTACTTCTGCATGTGTATTGGAACCCATGATGTTATGAGTGACTTGGTTGTCATTGAGCTTTATTGACAAGGCACATAGTTAATGTTGCTGACCAGGCAAATGTTGCTCTCAGGTATCGAGTATGGAGCCTGCAGCCCTGGCATTTGTTGGTGGACCTTCTGTGGTGGGCTAGCTGAAGGAGCATTGGATCAAAGCCTCCCGGGTGTCCCTGTCTCCCTGGAGGATGCCCAGGTCAGCATCTATCCCCTCAGCATTCTCCTGAACATGCTCGTCCTCAGAATCACTAATGGGCTTATCATGTGCAACCAGGCCATCTGCGTTTATATCTTCTCCCTCCACTGCATCCCCCTTTCCATCGCCAGATTGTGGAGAGCGCAGCATACAACCACTATCAGCAACACACGATCTGGCTGGTATCACAGTGCAGCCCCCTGAACGGTCCCAGCATCGGAAGCCCATCTTGAGAAGACCGATGGTTCTCTCCACCACAGCCCTTGTGGTACTGTGGCTCCTATTTTACCGCTACTCAGCTTCTGTTCTTGGACGGCGGAGTGGGGTCATGAGCCACCTGTTTAGGGGATAGCCCTTGTCAACCAGCAGCCTTTCATCCAGCTGAGCTGAAGCACTGATGAGCCCCGGCACCTGGGAGTGTCTGAGGATGTGGCGTCATTGGAGCTGCCTGGGTACCTTGCACAGACTTGTACAATCTGCATCCTGTGATCACACACTATCTGCACGTTCCTGTTGAAGAAGGCACCAGGCTCACCTGCTGGTGCCTTGATGGCCACATGTGTGCAGTCTATTGCACCCTGGACGCGGGGGAACCCAGCAATGGCCGTGAAGCCTCTGGCTCGCTTTGCCTGGCTGGCCTCATCCGTGCGATAGTGAATGAAAGTCAATGCACGCCTGAACAGAGCGTCTGTCACCTGCTTGACACAAATATGTACAGCTGACTGTGAGACTCCGCAAAGATCACCCACCGACTCCGAGAAAGAGGAGGCATAGAAGTTGAAGGCAGTCATGACCTTCAACGCCACTGGCATGGGTGCCCACCCACACAGTTGGCGCTGATCTCAGGGCCTATCATCAGACAAATGGAGGTCACTGTCTCCCTTAAGAGACGGAGCCCCCTTCGGCACTGCACCTCAGATATATTGAGGTAGCTGCATCACCACCAATAAACCCCGGCAGCGTCTTCTGCTGCCCCTTCTGCCTTGCACTTCCTGTTGGCCCTGCGCACCTTGTGCATGTGCCTATCCTCCCAAAGGTGGCTCCACTGGAAGCTGAGTATGGACCTCCTCCCCCTTCTGGCCCGCTCTTCCTCCTCAGAGGATGTGCCTCCAGTGGAGATCACAATCCCCATTCCCAGGATAAGGGAAGGCTGTCTGAAATCAGCAAGGCCCCAAGAATGATGTTTACTCTAGAGTCCTGCCCTGAAGCCTGTTATTCCTGTGCAAGCAGCTGTGAAGAGATTTGAAGTTCTCCTGTTCACACAAGCAATTAGCAGTAAGTTTAAATATTAAATGTCTACCAAAGCCCACTTATGAGCCTACTCACCACTCTTATCCCGCCCATGTGTAAGGTTATTAAAAATGTGGCTTACCAGCCTGCCCATTGTGCCTGTGCAACGCTCTGAAGATCACACAGGCCCCAAAAAAATCGCAGTCTATTAATGCCTCAAGGGCCTTAAATGGCCCATTAATTAATGGCTGAAATATTGCGATGGCACACGGTGGTGTCGGGACTCGTGCCTGATGTCACTGCACGTCAATTTATGCGTTGGTGTTTGTGGCCCGCCCCCATGTGCCGATGTAAAAATTCTGGCCCCTGGTGCTATGGTCAGTTTGCCCCTCTATCCTGCAGTCCACATTCTCATTGACAGAGGCAGCAAATACCTTGTACCTGTTGGTCAAAGACAAGGGCCAAGCTCCTCCATCACTACATCCAGATCCCCATATCTGCCTGACTCGCAGGAGCACCCTCTTGTTCCTGACCACTCTAAAGTTCTACTTAACCTCAGGGAAGTGACGCCTCCTGAGCAAAGTGTCCAGATACCTCTCCTTTTCCCTGATGCCCCACAATGCCTGCAGCTTGGGGTCCAGCTCAACAACTCTGAGCCAAAATTCCTCAAGTTGCATACACTTATTTGCAGATATTGTTGCCTAGGATTGTAATGCTCTCCAAAACTCCCACATGCTGCAGTTCGGTACAACACGATCTTCCCTGTCATCTCATCTAACCTTATTTATTTATTTAATTATTACATATATTTCTTACAGAATAAATTATTTTAGTTTTATTAATGAATTAGTTTATCTAAGCTCAGCTATCTATTTAGTAGAGTAATAGAAAGTTACACTTTACTAGCTTAGAGACAAAAGCAAAACACTCACCAGCTACTGGCGGTAAATTAAAAGGCTTCCCTCTCTGCACTAAATTCCCAATTTTGGCACCTTGTTAACAAAGAACTCAGTTCCGTAATCACTCAGCATTTCTACAGGAGAAAGGATGGTTCTTGACTTACAATGAGTGTGAACGTACTACAGAAAGAAAACTGAGTGATGAGTCGTAGTGGATGTACTAGCAAAAAACTGCGGATGCTGGAAATCCAAAACAAAAACAGAAAACAAAATCACCACCTTCAACACCTCTTTGTCCTTTTGTCTGTGACATCTTTTGGTTATCTCCACCTATCACTGGCCCTCTATCCAGCTCTTCTTGTCCCACCCTCACCACCCCCACACTTAAACCAGTTTAAATTTCACCTCTTTTCTATTTTTCCTTAGTTCTGTTGAAGAATCATATGGACTCGAAACGTTAATTGTGCTCCTCACCGCAGATGCTGCCAGACCTGTTGAGTTTTTCCAGGTATTTTTGTTTACATTATAGTGGATGTAACGTTGATTAGGCATTCAGGGCTTTGGCTTCATTTACCTTTAGAGACAAGAAGAAAATGTGCTGCAGTAACTGGCAAGTTTTTTGCTTTTATCTCTAAGCTAGGAAAGTGTAACTTTCTATTACTTAAGTAAATTAATAACTGAACCTAGATAAACCAATTAACTAATAAAACTAAAACAATTTAGTTAAATGGGCTAACTGGAAGCACATATAGAGTGGACTTCACATGATGTGTGTTTCATTGGCACTCTCTGCAAATTCCTGCCAACATTAATTAAATACAGGGTTAATTCCATTAATTCAAACACCGTAAATGTTTGCACCATAAGATAACCTATTGACAAATTTCCCCCAGGTATCTACATACTGAAACTCAGCACGTGCCAGAACTGGAAAGCCCTTATACCATTCCAGGGAGGTAATGCAGAGACAGTGCTGCTGTAATTATCGTTTTAAATTCCAGTTTGGTTGCACCAATCCACTCCAGAAACATGAGGAATATGCAATTCATGAGGTACAATTCCATGAACCACTTTATTGCACTTGAGAGAGAAACAAACATCCATATGCAAAATATATCCTTCTGCTGTATTAAAATACAGTAAAGGAACACAAACAGCAGTCCTTCTCAGCCAAGATCCCATAAAGAGCAATGAGATATTGACCAGATCATTTCTTTCAGTGATGTTGCTTGAGTGATAAATTTTTGCCAGAACACCAGGAGAATTCGTTGACCTTCTTTGAAGTGAATCTTTTACACCCTCGACACTGATGTGTCCTTCTCAGCCAACCTGGCTGCCTAATGGGTCCAGAGTTGTAGGCCTGCCCACAGGTCTAGGGAGATCTGGAATACTTCACACTTTGTTTCAGGTAATCATGCCAAGATACTAATCGATAAGGTGAATATAGTGATTGTAGGCATAACCTTTCCTACTGCCTTTAGGGGTCATGTGATTGTACTGACCAATCAGCCCTAAGTAGGTAATCTTAGGGGCAGAGCTTTCTAGTCGTGAACCTGGTTCAAGTGTGTAGCTTCTACAAGGGCTCTATAATAAAGTTATCTGTTTCAAATAAGAAACCTGTCTGGTACATCAAATTTATTAGGATAAATAGCTCCAATGCTGCACCTCGCCTTCTGAATGTGAGTACATCAATTCTTTAGGAAAGAAACAAAAGTATGCTTACCAGTCATGCCACATTTCGGCAGAATTGACCCTTATGGCTCATCCATGGAAGACTGGAGCCACTACATAGAGTGCCTAGGTTTTTATTTCATGGCAAATGAAATAACAGCAGAGAAGAAGCAGAAAGCAATTCTTTTAAGTGCCTGTGGTAGCAAAACATAAAACCTCATCTGTAGCCTGTCGGCTCTGAACACACCCTATTCTAAATCTTTTAATAAGCTGGTAGGCTTCGTGAAGATGCATTTTCAGCCAAAACCATCAGTAATTATGCATAGATTTAAGTTTTACTCCACAGTAATTGCCCAGGAGAGTCCATCACAACTTATATTGCGAACCTGAAACAGTTGACTGAGAACTGCGACTTCGGAGACTCACTCAATGACATGACATGGGACAGGTTGGTTTGTGGCATTCACAACGATGCCATTCAGTGCCGTTTACTTGCAGAAGTTAATATTGATTTGAAGCATGCTATAGAAATAGCGCTAGCAATGGAAAGTGCTGAGAGGGACCTGCAGGTTTTGTAGAGTGTACACCATCTTGACTTGGAAATATATCACCGTTCCTTCACTGTCACTGGGTCAAAATCCTGGAACTCCCTTCCTAACAGCACTGTGGGCATACCTACACCACATTGACTGTAGTGGTTCAAGAAGGGAGCTCATCACCACCTTCTCAAGGGCAAAAAGGGATGGACAATAAATGCTGGTCCAGCCAGCGAAGCTCACATCCCGTGAATGAATAAAAAAAAGTGGTGCCGTTCTCCAGTTGGGGCTGGAACCTACCACTGGGCAAAAACCAGAGAGACAAATGCAAAGCGGGAGACAGTTTCTACTGCACAGAAAATGAAAAGGCATAGTGGAAGCATCTCACCAGCAATTCAGAAATTAATCTGTTACTAATGTGGGGCAAGCCATGTACCAGGAACCTGCAGATTTAAAGAGGCATAATGCCACTAATGCCACAAAAAAGGGCATGTAATAAAGCAATGCAGGGTGAAATCAAGACAGCCAATCACACAGCAGACCAAGGTGATTGCAGTGCACAAAATAACTGAACCAGAAGCTGCTGATACTGACATCTATTCCCTATACAATGTCAATCCAATAAAAACTGAACCAATAATCTTCAAGTGAATGGGAAGCCTCTAGTCATGGAGGTAAACTCGGGAGCCTTGACCACAGTGGTGGGAGAGCACACAATTAAATACCTAAGTGAAGGTGCCCAGCCACTGAATCTTGAGCAAACCACAGCTGAGAGAGTCAATACAGGTAAAAGGCATTGCCACAGTACCTGTGTCCAATAGCAACAGACAGTCCAGCTTCCAGTAATCATAATGACAGGTAAAAGACTTAGTCTTCTGAGCTGCGTTTGGTTACAAAAATAAGCTCAACTGGTCAGAAATTTTTCAGTGAGAACAGGAGGAATTCCTGAGCTGTTAAGAGGGTATGACAGCAGATTTCGTGACAAATTGGGAAAGATAAAAGGCTTACAAACAAAAATATATGTAGGTCCGCAGATGACACCCCAGTCCTTTAAGGCCAGATCTGTGTCTTACGCCCTAAAGGAGAAGGTGGATTCAGAATTGTGTCACTCAGGGAAGTTAGGAATAATCCAACCAGTCCAATTTTCAGAATGGGCAGTGCCCACAGTCCCTGTAATGAAATCAGATCAAACCATTCACATTTGCAGAGGCTACAAATTAGCTGTGAACAAGGCTGCTAAATTAGATAAATATCCTATCCCAAGGATTGAAGGTCTGTACACTAAGCTAACTGGAGGAAAATCCTACGTCAAACTGGGCATGAGCCATGCATACCAACAGTTAGAACTGGGCAGCACATCTAGAGGGTATGTAACCATCAACACACACAAGGACCTGTACCAATATACACGCCTACCCTTTGGAGTATCATCTGCATGTGCAATCTTACAAAGGACCATGGAAAGCCTATTACAAGGACTTCCCTGAGTCATCCATGTACCTTGATGATGTCCTGATCATATGCTCAATGGAAGCTGATCATCTGGCCAACATGGAAGAGGTTTTAAGAAGATTTTTGGAAGCCGGTGTACAATGGAGGAAAGAGAAATGTACATTCCAAGCGCCAGAAGTCACTTTACTGGGTCACTGAGCTGATGCTCAGGGGTTGCATCCAGTAGAGGAGAAAATCGGGGCAATCAAAAAGGCACCCTTTCCTACTGGTGTCACTGAACTCAAGTCTTTTTTGGGCATGATTAATTATTATAGTTGCTTTTTGCCAAACTTGTCAACAGTGTTAGCACCCTTACATTTGCTATTGAAAATGAAGCATCGTTTATCATGGAATTCGCAACAAAAAGAAGCCTTCAAGAAGTTAAGAAGCTATTACATTCATCATGTCTAGTACATTACGACCCATCAAAAATAAGTATTAACATGTGATGCATCTCATTATGGTGTGGGAGCTGTGTTATCACATAGGATGGAAGATGGTTCCAAAAGGCTAATAGCCTATGTCTCCAGAACCCTCTCCGCAGCTGAGAAAGGATATTCACAACTTGAAAAGGAAGGATTATCAGTGATATTTGGAGTGAAGAAATTCCATCAGTGTCTACATGGTTGACATTTCACCATTGTGTCAGACCATAAACCATTAATGGGTTTATTCAGTGAGGGTAAAGCCATTCTGCCAATAGCCTCAGCCAGAATTCAACATTGGGTTTTGATTTTATTAGCAGATGAGTACGCCTTTATGCATCATCCTGGTGTGCACATTGTAAATGCAGATGCCCTCAGTCGTCCTCCACTACCGGATAGCATTGTACATGCTCCAGTGCCATAAGAAGTTGTACTTGTGTTGAATTTTTTGAACTCCTCACCGATCTGTGTGAAGCAAATAAGGAATTAGACAAACCAGGATCCAATTTTGTCAAAAGTCCAAGACCTGGTATTGCAAGGATGGTTGAATTCACCAGTGCCTGAAGAAATAAGACCATTAGGCAGGAAGATACAGTAATCCTCACAATGTTATTGAAATTTATTGTAAAATAGTGGTATCTGTATCTGTATGCATGTGTGTGTGTGTATATGTGTGTGTGTGTGTGTGTGTGTGTGTGTATATGTGTGTGTGTGTGTGTGTGAGAGAGAGACTTATTTGGATTAAAGGCAGCTGATGTGAAGGCTTTGATGTAAACATGGGGAAGTTGAGAATGTAAGGTGTAAAAGGACATTTGCATTTTTAAATAAACCTGGCTAGATTATTTTCAAAGGAGGGGTGAAATGTGTTACCTAGCCAGGTGAAGTTCAGAAACTATGGGGAGAATTTTTCCCATGTCAGGCGGGCTGAGTGGGAGCAGGCATGGGCGGGCACGGACCCAAACACCACCTGCTATCAGGTCCGCGCTGCCATTTTACATAGGCGGGCCAATTAAGGCCTGCCCAGCGTATTTCTCTACTCCTGAGGATAGCGGGAGAGGACGGGCAGCAGCAGGAGTGCACAGGCCGCCGGGTCCAATGGCAACCCAGCAGCCTATTTAAATGAAGCGCTGGCAGCCTTTGCAAGGCTGCTCACAATGGCAGATAGAAGGGCTCCTGGTGAGCAGGTAAGTCTGGAGGGTAAGCCACCATAGCACGCCAGGCCGGAGGGTAGGCCAGCATAGCACGCCAGGCTGACGAGTAGGCCAGTGGAGCAGGCCAGGCCGGAGGGTAGGGTAGCGGGGCAGGCCAGGCCAGAGGGTAGGCCAGCGTAGCACACCAGGTCGGAGGGTAGGCCAGTAGGGCAGTGTGCCCCTCATTTTTTGGATGAGTGCCTAGCTGCCCTCCTGGAGAAGGTGGCAGCACAACGGGAAGCCCAACTTCCAAGGGATGGGAGGCGGAAGCCTCCCCTTCTGACCAAACGTGCGTGGGAGGAGGTGGCCAAGAGTGTGAGCTCCCATGATGTGGTGTGGCCCACATGGCTCCAGTGTCACAAGCGATTCAATGACCTCCTGCGTTCGGGATGGGTGAGTAACATGTTGGCTGAGGTCACTTAATGCAGCCGTCACCATTTGCCCCCAAACCCCCCTGCAGCCACCACCCCCCCACCCCCCCGCCCCACCTCCACCACCACTACCACCCCCCAACAGCTCTGAGTGCAGTTACTGCATTGAATCCTTCACGAAATGTTTCCCTTACTGGAGGGGCCAGCAGATACTGCCCATGCCTAGTTGACCATGGGAGGGTTGTGCTGAAATGGGTCCTGCATCCGCAGCATGTGTGACACTGACACCCAGAGTATAGAATGTGGGTGAAACTCAAGGGCCTGCACCTAGGCAGAGTGCTGGAACTGGGAAGCTGTCAAAATTAGGGTGCTAACATGCTGGGAAGGGAGCTTCCAGTTGCTGGGGCACCAATCCATCTGCTGGCCTTTGGATTCCATGTGCTTGTGCCTCCTTCCTTTGCAAGGTCACACTTTGTGATGCCACAGGTGGTGGAGGCAGCATTTAGGCAAGGGGGGTTGGTGGGGGGGAGGAGGGGGTATGTTGGGGGTGGTGGTCAGCCCTGCCTCCTTTGTGTGAGTGTGCAGCAGCTGCGGGATGATGAAGCACTGGAGTCCTGCAATGTCTCATTCTGGCTGGGGTGGCAGGGATGTGATGGGAATCCAGGTACAAGCTGGACTAATCAATGCTTTTCTCTCCTTTTCAGGAGGAGACTGCACACAATTCCACCAAGTGGATGAAGACCGGCGGAGGCCAGGCCCAGTTGGCCATCTTGACTCCATTTGAACAGCAGGTCATGGGCCTGGAGAGGCGCCATGCACCCAGGTCCACCGGTGGCGGTGAGGCTGAGGTACCACAGGGAGGTATGTTTGCTGAGCGCTGAGGTCACCATGTGTGTCCCAGAAGCCATGGCACTGCTGAATTCTCAGGGATTGAAGTTTGCAACATGGGTTGACCATTGATTATGGAAGGATGCGTGCGTAATGAAATGGGGGACAGGCATGCACGTTGACATTGTCTCCACTTTAACTAATCAAATGTCCTTGTTCTTCCTTTCAGCATCACCAGAGCAGGGCCAGGAGGAGGAGGCAGAGGGGCCACCTCTCAGTTGGACTCACCAGTGTCACACCATGTCTGCCAGGCAGGCACCAGAGCAGGTACTAGCACCTCAGTGGGAATTAGATCTTCGGCTAGTGACCCAGGGCACAGCAGTGAAGGCACTTCACACTCGCTTGAGGTACAGGTGGAGACAGACAGTGCCCAGGGCGCTGGTAGTCGGGGGACTGCTGGGGACCAGGCACATGCTCGGTTGATGGCTGATGATGTGCCTCTGGAGTCATCCATGAAGCAGCAGAAGCTGGAAGTGCAGCAGGGTATGCGGGAGGATCTGGCGGAGATACATGAGGCATGGTGCCCGTGCTGGAGGAGTCCACGCAGAGCATCATCAATGCAATGAGCCTCATGGCCGAGTGCCATTCTTACCCCATGGAGAGAGGTTCCTCCAGGAGAACAATCAGGGCCTCCTGGGGTTGCGCTCGGACCTGCAAGCCCTCACAGTGGCATTGACTTCAGATGGTGAGTGCCAGTGTGGGAAATGGTTTGTGCACCAGGTATCCCAGCTCGATGCCCATCCATCTACAGTGAGCAGGGAGCTCTGAAGCGACCTCACGTCGGTGCAGCAGCTGCCTGCCGACTCTGCGGGCTCCTCTCAGGTTGCTCCAGATGAGGGTAGCAGCTTCTTTGCCCCTCTGCCAGTGACTTCCGATGAGACTGCGGTGACTGGGGAGATGCCAGCTGTGGAACTGGCTGCTCCCTCCCAGGCGGGGCCATCAAAGTCTCCACGGGCCAAAGGAGGCCGCCAAGGTCATCGAGGGCAATTGGACAGCAGAGTAAGCAGTCTGTCTCAGATACCACTCCCAGCGAGGGGTCAGCACCTTGACGTAGCACCAGAAAGCGTGAATTTAAGGCACATTAAACACACCACGGTCTTCTCACTGGTGCTTTTATGTTGCCCCACTATTAGTTCATTAAGACTTGGTGATGTGCAACATCTTATTTTTTGGTATCTGAACTTCATTTTGTCATATCATTAAATTTTGATATGTAAGCATGGCTCAGGGTGATCCCTTACTTCTGCAGGTGGACAGGAACCCATGATGTTATAAGTGAGTTGTTTGACATTGAGTTTTATTGACAAGGGCCTTAGTTAATGTTCCTATCCAGGCAGATTTTGCATTCAGTTATCGAGTTTGGAGTCTGCAGCCCTGAAGGTCCATGTGTGGTGTGCTTGCTAAAGGTTCTTTGGATTAAAGCCTCCTGGGTGTTCCTGCCTCTCTGGAGTATGCCCGGGTCAGCGTCTACCCCCTCAGCGTTCTTCCGTGCGTGCTTATCCTCGGACTCACTGCTGGACTCACCATGTGCAGCCGGAGCAACTGCGTCTACATCTTCTTCATCCACTGAGTCACCCCTTTTCAGCACAAGATTGTGGAGAGCACAGTATGCAACCACTAACAGCAACACATGATCTGGGGGGTATTGCAGTGCGCCCCCTGAGCAGTCCAGGCATTGGAAGCGCATCTTGAGAAGACCGATGATTCTCTCCACCACAGCCCTTGTGGAGGCGTGGCTCCTATTGTACCGCTGCTCAGCTTCTGTTCTTGGATGGCGGAGAGGCATCATGAGCCACCCTTTGAGGGGACAGCCCTTGTCACCCAGCAACCATCCAACCAGCCAGGCTGGAGCACTGAAGAGCCCCGGCACCTGGCAGTGTCTGAGGATGTAAGCATCGTGGGAGCTGCTTGGATACCATGCACAGACTTGTAGAATCAGCATCCTGTGATCACAAAGTATCTGCACGTTCATGGAGTGGAAGCCCTTCCTGTTGACAAAGGCACTAGGCTCACCCGCTGGTGCCTTGATAGCCCCATGTGTACAGCCTATAGCACCCTGGGCGCAGGGGAAGCCAGCAATTGCTGTGAAGCCTCTGGCTTGCTCTGTCTGGCTGACCTCGTCCCAACAGTAGTGGATGAAAGTCAATGCACGCCTGAACAGAGCAACTGTCACCTGCTTGACACAAGTGTAGACAGCTGGTTGGGAGACTTCGCAAAGATCACCCATCAGTCCCTGGAATGAGCCGGAAGCATAAAAGTTGAGGGCAGCCATGACATTCAGCACCACTGGCATGGGGTGCTCAACCACACAGTTGGTGCAGGTTTCAGGGCCTATCATCTGACAGATGAAGGTGACTGTCTCCCTTGAGAGACAGAGCTTCCTTCGGCACCTCAGACATATTGAGGTAGCTGCTTCACTGCCTGTATACCCTGGCAGCAGGATAGTGGTGTTTTCTGCGGCCTCTTCCGTGTTGGACCCCGCGCCCCTTGTGTCTGCGCCTCTCCTCCCAAAGGTGGCTCCCCTGGAGGCTGAATGTGGACTCCTGGCCCCCTCCCCCTTCTGGCCCTCCCTTCCTCCTCAAAGGAGGTGCCTTTAGTGGATAGCACAACTCCCATTCCCAGGCTAAGGGAAGGTTTCCCAAAACCTGCAGGCCCCAAAAATGATCTTTACTATAGAGCCCTGACCTGAAGGCTGTTACTCCTGTCCAAGCAGCTGTGAAGAGTTTTGAAGTATTCCTGCTCACGCAGGCAAGTAGCAGTAACTTTCACAATTAAATATTTAACAAGTACCACTTGTGACCCCACTCACTCCTCTTATCCTGCCCGTGGATGAAGTTTATACAAATGTCTCCTACCCGCCTGCCCATTGTGCCCTTGTGACATCCTGAGGATCTCACGGACCCTGAAAAATTGTAGACAATTGCTGCCTCTAGGGCCTTAATTAGCTGATTAATTAATGGCGGGTGTGCAACCAAGAACATCGCACGCCCACCCACCTAAGTATTGCAATGGCCCGCTGTGATGTTGGGATACCCGCCTAACATCACCGCACATAATTTTACATGCCAGCATGTGGGGCCCGCCCCGCACGCCAATGGGAAAATTCTGGCTCGTGTGTTTATTTTTCCCAAAGATTACTGGAAAAACTCAGTGCTATGAAAGATTTTTATTATCAGAAAGATAAAGTCCAAAGACATAGTGAAACAATGGGAATTTGCATTCAAAGGGGAAAATATGTATAAAGGAGTGAAGGCTGTGTGTAAGGATAGGCATTTTTAAGATCTAACAAGTCTGAAAAGCCTTCAGCATCTATGCATCAAGCTGCTGTTTTCAAAGAACTGAAGTTAAGAAAACTCTCTTGGAATTCGACTAGTTCAGGGTCTTGTGTGCCACCTTGCCTGGGTCTTTTAAAATCTATGTGTCTTACTATTGCCTTAATGAAAGTGTAACTGGGAGTCAGATTAAGTAGGGGATTTAGAAGTTATCATAGTGGTAATTTTAGATCTATGTGTGTATTTAAAATAATTTATCTTATTAATAAATGTTTAATCTAGTTTTGTAAAAACCAATAAGATTTGGTGGTTTTATTATTACTGAATTCAAGGCAAGCATCCAAAAATTTATACAAATTGCAAAATAAGTTGTGGCAGCTGTTTCAAGTTTCCCTTTGGGATTTGAACAACTCAGCATTTAACATTGGCTGCGCCATAACACCATACCATACACATAAAACTGAGTTAAGTTGTCAAGATGGAATCTTGTTGGGAGGACCAAGTTGTCGTCCCTTCGCAAGGAAGAGAACCATTCTTGACAGTTTCACCGTATGCATCCAGGTATTTCGAAGATGAAGATGCTTGTGCGAAGCTATGTGTGGTGGCCAGGTACAGATAGTGACATTGAAAGAATGGTCAAACACTGTCTGCAATGTCAGCAACAACAGACATTGCCCGTTTCAGCTTCACTGCATCTCTGGGAGTGGCTTGGTTGACCCTGGGTTAGGCTACATATCGGCCAGGATTTTATGGCCCTTCCCACCCGGCAGGATATTACAGTCCTGCTGAACTGAATGGAGAGTTAAATGCTCGTTGCATCCGCCCGGGGTAGACCTGCCGCAGACAGGCCATAAAATCCTGGCCATAAATTATGTAGGTCAATTTTTAAGTACCATGTTTTTATTTACTGTTGATGCGCATTCTAAGTAGAAGGATATGTATAAAGTTGGATCACCAACATCGTGTGCAACTATTGAAAAGCTGCGCCAATATTTTAGTACACATGGCCTAACAGATAATGGTACTGCATCACTAGTGTGGATTTTCAGAGATTCATGAATTTAAATGGAATTAAACATATTAAAACAGCACCATATCATCCGCCATCAAATAGGTTTGCATAAAAATCAATGCAAACTTTGAAATCAGGACTGAAGTTATCCAAAGATATGTTGAAAACTCGAATTTTATGTTTTCTTAATTATTGTATGACTCCTCATACAACTACAGGTTCAACACAGTCTGAATTACTGCCTTCATACTAGGTTAAATCTGGTGTTCCCAAACTTAGAGGGGAAGGTAGAGAAGAACCAGAGTTGTCAGAAATTGAATCATGATATTCATAGCAAAGCTCAAAAATTACTGTGGGAGATATGGCTTTTGTGTGGAATTTTGGAAATGGTCTTGGTCAGATTCCTGGTATAAGTGGCTCTGAAACTGGATCTTTGTCATTCCAAGTGAATGTGGAAGACTGGATTGTTCAAAAACATGTGGATAATTTAAGGAGTAGAGAGATATTCCGGCAACCAGCTATCCCACCCGTAATTGATGCCGAACCTTTAATCCCTGAGGTGACAAATCAGCCTAGAATAGACCTACCTGATGTCTTTGTTGAATTACCTAATCCTGAACTATCACTGTCTAAAGGTATCCTTGACGCTGTAATTCCTGATCATGTCAATCCAGTTAGAGAATCTCAAGTCCTGGAGCTACATTGCTCTAACTGAACTAGAAAACTACCTCAAGGACTTAATCTGTAACTGCATAACCTGTGTATATACTTTGGATTAAAATATTCTTTGTGAATCAGAAATGTAAAAAAAACTAAAAGGATAGGAAATGTAGTGATTATAGGTATAAACTTTCCTACTGCCTTTGGGGGGGGGGGGTCACATGATTTTACTGACGAATCAGCCCTAAGCGTGTGTAATTTTAGGGGCGGAACTTTCTAGTCATGAACCTGGTTCAAGCTTGTAGCTTCGACAAGAGCTCTAATAAAGTTATCAGTTTCAGGTGAGAAACCTCTCCAATACATCAAGTTTATTACAGTGAACTTAACTAAGGTTAGAGCAGGAAGCATCCCTTGCACACTTCTTGATGCAGTGTTACAATTCAGTTGAAAACATCGCACAACACACATGGGATTACATTCAGACATAATTTAAAACTAATTTTGACCTGTGCTGATTCTAATATTTTCCATTACTAAATCACCTGACTGTTAAATACATTTTAAGTTTTTTTCACACATTACCTAGGCATGTTTTTTGTAACTCATTACTAAATTTAAAGTAGTTAAGGTCAGCCACGGTATAATGAATTTTTCGATGTAGAAAAATGCTGAGTGTGTGTTAACCCAGGTCACTTTAAATGGAATAAGCTTGCACACGTCCTGGTGTTGCTTACCAGTCAATCATCCATATTTTTGAGAGAGAAAATGTGGTGCTCACAAAATAGTGATTTACAAAAGGTAAAATTACAAAAGGAAAAATGTAACCACTGATTAAGGTTATCTGACTGAAGATGCTAATTGCGAAACAATAAATGCAATTTAAGAAAGCAGAAGTGCAATTTTCTCACAGCACATCTTACAATTCTTTGTTATTGTCTTTTTATAACAGCTTGTGTTTCCTCTTCCTCCTCTCTCCCTTCCTGCCTCTTTCCCCTCTCCCTCCTTCCCTCTTTTTCCCATCACTTTCCCCCTTCCTTACATTCCCCATGTCTTCCCCCCTCTCTCACCTTTTCCCCATTTCTGTCTCTCCTCCTTCTTGTCTCTCTGCCCCTCTCTTTCTATCTAAGTCTCCTTTTATTCCTTTGTCTCTCTTTCTCTCAGTCTCTCCCTGGGCTCTTCTTTGGTTGCCCTGAATCAGTGGCACAAGTGCGCTATGTATCATTGTCTTCCAATACTGCAGAAGTTTTAACATGCTGTTTTAGAAAGACTCCACCATTTTAGCAGAGATGGTGCACATTTATTTTAAATGGATGATGCCTTTGCTAAAATAGTGAAATAATTCCATACATATTGAGCATACATGTCATTATCAGTCAGCCTCATTTCAGAGCATTTAACTGAATATAAGAGAGCAATGGATACGGTTGGCAGAAAATATCCCAAAATATATCACTGTGGATGTGAGAGAAAAGTAAGTTAAAAAAATTGGGTAGAGTTTAATACCTCTGTGCTTATATGAGAAACTATTACAGCCTTGTAACCAGAAGTTAAGCCCGAAAACACACACAAAGTCATACCGATTTGCCAATGTTAAGTCAAACTCAAGTATCTTCCCAATCTCATTAGAATGTGCCTAAATTTAAAATGGGCCTAATCAGTGTAAAGAATTGGGGCCCAATGAAAGAGTCCAGAACACATATTTCTTCTTTCAGCCTTAAACTATAAGTTCTAACTTATTTCAACTTCATTCATGTGCGTCAGACACAGCACATTTAGCAATTGGGAAGCTTTTAGATTTGTGATATGACTTACATAAAAATGCATTGAAAGAAACAGAAAATATAGAGCTGGGCCGGAATTTTCCACCCCTTCACGCCGGAGGGATCTTCCAGTAAACGGAGATTTCAATGGCTTGCTGGCTGCACCGGGGGAATCCGCCACAGAGGGGCTGGAAAATTCCAGCCGAGGTCTCAGTGGAGATCAAGCAAAGAAAAATTGTAACTCAAGGAGCAGAAAAATGATTCTCTTTCCTGATTTGCCTGAACCTCTGTCACAACTTGGAGAAATCCACACCTGAGTAAGCTCAACTGGAGGATATTTGAATTTAAGAACAGAGCACAGTTAGTTCTGTGGGCAGAAGTTCAGTTGAATGGAGGGTTTGATGGGCAGACATAAAAGATTGAGGGTACTTGGATGTATTTCATCCACAAGCATAACTCACTTACACCCAAATACCCATGGTTTTTTAAGCTTCGTAATTGGTTAGCACCCAGAATATGGGTGCACCTGGGTACAAATGTAAAGGAATGCTACAGCTTTTGAGCTTGCTCACCTAAGTATCCTGAATTAACTCCTGCTCCTGAACTCATCACGCTATTAGAATTTAATTCAATAGTTTCCTGTACTGAAAGTGGGAGGCTGAAAGATATTGAGATTTGGAAAGATGAAAAAAAATTGATGGTTATTTTGCTTGGTTCCAAATTATTCAATCATATGCCCAAAGTTAGGAGTCTTGTAGCCTCATTGCTTTTGCCATCTGTAGCGCATCCTGCACATCGGGATAGATCCTGGGTCCTCAAACTCCAAGAATCCCAGCTTGTCCAAGATTTCAAAAACACTTGCTGGAACCACCACCTGTAATCAACAAATAAGGGAATTATGGGGGATAGGGTTACGAGTGGAGGAGTGTCCCAGTTGGAAAAGAGTTCCGGCCTGTGTTACTTCTTCCAGCCCAGCTCTGAACCATCTTCCAGTGCAGGTTTCTTTAAGCATGAACAGCGAGTCTGCAGCCAGGGTCCATGTTCATTAAGAGGGTGCCTGCTAGTACCAAGCACAAGAATCCCACTGGTATGGCAGCTAGGCCCTTAAAGAGGGCAGAAGCACCCCAAAGATTACAAGATCTATAGCACTGAAGGCCTCAGCTGAGACAGGGGCCTGCAATGTGGGTCTCGGGTCAGTTACAGAGAAAAGGAAGCCACAGGCAAGGTCCTTTCCTTTCATGGGAAACCTCCAAGGTATCACCACAACTTTCTGGAAAACACCATCAATTTCCCTATGGATTTCCTGGAATAATGATCAAATTAATGTTTTGTTTATTTTCCACATACAATATAAAGTGCTTTAGTTTTTACACCAGATCAATTGAACGACAGAGATTCCTCTCTCTCGGCTACTGGCTTGTCTCACCTGTGAACATGTTCTGATGTCATGCAGGAGGAGTGCACGCACCAACTAAATGGGAAGTAACTGCAGCTTTTCACACATACACAATGACATTTACAGAACACTTTCCTCTTCAAAAAATAATGAACTCTAATCTGCAAAGATATTTTAAGAACTTTCTTCTGCAAACATCCCTGGCGTTAGGTAAATAACAGCTGACAATCCAGAGATATACCAAAAGGTGACAGGATTTCTCAGTCACAGAACTTCTCCATTGTAAATCTGGAAAAATATCCATTGTTAAAAGACACAAAATGAAATAAAACCTATTTCCGTGTGAGCAGGTCATGGATACTAATCCTCCTTCAGCTACAATTATGTTTCTAGCTGGTCTTCAGAGTTTGTACAATGAAAGACTGATATTCAATACCAAAGAGGCCCTGAAAGTATGAATTGAGCTCCCAGTGCTTGATGTTTGTAGGAGGACTGCTGCTCTGTATATAACTGTCCTTTGTCACAGATGAAAGTATATAAGTAGTGCAAATAAACTGCGACTGAAATGGTTGTCTAAACCCGGGAAAAATTAGACGGCTAAATATGTTTCTTTACTTTAGCAGTGAAAACCCACCCAGCCTCTCTTTCACTGGTTGCCAGGGTAAATTTTCCTGAGAGCAGACTGTCTGAAATCAGGCTTGATCATAAATGAGCAGTGTTGAACAAATTTGTTTCCTGCCAAGAAATTAATCAGACCAGATTTCTTAAAGATTCAGAATGTTCATGTTTTGGTAATGTCTTGATTATCATCCAAAGAGCATCTCCTTCTTTGTGTCAGCATTAGTTCAGTGCTCCCATGCTCACTTTCGAGCCAGAATGTTGAGGGTTGAGGAGCCACCCCAGAAACTTGAGCACACAATCTAAACTGGCCCTTCAGCGCAGTACTGAGGGAATGTCTTTCAGTTCAGGCTTCTGCTTCTCAGGTGAGCAAGGCAAAATTCAATGACACAATTTCAAAGAGAAGCAGGGGAATTTTCTCTCAGTCTGGATAACATGTATCTCTCAAAAAATGCTACCAAAACAAATGATCTGTTCATTTACCTCATCACTGTTTGTGGGATCTTGCTGTGTGCAAATTGGCTGCTGCATTTCCCGACATGAGAACAGTGACCATACTTCTAATGAAATGATTTTGGAATGTGCTAAGGACATGAAAGACTATATGTAAATGTGAGTTATCCTTCCTCATATTCATTTATATGACCAAACAAGGGCAAGGTTTTCATCCCCATTTTGAGGTAAGTATGGAGGAGAGTGGGCACAAAAGTTTGTGTTGCCAGTGTACTGATTTTCTGGCACCATTCTATTCGCAACACCCCCAACATCAAAAACAACAACCCACAACGACACTTAATAACCACTCCATATGCTGTACTTGTGGCAGAACCTGCCTCGCATGAATTGGTCTCTTCAGCCACCAGCAAAAGTGTACCATGTTGAAGCTACCCCACCCCCACAGATTTGATTTGCTACATAAGTCCATAATCTCATGCAGGTTGAAGGACGCTGACGACAATAGGGGTGAGTGCAGAGATGGGTAGGCACAAAAATTCATGTTGCCAGCTGGCATGCTGATTTGCTAGCACCACTCCACCCCAGACCGCTTTCCTGGAGACTGGATTGGTGGCCGAAGGCTAACCACATGCAAACTGCGGATAGGCAATTAATGATACGTAATGGCCTAGTAAGACCTATTGTCAAGGTAGAGTGGAGTTTTCCAGTCGACATGCTGACAGATGAAGGAGTCAGGGAAGAGGTCATCTGACTGGAGGAGGCCTCCCAGCTGCAGACCGGGAAGCCAGTGCTTCAGGCAGTCTTTGAGGCCCTCCCTGCCAACCTGGTATCAGCTATCGCTGCAGGCTGCCTTTTGCAGGGGCGCCTCTCCTCAGTGGTGGCCCAGATGCCGAGTCTATTTTTTAGTTTAAAAGTTTTAAAATGAGGCAGCCTCTCTTTCTTCTCTGAACTGCAGGCTTCATCTCCTCCTGAGCTGGAGAGCCTCCTATTGCTCCCCCAGCTTTGAAAGTCAATCATCCCTCCTTGCTTGGATGGCAAGCCTGCCCTCTAGCCACTAATTGCCCAATTCAGAGAAAACCATTGCCAAGTGAGTTTCCCACACAGTGCGGGTTTGTGACTCCCATTTGACCCTGAAGTCAGAGTCCCAATCCAAAAGGAAAAATCCCACCCCAAAACCAAAAATGTAGCTAATACACAAGGTAGGATCCCCTGGAACATCCACTCCAAATTCAAACCTCTCCCCCATGGCTCATGGTCCTGCTCTGCTTCAACCCCTGGAACTTTAGGGTCTTGGTGTTTTCAGGCATCACAGAATAACTTTGAACTTTGAGATTTGTATAGTGAAGGCTGTCATATTTATTCAAAATATACTTGGGACTTTGAAGGATCTCTGAGGTTGGGGTGCTGTTCTTATATTTAGAAAGTATGAACTGGCTTCAACAGAACCATTATAGCTTCAGAGCACTGAAGGAACTGAACTGGCACACAAAGTCTTTAAAGTACCAGGCTTCAGCAGAAACCAAACCCACACACATCATATCCCACAATGGAGCTCTCAGTCACTCCAAGAAATTCAATCAGAATATATTCATCAGATTTGAAGCAACATATGGTGATAGTAATGTGTGGTCTATTGAAAATTCTACGTTATTTCATTCCACATTACCTCCACGTCTTACACCGACAGCCAATCTGAAGTACTTCTGAAGTGCACTCACTGTTGTTTGGTAGGCAACTGTGGAAGCCAATATGTACACAGCAGGGACCCATGAACAGCAATAGAAGAAGAAAAAACCTTGCATTTACATTGCGCTATTCATAGCCTCAGGCCACCCCAAAGCTCTTCACTGTTGATGAATAGTTTATGAACTGTATTTGCCCTTGCTTTGTAGGTAATCAGAGTAGTGGAATTGCACACAGCAAGTTTTCACAAACAATGATCAGACAGTTAACCACTTAATCTGTTTTGGAGGTACAGGCTAAGGGGTGTGTGTGTATACATTATGTGTATATATGTATACACAATTACATTGACCAGAACAACAGGACAACTCCTCAGCTTTTCTTCAAATAGTGCACTAAAATCTTTTACATCCATCTGAGATGACCAAGCTTCAGTTTAACATCTCATTCAAAATATAGCACCTCCAACAATTCAAAAATCCATGAAAAGTGCACTGCAATGATTCTGCGTTTAAGTCTCTGGATTAGCTCAAGTATACTGAGGGCGGAAGATGGAAGGCTGGCAATGGAGCATTGAAATAGTCATGTCTGGAGTTAACAAAGCATAGATGAGTGTTTCATCAGCAAATAAGCCAAAGTGGGGTTTGGGACAGAATATATAATGGAAGTGGAAGTAGGTGGTCTTAGTGGTGGAGAGGGTATGAAATCTGAAGCTCATATCAGCATCAACTAGAAGCCTGTGGGGTTGTGAATGGTCTGGATCAGCCTCAGACAATTGTCAGAGAGGGAGATGGAATTGGTGAGGGAATGGAGTTTACAGCTGAAGCTAAAGACAATGGCTTTGCTTTTCCCAATGTTTAATTAGAGAAAATTAAGACTTATTCAGGACTGAATATAAGACAAGCAGCATGGCAAAACAGAAAATAGTGGAGGGAGATGGCAGTGAGGCAAAGCTGGAAGTCATCAGCATCCATGTGGGTCCTGATGTTATGTTGTTGGATGACAGAGGTACAACATATAGGATTATAGAAATAGGAGCAGGCCACTCAGCCCCTTGAGCTTGTTCTGCCTTCAACTATATCATGGCTGAATTGTATCTTAACTCCACCCGTTTACCTTGTTTCCCAAACTCTGAATGGCTTTGCATACCAAAAATCTATCAATCTCAGTTTTGAAGTTTTCAATTGTTTTAGCCTCTATAGTAATTTAGGGAAAAAAAGTTTCCTGAGTCCTTTGTGTAAAAAAGTGCTTTCTGACATTGTCCCTGAACAGCTTACTTCTAATTTTAAGGCTGTGGTCACTTGTTATGGAGTTTCCCACCAGGGGAAATGGTTTATTTCTATCTACTCTGACAAATAATTTAATCAATAAATACCTTAGCCAGATGCAGATGAGAAGTAGTGGGGGGGGGTGCTGCTACGGATAGATCCTCAGGAGAATTCAAAGATAAGAGTCCAGGAGTAGGAAGAGAAGCCACTGGTGTAGATCAGGAGGCAGTCCCAACAAGCTGGACAATGGAAGGGAATGATGTGGCAAGTCAAAGGCTGCAAAAAGCTACAGAAATCTGAGGAGGGAGACTGCATCATAGTTGCAAATATTTTTGATTCTGTTTAAGGTTGCTTCAGTGCTCTGGCAAGGGTGGAAACCTGATTGCAGAACGTCAACATATTGAAGGGATCATAGCAATCTCAGTGCATAGTCCCTGCATCTTCATCAAATGTGAGAATGCTGCTTGCTTTTCTAGAATTGGGCTCAGCACAATATGGCTCAACCCAATAGTCAAGAAGAAGCCTATCTCCTGTCATTGTGACAGTATTGGCTCTTTGCTAGAATAGTCCAAAATTAATCCCATCTCCTGCTCTCTTCAGATACCTAAGTACTTTCTTCTGCTCCAAGTACTTACTGGAGGGACTATTGACATGGCCTGCTTCGGGTTATTCACAATGCACGACTTGGGTTCAAATTTTAGGTTAGGACTGGGAGTTAGGGTTAGAGGTTGGGGTTATGGCTAGAATGTTAGCTTTAGAACTAATGGTTAGATTTACAGATTAATTTTAAGGGTTAAGATTAAAAGTTAGATTTAAGGGTTAGAGAGGTTAGTGGTTCGGTTTTGCGTGCTAGCATTAGGGGTTATGGATAGGGTGTTAGGTTTAGTGGCTCACTTGCCAAGGAGTCTCAGGGGATTAGGGTTAGGGCTTGCTCACTCTGGGGATTAACTATTTCTCTGGCATCAATATTTGTGTTGCTGACAGTATTTCTGTTTGCTATCCTATGACCTATGTCTACAGAAACTTTTTGTGGGTGATTTTGCACATGAATTCATTTGATACATGTACTGGCTTCATCAACTGAGCCACCCCCTTTCCCAATGGTATACAAAGCCATATGATGGCCTGCATCATGTATAATGCCAGTATATGGGTACGGTAGTGCAGTGGTTATGTTACTGGTTAGTAATCCAGAGAACTGGAATAATAATCCAGATGAGTTCAAATCATTCACCAATACCCTAATTGGCACCCCCACAACATCCCTCTGCCAATCGTCAATTTACCCCACCACTTATTTCCCTATTAACACTGCCCACCACCCACCGCCCCCCAACTTTCCCAGTCATTATCCCTTGTCTCCTTGCCCAGTCTGACCTATGTGTGACTCCAAGTCCACATTAATGTGGGCGACTAGTAACTGTCCTCCAAAGTGACCTGTGAAGCCACAATACATGGTTCAAAAAGAAATTCCACTAACATCTTCTCAAGGACAACTAGGGACGGCCAATAAATGATGGCTTTGCCAATAATACCCATATTCTGAGAATGAATAACAAAAGTGGTTTGAAATTTTCAAGTGAGAGTCGGTTCTATTGATGGCACATACTACAATGCTCACTGTACAATGTACATTATTTTCCTTTCCACACAAATAGTAGTTACTTGGTAGTACAGAACTTGGATATTGCTGAAAAGAGAGACATGTTTCATCTTACATTCATCAGGACAAATGCAAAAATGCCAAATTCCAAAGGTTCACAACAATTTATGCTGCAAGAGAAAAGGGGTTCTGATTAAACAGAAATCAAACAGTGCAGTGCTTTGATTTCATACCTCAGCCATCCATTCTTTGAAGAGCCTTTCCCATTTTCCTGGCTTCTCTAGGTGTAGATAAGTGTCAAAAAGAATAAGGTAAAAGTACTGGTACTGCAGGCTACGTAAATGCAAGCTTGCAGCAATGTCTTTATCCTTTGCCCCTTTCGACTGAAACAAAGGGAACAAATAATGTTTTGAAAAGATAACAATATTGATTAATACTTGTTGCAGAATCATATTCAACTTCATACCATTTGTACTAATACTGGCCCCTCATTTGTGGAGATGTGCACGTGGAAGGGTCATGAGGACTCGAAACATCAACTCTTTTCTTCTCCGCTGATGCGGCCAGACCCGCTGAGTTTTTCCAGGTAATTCTGTTTTTGTTTCAAAAGTTACAATGTTGCAAGAGGCCACTGAGTATGGGGGAGGGTGCATATTCCATTTAAAGGCTGGAATTGCATGCATGGATTGGGGAGGGGCGGTCATAAAATCAAGTAGGATTGTGGGCAATACTATGCTCCATTGATATTGTACCAGTGCCAAGATAGGTGCTGGGCAGCCCACCCATCCTTGTGCCAATTTAGGCCACAAATGGCCAATTACTGACCACTTAAAGGCCTCCTCCCTACTCCCGCCCAGCTGGCACCCACTGAGAGGTGTTCAAACCACATGGCAAGGCCACCAGGCTCAGGGAGGTGGCTGTGGAGTGCCTCCTGTTCAGGCACACTGTGCCCAAAAGAGGGTTCCACCAATGAAAAGAACCATCCCTCCATGAACACCATTCCCCAACCACTACCCCCCCAACCCCCCCACCTCAATCTCCTAATCATGGAACCTCCACACCCCCCACCTCCACATCATTGAAGATCCCTGATTGGCCCCAGCAAGTCCGCCCCACTTACTTTGTACTCCAGCATCCATGCTGCTCTTCTTTGGAGACTGACAGCAATGACCACAACTCCTGGTGACGCTGCTGGGACTCGAGAGCTGCTGGTCATCTGATTGGCTGGCAGCTTTTGGAGGAGGGATGTCCTCCCACATGGAGGCTGAAGACATTACCTTAGGCAGTTAATTGCCTGAGGACCATAAAATCTGGTTAAAGCTTCCCAGGCCAGCAGATGTGGGGTCATACCTGACATTTCAGCTGGTGGGCAGGGCCACTGCCTAACTGTAAAATTCAATCCAAAGAATCTGTTAAAGGGTTTGTAATGGATCTCTGGTAAGTCTCTTTTGATTGGTTGATTTTCATACCCACTGCTAATAGATAAATAAATGTAATCCCTTCACACATCACTATTACATAAATAAGTAAATGTCTGCAGATAACATGAGGGAGCAGCCACTTTGCAGTCCACCTGTTTAGGCCATGAAGTTTATAGCAGTCTAATAGTAGTCTTTTTCACTTGGAGTGGGGCAAAGGTGGTCTGCTTCCCAAGCCATAATGTAAACTGAGATCTGTGAATGTTTTTTGTAGCTATCCTCTCCCCTTATCTGGCAGCTGAAGATCATTTTTTCTTTGTGTTCCTTCTTTACTGTCAAACAATTTTCAGCTCTCCTTCTAAGTCCTTTCATTAGTGAAGATTGTTGCGTGATTATCTCCCAATTCTTTTTATTATCATAAGGATTTAACACAGAGAAACATGCTGCTATGGAGGAGATTGAAACCATCTGTAGCAATTATAGTTTTGAGGAACATAGGACTGTAGCTTTAAGAATAATCTTGTGTTGTTAATCTGTGTAAACCAATGGGTTAGCAGCATGGGGAACCTCTAGGAAAGAGTTCTTCTTTCCTATAGGGCAGAATTTTTCCCCTGTCAGGCTGGCTTAGTGGGGGCGAGCATGGGCGGGCGGGGGCAGGCAGGGGTGGGCGGGGGCAGTTGGGAAGCCGACGGCCACCTGCAATCAGGGCCGGACCGTGACTTCATGCTGGTGGGCCAATTAAGGCCCACCCAGTGTGAAACGCGAGCGGCAGCGCTCAGTGGTGCATGTGTGGGGGGGAAGGGGAGAGGAGGACGAGCTCGAACTTCATGCATGCATGTGGGTACACACTGGAAAAGCTCCCTGAGGCACAGATGAACAGTTTTCATAATAAAAAATAAGGATCTTAAAAATGTTATAAAATATGTCGCCCTCATGTGACATAGGGACATGTTATTAAATAAATTTAAAAATGTTTATTTGATGTTGGAAACCTCATCCCGCCCGTGGATGAGATTTCCAAAAACATGCAAAGGCCGCTTGGCCTTTCTGCCTGCCCACCAACCGCAAGGTTGGACAGGCAGTGACAAATCTCTTCTAATTAACTTTTTAATGGCCTTTTAATTGTCGACGGGCACGCTGCCGACTCTGGCGCGCACCTGCTGACCGAAGTATCGTACAACGTCGTTGCACGTCATTTTATGCTCTGTCGGGTTGGGCATGCGCCCACCCACCGAGCTAAAAATTCAGCCCATAGAGTTAGATACATGCAGGGAGTTGCTGCTGCTGCTGCCTTGTAAATAAAGTTAAATGTTTCCACCAAGAAAAGTTACCTGGAAAATCAACTCTATAACATCATCTTTCACACACCTCGTCAGCGATAAACTCCATCAAAGTAATTAATGGAGGTTGATTGCTATGATTAATCAACAGCTTCATCATCATTGTATTATGCGACTACCAGGATTTTAGATGGTAAACTAGGTGGATATTTATTTTTTGTGTCGCAATTCCTAGGTTGCTAAAAGCAATTCCTTCAGAAAACATTAGCAGAACTGAAGGTGGATGACCTTGATGGCACTGAGGGTGTCAGAGAAGAGACAGCAGATGCTCTGACCACAATTTCTCAATTCTTAGATAGCAAAGCTGTGTTGGGAGATTGCCAATGTTACACCTCTTTCCGTGAAGGGAAAGCAAGATAACATGGATATTTCTCGTGAACGAACAGTTAGAATCTACCTTTCAAGATTTAGAAATACACAGAGGAATCAAGGACAGTCAGTATGGACTTGTTGAAAGCAAGCTGGGGATGACAAATGTTATACTTTTTGAAGAAATGACAGACTGGATAGATGAAGAGAATGCAATAGATGTGGTAAACATAGAAGTTCAGATGACTTTTAAGTAGGTATCTCTGGCCCCTGCAATTCCCTGACCAAATCCATTTACTTGAGGGCCATGGCAATGCTAGCGGTGGCCCAAACTTATACTCTTCTTTGCTCCCATCACCATATTGGCTTCATTCATTTATGGCCCAAGGCTTAATTTCGGGGGAGCCTCGGGCCTCATCCTTCGGATGCAGGAACGTTCCCCAAATCTGCAAAAATGGGCACGTTCAAATTCCTGGGACTTCAACTAAAATCAAGTTCATGAAAACATAACTTATAGGAGCAACTGAATTATTCAATTGGAGGTCCACCTGACTGATTTGCTGCAATCTGGTGTTTTCAGACTACTATGTTTTTATTCAATATTAATGTCACTTCTTACATTTCCTCTTGCATGTTGACCACTTTAACATGAGTGGTTTGAGCTCTCTTCTGGTTACTTGTTGATAACAAAGGTAATAAGACAAGAAAGTAACATCTGAATGGCTAGCTCTGACAGGCCTCAGTTACTTAAGTTACATAAGATAAATTGTTCACAAGGGAGTCAAGAGTTATGGGAAGCACACAGGAAAGTGGAATTGAGGCCATAATCAAATCAGTCATGATCTTATCGAATGGCGGAGCAGGCTCGAAAGACGGAATATCCTACTCCTGCTCCTAATTCTTCTGTTCTTGTGTTCCCCCATACTCCTTAATCCCCTTAGTATCCAAAAATCTATTGAGCTCTGTCTTGAATATAGTTAATGATGAGGCATCCACAGCCCTTTGCAGTAGAAAATTCAAAAGATCCACAACCCTTTAAGTGAAGAAATTTCTCCTCATCTCATTCCTAAATGGTCGACACCTTATTCTGAGACAGTCTTCTAGTTCTTGACTCCCCAGGACTCTAGTGAACCTTTATTGCAAGTAAATCCTTCCTTAGATAAGGAGACCACAACAATACACAGTACTCCAGGTGTGACCTCACCAAGGCCTGATACAATTACAGTAAGACTTCTTCACTTTGATACTCAAATCCCTTTACATTAAGGGTTAAGATACCACTTGCTTTCCGAACTGTTTGTTGCACTTGCATGTTAACTTTCAGCAGTTCATGTCACCAGGTCCCTTTGGAGAGCAATATTTCAACTTTCACCATTTAAAAATGCTCTGCTTTTCTATTCTTCCTTCCAAGATGGATAACTTAATGCTCTCCCACATTTTACTCGATCCGGTATGTTCTTGCCCACTCTGTTCTGTTGCTGCCTAAGCCCTGAATTTCCCCCTTTTAATGTGTCCACCTCTCTACTTCTCTCTCTTGTTTTAAGGCACTGTTAAAATCTCCCTCTTTAATGAAGTACTTGGTCACTTGTCCTAATATGAAGCGGTGTCAAATTCTGCTTGAGAGCCCTCTAATGAGGTGCCATTGGGCATTTTACTATGTTAAAAGATGCTATATAAATGCAAGTTGTTACTGTTGATAGAAAGCAAGAAAATTATGGCAAAGGGGAGGAGGGGATAAAAAGAACATTTCTAAAGTTTGAATGAATTTGATCCTTTGGCAATCCTTAAAATGTTTAAGTATTGTACTAGTCTTAAGCTTCTAATTGTTTTTGTGAAAAAAAGTTTTCAAATAAGATTTCCAAAGTAAAAGAGATACTTTTGTCTCCCAAAACAGAGTACAATATCTGTTCTGCAAGCAGTGGACAGAGAAATTACATGGGGCAGAATTTTATCCATGTCGAATGGGCTTGGCGGGGCAGGCAGGAAGCCAACCATAACCCACAATCGGGGGTGGACTGCGATTTCACACTGGTGGTCCAATTAAGGCCTGCCCAACATGAAACACGAGGTTCAGCGAATAGCACTGCCTATGCGGAAGGTGGGTGGGTGTGAGGGGAGTGCAAGCAGAGCTGCCTCAGGGAGATGAACAGATTTTTTAAAAAATTAAAGATTTTATAAATGTTATAAAACATGTCCCTGTTCATGTGACTGTCATATGAGCAGGGACATGTTATTAATGAAAAAATAGTTTTTATTTTATTTTTATTTGCTTTTGGGAACCTCACCCCATCCATCGATGAGGTTCCCAAAAGAGTGCAAAGGCTGCTTGGCCTTTATGCCTGCCAACCGTAAGGTTGGACAGGGAGTGAAAATTTTATTTTAATTAACTTTTTAATGGCCTTAATAGGCCTTGTAATTATCGGCGGACGCACTGCCAACTCTGGCGCGTTTCATGAGTGTGTGATGACATCAGGACACTCGTCCGATGTCATTGCACGTCATTTTACACTCAGTTGGGGCCAGCGCGTGCCCACCTGCTGAGCTAAAAATTTTACCCAGGGTTTCAAATTGGAGAATGGGTTTTTTTTTCCCCTGAAACCATCACTCAATGGCTTGTTTCCTTTAAATTAAAGTAAATTAATAAAAAATTTGACAGAAAACACAAAATAATCTCCATAAAATTGGACTTTGCATCTTCCCTTACAGCGAGAGTGGAGCACCAAGTGGAGGCGACAAGGAGCAAGTGCTAACTTGGGAATTTGGTGCAGTGGTGGAAGGAGGAACTGCTTTTAAACTTTTCCTCAGGTTCCAGTAGCTGGTGAGTGTCCATAGGCATTAGTCATTAGTTAAGTGAGCAGGTAGATGATTGGTTGGTGAGTTTTAAGGTTTTATCCCTCTAAATGGGGGCAGTTGTTTAAATCGTTACTGGGGAGATCTAAGTATTACATTAAATTTATAGCATAACCATTTAAACTACTTAATATAACTACAGATAACGGCTGAGTGATATTTCTAAACTTGAAACCTAATTAGTTAAATAAAACATAAGAAAGGTGTCAAGACAGGTGATGTGTTACAGCTGTAGCATGTGGGATCTGGTGAACACTAATGTGATCCATGACAACCACATCTGCAGTAAGTGGCTGCAGCTTGAGGAACTTTGGCTCAGAGTTGATAAGCTGGAGTCCCAGCTTTGGACACAACACTGCATCAGGGAGGGAGAAAGTTACCTGGACACCTTAGTCCAGCAGGCAGTCATATCCCTTAGACTAGGCTCTTCTGACTTAGTCAGGGGGGTGTGACTTCTGAGGCATGTATGGTGACCCAGAAAGTAGCAATAAAGGAGGCCCAGCCCTGTAATAGGTTTGAGGTTCTTGTGTGGATGACAGCAGGGACTGCAGAGAGGATAAGCAAACTGACCATGGCACTAGGAAGAAGGGAGGCATTCTAGTGGAGGGAATGAATAGGAATGTAGTTGTGGTAGGGGACTGTATAGTTAGGGGAATAGGTATGGTTCTCTGCAGCCAACAGCATGAGTTTCAAAGGCTCTGTTGCATGCCCGGCTCCAGGGTAAGAGCATCTCCTCCGGGCTGGAGAGGAAGTTGGACTGGGAGGGGAAGGATCCAGTTGTTGTGGTGCACGGATACTGAAGGCATAGATAAGGCTAAGAAAGATGTTCTGCTGAGGGAGTATGAGCAACTAGGGTCTAAATTAAAACATAGAATCAGATAGGTAATAATCTCTGCATTATTACTGGCACTAGTCCTAGGGAAAGGGGAAGCTGTACCACTGGGGGACAAGTGCCCTGGTGAGGCATATAATTAGGATTGTAGAGAGGGCTTCAGACTAAATAGTAATGGGGGGGGGGTTGTTCACATGAGGGGAGATTTGGAAAATTAAAGAGAAAGGACAAGGGCAATAGTCCAGGGTAGTGACACAGATAATGGTAACCAAAGTCGACAGGAAGGGACAGAGTACAAATATAAGAGAGCATCAGCAAATATGGTCAGAGTAAGGAAAAATGGCTCTAAACTAACAGTGAAGAGTATGGGCGAAGGGCCATTTATAAATCCAAAAATAAAAGTTGAGGCAATAGAAAAGTATATTGATGTGGGTAAAGACAAATTGAGTGAGACAGGAAGGGACAGAGAGTTTAACAGTAATAGTGCCTCATAGGGTAAGTCCATGCAGGGAATAACAATCAAAAGAAATTGAACTCACTTTAACTGAATGCACAGAGCATCAACAATAAGATTAATGAACTAGTGGAACAAATCGAGATAAATGGTTTAGATCTCATTGCTATTACAGAGACATGGTTACAAGGTGATCAAGGTTGGGAAATAAACATTTCAGGGTACACAACCTTTTACAAAGACAGGCAAAATGGAAAAGGAAGAGGGATAGCTCTGATAATAAAGGATAACATAAGGATATTAGTGAGAAAGAATCTTGTCTCAGAAAATCAGGAATTAGGATCAGTATGGGTGGAGATTAGGAATAGAAAGGGTCAGAAAACACTGGTGGGAGTTTTAGGTCCCATAACCATAGTTACACCATTGGACAGACTAATAAACAAGAAATTATTGGAACTTGTAACGAAGCTAATGTAATGGTTTGGACGGATTTAAATCTTCATATAGACTGGATCAATCAAATTTGCAAAGGTGGTTTGAAAGATGAGTTTGAAAGACTGCTTTCATGACAGTTACCTGGAGCAATATGTTGTGGAACCAACTAGGGATAAAGCTATCTTGTATGTAGAATTGTGCAATGAAGCAGGGTTAATTATAATGTCATAATAAAAGATCCACTGGGAAATAGTGATCATAATGCAATTGAACTCCACAGCAAATTTGAAATCGAAATATACCAATCACAAAGAAGAATTTTAACTTAAACAAAGCCAGTTGAATACTCATGAGGGGAGAGCTGGCTAAGGTTAGTTGGGTAATAGACTAAATCATATGGTGATAAATAAACACTGGGAAGCATTTAAAGAAACAATTCAAAACTTTCAAGAAAATTACAATCCATTGTAAAACAAAAATTTAATGAGAAAGAGATTCCGGGGTTTTCTAAGGAGGTTAAGCAAAGTATTAAATTGAAAGAAGAGGCATATAATGTTGCAAAGAATAGCAATAACTCTGAGGATTGGGAGTGTTTTAGAAACCAGCAAGGACGAAAAGGTTGATAAAAAGAGAAAAACAGAATATAAGAGTAAACTAGCCAGGCATATAAAACAGATTGGAAGAGCTTTTAGAAGTATATAAAAAGAAAGAGATTATCTAAAATAAAGGTTGGTCCCTTAGAAGCAGGGACAGGAAAAGTTATTTTGGAAAATGAGGAAATGGCAGACATTGAACAAATATTATAGATATAAAAACAAAAAACTGTGGATGCTGGAAATCCAAAACATAAACAGAAACAGAAATACCTGGAAAACTCAGCAGGTCTGGCAGAATCAACGGAGATGAGTACAGTTGATGTTTCGAGTCCTCATGACCCTTCAACAGAACTGAACAAATTGAACAAATATTTTCTGTCTTCACAATAGAAGACACAAGTTACATACCAGAAATAGATGGTAACCTAGGAGCTAAAAAGAGTGAGGAAATTAAGGTAATTAATATCAGCAGAGAGAAAGTACTGGACAAACTCAAGGGACTAAAATACAACTGATGGCCTACATCCTAGGATTTTAAAAGAGGTAGCTGCTGAGAAAATGGATGTGTTGACTATGATTTCCTAAAATTCCTTGGAGTATGGAACACTGCCAGCAGATTGAAAGTTAGCAAATGTAACACTGCTATTCAAGAAAGGAGGGAAGGAGAAAACAGGGAACTACAAACCATTAGCCTGACGACAGTCATCAAAAAATTGCTGGAATCCATCATTAAGGAAAACTTAATGTACTTAGAAAGGCAGTGATTTGCTGCACTCCAACAACACTCAAGAAGCTTGATACCATCCAGGACAAAGCAGCCCTCTTGATTGGCATCCCATCCACAAACATTCACTCCCTCCACCACTGGTGTACAGTGGCAGCAGTGTGTACCATTTACAGGATGCACCACTGTAACTCACCAAGGCTCCTTAGACAGCATCTTCCAAACCCATGACCACTACCATCTAGAAGGACAAGGGTAGCGGGTAGATGGGAACACCACCACATGGAGGTTCCCCTCCAAGTCACTCACCATCCTGACTTGAAAATATATCGCCGTTCCTTCACTATCACTGGGTCAAAATCCTGAAACTCCCTTCCTAACAGCACATGGACTGCAGCGGTTTAAGAAGACAGCTCACCACCACCTTCTCAAGAGCAATTAGGGATGGGCAATAAATGCTGGCCCAGCCAGCAATGCCCACATCCCATAAATGATTTTTTTAAATAAATAAATAAATAGGACATTTTCAAATTGGCAGTGTATAACTAGTGGATTGTTGCAAGGATCAGTTCTGGGGCCTCAGCTATTTACAATCTAATTAATGACTTAGATGAAGAGACAGAAAATAATATATATAAGTTTGCTGACAATACAAAGCTAGGTGGGAATACAAGCTGTGAGGAGGACACACATGAGGATGCAAAGAGATATAGACAGGTTAATTGAGTTGGCAACAAACTAGTATATGGAATATAACGTGGGGAAGTGTGAGGTTATTCACTTTAGCCTTAAGAATAGAAAGCAGAGTGTTTTTTAAAAGACATGAAACTTGTAAATGTTGATGTTCAATGAAACTTGGGTGTATTCGTACAAGGAACTCAAAAAATTAGCATGCAGGTAAGGAAAGCAAATGCAATGTTGTCCTTTATTGCAAGGGGATAGGAGTACAAGAATAAAGAAGTCTTGCTACAACTGTATGGGGCTTTGGTGAGGCCACATCTGAAATACTATATGCAATTTTGGTATATTTAAGGAAGGATATAATTGCATTGGAGGCAGTACAATGAAGGTTCACTGGATTGGTCCCTGAGATGAAAGGGATAAAAACAAAAAAACTGCGGACGCTGGAAATCCAAAACAAAAACAGAATTACCTGGAAAAACTCAGCAGGTCTGGCAGCATCGGCAGAGAAGAAAAGAGTTGACATTTCAAGTCCTCATGACCCTTCGACAGAACTTGCTCAAGTTCTGTCGAAGGGTCATGAGGACTCGAAACGTCAACTCTTTTCTTCTCTGCTGATGCTGCCAGACCTGCTGAGTTTTTCCAGGTAATTCTGTTTTTGCCTGAGATGAAAGGGCTGTCTTGTGATGAGATGCTGAGAAATTGGGTCTATATCCTCTAAAGTTTAGAAGAATGAGATGTGATCTCATTGAAACATTCAGGATTATAAAGGGTCTTGATAGGGTAGATGTTGAAATTTTGTTTCCCCTGGCTGGAGAATGTAGACCAAAGGGGCACAGTTTCAGGATAAGAGGCCAATTATTTAGGACCGAAATGAGGATAAATTTCTTCACTCAAAAGATTGTGAATCTTTGGAATTCTCTACCCCAAGGATTGTTGATGGTCCATCACTGAAGGCTGAAATAGACAGATTTTGGTCCTCAGGGAATCAAGGGATATGGGGAGCAGGCAAGTAAGTGGAGTTGAAGCCCATGATCAGCGATGATCATATTGAATGGCAGAGCAGGCTCAACGGGCAGTATTCTTCTCCTGCTCCTATTTCTTATGTTCTTATGTTCCTGTGTTAATTACAGTGCATACAAAGTAAACAGCCTGTTTTGATTAAGAGATGAAATTCAATACAATTGAAAATACAACACAATGGAAATTCATGATTTTTTTGTACCAAAGAGTTTCACATAAACATATCCAACTCTATTCTGTCCCAGACATCCTATAAGTCTAAAACAACTATGTATATCTAATTGCTGTATTTTATACCCAATGTTATTTTTACTGGTTTAAAGTCTGTTTCTGCTGAACATCTGTTTCTGGCTTGCTATGTCTTAATGACATACAATGAAGAAACAAATGAAATATGGTCATGAATCTAACAGATGTAATTAATGGCTTGGTCTTTGAGCAGCACCACTAACTGTCCCTCCTACTACCTCCTTCCTGATAATTGGACATGAGATTACTAAATGAGAGACCATAAATGAGATTCTATTACATGTGCTCTGTCTGTTTACCATGGGATTTTTAAACATTTACAAGACAGACAGACAGGAATAAATAAATAAGGTACAAACTTGCATATTGATAGCATCTTTCACAATCTCAGGACATCCACAACAGTGTTTTGGCAATTTTGTAGTGTAGCTACTTTTGTAAATTAGGAAGTACTGCAGCCAATTTATGCACAGCAATTGCCACAGCCAACAGTGAGATAATAATGATCACGTGATTTTGGTTGAGAGATAAATGTTGGCCCGGACGCCAGGAGAGCATCCTGCTCTTATTTGAATAGTGCCATGGGATGAGGTCCTTTAATTCTACCTGAGAGGGCTGACACAGTTTAATGTGTCATGTAAAAGGTGGCAATACCTTTAACTCAGGATCTTCTGCTCAGCGTGCAGGTGCAGGCCCCGCACATCAGCGCATAAAATGATGCACGCCCGATGTCACTGCGCGTCAGTCCGATCTTCAGTTCAGCGGGTGTGCACCGGAGTCAATACCTGACTGTAATGTCAGCGTAGGTTATGTACACAAGCTGCTGAAGTGGGGCTTGAACTCTCAACCTTCTGGCTCAGAGGTGGGAATGCTTTCTCCAAGCTAAGGCTGACACCTGATAGTGACAAAGCCACATTTCTCTTTCCTCTTTTTCGCCACAAATCCACCTCATATTTTGAACCTGCCGCTTTGCACAAAGGCTGAAAAAACATGTCCGGGGGGGAATTTTCTCCCCATCTGGCGGACTGGGCTGGAGCAGGCATGCAGCCAATCACCACCTGCGATCAGCTGTATGCTGCTATTTTACATGGGCGGGCCAAATAAGGCCCGCCCAGCGTGACACGCACCCAGAAGCACTCAGCGCTACCTGTGCAGGCGGGTGGGCAGAGGATGTAGAGTCGGGGCCTGCGTTCTTTCGCACGGGGCTGCCTCAGGGAGACTAAGAAAAACCATAAAGATGTGAAAAATAAAAAAAAATTATTTAGACATTGTCACATGAGTTGGGACATGTTTACGAATTTACATGAAACATTTTATTAAATTAATAAACCCTTCACGAAACCTCATCCCGCCCGTGGATGAGGCTCCATGAAAAATGCGAAGGCCTTAAGGTTAAACGGGCAGCCCTAACAAGTACTTCGATTAGTTGATTAATGGCCTTAATAGGCTTTTGACAGTTCAGGGGGCATGCAGCTGACTCCGGTGCACACCCGCTGAACTGAAGATCGGACTGACGCGCAGTGACATCGGGCGTGCATCATTTTATGCGCTGATGTGCGGGGCCTGCACCTGCACGCTGAGCAGAAGATCCTGCCCCAGGAATTCTGTACCACTTAAAAAGAGCTCTGCAGAGACGTTTTATCCACTCAAAAGCTTAACCTCCACTAGTACTGAGCTTTTATTGGAGACAGATGTGAAAAACCAGAGTACAATTCTTAGTACAATCATAAAAGACTGAGCTGGAGGTAGTATCTAACTGGACCCCAGGTATAGTTATGTTTGGAGTAAGTGGTCCTTATATCTTACACCCAATACTCCTTTGAGTCATACAAAATCATAATACAACGCCATATCCACTGGTAAGCATATTATTCATGTCGGTATGCAGAGAACACTACTCAACACTATCACCTCCCTCTGGATTTGACCAATGTGAGCACCAATTCACATGCCATATCCTTTATTTGTTTTATTTCATGGGAGATAATAGCCTAAGTAAGTTATCAGTTACTGACTATGTTAATAATGTGGTTTTGTGGCACATAAACATGTTTATTTCCCTCACAAGCTTTCCACTAGAACCTGATAGATAAGCCCCAATGCCAACAGGTCCCATAGCCTTTGCTATATCTGGTGCCTTCAGCCATTTCTTGATATCACATGAAGGGAATCAAATTGGCTGAATACTTGCACCTGTGATTCTAGGATCCTCAAGAGGAGGTCAAGGTGGATCATCCACTCAGCATTTCTGGTTGAAGATGGTTGCAAGTGCTTCAGCCTCATCTTTTGCACTGATATGCTGGGCTCCACCACCATCGAGGAGGGGAATGTCTGTGGAGGCTCCTCCTTCAGCGAGTTGTTTAATTGTCCATCACCATTCAAGACTGGGTGTAACAAGATTGCAGAGTGCGACCTAACCCACTGGTTGTGGGATTTCTTAGCTCTGTCTATTACAAGCTGTTTCTGCTTAGTTCTATGTTGTAGCTTCACCACATTGTCACCTCATTTTTAGATACGTCTGGTGCTGCCCCTGGTATCTTCTTCTACTCTCCTCATTGAATCAGGATTGAGCCCCTGGCTTGATGGTAATGGTAGAGTGGGGGATATGCTGGACCATGATGTTTTGGATTGTGATGGAATATAATTCTATGCCTAGGTCGATGCCCTGTGGTCCATCTGGTTTTATTCTCATTCAACCTTTCCCTAGTAGTTTGATACAACTGAGGTTATTTCAGAGAGCAGTTAAAATTCAAGCACTTTGTTATAGGTCTGAAATCATATGTAGGCCAGAATGGCAGTTTCCTTCTCTAAAGGGCATTAGTGAACCTGATGAGTTTTACGGCAATCCGGTGTGGTTTCATGATCATCATTTATTAATGAGTAGCTTCTTATTCCAGATGTATTCATTGGTTGAACTTAAATTTCCCTCAGCCCCTGTCATGGGATTTGTACTCGTGTCCCCTGAGCATTAGCACAGGCCTCTGGATCACTCGTCCAGTAGCATTACCACAGTGTTACTGTCCCCATTAATGGAGCTGATTCAACTGTAAATGAACTTGAGAATTTGCTGACCTCTTCTTTAAAAAAAATTCGGCTTTTAAATCTCATCTTTTAACTGCACCAAAAATACTTTTGATTCCTACATCACAGGACATTCTCATCACAACTGAACCATTGACTGTTATCAACATAGTCAACATCTGTTGGATTAATTTTCATGTGTGAAAACATTTGCTGACTTCAGTGAGTGCGGATCCAAAGTAAACCACTGTGCCTCATAAAAAACAACTGAAGTACAGGGCCTCATTCAGGGAAATAGTCTTAAGGTCACTATAAATTATAGAGATGATTCAGAAAATAAAGTGCTGTGACACTCAAAGATTATGCAGGGTTGATAATACAAGTTACTCTTGTAAACTGAAACAAAATATTTCATTCAGCACTCGGCCAGAAGACTGCTTCTCAATTCAACGGGGTAGTCTTTAAATAAAAGTGTAAATAAAAAAAGACTGTAAATACAGGAATTTATGATCTAAGGAAGGGTTCATACCCGAAATATCATAATCTATCTTTTCCCTATATAGATGCTAAACTGTGTATTTGCAGGCTTTTACAAAACCTTTTTGATTAGTTTGGCACTGAGGTTGAATGTCACGTGCGGTAATGCAGCGGTTATGTTACTGAACATGTAAGCCAGAGGCCCGGACAAATAGAAAAAGGGGGAAAAAGAAAAATCTTGAATTTATATAGTGCCTCTGGACACCTCAAAGTACTTTACAGCTAATTAAATATTTTTGAACTGTAGTCACTGTCGTAATGTAGGGGATACAGCAGTCAATTTTTCAACCAATATGCACACAGCAAGGTCCCAGAAACAACAATGTAATAATGACCAGGGTCGGGATTTTCCACGTTTGCGGTCAGAAGCGGAAAATCTTGCGAGATTGCAAAACTCGGTTTTACGTCGTCATAAAAACAGTTTGCTCCTACTGCCAATGGCAGGTTGCGTTTCCTGCTCCTGAACATCAGGATCATCATTTCCATTCACTGGGATTTAATTATAATCCCTGCTCGCTGGAGTCATCACCCCACATGGATCATGAGGCTTGCGAGCCAATGTGTTTTGCAACAGTACATGAGCGACGAGTACCTGGCAACCTACACTCCTCTCCTCCATTCAAGGACCATTCGCCTGGTTTGGTTTGGTGGCAATTCCACATCAGTTTCATGGCGAGCTATCTCAAAAGTCCGATCCCAGCAGACCAGCGGTAAGGTGGGGCTGTCTCCTCAGTGCTGCATGGCGATGGCAAGTACTTGCCTCGGGCAAGTTTGAAGGCTCCAGGACGAGGGCTGGCTTGGCGAAGTGGGGAAGTGGCCTCTGGCAAGTTCAAAGGCTACGGGGCAAGGGCTGGCTTGGTAAAGGGAGAGAGGATGCCAGGATGTCTGGTGGATGGGGTGGGAGTTACATGTTTAACTGTGCAAGTGGCCTCACGATGTTGAGGACTGAGGTGGACACGAGGCATAGGCCCCTCTACCTCAGAATGTTCATGGCCTAACTAACAGACATGCACCACAAGAACATCGGGATCAAGGGACACAGGGTGAGGAGTGAGGGGTCTATGAGGGAGGGTAATCTTTAACATTTACTTCTGCGATGACGAGGATTGAGGTGGTTTCCACACTCACACAGGGAGGGTCCAAGCTGGTCTGACAGTGAAAGCTCACCACCACCATCTTGCTACCATCGTGAAAGTATGATGAGACCAAGCCCTGCTGCTGGGGGCTCTGCTGACTGCGATGAGTGTGTGGGCGGGGGTGGGGGGTGTGTGTGTGTGATTAAAGGGCCACCCAATGGAACTGTGCATTCCCACATGAGCAGACAGGCACAGCTGAGAGATGTTAGCAGTCTCTCAATGGCATTGCAAGAAATCAGCAAACTGAGGCAACGATGTTCATTCATGCAGCATTAATCGTGCAAACTGGCACGAACTGATTTCCTGTGTTTAACCCCTTGCTTACAGCATGACTTTTCCCCACAGCAATGATGAAGTTAGATGCACTTAAGCACCACACAAGTTTTTGGAGCGTGTTGCATTATTAATGCTGGATAGTTCCAAGAAGACAAGCCTCAGGCTACCCTTGACATCTTGCATGGCCTGTGTAGATATTGATGCTCCTGTATACTCCAAGCATTGTAGTCTTACAGTGCTGTGTGTGAGGATTCCAGTCCCTGGGCTGAAAACAGCACATCCAGGCACCTGGACAAAGCAGTCTCATCTCAGTAGCTCATGACTTGCAGGAGGGGGAATCACCTGGATACATTCCCCGCATTGTAGCGGGTTTATATGGAGAGCCTTTGGCGACACAGGAACCAGGGCCATCAACACATAGTTGTTCACGAGTCATTGACACAAAGGTTAGTATTGCAGACGAGTTCTGACTCCCCGTGTTTGTCATTGATACTGCAGGTTCCGGAGATCTCCGAGGGTCCACACAGGATCCAGGGCTGGCTCCTTGGGGACAAAGGGTACCTGCAAAGGATGCCAATGTGGCAGCCTCAGACTCCTGCAGAGGAAGGTACAATGAGGCTCATGCCACTACCTGGACATTGGTGGAGGACTCCGTAGGGATGCTGAAGATGTGATTCCGATGCCTGCTCAGATCAGGCCAGGCACTCCAGTACACTCCCCGCAGGGTATCACGGATCATCATATCTTGCTGTGCGCTACACAACCTGACATTGCAAAGTAGGGAGGACTTGCCTGATGATGAGATGGAGGAGCTGCACATCTCTTCCAATGAGGAGGAGCTCAAAGGGGGTGACAGTGATGAGTTCGAGGAAGCAAACGCTGCAAATGAAGAGTCCATAGCCCAGGCCAGAAAAGGGAGGCATGCACGGGAGGGCAAGGTTGCAGGAGGAAGAGGATAAGATGGAGTGAGAATCCTGTGGAAAAGTGACCTGCATGAGGGGCCAACATGAAATGAAGAATTGCGATTCCTACCGTTTCAACTCTGCACATCAAAATGAGAATCTGTCGTTCCCTAGCAGACTCCCCTTGACATTATCCTCTGAACATTGCTGGAGCCTTAGGAGCATGAGATGAGGCATTGTCTGGAGGAGGACGTCCTGTCAGCAAAGGTCCGAAGCTGCTGAATCATCAAGGATCTCTGCAGCATTCCATTCATGACAGCAGCCTACATGATGCAGGAGCTGATCCACTATCATGAGTAGCCTCATAGGTGGCAGCCTTCAATCGGACAGCGCTCCTTGAGGCGATCTATATCCAGCAATACCACTGCACACTGAGCTATGTCGATGGTGCAACCAATGAGCGAGACTGGGGCCAAGTTAGCCGAGGAGGTTTGACAGGTCTCAGTCCAAGTACATGAGTCAGTCCTTTGTGTCACCTTTTTCTCAATCCCATTGAGTCCAGTACTCTCACTCAGGGATGGTGGCCTTCATGTCTTCTCAGCTTACTACAGATGTGGACCACCTGAGGCTGGCAACATTCAATCAATTGCCTGCCAGTCATTAACATGCCACCTCTTTCACATATTGTGCCCTCATGGGCAATGCTGACCCTGGCAATTTGAAGGATCTCTGACACCATGAAGTCTTCAGGGTGACACCTAGTTTCCAATATGAAGCACACTGAAGCTTCAGTTTTATATTCATCATGCCCCATTTCTCCCATCAATATTGCCTGAAGGCATGACTGGCTGCTCCTGATCATGTTCAATGGATCCACGGCCCACCACGTGTGATCATTCCCAGCATTAGTGACCGTGGCCAGTGATCAGGTGAGGGGATGCACATTGCTGCATCCATACATTGAAACAATAGCTGTGTGGACATAAACCACACACCTCCACGGTTACAGATGCTCAGGGCTGTAGGTTTGAGTGCAAGGACACTTGTCTGGCTGAGAGGCCAGACTCTCATGCACTTAGGTTGGAAAGGTGCTCGCACATATTGCTCAGCTGATTAGATTCAGTCAGGAAGTTGCAAGTGCGCCAGACAGAAACAGACAGTCTCTTACAGTATGGGTCATAGCATGGAAGCCCTGACAGATGACAGAATGCATGGATTTCCAGGACTTTTCAGCCTCCTCCATGCGTTAACACTTCTGTTCTTCCACACTACACTTTCACATTTCAAGTACGCATGCCACATGGGAGAACACCTCTGCCTCTGTGTCACACAGACAACACTGAGCAGGAGATGGCCCTGAAAATCATTTGAATGATGTGCCTTCCCCAAGAACAGATAACATGACAAGCGCCACATCACTGCTGTTGGAAATGAGATGAAAATGGCCAAACATTGTGGTAGCATATATCCAGATTACACAAACCAATGCCCTGACCACGACATCCACAGTAAGTCGGGGTGGGGGGGGTGTTGCTGTGGTGTGTCACCTGAGCGACAGTAGCACAGCTCTTAATAAAAAAGGGGCAAACACAAGAGGAAATGTGCAATGCCACCACTGCACTCCTAATATTTCATAGTTCCTCTTAGGGCAGAATGGTGCCCTTGTCGGGTGGGCTAGGCGGGGACAAGCAAGAGGGGTTGGGAGGCTGACCGCCGCCCGGGATCGGGGCCAGACCGCGATTTCAAACTGCCGGGCCAATTAAGGCCTGTCCAGCGTGAACGCCAGCTGAAGAACGTCCGAGAAGGGGTGGGCGGAGACGGGGGCCTGTTGTCCGCCAGGTCCAATGGTGACATGGCAGCCGGTTCAAAAACAGCGCAGGCAGCCCCAAGGAGAGTTGAAGTAGTGACATAGCTGCAAATGAGGGCGCAGAGACCAGGTAGGAAGCAAGGTCAGCTGGGCATTTGACCTTCCGTCTTTCCGATAAATGCCTCGCCATCCTCATGGAGGAGGTGGCTGCCAGAAGGGACACCGTTGTCCCCAGACAAGGGAGGAGGCGGCCACCGCACCTCATAAAGAGGGCATGGGAGGAAGTGACAGCCTGGGTGATCAGCCACAAAGTGGTGTGGCACACGTGGGTGCAGTGCCGGAAGCGCTTCAGTGACTGGCTGCGCTCAGGAAGAGTGAGTACCGTGTTGGCATGGGTCAGTGTGTTGAAGTGTTTTGGGCTGGCTATTCCCCCGTGGAGTTCAGGGGTGTTAGGGTCTGAGTGCCAACTGTCAATGACACCGGTGCTGGCCAAGGGGGTAAGCCCTGGCTACTTTGACTGAGTACCTTGTGGCTCAAGGGCCATGACTCGGATGTGCCCTGCAAGTTGCTCCTCAGCTGGGGTTGGCCAGGCTGCAATGGCGCTGCAGCTAGAGAGTGGACTAATCGATGCTCCCCTGTCCTTTCAGGGAAGACAACCCATAACAATACTGAGAGGTCACAGACTGGCGGAGGACCCCCATGCCTCCTCATCCTTTCCAGATACGAGCAGGAGGCCTTGGAGCTCGAGAGGTGCCATGCAGCTCAGTCAAGTGGCCGCAGTGAGGCTGGGGTGTCAAATGAAAGTAAGAGTGCAGTGCACTGGGGTGAGAGTTTCAGATGGCTCAAGCGTTCTTGTGCAGCTTCATCATTGATGGGAGCCTCCAGACTGGATTCCTCATTGATCATTGAAAGACAATGGCACCATGATGCAGAACCCCATTGTCTCACCAGGGTGCCTGGCATGCACAGTGACAGTGTGATGACTTTAACTAATGACATATCCTTCTTCTCCCTTAGGTCTGCCACCAAGCAGCCAAGCACAGGATCTCCAGGATCTACCTCTGACCCCAGAGGATCACCATACTCTCCAAGCACCTACATCACATCTGCTCTCTGAAGCAGGCACCAGTGCAGATACCAGCACCTTGGTGGGCATTAGCTCGGCAGCTAATATCTTGGTGCACATCGCTTGAGCTGCAGGCAGAGGCAGAGAGTGCCATGGGTTCCAGCAGTCAGAGGACTACAGGAGAGCAGGACTATGCTCAGTTGAAGACTGATGATGGGCCTCTGGAGTCGTCCATTAGTTGTCCAGCAGGGTGTGCAGGAGGATCTGGCAGAGGTTCATGAAGGTATGCACGCCATCGTCTCCATTGAGGAGGAGTCCCTGTGGAGCGTAAGTACTGCACTGACTCTCATGGCCAAGCACAAAGCCCCCTCCAACGAGAGAATGGCGACTCTCATGGAGAGGCTGCTCCAGGAACAGAATCAGGGGTTCCTGGAGTTGCGCTCGGACCTGCAAGCCCTCACACGGGTAATGACCTCAGATGGTCAGTGTCCGTGTGTGAGATGGATGGAGCACCCAGTATCCCAGCTAGGTGCCCGTATATCTATGTCAGGCAGGGAGGTCCAGAACAAGCTCACAATTGCGCATGAACTGCTTGCCATCTCTGTGGGCTCCTCTGAGGGCGCTCCAGATGATGGCAGCAGCTCCATCGCCCCTCTGCCAGTGATCGTGGCATCTGATGACCCTATGGCACCAGGGGGGGATGCCAGCCATGGCACTGGCCACTCCCTCCCAGGCGGGGCCAGCACAGGCTCCACTAGCCAGAGGACAACTGCCAAAGGTCATCATGGCCAACAGGACACACAGTCAGCAGGTTGTCTTCAATGTTGGTGCCAGTGAGGGGGAAGCATCTAACCATAGTACCTGTAAACATAAGTTTAAAGCACCTTAAGCACAAGAGGGACTGATCACATGTGAACTTTTGTTCCTCCATTTTGTTTTCCTTTTTTTAATCGTGTAACCACCAACACCAGATATTGTTCGGTTCAAGACTATGTGAGTTCCAACATTAAATTACATTTGCTTTTGTGTTATTGGCCTGAGTATGCTTCATTTGTTTTGTAGGTGCAGGGTAGGCCAATATGTAATGCTGGACGTGGGTGGCTCTAAACTTTATTGCACAGGCACTGAGTGTATCTTAGGGGCCAAGGAAAGGGTCATTTCTGCGATCCAGGATGGAGGCACCAGCCCTGGCATGAGGTGATAGCTTTTATTTGGCAGCCTAGCTGAAGCATTGGATCAAGGTGTCCCTGGTGTCCTTGCCTCCCTGGAGGTTACTGAGGTCTGGCTCTATGCCCTCAGCATTCTCCTCACCGTGCTTCTCCTCTGAATCACTACTGGACTCATCATCTGGAGCCTGTGTAGTTGCTTCAACATCCTCTTCCTCCGTGGGTCCCCACTTGCCTGTGCCAGATTGTGGAGAGTGCAACAGACAACCACTATTGGTGACACCCGCTTTGGGGGGTATTGCTGTGTGCTCTCTGAATAGTCCAGGCATCGGAAGCGCATCTTGACAAGACTGGTGGTTTTTTTCCACTGTCCTTGTGGAGGCATGACTCCTATTATAACGCTGCTCTGCCTCTGTTCTTGGATGGCGGATAGGAATCATGAGCCACCTTTTCAATAGATAGCCCTTGGCACCCAGCAGCCATCCATCCAGTCGGTCCAGAGCACTAAAGAGCCTTGACACCTGGGAGTGTCTGAGGATGTAGGCATCATGGGAGTGGCCTGGATACCTTGCACAGACTTGTAGAATCTGCATCCTGTGATCACACACTATCTGCACGTTCGTGGAGTGGAATCACTTCCTGTTGGCAAAGGCACCGGGCTCACCCACTGGCACCTTGATGGCCACATGTGTGCGGTCTATTGCACCCTGGATGCGGGGAAACCCAGCAATCGCTGCAAATCCTCTGGCTCACTCAGCCTAGCTGGCCTCATCCATACAGAAATGAATGAAAGTCAATACACACCTGAACAGAGCTTCTGTCACCAGCTTGGCGCAACTATGGACAACTGATTGGGAGACTCCACACAGATCCCCCACTAAGCCCTGGGAAGAGCCAAAGGCAAAGAAGTTGAGAGCTACTGTGGCCTTCAGAGCCACTGGGATGGGGTGTCCATCCTCACAGTCGGAACTGATCTCAAGCCCAATCATCTGACAAATGGAGGTCACAGTATCCCTGGAGAGATGGAGCCTCCTTGGCATTGCATGTTGACATCGCCGCCTGTAACCCCTGGCAGTAGAATAGTGGCATCTTCTGTGGCCCCTTCAGCCTTGGGCTCCCTGCTGACCCTGCGCCCCTTGTGCCTGCGCCTCTCCTCCCACAGGTCCCTCCCCTGGAAGTTGCATTGGGACATGTGGCCTCCTTTCCCCTCTGCCCATCTCTTCCTCCTCAGAGGAGGTACCTCCAGCGGAGACCACAATCCCCATTACCAGGGTAAGGGAAGGCTGTTTAATACCTGGAAGGGTCCACATGGTCCAAATCCTCAGGGAGCTTGGGAGACACCAACGAGCATTGAAATGACAGGTGGAAATGCTAAGAATGAAGACCCGATCAGAGATTAAGCTAACAAGTACCAATATGCCACCAGCAGCAACTTAGTTCCAAAATTCACCATTACTCACACTGACAATGTGGCTGACTCTTCTTATCCCTCCTCAGAATGAGATTTTGCAAATTGTGGGCTGCCCACCTGCCTGTTTTGCCCGGGCAATGTTAAATTGTCATCAATTGGGTTGTCAAGGCTCTTAACTGGCCTCTTAATGAATGGTGGGCAGGTCTCCAACTCCTGCATGCACCCACCGAGCAAAATATTGTGTGAGTCAGGAGACCCACCTGACATCGTTGTGTGTCATTTTATGCTCATTCGTGTCGGGCACACACCCACCCGACGAGCGAAGAAATCTGCCCTTAGTTTTCTTAATCTTTGGTTCAACCCGACATCCACAGGGGAAGTGGAAACCGCCTGCTGACTACAGCGCCCTGTTATCTATGATGACCCTGGTGGGCATCCTCTGAAGGGCCAAGACCTGGAAGGCCCCAGCCTGTTTAGGGTGTCCTGCTGTGTGGCAGTGGCACCCTCCATGGCCTTTGGAGCTGGAGCAGATGGGGTCACAGGAAGAGGGGTTTTGGACCAGCTGGACATTCACAGAGTTACCTGGATGGATGGCCCTGGGGTGTCCAGCTGCTGGACCTCCTCCCTATGGCTGCCTGAGGGTCCTTGGCTGAGTCCTTGAGGATAAGGGTAAGCTGGAATGAGATTTGACCCCTTTCACGTTGACACTGTCGGAGGCCAGCTATGGCCTCAGCGATGGAGCTCCGCACACACAGCATTGCAGCATCGATGTCCTGAACCAAGGTCTCTATGGCGATTGCCATCCTGCGAGTGTTGACCTTGGTGCGTTGGCATAATCACCTCAGATCAAAGGCGGACGGACTCCTCCATTGTCTGTTCAAATCTGAAGAATGCAGCTGACATCCCTTCCTGGTATTCCTGTGATTGCCTTTGCAGCTCCAGCAACTGATTGAGGACCAAGTCCAGAGGCTCATCATCTGACTCGGATTCAGCAGATTCCTTGCCTCCAGCAGTCCTCCAAATGTTGGCGACATTGGGTGTCCCTGCCTCCGCCTGCTGTGGACCAGGTTGTGTGCTGTGATCACTAGATTGTGATCCCGAGCATGCTCTACATCTAGGTCCCACTGAAGTGTGTATTGCTGGGCTGGTGGGGGGTGTGGGTGAGTGCTGTGACATGTTTTCTATGATGCTGTCCTCAGGGTCCTCAGCCGAATTACTCTCGGCACTGGGGCCAGGGTCCAGGTTGCCTGGGGGTGCTGGGCTTATGACAGATGTGCCTGGGAGAGAAGGTGGAGATTATTATTACATGGCAGCCGCGTAACTCACATAACATTGGACTCAGAGTAGCGTTGGCAGAGTAGCATTGGTGGAGGGATGATCTGCTGTTGGATCTTCATGGGGGTGCTTGCCACTGACCTCACCATTGCCGCAGGAACAGTCAACATCATCTCTGGCCAGCTCGATGGCTCTGTTTTCAAAGTTACTCATGCCCTTGATATCTGCCACACCACCCCTGGTCTGGGACCTCTCCCTCTTATTGTGTGTGATCTTGTCCTGCATCAAGACAAATGGAGAGGGTGTAAGCACAATACATGGCAGAGCAGTTGAGAAGGATGGCTGGCATTCTTGGGTAGCCAATGGAGCCATGGATGGAATGAGGACAAGATAAGCAGAGGGGCTGGGGCCAGATGGAGATGTAAGGGTGTGTGTTGTAGTGGTGTCCATTGAGCTGGGAGTGAGTCAGATCCCTGTGGATCCCTACTCTGAAGAAGAGTCATACGGACTCAAAACGTTAGTTCTGTTTTGCTCTCTACAGATGTTGCCACACCTGCTGAGTTTTTCCAGCATTTTTTGTTTTTATCTCTGTGAATGCATGATGGGCTGGTGAACATGTGACTTGAGAATGATGAGATGGTTTACTTATCCTGGCGGAACGGATGAGATCATTCATCCTCTTTTGGCAGTGGGTGGCTGACCTCTCCTGGGCTGCGTTCGCACTCCACTGCCACTGCCTTCCAAGTTGTATGAAAATTCTGCATGCAGCTTCACCATACGAACCACCGCAACAGTTCAAGAAGATCAGCCATTACCTTCTCAGGGTAACAAGGAATGGGCAGCAAATGGCAGCCTTTCCAGTGGTATCTACATCTCAAGAATTAATTCTAAAAATGTTAGTATGCATTACCATGTGGCAAAAACAAACATCAAGTCACTTCAGTGAGATGTCATCATGGTCATTGGGATTCAAATGAATTGACAGGAGCTGAATTTTCACAAGCTTTCTCACACTCATCGACCAAAACCATGCCAGGAGAGCCATGCAAACTCAAGGAAACCACCAAAAGCAATGAGATAAGTTCATCCCTTATACAATTTTAACAGCACAAGAGGAGGCCATTTAGTCCAACACACCAGTGCTGACTATCTAAAAGAGATACCCACTTAGTCCCATTTTTCATATTTTTGTAAATTTATCTTCATCAAATATTTATCCAATTATCTTTCAAAAGCTATCAATGGATTTTGTATTGAGAAAATAACTATTCCATTCTTTTATTACTCATTCTGTAGCCTCAACTACACACACCCCGCAGCCCACCACCCCCCTTTCCAATTAATATAAATGTTCTCCAATTCCTACATGAACAAGGCCAAATTCACTACTTGGCCAGTGGGCAGGAACAGGAATTTAATGGCAGAAGCCAGAGCCGGGGTCACATGGATTCGATCCCCGGCAGTGGGCTGAGTAGTAAAGATGGGGCTCTGGACACAATAGGGTATGGGCAGGGGTGGCCCAAAGCTTCTTTTTATGAGGCTTGAAAACGCTTTCCTGCTTCTCCAGGCCCACAACAAAATCCTAACTGTGTATTTGCAAACCACAGAGTGGTAATGGGACAAGTAAGGAAACAAAAGATGTGCCTAGAGGAGGTGCATGTTGCAGAATGGTGAACAACTGCTGTCCAAAAACAAAAACAAGAGAAAGGCAGGTGTAAAGCTAAAATCTGCAAAGATAAAGGAAACTAGCTGGGGCAGAGATTGCAATCTTTTGTTTCATGTCTCATTATCACTCCCTTCAGCCTTGCACCACCAACCCATCTGTCATTCAATCTCTCCTGCACTCCACTCCATCACAGACCTTCACTTTTATTATTCTTCCCACCCTCCCCTCTTCACCTACTCAAAGCCTATTACATTTCTAACTTCTCCCAGTTCTGATAAAAGGTCAGCAAGCTGAAACGTTAATTCTGTTTTTCTCTCTCCACAGATGTTGCCTGACCTGCTGAGCATTCCCAGCATTTTCTGTTTTTATTACCGATTTCCAGCAAGTGCAATATTTTGCTTTTCTATTTGTGACACGATTTTTGAAAGAATTATATCTAACATGGACCTAATAGGGTATTGGTTACAATTGCAACTATTGTGCTAAGGTGATGTTTAGAACTACAGTATGCAAAATTCTGTTCATCTTCTCTATGCAAATCATGTGAATCTTCCAGTGAGAGTGGAGTGTTTGTGAAGCGACATTGCCATCTATTGGTGTAGTAGTATAAGACATCGAGGGGATGAAATTGGACTTCAGCCAATCGGCAAAATGGCCAATATAGAATCGGTCACTTGGTTTGGATTTCTTTTCCACTGAAGTTCAATGTACTTCGAAAAGGTTATTGCCTGTTCTGCACTGCCAGCAAAGATCAATTTCACCCCCTTGGGGGCTAAATGTGATAACCCACAATAACAATTATGGGGATTGTGATGTACAATTAATCCATGTCCGATGATTGCAATCCAGGCTGTACACAAACTTCATGCTGCCTGCTCATTTCCAGTCTCTTGATCCAATCAGTGTTGAAGGCACAGTTCATTGGTTGCACATATCAGCAGGTGGAGGGGACAAAATCATAACTGGCAAGCACCACTTAAAGCTAGCCAGCACAGTATAAAGCTGGCCGGCACTGTTTAAAACTAGCCTGCACTGTGCAAAACTAGTCTGCACTGTTTAAAGCTAGTCTGCACAGTGTAAAGCTAGCCTGCACTGTGCAAAGCTAGCTGTACTGTTTAGAACTAGCTTGCACTGTGCAAAACTAGCCTGCACTGTTTAAAGGGGAGAGACTGATGTAAGAGTAAACATGATGGTTTATTGAGACATAGGGCAGAGCACCAGATCATACGTGCTCACTCAGAAACCTCCAGAACTAGACACTCAGTTCCTAATTGCCCGCACTGTACTGTCATTCGTCAGTGCTGTCACATGATCAGGACACTTACATTCTCTTAAAAGGACAGGGTACCTCACTTTACCACATCCCTCCCTCTTAATTTAAAACTACAGCTAACAAGTTTAAAACACATTAACTATTTACACAATAACTAATTACAGGTCAAGTCTCTCAGGAGGCCTTCCTACACGTTTTGAATGTCATAGCCAAACAACATCGTTTGGTGTTTCAGAGACCTCCTTTTCAGGGGCAGTTGCCCTCTATGTCCCTCAGTGGATGATTTCACAATCTTCCGGGTGCAGTCACATTCAATCCTGCTGCCCCTCCCCTCCAAGCTGAAACAGATAAAGGGCAACAAGCACAAAGCAAAACAATGATGAGCTACATGATGTGTGAGGAGAAAGGGGGGAAAAAAAAAATCATTTTGTTTTTCTTTCTGAAGACTGTCAATAATTTCTCTTTTTCTTCCTATGTGTCCTTCTCTTGGTAGCACTGACCCGTATCTCTGTCTTCTCTTTAATTTCGCTGTTGGCTGGACTAGACTCAGGCGTGAGCTGAACATGAATGAAATCAGTATTTGGGTTTTCCAACAGCTCTTCTGAAAATTCAGGGTCATCCAGCTTTAAAACTTCAGGGCTTTTACGCAGCAGCTGCTTCAGCTCTTCCAATTATTTCCAATTTTCATTAATAATTTCCTGGAAAATCACATATTGTTGCCCCTTCTCAGCTAACTCATTCCTTAATTCAGCCAGAGACAGGTTTAACTCTTCCTTTTCTTTTTCATATCTTTTCAGTGGCACAATTTTGGAGCTGATTGAATTTTGTAGCACACGAAAATCCTTTAAATAGATTTTCCATTTCCTCTCGAAGGATGCTGACATTAGCTTGAACTCTGTCCTAGAGTAACACTTCTATGGGCTTCTCCCGTTGGGTCTTTGGGTAATCATTTTTTCTTGCTGCAACACTTCTGGTTTTGAATTGGGAATTTACCGGACTCTCGAGATTTATCTCTCCCAACCAGTTAATTCCGAGGAGACTGGATCCCCTGCCTGACATTACAAATAGGGGTAATTTTGCACTGTTCCTCGTACTGCACCTTGACTTGACATGCCCCTGTCAAATTTATTTCTTCGCCTGTGTTTGTCCTCAGCTTTGTGTCCGAAAGTTCTAACTTCAAAAGATGGGTTCCTTTACTCAGATATCTAAATGTACGCTCTCCAATGACAGACATCAACACTCCCATATCAACTTTCATCTTAATGGGTTGGCTGTTAACTGTGATGACTTACTTGGATTGGCTCGGTTCCATCCACTTTGAGGTTATATAATGAATGGATGTCTGATACTATTTCTTCAGACTCTTCCATGAGGCAAGTTTCACGATTTTTTCTTCTGCCTTTATCGTGTTGTTTTAGCCTTTACCTGCAGTGCCGCCTTATGTGGCCATAGTGGTGGCAGATAAAGCACTTGATTTGTTTGAGTTGTCATTCGCTCACTGGAGGCCTGGATGTATTTCTCTCATTAATTTTGTGGCTTTTCACTGCAATACTGTTGTTTTTCAATGGTCTGGAGCTAAAGAGCGTTTCCCGCCTTTCCGTGGAGTCCAAAGTTTTTGCATCTTTAGTTGACAGGTTGTCCTGCTTGACCAGATGGACGGCGCCATTTTGTGTCTCTTTTATAACCACGGAATTTCTAACAGCACTCTCCATCACTGTAGCTAATTCTAATGCGTTATTGAAGTCTAGTCCAGGTTTGGCTAGCAAATGCCTTTGGATAGTGTTATCTCCAATCCCGCATATCAGCTGGTCTCTCAACGTATCACTAATGGACGTTCCGAATTCACAATGCTGTTAAAGACTTCAAAATGACCACATAGCCAGCTATTGTCTCCTCTGGAGGCCTGTTCCTTGAATTGAACTTGAAGTGCTGCATAGTAACTGAGGGCTTTGGTCTCAGTTGATTTTGTGCAATTCTTATTAACTTTTGAAAGACTTTGAGTCTGGCGCTAGATGACAAAAGGCTACAGATCAGCCCGTATGTTTTGCTACTACATGAGGACAACAGAATCACCCTCTTCTTCTCCTCCCCAGTGATGTAATTATCGGCTCTTTCCAATGCTTTGTTCACCTGTCTTAAAAGTTATTTTCTTTTGTTCTTTATCCCATCCCCATCACCACATTTATGTCTTGGGTAAATGAGTTTGTTGGCCAACCAAACTCTAACTGCATGCCTTCCTATGTTCTTATTGATTACTGCTTGCAATCAATAATGGAGACAGACTGATGTAAGATAGTTTGTTAAGACACAGGGCAGAGACCACATCATACGTGCTCAATCAGAAACCTCCAGAACGAACATAAAGTTCCCAGTTGCCAGCGCTGTGCAGTAATTTATCAGTGCTGTCACATGATCAGTACAATGGAATTCTCTTAAATGACAGGGTGCCTCACTGTAACATGAGTAAAGCTAGCCTGCGCTGTGTAAAGCTAGCTTGCGCTGTGAAAAGCTAGACTGCACTGTGTAAAGCTAGCCTGCGCTGTGTAAAGCTAGTCTGCACTGTGTAAAGCTAGCCTGCGCTGTGTAAAGCTAGCCTGCACTGTGTAAAACTGACCTGCACTGTGTAAAACTAGCCAGCACTGTGTAACACTAGCCGGCACTGTGTAAAGCTAGCCCGCATTTTATAAAGCTCGCATGCGCAGTTTAAAGCTAGCCTGTGCAGTTTAAAGCTAGCTTGCGCTGTGTATAGACAGCCTGTGCTGTATAAAGCTAGCCTGCACTGTGTAAAGCTAGCCCGCATTGTGTAAAGCTCGCCTATGCAGTTTAAAGCCAGCCTGTGCAGTTCAAAGCTAGCTTGCGCTGTATAAAGCTTGCCTGTGCTATGTAAAGACAGCCTGCACTGTGTAAAGCTAGGCTGCACTGTTTAAAGCTAGCCTGCACAGTGTAAAGCTAGCCTGCGGTGGTTAAGCTAGCCTGCACTGTTTAAAGCTTCCTGCACTGTGTAATGCTAGCCTGCACTGTGTAAAGCTAGTCTGCACTGTTTCAGCTAGCCTGCGCAGTTCAAAGCTTCCTACACTGCGTAAAGCTAGCCTGCGCAGTTTAAAGCTAGCCTGCGCTGTGTAAAACTAGCCTGCACTGTTTAAAGCTAGGCTGCACTGTTCAAAGCTAGCCTGCAGTGGTTAAGCTAGCCTGCACTGTTTAAAACTTCCTGCACATTACAAAGCTAGCCTGCATTGTGTAAAATTAGCCTGTGCAGTTTAAAGCTTCCTGCACTGTGTAAAGCTAGCCTGTGCTGTGTAAAGCTAGCCCTCATCCTGTAAAGGTCCCCTGCGCAGTTCAAAGTTAGGCTGAGCAGTTTAAAGCTAGCTTGCGCTGTGTAAAGCTAGCCTGCACTGTGTGAAGCTAGCCTGCGCAGTTTAAAGCTTCCCGCACTGTTTAAGCTAGCCTGCACTGTTTAGGCTTCCTGCAATGTGTAAAGCTATCCTGCACTGTGTAAAGCTAGCCCGCATTGTGTAAGGCTCGCCTGTGCATTTTAAAGCCAGCCTGTGCAGTTTAAAGCTAGCTTGCGCTGTGTAAAGCTTGCCTGCGCTATGTAAAGCTAGCCTGCACTGTGTAAATTTAGGCTGCACTGTTTAATGCTAGCCTGCACTGTGTAAAGCTAGCCTGCAGTGGTTAAGCTAGCCTGCACTGTTTAAAGTTTCCTGCATGGTGTAAAGCCTGCCTGCACTGTGTAAAGCTAGTCTGCGCTGTTTAAGCTAGCCGGAGCAGTTCAAAGCTTCCTACACTGTGTAAAGCTAGCCTGCGCAGTTTGAAGCTAGCCTGCGCTGTGTAAAACTAGCCTGCACTGTTTAAAGGTCGCCTGCACTGTGTAAAGATAGCCCGCATTGTGTAAAGCTCCCCTGCGCAGTTTAAAGCCAGCCTGTGCAGTTTAAAGCTAGCTTGCGCTGTGTAAAGCTAGCCTGTGCTATGTAAAGCTAGCCTGCACTGTGTAAAGCTAGGCTGCACTGTTTAAAGCTAGCCTGCACTGTGTAAAGCTAGCCTGCAGTGGTTAAGCTAGCCTGCACTGTTTAAAGCAGCCTGCAATGTGTAAAGCTAGTCTGCGCTGTTTCAGCTCGACTGCGCAGTTCAAAGCTTCCTACACTGTATAAAGCTAGCCTGCACTGTTTAAAGGTCGCCTGCACTGTGTAAAGCTAGCCCGCATTGTGTAAAGTTCGCCTGCGCAGTTTAAAGCCAGCCTGTGCAGTTTAAAGCTAACGTGTGCTGTGTAAAGCTAGCCTGTGCTATGTAAAGCCAGGCTGCACTGTGTAAAGCTAGCCTGCACTGTTTAAAGCTTCCTGCACTGTGTAAAGCTAGGCTGCACTGTGTAAAGCTAGCCTGCACTGTGTAAAGCTAGCCTGCGCAGTTTAAAGCTTCCCGCACTGTTTAACCTAGCCTGCACTGTTTAGGCTGCCTGCACTGTGTAAAGCTAGCCTGCACTGTGTAAAGCTAACCTGCACAGTGTAAAGCTAGCCCGCATTGTGTAAAGCTCGCCTGCGCAGTTTAATGCCAGCCTGTGCAGTTTAAAGCTAGCTTGTGCTGTGTAAAGCTTGCCTCTGCTATGTAAAGCTAGCCTACACTGTGTAAAGTTAGGCTGCACTGTTTAAAGCTAGTCTGCGCTGTTTCAGCTAGCCTGCACAGTTCAAAGCTTCCTACACTGTGTAAATCTAGCCTGCACAGTTTAAAGCTAGCCTGCGCTGTGTAAAACTAGCCTGCACTGTTTAAAGGTCGCCTGCACTGTGTAAAGCTAGCTCGCATTGTGTAAAGCTCACCTGCGCAGTTTAAAGCCAGCCTGTGCAGGTTAAAGCTAACTTGTGCTGTGTAAAGCTAGCCTGTACTATGTAAAGCTAGGCTGATCTGTGTAAAGCTAGCCTGCACTGTGTAAAGCTAGCCTGCAGTGATTAAGCTAGCCTGCACTGTTTAAAGCTTTCTGCACTGTGTAAAGCTAGCCTGCACTGTGTAAAGCTATCCAGCACTCTGCAAAGCTCGCCTGCGCAGTTTAAAGCCAGCCTGGGCAGTTTAAAGCTAGCTTGCGCTGTGTAAAGCTAGCCTGCACTGTGTAAAGCTAGCTTGCGCTGTGTAAAGATAGCCTGTGCTGTGTAAAGCTAGCCTGCACTGTTTAAAGCCAGCCTGCACTGTTTAAAGCTTCTTGCACTGTGTAAAGCTAGCCTGCACTGTTTAAAGCTAGCCTGCACTGTGTAAAGCTAGCCTGCATTGTGTAAAGCTAGCCTGTGCAGTTTAAAGCTTCCTGCAATATGTAAAGCTAGCCTGCGCTGTGTAAAGCTAGCCCGCATTCTCTAAAGGTCCCCTGCGCAGTTTAAAGCTAGCCTGTGCAGTTTAAAGCTAGCTTGCGCTGCGTAAAGCTAGCCTGCACTGTGTAAAGCTAGCCTGCGCAGTCTAAAGCTTCCTGCACTGTTTAAGCTAGAGTGCACTGTTTAGGCTCTCCTGCACTGAGTAAAGCTAGGCTGCATTGTGTAAAGCTATCCGGCACTGTGTAAAGCTAGCCCGCATTGTGTAAAGCTCGCCTGCACAGTTTAAACACAGCCTGTGCAGTTAAAAGCTAGCTTGTGCTGTGTAAAGCTAGCCTGTGCTACGTAAAGCTAGCCTGCACTGTGTAAAGCTAGGCTGCACTGTTTAAAGCTAGCCTGCACTGTTCAAAGCTAGCCTGCAGTGGTTAAGCTAGCCTGCACTGTTTAAAGCTTCCTGCACTGTGTAAAGATAGCCTGCAGTGGTTAAGCTAGCCTGCACTGATTAAAGCTTCCTGCACATTATAATGCTAGCCTGCACTGTGTAAAGCTAGTCTGCACTGTTTCAGCTAGCCTGCGCAGTTCAAAGCTTCCTACACTGCGTAAAGATAGCCTGCGTAGTTTAAAGCTAGCCTGCGCTGTGTAAAACTAGCCTGCACTGTGTAAAGCTAGGCTGCACTGCTTAAAGCCAAGCTGCAATGTTCAAAGCTAGCCTGCAGTGGTTAAGCTAGCCTGCACTGATTAAAGCTTCCTGCACATTATAATGCTGGCCTGCACTGTGTAAAGCTAGTCTGCACTGTTTCAGCTAGCCTGCGCAGTTCAAAGCTTCCTACACTGCGTAAAGATAGCCTGCGCAGTTTAAAGCTAGCCTGCGCTGTGTAAAACTAGCCTGCACTGTTTAAAGCTAGGCTGCTCTGTGTAAAGCTAGCCTGCACTGTGTAAAGCTAGCCTGCAGTGGTTCAGCTAGCCTGCACTGTTTAAAGCTATCCTGCACTGTGTAAAGCTAGCCTGCACTGTGTAAATCTAGCCCGCATTCTGTAAAAGTCGCCTGCGCAGTTTAAAACTAGCCTGCGCAGTTTAAAGCTTCCCGCACTGTTTAAGCTAGCCTACACTGTTTAGACTTCCTGCACTGTGTAAAGCTAGTCTGCATTGTGTAAAGCTAGCCCGCATTATGTAAAGATCGCCTGCGCAGTTTAATGCTAGCCTGTGTAGTTTAAAGCTAGCTTGCGCTGTGTAAAGCTAGCTTGCGCTATGTAAAGATAGCCTGTGCTGTGTAAAGCTAGCCTGCACTGTTTAAAGCTAGCCTGCACTGTTTAAAGCTTCTTGCACTGTGTAAAGCTAGCCTGCACTGTTTAAAGCTTCCTGCACTGTGTAAAGCTAGCCTGCACTGTTTAAAGCTCGCCTGCACTGTGTAAAGCTAGCCTGCATTGTGCAAAGCTAGCCTGTGCAGTTTAAAGCTTCCTGCGCTATGTAAAGCTAGCCTGCACTGTGTAAAGCTAGCCTGCATTCTGCAAAGGTCCCTTGCGCAGTTTAAAGCTAGCCTGTGCAGTTTAAAGCTAGCTTGCGCTGTGTAAAGCTAGACTGCACTGTGTAAAGCTAGCCTGCGCAGTTTAAAGCTTCCCGCACTGTTTAAAGTAGCCTGCACTGTTTAGGCTTCCTGCACTGTGTAAAGCTAGCCTGCACTGCGTAAAGCTATCCTGCACTGTGTAAAGCTAGCCCGCATTCTGTAAAGGTCCCCTGCGCAGTTTAATGCCAGCCTGCGCAGTTTAAAAAAAGCTTGCGCTGTGTAAAGCTTTCCTGTGCTATGTAAAGCTAGCCTACACTGTGTAAAGTTAGGCTGCACTGTTTAAAGCTAGCCTGCACTGTTTAAAGCTAGCCTGCAGTGGTTAAGCTAGCCTGCACTGTTTAAAGCTTCCTGCACTGTGTAAAGCCTTATTGCACTGTGTAAAGCTAGTCTGCGCTGTTTCAGCTAGCCTGCGCAGTTCAAAACTCCCTACACTGTGTAAAGCTAGCCTGCACAGTTCAAAGCTGGCCTGCGCTGTGTAAAACTAGCCTGCACTGTTTAAAGGTCGCCTGCACTGTGTAAACCTAGCCCGCATTGTGTAAAGCTCGCCTGCGCAGTTTAAAGCCAGCCTGTACAGTTTAAAGCTTGCTTGCGCTGTGAAAAGCTAGCCTATGCTATGTAAAGCTAGCCTGCACTGTGTAAAGCTAGGCTGCATAGTTTAAAGCTAGCCTGCACTGTGTAAAGCTAGCCTGCACTGTGTAAAGCTGGCCTGCACTGTGTAAAGCTAGCCTGCACTGTGTAAAGCTAGCCTGCACCGTTTAAAGCTTTCTGAACTGTGTAAAGCTAGCCTGCACTGTGTAAAACTATCCTGCACTCTGCAAAGCTCGCCTGCGCAGTTTAAAGCTAGCCTGCACTGTGTAAAGCTAGCTTGCGGTGGTTAAGCTAGCCTGCACTGTTTAAAGCTTCCTGCACTGTGTAATGCTAGCCTGCACTGTGTAAAGCTAGTCTGCACTGTTTCAGCTAGCCTGCGCAGTTCAAAGCTTCCTACACTGTATAAAGCTAGCCTGCGCAGTTTAAAGCTATCCTGCACTGTGTTATACTAGCCTGCACTGTTTAAAGGTCGCCTGCACTGTGTAAAGCTAGCCCGCATTGTGTAAAGCTCGCCTGCGCAGTTTAAAGCCAGCCTGTGCAGTTTAAAGCTAACTTGTGCTGTGTAAAGCTAGCCTGCGCTATGTAAAGCTTGGTTGCACTGTGTAAAGCTAGCCTGCACTGTGTAAAGCTAGCCTGCAGTGGTTAAGCTAGCCTGCACTGTTTAAACCTTCCTGCACTGTGTAAAGCCTGCCTGCACTGTGTAAAGCTAGTCTGCGCTGTTTCAGCTAGCCTGCGCAGTTCAAAGCTTCCTACACTGTATAAAGCTATCCTGGACTGTGTAAAGCTATCCCACATTGGGTAAAGCTAGCCTGCGCATTTTAAAGCCAGCCTGTGCAGTTTAAAGCTAGCTTGCGCTGTGTAAAGCTTGCCTGTGCTATGTAAAGCTAGCCTGCACTGTGTAAAGTTAGGCTGCACTGTTTAATGCTAGCCTGCACTGTATAAAGCTAGCCTGCACTGTGTAAAGCTAGCTCGCATTGTGTAAAGCTCGCCTGCACAGTTTAAACACAGCCTGTGCAGTTTAAAGCTAGCTTCCACTGTATAAAGCTAGCCTGTGCTATGTAAAGCTAGCCTGCACTGTGTAAAGCTAGCCTGCACTGTGTAAAGCTATCCTGCACTGTGTAAAGCTAGCCCGTATTGTGTAAAGCTCTCCTGCGCAGTTTAAAGCCAGCCTGTGCAGTTCAAAGCTAGCTTGTGCTGTGTAAAGCTTGCCTGTGCTATGTAAAGCTAGCCTGCACTGTGTAAATCTAGGCTGCACTGTTTAAAGCTAGCCTGCACTGTGTAAAGCTAGCCTGCATGGTTAAGCTAGCCTGCACTGTTTAAAGGTTCCTGCACTGTGTAATGCTAGCCTGCACTGTGTAAAGCTAGTCTGCACTGTTTCAGCTAGCCTGCGCAGTTCAAAGCTTCCTACACTGCGTAAAGCTAGCCGGCGCAGTTTAAATCTAGCCTGCGCTGTGTAAAACTAGCCTGCACAGTTTAAAGCTAGGCTGCACTGTGTAAAGCTAGCCTGCACTGTTCAAAGCTAGCCTGCAGTGGTTAAGCTAGCCTGCACTGTTTAAAACTTCCTGCACAATATAAAGCTAGCCTGCATTGTGTAAAGCTAGCCTGTGCATTTTAAAGCTTCCTGCGCTGTGTAAAGCTAGCCCGCATTCTGTAAAGGTCCCCTGCGCAGTTTAAAGCTAGGCTGTGCAGTTTAAAGCTAGCTTGCGCTGTGTAAAGCTAGCCTTCACTGTGTAAAGCTAGCCTGCGCAGTTTAAAGCTTCCCGCACTGTTTAAGCTAGCCTGCACTGTTTAGGCTTACTGCACTGTGTAAAGCTAGCCTGCACTGTGTAAAGCTATCCTGCACTGTGTAAAGCTAGCCCGTATTGTGTAAAGCTAGCCTGCGCATTTTAAAGCCAGCCTGTGCAGTTTAAAGCTAACTTGTGCTGTGTAAAGCTAGCCTGCGCTATGTAAAGCTTGGTTGCACTGTGTAAAGCTAGCCTGCACTGTGTAAAGCTAGCCTGCAGTGGTTAAGCTAGCCTGCACTGTTTAAACCTTCCTGCACTGTGTAAAGCCTGCCTGCGCTGTGTAAAGCTAGTCTGCGCTGTTTCAGCTAGCCTGCGCAGTTCAAAGCTTCCTACACTGTGCAAAGCTATCCTGGACTGTGTAAAGCTATCCCACATTGGGTAAAGCTAGCCTGCGCATTTTAAAGCCAGCCTGTGCAGTTTAAAGCTAGCTTGCGCTGTGTAAAGCTTGCCTGTGCTATGTAAAGCTAGCCTGCACTGTGTAAAGTTAGGCTGCACTGTTTAATGCTAGCCTGCACTGTATAAAGCTAGCTTGCACTGTGTAAAGCTAGCTCGCATTGTGTAAAGCTCGCCTGCACAGTTTAAACACAGCCTGTGCAGTTTAAAGCTAGCTTCCACTGTATAAAGCTAGCCTGTGCTATGTAAAGCTAGCCTGCACTGTGTAAAGCTAGCCTGCACTGTGTAAAGCTATCCTGCACTGTGTAAAGCTAGCCCGTATTGCGTAAAGCTCTCCTGCGCAGTTTAATGCCAGCCTGTGCAGTTCAAAGCTAGCTTGTGCTGTGTAAAGCTTGCCTGCGCTATGTAAAGCTAGCCTGCACTGTGTAAATCTAGGCTGCACTGTTTAAAGCTAGCCTGCACTGTGTAAAGATAGCCTGCATGGTTAAGCTAGCCTGCACTGTTTAAAGCTTCCTGCACTGTGTAAAGCTAGCCTGCACTGTGTAAAGCTAGTCTGCACTGTTTCAGCTAGCCTGCGCAGTTCAAAGCTTCCTACACTGCATAAAGCTAGCCTGCGCAGTTTAAATCTAGCCTGCGCTGTGTAAAACTAGCCTGCACAGTTTAAAGCTAGGCTGCACTGTTTAAAGCTAGCCTGCACTGTTCAAAGCTAGCCTGCAATGGTTAAGCTAGCCTGCACTGTTTAAAACTTCCTGCACAATATAAAGCTAGCCTGCATTGTGTAAAGCTAGCCTGTGCATTTTAAAGCTTCCTGCGCTGTGTAAAGCTAGCCCGCATTCTGTAAAGGTCCCCTGCGCAGTTTAAAGCTAGGCTGTGCAGTTTAAAGCTAGCTTGCGCTGTGTAAAGCTAGCCTTCACTGTGTAAAGCTAGCCTGAGCAGTTTAAAGCTTCCCGCACTGTTTAATCTAGCCTGCACTGTTTAGGCTTACTGCACTGTGTAAAGCTAGCCTGCACTGTGTAAAGCTATCCTGCACTGTGTAAAGCTAGCCCGTATTGTGTAAAGCTAGCCTGCGCATTTTAAAGCCAGCCTGTGCAGTTTAAAGCTAGCTTGCGCTGTGTAAAGCTTGCCTGTGCTATGTAAAGCTAGCCTGCACTGTGTAAAGTAAGGCTGCACTGTTAATGCTAGCCTGCACTGTGTAAAGCTAGCCTGCAGTTGTTCAGCTAGCCTGCACTGTTTAAAGTTTCCTGCATTGTGTAAAGCCTGCCTGCACTGTGTAAAGCTAGTCTGCGCTGTTTAAGCTAGACTGCGCTGTGTAAAGCTTGTCTGCGCAGTTTAAAGCTAGCCTGCGCTGTGTAAAACTAGCCTGCACTATTTAAAGGTCGCCTGCACTGTGTAAAGCTAGCCCGCATTGTGTAAATCTCGCCTGCGCAGTTTAAAGCAAGCCTGTGCAGTTTAAAGCTAGCTTGCGCTGTGTAAAGCTAGCCTGTGCTATGTAAAGCTAGCCTGCACTGTGTAAAGCTAGGCTGCACTGTTTAAAGCTAGCCTGCACTGTGTAAAGCTAGCCTGCAGTGGTTAAGCTAGCCTGCACTGTTTAAAGCTTCCTGCACTGTGTAAAGCTAGTCTGCGCTGTTTCAGCTCGCCTGCGCAGTTCAAAGCTTCCTACACTGTATAAAGCTAGCCTGCGCAGTTTAAAGCTATCCTGCGCTGTGTTATACTAGCCTGCACTGTTTAAAGGTCGCCTGCACTGTGTAAAGCTAGCCCGCATTGTGTAAAGCTCGCCTGCGCAGTTTAAAGCCAGCCTGTGCAGTTTAAAGCTAACTTGTGCTGTGTAAAGCTAGCCTGCGCTATGTAAAGCTTGGTTGCACTGTGTAAAGCTAGCCTGCACTGTGTAAAGCTAGCCTGCAGTGGTTAAGCTAGCCTGCACTGTTTAAAGCTTTCTGCACTGTGTAAAGCTAGCCTGCACTGTGTAAAGATATCCTGCACTCTGTAAAGCTTGCCTGCGCAGTTTAAAGCCAGCCTGGGCAATTTAAAGCTAGCTTGCGCTGTATAAAGCTAGCTTGCGCTGTGTAAAGATAGCCTGTGCTGTGTAAAGCTAGCCTGAACTGTTTAAAGCTAGCCTGCACTGTTTAAAGCGTCTTGCACTGTGTAAAGCTAGCCTGCACTGTTTAAAGCTTCCTGCACTGTGTAAAGCTAGCCTGTACTGTTTAAAGCTCACCTGCACTGTGTAAAGCTAGCCTGCATTGTGTAAAGCTAGCCTGTGCAGTTTAAAGCTTCCTGCACTATGTAAAGCTAGCCTGCACTTTGTAAAGCTAGCCCGCATTCTCTAAAGGTCCCTGCGCAGTTTAAAGCTAGCCTGTGCAGTTTAAAGCTAGCTTGCGCTGCGTAAAGCTAGCCTGCACTGTGTAAAGCTAGCCTGCGCAGTTTAAAGCTTCCCGCACTGTTTAAGCTAGCCTGCACTGTTTAGGCTCTCCTGCACTGTGTAAAGCTAGCCTACACTGTGTAAAGCTATCCTGCACTGTGTAAAGCTAGCCCGCATTGTGTAAAGCTCGCCTGCGCAGTTTGAAGCCAGCCTGTGCAATTTAAAGCTAGCTTGCGCTGTGTAAAGCTAGCCTGCACTGTGTAAAGCTAGGCTGCATTGTTTCAAGCTAGCCTGCACTGCTCAAAGCTAGCCTGCAGTGGTTAAGCTAGCCTGCAATGTTTAAAGCTTCCTGCACTGCGTAATGCTAGCCTGCACTGTGTAAAGCTAGTCTGCGCTGTTTCAGATAGCCTGTGCAGATCAAAGCTTCCTACACTGTGTAAAGTTAGCCTGCGCAGTTTAAAGCTAGCCTGCACTGTGTAAAACTAGCCTGCACTGTTTAAAGCTTCTTGCACTGTTTAAAGCTAGGCTGCACTGTTCAAAGCTAGCCTGCAGTGGTTAAGATAGCCTGCACTGTTTAAAGCTTCCTGCACTGTGTAAAGCTAGCCTGCATTGTGTAAAGCTAGCCTGTGCAGTTTAAAGCTTCCTGCACTGTGGAAAGCTAGCCTGCGCTGTGTAAAGCTAGCCAGCATTGTGTAAAGCTAGCCTGCGCAGTTTAAAGCTTCCCGCACTGTTTAAGCTAGCCTGCACTGTTAAGGCTTCCTGCACTGTGTAAAGCTATCCTGCACTGTGTTAAGCTAGCCCGCATTATGTAAAGCTCGCCTGCACAGTTTAAAGCCAGCCTGTGCAGTGTAAAGCTAGCTTGCGCTGTGTAAAGCTTGCCTGTGCTATGTAAAGCTACCCTGCACTGTTTAAAGCTAGACTGCACTGTGTAAAGCTATCCTGCACTGTGTAAAGCTAGCCCGTATTGTGTAAAGCTCGCCTGCGCAGTTTAAAGCCAGCCTGTGCAGTTTAAAGCTAGCTTGCGCTGTTTAAAGCTTACCTGTGCTATGTAAAGCAGCCTGCACTGTGTAAATCTAGGCTGCACTGTTTAAAGCTAGCCTGCACTGTGTAAAGCTAAGCTGCACTGTTTAAATCTATCCTGCACTGCGTAAAGCTAGCCTGCGCAGTTTAAAGCTAGCCTGCGCTGTGTAAAACTAGCCTGCACTGTTTAAAGCTAGGCTGCACTGTTTAAAGCTAGGCTGCACTGTTCAAAGCTAGCCTGCAGTGGTTAAGCTAGCCTGCACTGTTTAAACCTTCCTGCACTGTGTAAAGCTAGCCTGCACTGTGTAAAGCTAGTCTTCAATGTTTAAAGCTAGGCTGCACTGTTCAAAGCTAGCCTGCAGTGGTGAAACTAGCCTGCACAGTTTAAAGCTAGCCTGTGCAGTTTAAAGCTAGCTTGCGCTGTGTAAAGCTAGCCTTCACTGTGTAAAGCTAGCCTGCGCGGTTTAAAGCTTCCCGCACTGTTTAGGCTTCCTGCACTGTGTAAAGCTAGCTTGCACTGTGTAAAGCTATCCTGCACTGTGTAAAGCTAGTCCGCATTGTGTAAAGCTAGCCTGCACAGTTTAAAGCCAGCCTGTGCAGTTTAAAGCTAGCTTGCGCTGTGTAAAGCTTGCCTGTGCTATGTAAAGCTAGCCTGCACTGTGTAAAGTTAGGCTGCACTATTTAAAGCTAGCCTGCACTGTGTAAAGCTAGCCTGCAGTGGTGAAGCTAGCCTGCACTGTTTAAAGCTTCCTGCACTTATAAAGCCTGCCTGCACTGTGTAAAGCTAGTCTGCGCTGTTTCATCTAGCCTGCGCAGTTCAAAGCTTCCTACACTGTGTAAAGCTAGCCTGCGCAGTTTAAAGCTAGCCTGCGCTGTGTAAAACTAGCCTGCACTGTTTAAAGGTCGCCTGCACTGTGTAAAGCTAGCCCGCATTGTGTAAAGCTCGTCTGCACAGTTTAAAGCCAGCCTGTGCAGTTTAAAGCTAGCTTGCGCTGTGTAAAGCTAGCCTGTGCTATGTAAAGCTAGCCTGCACTATGTAAAGCTAGCCTTCAGTGGTTAAGCTAGCCTGCACTGTTTAAAGCATCCTGCACTGTTTAAAGCTAGTCTGCGCTGTTTCAGCTCGCCTGCGCAGTTCAAAGCTACCTACGCAGTGTAAAGCTAGGAGACGCAGTTTAAAGCTAGCCTGAGCTGTGTAAAACTAGCCTGCCTTGTTTAAAGTTTGCCTGCACTGTGTAAAGCTAGCCCGCATTGTGTAAAGCTCGCCTGCGCGTTTAAAGCCAGCCTTTGCAGTTTAAAGCTAACTTGTGCTGTGTAAAGCTAGCCTGTGCTATGTAAAGCTAGGCTGCATGTGTAAAGCTAGCCTGCACTGTGTAAAGCTAGCCTGCACTGTGTAAAGCTATCCAGCACTCTGCAAAGCTCACCTGCGCAGTTTGAAGCCAGCCTGGGCAGTTTAAAGCTAGCTTGCGCTGTGTAAAGCTAGCTTGCGCTGTGTAAAGATAGCCTGTGCTGTGTAAAGCTAGCCTGCACTGTTTAAAGCCTCCTGCACTGTGTAAAGCTAGCCTGCATTGTGTAAAGCTAGCCTGTGCAGTTTAAAGCTTCCTGCACTATGTAAAGCTAGCCTGCGCTGTGTAAAGCAAGCCCGCATTCTGTAACGGTCCCCTGCGCAGTTTAAAGCTAGCCTGTGCAGTTTACAACTAGCTTGCGCAGCGTAAAGCTAGCCTGCACTGTGTAAAGCTAGCCTGCGCAGTTTGAAGCTTCCCACACTGTTTAATCTAGCCTGCACTGTTTAGGCTCTCCTGCACTGTGTAAAGCTAGCCTGAACTGTGTAAAGCTATGCTGCACTGTGTCAAGCTAGCCCGCATTGTGTAAAGCTCGCCTGCGCAGTTTAAAGCCAGCCTGTGCAGTTTAAAGCTAGCTTGCGCTGTGTAAAGCTAGCCTGTGCTACGTAAAGCTAGCCTGCACTGTGTAAAGCTAGGCTGCACTGTTTAATGCTAGCCTGCATTGTTCAAAGCTAGCCTGCAGTGGTTAAGCTAGCCTGCACTGTTTAAAGCTTCCTGCACTGTGTAATGCTAGCCTGCACTGTGTAAAGCTAGTCTGCGCTGTTTCAGATAGCCTGAGCAGTTCAAAGCTTCCTACACTGCGTAAAGCTACCCTGCGCAGTTTAAAGCTAGCCTGCACTGTGTAAAACTATCCTGCACTGTTTAAAGCTAGGCTGCACTATTTAAATCTAGGCTGCACTGTTCAAAGCTAGCATGCAGTGGTTAAGCTAGCCTGCACTGTTTAAAGCTTCCTGCACTGTGTAAAGCTAGCCTGCATTGTGCAAAGCTAGCCTGTGCAGTTTAAAGCTTCCTGCACTGTGTAAAGCTAGCCTGCGCTGTGTAAAGCTAGCCCGCGTTCTGTAAAGGTCCCCTGCACAGTTTAAAGCTAGCCTGTGCAGTTTAAAGCTAGCTTGCGCTGTGTAAAGCTAGCCTGCTCTGTGTAAAGCTAGCCTGCGCAGTTTAAAGCTTCCCGCACTGTTTAAGCTAGCCTACACTGTTAAGGCTTCCTGCACTGTGTAAAGCTATCCTGCACTGTGTAAAGCTAGCCCGCATTGTGTAAAGCTCGCCTGCGCAGTTTAAAGCCAGCCTGTGCAGTTTAAAGCTAGCTTGCGCTGTGTAAAGCTTGCCTGTGCTATGTAAAGCAAGCCTGCACTGTGTAAAGCTAGGCTACACTGTTTAAAGCTAGCCTGCACTGTGTAAAGCAAGCCTGCAGTGGTTAAGCTAGCCTGCACTGTTTAAAACTATCCTGCACTGTGTAAAGCTAGCCTACACTGTGTAAAGCTAGCCCGCATTCTGTAAAATTCGCCTGCGCAGTTTAAAACTAGCCAGCGCAGTTTAAAGCTTCCCGCACTGTTTAAGCTAGACTGTACTGTTTAGGCTTCCTGCACTGTGTAAAGCTAGGCTGCACTGTGTAAAGCTAGGCTGCACTGTTTAAAGCTAGGCTGCACTGTTCAAAGCTAGCCTGCGGTGGTTAAGCTAGCCTGCGCAGTTCAAAGCTTCCTACACTGCGTAAAGCTAGACCGCGCAGTATAAAGCTAGCCTGCGCTGTGTAAAACTAGCCTGCACTGTGTAAAGCTAGGCTGCACTGTTTAAAGCTAGGCTGCACTGTTCAGAGCTAGCCTGCAGTGGTTAAGCTAGCCTGCACTGTTTGAAGCTTCCTGCACTTTATAATGCTAGCCTGCACTGAGTAAAACTAGTCTGCACTGTTTCAGCTAGCCTGCGCAGTTCAAAGCTTCCTACACTGCGTTAAGATAGCCTGCGCAGTTTAAAGCTAGCCTGCGCTGTGTAAAACTAGCCTGCACTGTTTAAAGCTAAGCTGCACTGTTTAAAGCTAGCCTGCACTGTGTAAAGCTAGCCTGCAGTGGTTAAGCTAGCCTGCACTGTTTAAACCTTCCTGCACTGTGTAAAGCCTGCCTGCACTGTGTAAAGCTAGTCTGCGCTGTTTCAGCTAGCCTGCGCAGTTCAAAGCTTCCTACACTGTGTAAAGCTAGCCTGCGCAGTTTAAAGCTAGCCTGCGCTGTGTAAAGCTAGGCTGCACTGTTTAAAGCTAGCCTGCACTGTTTAAAGCTAGCCTGCAGTGGTTAAGCTAGCCTGCACTGTTTAAACCTTCCTGCACTGTGTAAAGCCTGCCTGCACTGTGTAAAGCTAGTCTGCGCTGTTTCAGCTAGCCTGCGCAGTTCAAAGCTTCCTACACTGTGTAAAGCTAGCCTGCGCAGTTTAAAGCTAGCCTGCGCTGTGTAAAGCTAGGCTGCACTGTTTAAAGCTAGCCTGCACTGTTTAAAGCTAGCCTGCAGTGGTTAAGCTAGCCTGCACTGTTTAAACCTTCCTGCACTGTGTAAAGCCTGCCTGCACTGTGTAAAGCTAGTCTGCGCTGTTTCAGCTAGCCTGCGCAGATCAAAGCTTCCTACACTGTGTAAAGCTAGCCTGCGCAGTTTAAAGCTAGCCTGCATTGTTTAAAGCTAGCCTGCGCTGTGTAAAGCTAGCCTGTGCTATGTAAAGCTAGCCTGCACTGTGTAAAGCTAGCCTGCACTGTGTAAAGCTAGCCTGCACTGTTTAAAGCTTCCTGCACTGTTTAAAGCTTCCTGCACTGTGTAAAGCCTGCCTGCACTGTGTAAAGCTAGTCTGCGCTGTTTCAGCTAGCCTGCGCAGTTCAAATCTTCCTACACTCTGTAAAGCTAGCCTGCATAGTTTAAAGCTAGCCTGCACTGTTTAAAGCTAGGCTGCACTGTTTAAAGCTAGCCTGCACTGTTTAAAGCTAGCCTGCACTGTTTAAGCTAGCCTGCACTGTTTAAAGCTTCCTGCACTGTGTAAAGCTAGCCTGCACTCTGTAAATCTAGTCTGCGCTGTTTCAGCTAGCCTGCGCAGTTCAAAGCTTCCTACACGCTGTAAAGCTAGCCTGCGTAGTTTAAAGCTAGCCTGCACTGTTTAAAGCTAGCCCGCACTGTGTAAAGCTAGCCTACACTGTTTAAAGCTCCCTGCACTGTTTAAAGCTAGCCCGTATTGTGTAATGCTCGCCTGCATGGTTTAAAGCCAGCCTGTACAGTTTAAAGCTAGCTTGCGCTGTGTAAAGCTAGGCTGCACTGTTTAAAGCTAGCCTGCACTGTGTAAAACTAGCCTGCACTGTGTAAAGCTAGCCTGCACTGTGGACAGCTAGCCTGCACTGTTTAAAGCTTCCTGCACTGTTTAAAGCTAGCCCGCATTGTGTAAAGCTCGCCTGCATGGTTTAAAGCCAGCCTGTGCAGTTTAAAGCTAGCTTGCGCTGTGTAAAGCTAGCCTGTGCTATGTAAAGCTAGCCTGCACTGTGTAAAGCTAGGCTGCACTGTTTAAAGCTAGCCTGCACTGTGTAAAGCTAGCCTGCACTGTGTAAAGCTAGCCTGCATTGTGTAAAGTTATCCTGCACTGTGTCAAGCTCATCTGCACTGTGCAAAACTAGCAAGCATCTTTTAAAGGGGATATGTGTTATGACTGTAGTCGGTACTGGGAGTCATGGTTGAAGAGAATTTTACTTGAGAAGGACTAAGTAATGGCACAACAGTGGAGAGAATAGGTTACAAGGTGTGCGCAGGAGTGGTTTGCAATAGATGTCTTGCTAGAGGATTTGGTGACAAAGCAATGCCCTGTATTCACATCATGGAAGGATGCCCTCCAGATACACAGTCAAAAGACACTGGGAGCTGCGACGACCTATTTGCCGTTCCACAAGAAGTTCAGTAACCTCGCACAAGTAGTCAAAGTCAATGAATACACCTTGAAATGACATACCCTATCACTGCAACAGTAGCCTCAATCACCACATGCCCATTACTCACTTGTATCTCTATCAATCAAGACTCAAAGCTAAAATTCAGATGCTTCACCTCACCCTCACACACTGAGCAGTTCTACAAGCCACACACCCGCATCTTACATGTTACGCCCACTGCTAGCTTTAACCATGACAGGCACATCATCCAATCTGATTGCTCCACATACACTGTAATCATTTTCTCTCTTGCAGGATAAAGTGGTACCCAGCAGAGGTAGCAGGAACTAACCAGGGACGGGCAGGCATGACTGCACATCCTTATCCCTATGGAGGAGAAGTTGCAACCATTATTGGGCTGCCCTTTGAAAAGGCCATGGTTAGCTGAGGAGCTGAAACCATTGAAAATGATATTGTCATACCACATCCTTCTCACATCACACTTCCCCTTATGATTTACAAGCTGCAGATGATGTAACCAAGGGAAGGATTTTCCCTTTGGTGGGCAGGCACAGCAAGCAGGCCCAGGAGCACCCGCGCATTGGCCCACCATCGTGATCAGGCCCCGACTGCGATTTCATGCTGGCTGGCCAATTAACATGAATTGCATGCTGAAATGGTCAGCGCTACCTGGGTGGGTGGGGGGAGGAGGGCGGGCACAGAAGTCAGTGCATGCACGTGGGTAGGCTCCCAAAAATCCCTCTGAAGGCACAGAGCTGCCTCAGGGAGCTGAAGATTTATAACATTAAAAATAAAGTTTTAAAAATTAAGGTAAACATGTCCCCTCATGTGACTCTGTCACATGAGCAGGGACATGTTAGCAATGAGGTTTAAACATTTTTATTTTATTTTTAATTAACATTGGAAATTTCATCCTGCCCGTGGATGAGGTTTCCTCAAAAATCCAAAGGTCGCTTGGCCTTTTCGCCCACCCGCCAACCACAAGGTTGGACGGGCAGGGAAAAATTCTATTTAATTAATGAATTAATGGGCTTACCAACCCTCTCAATTGGCGACAGGCGCACTGTCAACTCCCTCCCACATGCGCCTGTCGACCGAAATATCGCATGCTATTTTTGTCCCATTCGAGTCAGGCACTGCTCGCCCAAGGAGAGAAAAATTCTGCCCTTTGCATATCTTACTCTCCCCTCCCCAATGTATCTCTTACTCCCCCATGCCCACCTTCCTCACCTCAACCCTACTATTGTGTGTTTTTCCTTTCAGACACCCAAGTAATGCAACCTTGGCAGGCAGTGGAGGAACACCAAGAATAGTAATGATAAAGACACAGTTGGTAGGTGGAAAGTTGTTGGACCTCCATTGAGGGCTCTTGAGCAGCTCTACCTGTAGAATGTCCAGCTGCAGAATGTCATACCTTAGCAGCCCATGTGACAATCAGGCCCAGATCGGTTGAGCGTATAGCATGGGGATAGGCATGCTCTCAAGCTGAGAGGGCAGAACATTTGCCTCTTCCATGGAACCTATGCCACTTTCATGGGACTGCATCTTAGCACTGAACCTTTACATGTCAGTGGTGGCTCATTTGGTAATGCTGCCACCTCAGGGTCAAAGGTGTGTTTACGTCCCACTCACGAGATAATCTAGGCTGACATTGTAATACAGGAATGGGGGAATGCCACACTTACAAGGATGTTGCCTTTTTGTTGAGACATTAAAATGGAGCCCAGTCTGCCCTCTCAGATGGACATAAAAGATTCCATGGCATAACTTGAAGAAAAATATTTATCCCTCCCCCAACATCACTAAATCAGATTATCTGGCCATTATTATATTGCTGTTTGTGGATTGCTTTCAGTGTGCAAATTAGCCACTACATTTTCTACATTGTAACAGTGACTGCACTTTAACAATTTATTTCCTTGGCTAGAAAACATTTTGGGATATCTGAGGTCATGAAGGTTCTATAAAAATGCAAGCCTTTCTTATACTAGCTAATATTTAGTTAGTTGAGAATAGTGAAAGGACCATTTTTATAGGTCTATAATAGAGGTTGTTTTACTGTCATTCCCAATATTTAATTTGTATTACACAATGCTGTTTATTGCAAAATTGTATACATAATGTAGACAGATCATTGAAAAATTAACAAAAGACATTTAAGAAATTCTTTTCAGGACGGATTATCTTTTTCTCATTTAACTATTTTTTTTGTTAAGATGTTCCTCACTTTATGCTGATTTTTTTTTAGTTAAAATATGATGAATAGTTCAATTCATAGCCGTCTGCTCCTGGAATCAAGCCAGTTTCTGTCTTGTTTAATCAAATCAGAAATTACAGCAAAATGACTGTCCCACTTTTGGCAAATGCATTCTAGGGTTAGCTCTATGAGATATAGGGTCCTCCAGATGACTAACTCAATGTAAATATGCCCTCATTATAACCTTAAGTAGTGCATATTTTTCCAAGCCTTTTATCCTGGAATGATCACATGATGTCTCTAATCCATTGGGCCTGCTGCATTGTTGAATGGACTTCGCAGCTGTTCTAAAAATGTATTCTTTGACAGGGTTTGGGCATCGCTATCTAGGCCAGTATTTATTGCCCATCCCTAACTGCCTTGAGAAGGAGGTGCTGACCCACCTTCTTGAACTGCTGCAGTCCATGTTGTGTAGGTACACCCACAGTGCTGTTAGGAAGGGAGTTCCAGGATTTTGACCCAGCGACAGTGAAGGAACAGTGATAAGCCAGGATGATGTGTAGCTTGGCGGGGGAGTTGCAGGTGGTAGTGTTCCCATGCATTTGCTGCCCTTGCCCTTCCAGGTGATGGAGGCCACAGGTTTGGAAAGTGCTGTTGAAAGAACCTTGGTGAGCTGATGCAGTGCATCTTGTATATGATGCACACTGATGCCACTCTGCATCAGTGGTGAATGGAGTGAATGTTTAAGATGGTGGATAGGTTGCCAATCAAGCAGGCTGCTTTGTCCTGGATGGTGTCAAGCTTCTTGAGTGTTGTAGGAGCTGCACTCATCCAGGCAAGTGGAGCATTTCATCATATTCCTGACTTATGCTTTGTAGATGGTAGACAGGCTTTGGGGATTCAGGAGGTGAGTTACTCACTACAGATTTCCCAACATCTGACCTCCTCTTGTAGCCACAGTATTTGTATGGCTGGGAATGTTGAACTGTAAAATATTTTCTGCAACTTTACATGGATTTATGTCACAATCAAGTTCAGGCAGTTCAGATATATATCAGTTAAGGAGAATGCTTGCAAGCCAGATGGTCATCACAGTGTAAACTGGGTGGCGACAAAAACAACACTGAAATTGCTAGATCCTTAATAGCACCTCACAACTTCTAGCATCAGAGAATGAGAATCACAATGAATTTGTTCAGCATTCTTAAGGCTCTGCGAAAACTAAACAGCGAGAAGTTCAAAGTGAACGTAATATGGTAGATCATCCTGTGCATTGTGAAAAAAATGGTCTGAGTTCTTTATTATAATCAGTACTCTTCACATGTGGAAAAGCTGGAGAACTCTGCCAAAGTACAAAAGGCAAGAAAGTCCATTCATCCCACCTTAGTCTATATAATGAGAAACACAGTCCAATACTTAATAACATCAAAGTATTTCCAGGATTTTTAGTCCTGCAACTTCACCAAAAGTCCAATCTATGTGTTGATCATTCATATTATGAAGAACTTCCTGATGTTAGTCAAAATTTGTCTTTTACCAGTTCCACCCTGTGACCCTTTTTGTGACTTCCATGATTTAATTTGAACTGCTGTTCTGGAGTTATCTTTTAGATACTGTTGACTACCTTTTATACTGCTTCAGGGCCACTTGTCATTCAGTCAGCTCCCTTCAAAGCTGAAAAGTTCACTTTCTCCAATATCTTTGATAATAACATGAGAAAATCTACAGCACAAAAACACTATTCAGCTCAGCTCCCTTCAGAGTCCGCGTATGATCATTCATTCATTCAGCTGATTGTTGTGGCTGCACTCAAGATCCCTCTCCAATTATTCTATCGATAACTTCCCTCCCAGTCCTCTTGTTATCCCATTGCTTTAGAGAACATTACTTTCCTTCCTCAACCTCTCCTGAGAGAAAACAAAATAAAGCAGCGCTTTTAAAGAAATAAAGAAGTAAAAAGAATTGCATTTATACAGAGCTTTTCATGACCACAGAACATCCCAAGCACCCTATAGCTTGAAGTGTAGTCACTGTTGCAAAACACAGCAGGCAATTTGCCCACATCAAATTGCTGGAAGGGTGATAATAGCAAGATTTTCTTTTAATTGAAGTTGGTTGAGGGATAAATATTGGCCAGGACACCAGGGAGAACATTCCTACTTTTCTTTGAAATGGTTCACCTGGGAGGGCAGATGGAGCATCAGTTCATCTGAAGGGCAGCATATCTGGCAGTGCAGCTCTCCCTCAGTATTGCATCGAGGTGTCAGTCTGAATAACGTGCTCAAGTTTCTGGACCCTCAACCTTCCAATTCAGAGTGCTACTATTGAGCTAAGGTTAACATTTTAGTACCACACTAACCCTCAGTCATCCTCCTTCTCAACTGATATGGATTCAGCTCTTTGTGAAGATGCCAATGGATTATTTGGAGCAATCTCAAGGCTTTTCTCTGTATTGCATTCAAACCTTGAATGTCCCCTTGTGTCTCCATGGCCAGGACTGGATACTCAAAGTATTGTGCAGTTGAAGCTTGACTTTGTCTGGCTTGTAGTCCTTGTCCAGTTAAACACTACATTTGCTTTGTTACATACTCGACCACAGTGATGGATGATTTCATGGTAGGCAGATTTTTCTTATCCGGAGAGTTGCACTCCATGGCCTTGGCTCGAACACTTCTGTGGGTTCCCACCTACACTGGTCTACTGAACTGAATCAGTATCAGTACTTTCAGGGTAGAGGAAGGGGGGGCAGCAGGAATTTCAGCAGAAGTTGCTTTTACTTTACAGAGAAATTACTGAGTGAAGAAGTTTCTCCTCATCTCAGTCCTAAATGGCCTAGCCCATATCCTGAGACTGTGACCCCTTGTTCTAGACCCCACTCCCAGCCAGAGAAAACATCATCCCTGCATCTAGTCAGTCCAGCTGTGTCCAAATTTTATACGTTTCAATGAGGTCCCCTCTCATTCTTCTAAACTCCAGTGAATACAGGCCTAGTCGGCCCAATCTCTCCTCATAAGACAATCCTACCATCCCAAGAATCAGTCTGGTGAACCTTCACTACACTCCCTCTATGCCAAGCATATCCTTTCTTAGGTAAGGAGACCCAAACTGCACACAATACTCCAGGTGTGGTCTCATCAACACCCTGTATAGCTGCTATAAGACATCCTTGCTCCTGTACTCAAGTCCTTTCGCAATGAAGCCAACATACCATTTGCCTTCTTAATTGCTTACTGCACCTGCATGCTTGCTTTCAGTGATTGGTATACAAGGACACACAGGTCCCTTTGTACATTAACATTTCCCAATCTAGCACCATATAAATAATGTAAATAATACTCTGCCTTTCTGTTTTTTCTACCAAAGTGGACGACTTCACACTTATCCACATTATAGTGCACCTGCCATGTATTTGCCCATTCACTCAACTTGTCTAAATCACCTTGAAGCTTCTTAACACCCTCCTCATTGCTCACATTCCCATCAAGTTTCATGTTGTCAGCAAACTTGAAAATATTACATTTGGTTCCTACATTCAAATCATTGATATATATTGTGAATATCTGGGGCCCAAACACTGATCCCTCTGGTATCCCACTAGTCACTGCCTGCCACTCTGAGAAAGACCCATTTATTCCTACTCTATTTCTTGCCTGCTAACCAATTCTCAATCCATGTCAATATATTACCCTCAATCCCATGTGTTTTAATTTTGCACACCAACCTCTAATATGGGACTTTATCAAAAGTTTTCTGAAACTCCAAATACGCCACATCCACAGGTTCTCCTTATCTATGTTGCTAATTACATCCTCAAAAAACTCCAGTAGGTTTGTCAAACCTTTCATAAACCCCTGCTGACTCTGTCTAATCCCACTGATATTTTGTAAATGTCCTATTATCACATCCTTTATAATAGACCCTAGCATTTTCCCTACAATTGATGTTAGGCTAGCCGGTCTATAATTCCCTGTTTTCTCCCTCCCTCCTTTTTTAAATATTGGGGTTACATTTGCCATCCAGAATCTACAGAGTTTTGGAAGGTGACAACCAACACATCCATTATTTCCAATGCCACCTCCTTTAGTACACGGGGATGTAGATTATCAGGCCCTTGGGATTTATCAGCTTTCGGTCCCATTAATTTCTCCGGCACTATTGTTTCAGTAATACTAATTTTCTTCAATTCCTCCTTCTCACTAGACTCTTGGTTCCCTAGCATTTCTGGGAAGTTATTTGTGTCCTCCTCTGTGAAGACAGAACTAAAGTCGTTGTTTAATTGCTCTCCCATTTCCTTGCTTTCAATTTATAAATTCTCCCGTTCAGTACCAGAGTTTAGGGCAGCAGAAGGCAAGGCCCCAGTGGTAGAGCAATTAAAATTGAATATGCTCAAGGGACCGGAATTGGAGGAGTATATCGGAGGGTTTTAGGGCCAGAGGAGATTACAGAGACATCTCATCAGATACTCTGTCAAACACTACTGGGAACTAAAATTTTGGGATCTTTCTTATTGAAAAGCAGTTGAATATGTTATTTGTTGTTAGGGATAGTGGATGCATTGGTTTTCCCCAGGGTTGGAAAGCAACAAACATAACCTCACTGCTTAAGAAAGGAGGAAGAGAGAAAATAGGAAACTATAGGCCAATAGGCCTTGCGTGAATAGTGAGTAAAATGTTAAAATCTATTGTTCGGGACATTGTCACTTCAAAAATCATAATATGATTAAGCAGCATCAACACAGATTTATCAAAGGGAAATTGTGCTTGAGAAAGCTGTTAGAGTTTTTTGAGGATATAATCCACAAGTTGGATAACTGGCACTTATTGGATGTTGTGTATTTGGATTTTCAAAGGGCATTCAAAAAGGTTATTACACAAAATTGGGACTTGGAATTGGAGAAAATATATTAGCTTGAATTGAGGATTGCCTAATAGACAGAAAATAAAGAGTAGGAGTAAATGGGACATTTTTAGATGGGCTGTAAGTAGCAGGGCACCACAAGGATTTGTACCTAAGCTATTTACAATCGATATTCATGACTTTGGTGAGGGAACTGAGTGTCACGTATCTAAGTTTGCTGATGATACAAAGTTAGATGGGAAAATAAGAGGAGGAGGATGCAAATATATATCAATAAAGCCTTGGGTCCAGATGAACTAACTCTCTGGATCTTAATGTTAGCAGCTGGTGAACTGGCTCCAATATTGACCTATCTTTTCAAGAGCCAATCAACACCAGCTACTTACCAGACCAGTGGAGATAGGCTAACATCTGAGGCATATTCAAAAAAGGGGATAAAAGTCAGCCAGAAACCTACAGACCAGTATCTCTCAGCTGAGAATGCTTGAATATATTGTTCATTCTCATGTCATGAAGCACTTTGAAGCTCATAATATCTTAGTGGATAGTCAGCATGGTTTTCAAATCTGCCAAAACACATCTTTTACTGACTGTTGATGACCTAGCTTCAAGTCTTGAAAGCGATGAAATGACTCACATGGTAATTTTGAATTTCTCAAAATCTTTTGACAAAGTTCTCCATGAGAAGCTCTTGTTCAAACTTCACTGCTACGGAATCAGGGGAGCATTATTAAATAGGATTCAGCACTTCTTAACCAGCAGACAAAGTGTGGTGTATGATGGTGAATGACGTTGTCTCTCTTAGAGAAATCCTGTCTGGAGTGCCGTGGGGAACTGTGTTGAGATCCTTTTTCTTCCTGACATACAAAAACAGTCTTCCCAATAAGTTAAAAAAAGGATATGTGACTATTTGCAGAAGACTGCATGATCCATGCATCAGGGAAAAATTACGATCATATTAAATAATTGCATGATGAGCTGATGGAATTGCAAAAATGGCAGAACCAATGAGAGATGGCATTCCATGCCAAAATATGCCATGTCATGTGGATCACTAACAAAAAGGACCCACATACAGATAAATTCAAGTTCTATAACCAAACTCTCCAACTGGTCGATACAAAACCATTCCTGGAGGTTCATCTTGAAAACAGTCTTCAGTGAGGCTCCCGTATTCAGCAGATAAAATTTGAAGCAAACAGGGTCCTTGGATTTCTGAGGAAGAATCTTTGATATTGCAACAAAAATAAGATTGAAGTAATCCAAAGATGTGCTGTGCATTTCTGCATAAATCAATATGAGAAATACATTAGTGTCTTATCCATGATCAAAGATTTGGAAAGGGAATCATTGCAGCAAAGGAGGGAGAAAAGTAGGCTGACCATGTTCTATAAAGTATGGAATGAACTGGTGGGAATTGACAGAAACAAGTACCTGGTGCCCTCCAGCAATAACAAAACATGAGGTAACCATTTGCACAAACTACAAACACCATTTGTTCCCAAGACAGTGTACCAGCAATCTTTCAGACCAAGAACAATTTCACAGTGGAATAATTTGCCAAAAGGAATAGCCACAGCCCCATCACTTCATCACTTGAAACCTTCAAGACTCATCTTTATAAGTATATTCAATTATAAGTTTTCATTATCATAACTACCACGTCAGTGGGTCATGCCTGATTCAGCTAGCGCTAACCACATTTATAAATGTTGACAGAATACAGATGTGCCAACACAAGCAAAAACAGAAGCTGAAGCAAAAAGAGGCTACAGAGGGATACAGTCAGATTTGGTAAGTGGGCAAGAACATGGCAGATGGAACATAACCTGGCGAAGTGTGAAGTTATCAACATTCGTAGGAAAAATAAAAAAGCAAAATATTTTTTGAACGGCGAGAGATTGGGAAATATTTGCATTCTGTGGGATCTGGATGTCCTTGTACATGACTTACATAATTTTAACATGCAGTTACATCAAGTAATTAGGAAGGGAAATGTTTTGTTAGCTTTTGTTATAAAGGGATTGGAATATAAGAATAAATAGGTTTGAATACAATTGTATAGGGAATTAGTGAGGCCACACCTAGAATCACTGTATGCAGTTTTGGTCTTCTTACCTAAGAAAGGAAATACTTGCCCTCAGGATAGTGCAACAAATGTTCACTAGACTGGTTCCTGGGAAGTGGGGTTTATCCTTTTAGGAGAGATTGAGTTTTCTACAGGCCTATATTCTCTGGAGTTCAGAAGAGAGAGAGGAGATCTAATTGAAATACATAAAATTCTTCAGATAGATGCTGAGAAAATGTTTCCCTAGATGGGGAATGTAGTACAAGGATCTGGCACATACAGGGTTAATGTGGGACTGAGTACAGTACTGCCCATACAGTGATGTAAGAAGGCATATGACCCAGACCTAGGGTCAGTGTCGTGTTGAGCAGAGACATGTTAAAACCTAGACATGGAGATAGCTCCTCGCCTATACTCTTTACTATATATATGTATATCATTACAAGCAGTTAATGAAGACTTACGGCCAGAATCTTTAGGTCAGCGAGCGGGGGCTGGGGCCCACTCGCCAACACGTAAAATGACATGGGATGACGTCGGGCGGAACTCCCGATGTCACCCCACGTCATTTCAATTTTCAGGTCAGCGGAGGCACAGCCGAAGCAGCTGTGCGCCCGCTGACCTATCAATGGCCAAATGAGGCCATTTAAAAAGTAATTGACTTAATTAATGGACCTGCGTGTCCAACCTTAAGGTTGGTGGGCAGGTTGGGAGCCCTGGCGGGCTTCAGAAAAAGCGGATGGGAAGAGGTTTCATGAGGGTTTTTGAAAATTTAGTAAAGGTTAGAGTTAAAGTGACGGACATGTCCCAACTCATGTGACAGTGTCACATGAGGGGGCATGTCAGGAAAATTTTGTTTCTGTTCCCTGACCATTTTTAAATTTGGCGCTGATCTCCCTGAGGCAGCACTTAGCCAAATCTTTTTAAGTTCCAGGCTGCAGCTGGTCCTGAGAACCCATTTTACTAATCCAGATTCAGAAGCGCCGTTTGAACAAAGACTCATCAATAAAGCCCGGTCCCTGACCTGGAGCCTCAACACGTGGCCTCTGAGTTAAAAAAAATAATAAATAATTAAGTTACTCAGCTCTTGGGAATGTCGCGACTGTCTGATTTGTAAAACAGCAAACGTGTGTTGAATTTGAATGTCTTGCTACTCGCAACAGTAAATCACTGAACAGAATAAGTCGGCAGAAAGGTGACCCATGCAGCCATTGTTAAAAACTTTCTTTCAGATGCGCCCTGCCACCATTTGCAGAGCCTGCCAAAACCAGCAATTGCAGGAAATCCTTGGTACTGCAGTGTACAGCGATGCCATCTTGAAAGCCTGTAAGACCTTAAAGCTGTACACAAACTTTAGACATCTTTAACATGGATCACAATTCTATACTTCTAATTCCACTTGGGCTCACTCAAGGAACCATGGATCAACGCAACAGCCAAACTGACCAGTGTGGTTCAACATAAAGTAATGGAAGAAAAGAATGAAATCATTACTTAAATGCCAGTCACCCTCCAAACCAACAAGAGCCAGAACCATCAGAGTGTACCACTCTTCCGACAGAACAACGAACAAGATGTGGAAGGGTTATAATGCCTCCAGACTGCCTGAACCTCTAAATTCAAGGACTTGAAGGGGGGGTGGTTAATAGGGTAAGAAGAAGTGAGAACGTTGTAATAATGCTAATACAGTAACTGCAATAATGTTGAAATAGAATTAAAACAGAAATAACAAGGTAAATGCACAAAATTAATAACAATGTAAGACACAAAGTAAGTTAATGTAACTATGTATCCATGGGATGAAAATTTGGGGGGAGGTACAGTTTAAGGGTTGGACACATACAGGGTTACTGTGGGACTGAGTACAGTACTGACCACAAAGTAGCGTAAGAAGGCATATGACCCAAACCTAGAATCAGTGTAGTGATGAGCAGTGACGTGTTAAGACCTAAAAATGGAGTACTCCTTGCTTGTATGTTTTACCCAATATATGTATATAGTTACAAGTAGTTAATAAAGGCTTGCTGTTAACATACAGAAGAGTACAAAGGCTTCTTTATCAGACACGTTCTGTAATCAACACCATTTCAACAGGGAATCAAGAAGACAGGGTCATAGTCACAGAATAAAGAGCTGACAATTTAGAACTGAGGTGAGGAGATATTACTTCATACAAATGTTGTGAATCAGAATTTTCTACCTCAGAACACTGTGGATGCTCAGTCATTGAATATATTCAAGATTGAGATCAATACATTTTAGGTAAAAGAGAAATTAAGAAATATGGGGATAATGTGGGGAGGTAGAGTTAAGGTAGATCAGCCATGATCTTATTGAATGGAGTAGCAGCCTCAAAGGGGCCAAATTGCCTACACCAGCTCTTATTTCCTATGTCCTTATTATCTTGTCTTTTTCTGACAGTGTAATTAAATCACTGTAAGTAATGTTTCAAGTTTAGCATTAATGTAACCATCTGACAAAAATGGGTAGGAAAGTATGTTATGAAGAGGACATAAAGAAGTTGCAGACAGATACAGATAGGCTGAGTGAGCCTGCTAAAATCTGGCAGATGGAGTATAAGGTGGGAAAATGTGAAGTTGCTCACTTTGGCAGGAAGAATTAAAAAACAAAGTATTACTTAAACAGAGAACAACTGCAGAGTCCCAAGGTTCAGAGGGATCTAGCAATCTACCTTCTGTGCAAAATCACCAATCATTCTGCATTCACTCCAACTATAGATAACCAGAAAATGTTGTCACATTTTGGCTTTTGGGTGACAGACTGGGGGAGTACACTGATCAACCATCCATTTCAGTAGCACAAAGAGGCCCCATGATTTTGAAGTCCCAATTTCCCTATCAAAAAGGATTAATTACCTAAAATAGGCAGGTGCTTTAGGCACCGGGGAATAGGCCCCTTTCAAAATGCTAATGCTGGCAAAGGAAGTGAAAATCAACCCCAATATGTTCATTGAATAAATTGTCACCATAATAGAAAATTAAAAATAAACACATAAAATATATTAATTTTCTGTTGGTAGTAAGTGACACAGCCCCATTTGGAATATACAAATGATAGGTCAAGTGTTACCTTCTTATAAGTGTTGACAATGAGCTCTCTTAGGTGATGCATCATGGGAGTCACTGAATCACTCACTGCATCAAGAGCTCTAGTCCACTTCCTTCTTCATCTCACCACCATTTGGAAGAAGATGAACCAGATTAAGAATGGCCTGAGGGAAATATAGTTGGAGATACATAAAAAATTAAGCTTAGGGTATCATTTTCTGACTTTGTACCAATGACGAACTTTGACCACATGCTGTACAGCCAATCATAGGCATGCTGTTAATAGTTTTTCAGATGTGTGATCATAGGTGGCATACTTTCTTTTGGTCTGTACTTGCAATATGATCACTTTACAATCTAATAGTGACCCAATTGTAAAATATTATCTTTCCTCATCTGGCCTAAAATCCTGTCACAAGGGCTTGCGCAATTGAGGGAGGTCATTCAGCCCAACTAACTCATATTTTCAGACATTTTGGCTTTGAGATCATGTGACTCCTCATTCCATATTTTACATTGATGTCTGACATAAAACTTCCAAATGGTGACATGATCCTAATAACAGCCGATGTGTGTATTTCTATCATCAATGTATCTTTTTTCAGTGATTGTGTTGCGAGAAGATTTGCGGGATGCAAATTGGATTCACGGCAGCCTCCAGCGGGATTTGCGATCTGCCTTGGTGGACACCATCGGATAATCCCACTGTGCTTTCACACCAGTGTGAAATCAATTTTTGGCATTCTCACCATATTGTCTGCTCACACATGCCATGATGCCTGCTGTCAATGGGAGCAGACGATTCCAGTCGTAGATATGTCTAAACAGTAACTGGTTTATTGGAGGAACATAACTATTTACAGGTATACAAGGTCAGGTGTTACTCAGTCAAGCCATGAGCATCCTCTTTCTAGACTCTTGGTCATATTTCTTATATCATCATGTAGATAGTACTGTCTCGCCAGTCCCACACATTAACCCTATCAACGCTGAACACACTAATACTACATAAGCGTTAGATCAATTGAAGCTTTGCAGACTAAGATAGATTTTTGTTAGGTAGGGTATCAATATTAATGCAGCAAAGATGGAAAACTGTGGTTGAGATACAGGTCAGATATGATATAACTGATTGGCAGAGAATGCAGAGGGGCTGAATGGCCTACTCTGGTTTCTATGTTTTCCTTCCAAGACTTGTAGAGGTAAGTTTGCCTTATGACCTTTGATTCAGGCTCAAACTTTTTTAAGCTGAGTTTTCATTTTTATTCCACATACTCAACCTTTTGCCTTTAAAGCTGTTCCTTTATAAAAGCATTGTCAAACAAACCCCTCCAAATTGAATATATGCTTAGAGCATTGTGGTCTTTACAGCCCTGCCACAGCACTGAAATAACTGTGGCAGTCACAAGTTGCATTCTATGTGACTGTAGCCATCACTCTTCATCCTTCTTGACCTGTCTACAATCTTGAATATGAATGACCATATGATCCTCCTCCAATGCCTGTCTGTTGTGCAGCTGAATGGGACTGCCCCTCCTGGTTCCATTCTTATTTACTCTTATTTATAGAGTTGTAGCCAAAGAATTTCTTGCAATGACTTATCTTCCCATTCCTGTACAGCTAGCTCTGAGTCCCCCATGGATGTATCCTTGAATTCCTCCTATTTGTCACTTACATACTGTCACTCGATTACACCATCTGAAAACATGTCTGATTTCTGTAAACTGATAAGACTGAGCTCTACCTCACCACCACCTTGTAACCCCTCCACCGTTTTGATTTGCCATGCTGCTAGTCGGACATCCAGTATTGGATAAGAAGACATTTTCTCAATTTAAGTATTGGGAAAGCAAAAATCCATTGTCCTTAGCCACAATCTCCACAATCTCCATTCCCTAGCCATTGATTCTAACTCATGCCCTGGCCACTGTTTGAGAATGAACCAGACTGTTCACAAACTAGACTTCCTATTTGACTCTGAGCTGAACTACTGATCTTAAGTCTTCTCCAATGCGAAGGCTACATATTTCTATCAACATCTCCACCCCTGCCTCACCCTAAGTGCTGCTGAAACCATCATCCATAATTTTTTTACTATCAAACTCAACTCTTCTAATGCTCACCTGGCCAGACTCCCATCCTCTATCTTCCATAAAGTTCAGCTCATCCAATACTCTGCTAGCTATTTTCTACCTCACACCAAATTCCATTCACCCAACTCTTTCTGCTCACTGACCTATATTTGCTCTGGGCCCAGAAATACATTTAATTTAAAATGCTCATCCCTGTGTTCAAATCCCTTCACAACCTTACCCCTGTCTACCTCTATATCCTCCTCCAGCCCTATAAACCTCCCTAGAGCTCTGCATTTCTCCAATTCTGTTCCCTTATGCATCTCTGATTTTCTTTGCCCCACTCTTGATCATCATGTCCTCAGCTGCAAGGGTCCAAAGCTCCAGAATTATCTCCCTACATATCTATGCTTCCCTACCTCACTTTGGTCCTTGAAGACACTCCTTAAAACCCACCTTTCTGACAAGATTTTGGTTGCTTGTCCTAAATTTTCCTTATGTGACTCAGCGTCAGATTTTTCTGAAAATGCTCCCCTGAAGTGGTTTGTGTCTTTTTAGAGTGTTAAGGTGCTAAATAAATGTAAGTGGTTGTTCTTGCATTTTAACACAGGCATTAACTGGTTTGTTTTTAATAGGTTAACACCTCCATTGGAGGACAGGAGACAGGAATGGTATCATAATCCATCTTTCAATAGCAGCGTAGATGCCTTTATTTAGATCTTTACAGCCTAAAGCTTCCAAGGATTTATCAGTGGTGAGCAACTACCAGTGAGTCACCAACACAGATCAGAAAATCACAGCAAAGTGCTTTGATATCAGCCTGACCTATGAAAATTCAACTCCAAATCTATACATTTGTAAAAATTGTCAATCTTCTGCGCAGTCATATTCAGAAATATTGTAGCTTCTTACCTCAAACTCCCCCCTTGTGTACTTGGCATCAGGAATGCTTACAATATCCTCTACAAAAGGCTCTGGAAATCCCTATGGAAAGAAGTCATCTAATTTGAAGTTAATTCAGCTTAAACAAAAATTACATAATATGACAAAAAGTATCAGACACGCTGTTTTCAAACACGGTCCACATGAAAAATAATAATGTTTGAAAGGATTAGAATAAATAGAGGCTAAGTAGTTTAAGACTGTTCCCAATAGGTTGATAAACCGGCAACAACATAAAGTCCATGAAGGCAACAACTGGGTTGTCAATCTGAGCAAAGATTATTGCTGGAAGGCTAATGGGGGAAGTTAGAGGAAACACTTTCACACAAAGGGTGTTTTAAACATGGAATGCTTTACCACAAGTCATTACGTTCGAAGATTATCATGTCACTTAAAAGGCAATTAGATATGTACATGATTGTTCACTTGCACAAAGAAAAAGCACAAAAATCTGTGTGTGACAACATTAAAGGATCTCACTTCTTGTGATAACTGGTAAGATTCTAGCAAAATTGTTATTCAACAGTTCCGCATAGCAGACTGTGTACTGCCAAAAAGTCAAAGTGGGTTCAGGAAAGGCAGGGGTACTTGCCACATATCTTCACCCTCCGGCAAATCCAAGAGAAATGCTGCAAACAGCAGGTAGGATTCTTCTGTGCCTTTGTTGGCCTGAAGAAGGCCTTTGACACACAATAAAAAGAGAGGCCTTATGGAAAGTCTTAGCCAAACTTGGATGTGTTAATCGAGCTGTAAATCTGACACAGCAGTTTCATGATGGAATGACGACCAGAGTCTCTGACTGTGATGAATATACTGGTCTCTAATGTTGTAAAGCAGGGGTGTGGCACATGTGGTCTTCGGTATATTCTTTGCTCCCGTGCTTTCTGGGGCATTTGATGAAATATTAATCCAATTCAGAACAGATGGCAATTTCTTCAACCTGAAAAGACTGAATTCCTTAAATAAGATATCAGAGATGACGATACTGGAATTGCTGTTTGCTGATGACTGTGCCCTCATGTCACATTGAGCATGGCCTTCAAAGGATCATGGATTGTTTTTCAAAAGTGTCTGACAACTAGGGCTAACCATCAGCTTATGCAAGACAAAAATACTCCAGTAACCACCACCAAATTTTGACTACACCCCACTTATTATAACTATCAATGACACAAGTTGTAGATAACTTCACCTATCTTGGAAGCACATTTTCCAGAAATGCCTGCATTGACAATGAAATGGAGGGACATGCTCAGCACTTGCCCACTTATGCAAAAGACTGTGGAAGAAATGAGATACCAAACTTACAACAAAACTAGCTGTGCACAAAGCTGTGACAATACCTATTCTATATGCCTGTGAGACAAGGATTACCTATTCAGACATATTAAGTGGTTGGACAGGTTTCTCAAAACATGCATTCAGAACATCATGGATGTTAAATGGGAGGACAAAGTGCCCAACACAGATATTTCAAAGAGTAGAAATGTCTAGAATCAAAACACTCAGCACCAGGGATCAGCTCAGATGGTATGTATGTCTGATGATAACATTTCTAAGACAGTCATATATTCATAACTTCAACTTGGACACCATCTAAGAGGTGGCAGAGATTAAAGTTCAAGGGCTCCTTGAAGACGATGCTCAGGAAATGTGGCATGTCCACCATGGGCTGTTAGAAAAATGCACAAGAAAGAACTCCCTGGGAGTATATTAAGTAGTTGTATTGCTTCCTTCAAATAGCAAAGAATACAGGCAGCTAAGGGCAGAAGGCAAGCTAGCAAGACGGGGCAGTCCCAACAAAATCAAACAATTCATCCATGCCTGTACAGTGGGGCACCATGCACATCCCCAATCAGGCTCCATATCATGGACGGAATCATCCGGTCCCATTGGCAGCTGGAGTAATGGCGGGTGGGGGAGACAATTTGGCAGGAGGGGCAGAAATCGGTTTCACGCCAGCGTGAAAGCACAGCGGGATCATCCGATGGTGTCCGCCATGATGGAAAATGAATCACGTTGGAGGCCAGCGTGAATTCGATTTACATCTGGATAATGGAATGCAAAGTAAAGCCCAACCAGAATCGACCCCCACTCCTGATGTACTGTTATACCGGCAGGAAATCACACCGGTCCAGAACACGTCTGGACAAATTTGATATGCAGAAGTTGGCACTTACTATTAAGGCTTGCTCAGAGCGCTGACATCCGAGGAGATGATGATGCTGGACCCCTCAGCTATCGGACCCTGGAGGAACACATGCATCGCATGCTGGGTGGATCCTCGTACACATGGCTCCACCGCAAAGCAGCTCACAGAAAGTGGGAGGTCTCCGTTGACGCTTTGGGTCTGATTCGGAACATCACAGTATTGGCCATGGGCTGCGCCAGATGATCGGTGGTGGGGGAGAGGGAGATCAAGCTGTGAGTGTGGGAGGAAGGTGTACCGGGGGGATGAGGTTGCAGTGGGGGAACAAAGGTGTCGAGGGGTTGAGGCTGGGACGGGGAGAACAAAGGTGTCTGTGGGGGAAGAGAGGTTGGGACGGGAGAGGGAGGAGTATTGGGAAGGAGGGTGTAACATGAGAGAATGTAGCAAGTGTGGAGATAGGGGTAAGGGGGGAGGAAGGCATAAGGGAGGGAGTTCGGAGGTTGGGGAGGTATGCAGGGAGAAGAGGGAGTAATGGTGGGGGACGGAGTAAGGGTGGAGGTGGAAGTAAGGGTGGAGGGAGGGAGTAAGGGTGGAGGAGGGAATAAGGGGGAGGATGTCCAGGTGAACATGCAATGGAAGGGTTTGTGGAGTCAATGACTGCTTCCTGGGGAGCGAACTGAAGGTGGGTGTGTCAGTAACAGTAGGAGGGACAGCGAGGGTGGTTGGTGGGGACTTGGAGGCAGGCACTGACCCTGGAGGTGGGAAGAAAGAGGTCAGGGAGGTCAATATGGATGGGGGTGGGATTCTCAGTAAGGTAGGGAATGTGCATGTTCACCTGGAGATCCCTGAAAGAAAGGGTTTCTGGTTGGTAGGTGATGGTGGGGAGGTGGAAGGTGATGCCAGGGGGTCGATGGTGATGGGGGAAAGGGCATGAGCAACCGGGCGAGGGGAAAGGATGGGGAGTTAACAATATAATTGACTGCAACCATGGTTGTCAAAATTGAAAATGAGCCGAGCCTCGTGTTGGATGGGCACAGGTGCTGCATTGGGAGTGTGATCAGTGGGTGGGCGGAGATGCAGCTCAGCTCAGATGGACAACTGAGAGAACCCCAGCAGGCAGCATTGAAAATGCTCAGGACATTGAGATGAGTGTGATGGATGAAGGCTCTGCGTGCGTGGGAAAGTGTTTGCACAAGGCTCAAAAAGGCCCTGCCACATACACACATCTCCCTCCAGAATCACTCATGATCCATCTGCATATAGCTGAACTACTAGTGTGGGGGGCAGGGCGATGCAATGGGACGACTCGCGAAACCCATAAATGAAGCTGAAAGACAACTTTACACATTATTCAGTGAAAGTTAATACATTTTCAGGTTATAAAATGACAGAATATGTTCCCCTGTGCAGCCATGTGTGATCAGAATATTTTTTACTTTTCTAGGCCTACCACTTCTAGGTGCTGCCCTGACATCCGCAGCAGGAGTGGAGACAGCCTGTGCAATGGTTGGCCCTGTTGCCTCTGATAACTTCAGCTTGGGTCCTCCGGAAAGCCGAGGCCTTGAGAGCCCCAGCTTGCTTTGGCTGTCTTCCTGTGGGCTGGCTGCTCCCTCTGCAGTAACAGAGGACGAGGTTGAAGTGGTCACAGGCAAAGGGGACTCGGGGGAGCAATCTCTGAGATTCCTGAGTGGATGACCCAGTTGTCCAGCTGCCATTCCTCCTCCCTTCAGGTGCCCAAGGGCCCCGGTCTAACTCCTTGCGGGGGAAGGAGCACCTGGAGGGACATCGAGTGCCCCATTTCCCCTTTGCATTGCCACTGCAGGAACTCACCTATGGCCACCGTGATGGAGTGCAGGACCACACACATCTCTGCGTTCTGCTGGACCAGGGTCTCCATGGCATCCACCATCCTTCCTATGGAGAACTCTATGCACGCACGTGTGGACACCACTTCATCAGGGGGCAGGTGGACGTACTCCTCCGACTGCTCTGAGTGGTGTTCCCCCACATTCTGCTGACTCTCCGCGATTAGTTGGAAGGCCGATTCCAGCAGATTGTCATTTGACTCAGTCCTCACAGATGCCTGTTCCCCAGCAGTCCTCCGAGTGCCAGGTGCTCTGCTGAACCTGCCTTCTCCTGCTGCAGACACGTATCCATGTGGTGACCACCAGATTGTGAACCCAAGCCTGCTCTAAATCGAGGTCCCACCGAGGTATGTGTCTCTGCTCTGGTGGAGGATGTGGGTAAACGCTGTGATGGGTCTTCCAGGCTGCTTATTCCCACCTCATCAATGGAGAAGGAGTCCTCTTGGCTGGAGGTGAGAACCTGGATGGAGCTGAGGGACTGTCTGGCTGAGGGCATCATGAAGGCATTATTAATGAGGTAGGACGTGCCGGGAAGAGGATAATATGGCGTGAAAACCTGCCACTGCGGCCAGCAGGTAAAACATCGCTTTTCACCCCCGCTACTGCACAGTGCAAATCTGGGATGATTCTGCCCCATGTTAAAAATGCAAGCAGGTGACTCTCTGCACGCAAGAAATGGCCATCTCGATAATGAAGGGAAACTGACAATGATGAGATATGTATTTGAAAATGGAGAATATAAAACTATATGAAAAAATACGCCAGAGGTCATAGAGCTGATGCACCGACTGGAAATTTCCCCTCCCGGTGAGGGCAGAGAATACGCTGGGATGAAAAAAATCGGGTTCCCCTTGGCAAGAAACAGCAAGATGACAGCGGGAGCTTCCGGTCTCTAGTGATGCAACAAGTCGCTTTTCAGCTGAAGCTCGTCGAGAGCTGAATTTACACAACATGATGCTAATTAAAACAGCAGCAGACCGGAATCATTACTCCCGCCCCGGCATATCTTCCACTCCGACAGCGGGAATTCATGCCGGTCCAGTTCGTGACTGGACAAACCTGGCGTGGTGGGGGGTGGCGCCGGTGACCAGGAAGCAGGAAGGCTTGGTGGGTGGGGCACGGGAGTTGTTCAGAGGGAGGGGTCAGAGCTGCCAATGTTGGAATCTTGGGGTAGATGGTGAACCGGGGGTACTGGTGGGAGGAGGGTACCGTGACTTGAGAGGGGGTGGTGGGATGTAGTAGGGTGGGAGGGTGAGTGTCTGGGTCTGGCAGGAGTAGTTCTCGTTGGGTTCATTTTCAGGGATAAGAATTTTCACACCAATCTGGGACAGAGCAGAGTCAGGGTGAGCATGGGCACTGTGACAAGTGCGGACTCAGCAGGGACAGAAGGCATTTGAAAGGTAACTGATGAGGAGCTGAAGCTAACACTGGGATGGGGTGTGGAGCGTCGATGGCGATGGGGTATAGGGAGTGGGTTACAAGAGGAGGGGAAAAGGTGTTGGACTCTGGAAGGTAACACACACCATCCTGAGGCACAGGCAGATTAGGAAGTCGAAGCCCTCAATGTCCAAAAGAAAAACTTCTTGGTGGGAGGAGGGTCATCAGGTAGAGCTGAAGCTCAGCTGGACAATGAAGGAGAACCTATGATAACCTATCCTGACAAGGCAAAGGTCTCTCTATAGGGTCTAGAGGGCAGTAAAGGGATGGGGAATAGTGTGAGTGGGAGGCTTCTCGCACATGGCTTGCATGAGCCTTAGCAAAGGGTTATGCAGCTATGATTCACAGGGACATAGACCAGTCTCCCTGGAAGGGAGGGGAGTGCACACAAGTAATAACACAAGCAGCAGCAAGAAAATCCTAGGATACCTCCATGAAGTGAAATGATTCATCTATTTACAAGGGTGCTAAAACTATATACCATATTAACACCCATGTCACCAGTGTTAATTTAATACTTCTTCATCTTCCTTACACCACCATTACATCCAGGTGCTTTCCCAATATCTGCAGCACAGGTGGAGGCAGCCTGCTGACCACTATGCCTTCTTGTCAGTGATGACTTTGGTGAGCAATCTCTGCGGGGCCTGGAGGGCCCCGGTCTTCTTTGGGTCTCCTGCTCTGGGGCAGGTGCATCCTCAGCGGTGTCAGAGGCTGGAGTTGATGGAATCACAGCCGGAGGGGTCTCGAAATGCATGGACACCCTTGGAGTGTCCTGGGAGGAAGCCCCATGGCTGTCCACCTAATGCTCCTCCTTCCTTTAGGTGTCCAAAGGATCCTTCCTGACTCCTTGAGAAGTAAGAGACCTGTAGGGAGGTCAAGGTGCCCTGTCCCTCTCTCGCCTAGCCACTGCACAAACTTACCCGTGGCTAGAGCGATGAAGTGCAGGTCAGAGCGCTTATCCGGCAGAAACTCCGCATTCTGCTGGACCAGGGTCTCCATGATATCCGCATTCCTCCCCATGGAGACCTCCATGCACTCAGATACTGGAACCATGCGTCAGTGTCAGACTCACTCCTCCGCCTCATGTGCCACTCTGTTGTGGGCCTCTGACACCACTGTCTGATGTTCCCCTGCATCTCTCTGATACTCCAGCATCCTCTCCATGGCTGCTTCCAGAGGTTCATCATCTGACTCAGGCTTAGCAGGAGCCCTCTTGTCTAGCAGTCCTCTGAGTGCCAGAGATTTTGGCTCTCACTGCCTGCTCCTGCTGTGGACACATCTGTGAAGTGACCACCAGAGTGTGAGCCTAAACCTAACCAAGATACATCATCCACCGAGATGTGTGTCTCTGGGCCAGTGGAGGCTGTAGGTGAATGCTGTGACAGCTCTACAGGTATGAAGAAGTGCTCGTCATCTTCAGAGCTGTCCTGGCGGCTGGTGTTTACTACTGGAGCAGGGGCTGGCCTCCCCAACTTGCTGCTGGCACCTGGAATGGAGGAAATAGAGAATGAGTGACAACCTAGTCTGGCTCCTACATTCACACAGCATCACCCTCAGGTTCCGATTTTCAGAGATTAAGCATGCTTCCTCATTGGGTGCTTGGGGGAGACCAACCTCACCCTCAGCACAGGCCTGGTCATGAACCTCCCCTGCTGTTCGAATTGTGTGAGGGGCCAGATCTAGGGCATGCCCCCTCCTGTCTTCTCCCTTTCTCCTGTTGTGTGCTGTATTCTCCGGCAGAAAGATAGATAGGTGGATTGTGAGCATTTCTATGATGCAGGAGCAGGTCGCATGCTGCTAATTCTGTGGCTAATACATGAACTCCTGACTCCCCAAAACCTGTCCACCATGCACAAGGCACAATTGAAGAGTTTGAGAGAATACTAAACACTTGCCTGGATAAATGTAGCTCCAACAGCACTCAGGAAACTGGACACCATCTAGGACAAAGCAGAGCACTTGATTGACACCCCATCCAGCACACTCAACATTCAATCCCTCCACCACTGACCCATTGTGGCAACTGTGTGTGCTATGTGAATGATGCACTGTTGCTAGTCCCTAAGGCTGCTTTGGCAGCCCCCTCCAGGTCCTCTAGCAGCTAGATGGACAAGCCAGCAGAGACATGGCATCAGTGGCATCTGCAAGTTGCCCTCCACTCCAACATCACCCCCCCACCCCTCCCTCCCTACCAGCAGACCATATGGACTGCAGTGGGACAATGAGGCAACATTCAAGAACATTCTCAAGGGCTTTTTGGGATGGGCAACATAGATGCTGGCCTTGCCATTGATGCCCACATCCCACACCAGACTCAGAAAAATGTTGAGGTGTGTTTAGAGTGTAGCAGGTCCATTTGCCCTGGCAACGTGGATTAAATCATTCATCCATTTCCAGCACTGCAGGCCAGTCCTCCCCGTCTTCCTCTGCACCCCTCTGGCACTAACCACCATGGTAACCTCCTCCCAGACTGGTGTGGTGAGTTGGATAGGCCACCTGCTCCCATCCCTGGGAAAGAAGACACATTTCCTGTCCTCCATGGCCCTGAGGAGAGTCTCCAGGGAGGCATCGCTGAAGCGTGGGGCCGGTACTTCGTGCCTTCTGAAGTTCAGGCATGCTGATTTACTGGCTGCCTGGGTGCCTTTTAAATGTGGCACTTGGACATGACGGGGTTGGTGGGGGGGTGGGGGGCGGGTGGGTGGTGGCATGTGACTTCTTGCCACAAGACTTCCTACCGCAAGACTTCCTGCCGCCCCACCACGAGGTGGTCATGAACCACACGCGTGCGTGATTAAGTAGGCGGGAGCGCATGGTTGTGCACAACGGCCCACCCCATTCATCAGCTGGGAACATTCCGAGTTCCCGCTTCTCCAATGGAAATTATGGGGAGATAGGAAAATTCCAGCCATTAACTCTGTTTCTCCTTTCCACAGATGCTGCCTGACTTCCGGAATATTCTTATCGCTTTCTCTTTTCATTTCAGTTTCCAACAGTATTTCATTTTTGAATTGGGAAAGTAATAGACACCTCAAGCTGAGGTATAACTATTGTTCAGGACACTGGCAAATGCCCCTGCTCCCCTTTGAATAGTGCCATGGGATCTTTTGTATGCACCAGGCCTCCTGAAGTCCCCAGCATCAGAGATGCCAGCATTCAGCCAATTCGATTCACTCCACATGATATCACAAAAGGGCTGAAGGTACTGACAACTGCAAAGGCTATGGGCCCTGACAATATTCCAGCAACAGTACTGAAGATTTGTGCTCCAGAACAAGCCCCGCCTCTAGCCAAGCTGTCTCAGTACAACTACAACACTGGCATCTACCCAGCAATGTGAAAATTTCCCAGGTATATACTGTCCACAAAAAGCAGGACAAATCCAACCCAGCCAAGTACCCCACCCCATCAGTCTACTCGCCATCATCAGTGAACTGATGGAAGGTGTCATCAACAGTGCTATCAAGCAGCACTTGCTTAGCAATAACCTGCTCACTGACGCCCAGTTTGGGCTCTGCCAGGGCCACTCAGCTCCTGACTTCATTACAGCCTTGGTTCAAACATGGACAAAAGAGCTGAACTCCCGAAGTGAGTTGAGAGTGACTGCCCTTGACATCAAAGCAGCATTTGACCGAGTGTGTATCAAGGAGCCCTAGCAAAACTGAAGTCAATGGAAATTAGGGGGTGAATTCTCCACAAGTTGGAGTCATACTTAGCACAAAGAAAGATGGTTGTGATTGTTGGAGGTCAATCATCTCGGTCCCAGGATATCACTGCAGGAGTTCCTCAGGGTAGTGCCCTTGGTCCAACCATCTTCAGCTGCTTCATCAATGACCTTCCTTTCATCATAAGGTCAGAGGTAATTGCACAATGTTCAGTACCGTTCACGACTCCTCAGATACCGAGGCAGTCCATATCCATATGCAGCAAGGCCTGGACAATATTCAGGCTTGGGCTGAGAAATGGCAGATATCATTTGTGCCACACAAGTGCCAGGCAAAGACCATCTCTCTTTGACATTCAGTGGCACTACCAAACTACCAACATCCTGGGGGGGTCACCATTGATCAGAAGCTGAATAGGGCCAGCCATATAAATATTGCTACAAGAGCAAGTCAGATGCTCGGAATTCTGAGGCGAGTAACTCACCTCTTTACTCCCCAAAGCCTGTTCACCATCTACAAGGCACAAGGCAGGAGTGTAATGGAATACTCTTCACTTGCCTGGATGAGTGCAGCTCCAACAAACTCAAGAATCTCAACATCATCCAGGACAAAACACTTGATTGGCAGCCCAACCACTACCTTAAACATTCACTTCCTCCACCACGAACGCATAGGGGCAGCAGTGTTACCATCTACAAGATGACAAGGGCAGTAGATAGATGGGAACACCACCACCTGCAAGTTCTCCTCCAAGCCACTCACATCCTGACTTGGAACTATATTGCCATTCCCTCACTGTCGCAGGGCCAAAATCCTGGAACTCCCTTTCTAACAGCACTGTGGGTGTAACTACACCACATGGACTACAGCAGTTCAAGAATGTAGCTCACCACCACCTTCTCAAAGGCAATTCAGGATAGGGAACAAATGCTGGCCTAGCCTGCATTGCTCACATCCTATGAAAGAGTAAAGACAACCTGAGAGGGCAAATAGAGCCTCGGTTTAACATCTCACCTAAAAGACAACACATCCAACTGTGTAGTACTCTCCCAGCGCTCCATTGATGTTTCACCCTAGAGCACATGCTCAAATCTCTGGAATGAGATTTGAATCGACAACATTCTGCCTCGGAAACTTAAGTGCTACCACTAAGCCACAGCTGACACAACAGATATTAAGGTACCCAATCAGATCTAACCATCACTTTTCAAATTCACTGCCCCCAAAAATGTCTTTCATTTATTTTAATGTATGCTCACAAATACAAATAAATGTAGGCATAATTTGCTGCTAGTGTATTGTCACACAAGAAGAAAGTTCAATCCAAGCTATCAATGGTGCCAACACAATCTTAGCAACAGCTACACCAAGACGATCGCTCTTTTTCTTAAGTTCTCTGCCCAAAGGCAGGTCTAACCCACAGCACTACAATCTTTGCCATGGATAGGGCAAGGAGTAGGTCCCAAATCCATCCCAGCATGAAGCAGGGATCAAATCCCATTCCATTGGCATCAATCTGATCTACATCAGCCATCAAACCAACAGGTCGCCAAGGAGTCCAAGTTGCTGAGGCAACATACACTTTTACATGCATGTCATAGTCTGGAGCTATGGTTAGTGATGGTAGAGGCTCCAATTTCTTTCCAACCCATGGCTGACCAGGAATCTCTCCCACTCTCACCACCTATCATTGCCATATATTAGAAGTATTTACAAATTGATACTTAACCTGTTTGGCCACAATACAAAAACTCCTTCCTTGCCCATCAAGTCCTAAAGTGGGAGTTGAGCCCAGAGCTTTTTGGTTTAGAGACAGGGACACTACCACTGCACCACCCAAGACCACTGTAGAAAAGACATTGAAAGCAAGACAACTGAACAGTAAAGACTCAATTTTGCCCCTGATCTCCTGCCTCTCAATGATAGAACAGCTCACAATGAGTTAGACTGTTTGGTTAAATTCTGTTTCTTTTGTCTATGCACACTGTTTTTTGTGTTTTTTTTAAATCAAGCTTTAAACAATTCTAAATAAAAACTGTATTAGCTCAAGTCTAATAAACATCCAGGCCACAATGAGAGATGTAGCTATTGTATTACATCGATGGCCCTTTCTGCTTCCAAACAATAATCAACAAAAAAGAAATATATATGTTAAACAGACAAATCTAAAAGTGCACTGTAGAAATGTTAGAACTCACATTAATGTGCCAGGTCAGAATCAGGCAGATGACCATGCTGATTGTAGTTCTTTCTTTGCCATTGCGACAGTTTAAGATAATGGCTGAGATTTTATCTCTGGTTAAATTTGATCTCACGACCTTAAGGAAGACATCAAAATCCCGTAAATAAAGAAAAGCAATTATCAAACTGATAATCAAATAAATTAGATTATGTTTCATTTTAGGGCTTGTCCGGAATAGAAAGGACAATGAATGTATCCAAGCCTGGATTTTAACTCCTAACAGGCATCATGTAGATTCAGGAGCTGAGACACACATGAAACCATGCAGGCCCCTGCTGACTGAGGAGCGTGAAAATGTAAATCTTGAGGACACTTCTGCCTGGGCACCAGTCTTATGCCCGAATGGTGGGAATCATCAGCTGGCCCCTCGATGTGAATGGCATGAAGCTGCCACTGGGGGCCAGAGGGCCACTTACTCTAGTAAGTGATGAAGAGAGGTTTGAGAAGGTGAGGGGAGGTCTAAGTTTCCATGTGGGGCCCAGAACAGCACAACCATGTGCAGGCCCTGGGTTTAAAATGGCAATTGGGCTCCAATCTACATACTTAAAGCAGGACCCCACAACATTGTGATGATTTAGTTCCACCGGGGGCAAGGTTAGGACCAGGCCTTAAATGTCCATAACCCAGAGAAAAATTGCCTGGGTGAAGAATATTTCTTACTGACAGCATATTGACACTGATTCAGAAAGTTGGAGGTTCAAATCCCATTCCAGAGACTTGAGTGCATAATCTAGACTAACACTCCAGTGCAAAGATGCCATTTTTTTGAAATAGATGCTAAACCAAAGCTCCACCTACCCTCTCGGTGGATGTAAAAGACCCCATCACACTTCTCAAAGAGCAAGGGAGTTCCCCACAATGCCTTGGCCAATACATATCCCTCAACAAACAGCACTAAAATTGTCTGGTCATTTATCCCATTACAGTTTGTGGAATGCTGTTTTGTGCAAATTGGCTTCAGTGTTTCCTGTTACAACAGTGATTGCAGTTCAAAATTACTTAATTGGTTGTGAAGAGCTTTGAGACATTTTGAGATTGTGAAACGCACTATATAAATGCAAATCCTTTCTTCTGTACCCTGTTTGGAACAACAAAGATCGGCAGTCACAACTAGAATGAAAATCAACATAAGTACCTCTTCTCTGGGCACTGCACAGTCTGTAATTGGAATACGCTGGTACTGCAGCTGAGGATATTGCATGGCTATCTGGCTATAAACCTCCTGTAAAGTGTTGCAAGAGGTGAACTGCTTCAGCTGCTTTGTTTCCTCATGCCAAGTCTCTATGGCATTCCTGGAGCTCAACACATCCATTTTGGAAGCAGCCTCAACTTCCTGCACCATACAAAAGAGAAACAAGTTGAACCTGAAGCCTCAACTACCATGAGACAGAGGACAACTTCTTACCTGGTGCTACTCATGACCGCTACAGGCAACAGATTCCCTCTTTAATAACTCAAGCCACAAAGTAAAGGGGTGGATTTTCAACTTGCCACCTGGGCCTAAAACCCTCATTGCGGTTCAATGGCCATTTGGTTTCAATAGAATTGAAATTTTAGCAGTTTCTATAACCATTGGTCAATCTACAATGCTGGTTTTGCCCAAACAGCAAGCTGCAAACCTGAACCTCAAAATGTACATGATTCCTACATCATTAAAAGTTCTACATCTGAAGGAATGATTGTGACAATGTAGAAAAGATGTATTCGTTCTCCCAGCCAAGTGTATTTCAGGCCAACCTGTTAAGTGAATGTTTCTTACACTTCAAGTCAATTAAATTGAAGGATCTCCCATGGCAAAAGCTGGTGTCGCCTGGTACCAAAACTGCCAGTATGATTATGTCACCTTGAGCATGCACAGTCCCAATTTTGCCTTGATTGCAAAATTGGTACCTAGAGGAAGGATAGTTGAATCAGAGAATATACTGCCAAGGAAGTAGAGAAGGACACAGTAAACATTTGCAAGTGAGCAGAATTATGGCAGATAAACTTACACAGTTAAGGGAAAAAATGAGTGACAGACTTAGTGAATGGTGTTGAAATAGGAGAAAAAAAGTGTGGTAATAGACTCAATGCTCATTCCAGTCACTGAAGAGTTGCAGTTAAACATAGGCCAGAATTTTATGTTGATAGGGCGGGCGTGTGCCTGTCCCGAGTGCACGTGAAATTGCCCGAAATGACATCGGGCATGCATCCCAACATCATCACGCACGCGACCAATATTGAAGTCGGCGGGCACGCACAGGAGTCTGAGCTGTGCCTGCCAACAATTAAAGGGCCAATTAAGACCATTAAAAACCCTATTGTCCACGATTTTACAATTTCACGAGCAAAATGGGCAGGCCGGCAGCCCCCTTTTAATGAAACCTCATCCAAGGGTGGGATAAAAAGGGTCTGGAGCATTGCCATTGTGAGTAGTGAGGAGTTCAGGAAATAGTTTGCTGCTGGTTGCTTAGTGAAACTTAACAGCTTTATCTCTGTTTTGATCTTCAGTCTTTGCATTGCTAACCTTCATGTCATGATTCATTGGTGTCTCCAAGGCCCCCCGAGGATTTATACCATGTGGACCCTTCCGGTCACAGACAGCCTTCTGTTTCTCTGGTAATGCAGATTGTCTGCTCCACTGGTGATACCTCCTCTGAGGAGGAAGAGAGGGACAGAAGGGAAAGAAGGCCAAGTGTCCATAGGCAACATCGAAGGGAGCGACCTGTGGGAGGAAAGGCGCAGGCAAAGGGGGAACAGGGCCAGCAGGGTGTCCAAGACAGAAGGGGTGGCAGAATCTGCCACTATCCTGCTTCCAGAGTGTGTAGACAATGCTGCAGCTACTTCAACATGTCAGAGGTACAGTGCCAAAGGAGGCTCCAGCTCTCCAGGAGGCTGTGATCTCCATATGTCAGATGATTGGGCCTGAGATCACCTCCAACTGTATGGGTAACCACCCCATGCCAGTGGCTCTGAAGGTCACAGTGGCCCTCAACTTCTATGCCTCCGGCTCTTTCCAGAGGTCTTTCGGGGATCTGTGTGGAGTGTCTCAATCAGCTGTCCGCAGTTGCGTGAAGCAGGGTGACTGACACCCAGTTCAGGTGGGTCATGACATTTATTCATTTCCGGATGGACGAGGCCAGCCAGGCAGAGCGAGCCAGAGGCTTTGCAGCGATTGCTGGGGTCCCCGCTTCCTGAGTGCTATAGACTGCACACATGTGACCATCAAGGCGCCAGCTGGTGAGCCGGGTGCCTTCGTCAACAGGAAGAGATTCCACTCAATGAACATCCAGATAGTGGGTGAGCACAAGACGCAGATTCCACATACATTCTCTGACACTCACACGTGCCAAGGCTGTTCATGGCTCCAGCTGAACTGAATGGATGGCTACTGGGTGACAAGGACTATCCATTGAAAGGGTAACTTATGACACCTCTGCAGCACCCAAGAACAGAGGCAGAGCAGAGGTATCATAGGAGTCATGCCTCTACAAGGGCAGTGATAGAGAGGACCATGGGTGTGCTGAAGATGAAATTCAGATGCCTGGACTATTCAGGGGGGGCACTTCAATACCCTCCAGAGCATCTGTCTCTGATAGTTGTTGCATGCTGCACTCTCCACAACTTGGCTCTGACAAAGGTGACCCGCTGGGAGAAGAGGATCTTGAGGCAGCTTCACAGGTCACAGGTGATGACTCCATGGTGGATCAGAAAAGGAGTCCGGGGAAGACGTGGATGAGGACGTGGATGCAGATCTCTGGAACATTCAGGGACATGAGGGAAGCCTTGATTCAACGCTTCTTCAGCTAGTCTGCCAAAGCATTGCTTCCACCTCATGCCAGGAGTGCCGCCTCCTTACCAAATGTTTGAAATGATCCACTCCAAAGTCCACTCAGTGCATGTGCAATAAAGTTTCTAGTCACTCACATCCAGCCTGAGATATTGGCAGGCCCTGCACCTACAAAGCAAGTGAAGCATACGCAGACCATTAACACAAAAGCAAAATTTATATTATGTTGACACTCACAGAAAGTGAATATAACAATATAAGATGTTAATGGTCACAGCAGTAAACAAATTAACAAAACATGACAGAACAGAAGTTCATCTGTGAAAAGTCCCTCTTGCGGTCACTGTGCCTTAAACCTACGTTTGCGAGTGCTCGACTTGTTGCCCCCTCCCCCATCCCCTCGCTGGCAGTGGCATTGGAGACAGCCTACTGACTGTGCTGTCCTGTTGGCCTTGATGACCTTGGCAGTCATCCTCCGGCCAGAGGAGACTTTGTTGGCCCCGCCTGGGAGGGAGGGCCCAGAGGGAGGGCCCAGCAACACAGCTGGGCACTTCTCAGTCATTGCAGCCTCATCAGATGCCACAGTCACTGGCAGAGGGGCGGAGGAGCTGTTGCCATCATCCGGAGCATCCTGAGAGGAGCCCGCAGAGGCGACAAGCAGATCGTACACCAAGATGAGATCGCTCCGGACCTCCCTGCTCGCCTTTGATAGCTGGGATACTGGCTACCTCAACGGTTTCTCGCACTGGCAGTGACCACCTGAGGTCAATGCCTGTGTGAGATTTGCAGGTCTGAGCAGAACTCCAGGACCCCCTGATTCTGTTCCTGGAGCTGCCTGTCCATGAGCGTCGCCACTCTCTCAATGGAGGAGGCAGTGCACTCAGTGCTGAGGGTCACAATAGTTCACATGCTCCGCATGGACTCCTCCATGTCAGAGACCATGGTACGGAAACTCTCAGGAATCCCCGCCAGGTCCCATTGGACATCCAGCATTTGCCACTTAATTGATGTCTCCATAGGTTTGTCCTCTGCCTCAGACTCAGCATGGTCCTTCTTTTTAGCAGTCCTCTGACTGCAGGTACCCTGGGCACTCTCTGCCTCCACCTGCTCCTCATACGGATGTGTGTGCCCTCACCGCTGTGCACCCACATTGTAGCTGACGATCTAATGCCTGGGCGCAGGCACTCCATCTCTAAGGCATTCATCTTGTTCCTCATCAATATGAGCAGGTTTGGGAGGCCTCTGCCTGTCCTTGACCTCTCGATGTTGCTATGGCTTCTCTTTTCCTGAAAGGACAGAGGAGCATTGATTAGTCCACTCTCTACCTGCAGCGCCATTTCAGTCTGGCCAACCCCACTTCAACAACACCTTGCAGGGCACATCCAAGTCGTGGCCCTCAACCTGCAAAGCAATCAGGCCAGTAGCCAGAGCTCACTGCCTTGGCTGGTGCCGATGTCATTGACAGTTGGCACTCAGACTCTTACACCCCTGAGCACCACAGGGGGACAGCCAACCATTAACACTTCCCCACACAGATCCATGCCAACTCGGTACTCACCATTGCCAAGCGCAGCAGTTCATTAAACCTTTTGTGGCACTGCACCCAGGTCCACTGCACAACATCATGGCCGCTGACCTGGCCTGCCGCCTCTGCCCATACTTACTTGGTCAGGTGCGGTGACCTCATGTTGCCATCCCTCGGGATGAAGATGTCCCACCTGGCACTGACTTCCTCCGTGAGGATTCCCAGGCACTCATCCAAGAACCGGTCAGGAGTGGGGGAATGAGTGCCCACAGGAGTTTCCCTCCAGCCTGGCACGCCCAGCAGGCACAAGTGCCAATGCAACTGAAAAAAAATGTTTCAAGAAACAACTCCAAAGTTACAATGTGTCCCCTGGTAACCTTCAGGGAGCTACCTCTGCTGCTTTTAAATCTGTCACCGGGTCGCCATTGGACCCAGCACCCGACAGGCTCCCGCCCCCCGCCCCCCACCCGGCCCTTCCAGCCATCGAGCAGACACTTTTCACGCTGGGCGGCCACCCAGAGTAAAATCACATTGAGAACACGATCTCACCCGGGAGCAGATTGTACGTCCACTTCTGGGCCCCCACCAACTTGGCACTCACACCAAGTGTGAAATTCAGACCATAAAGTGGATGCTGAGTCACATTGTCCAATCAGTGCAGGAGTGGTATAATTTTCCAAAACTTGTGTAGAGAGATTAAAGAAACTGGGCTTGTTCTACTTGGAGCAGGGAAGTTGAAGGGGAGATTTAATGTGGGTATTCAACTCAAAAGTAAATAAGAGAAAACTGTTTCCACTGGCAGGTGGGTCAATGATCGGAGGACATAGTTTTAAGATAATATAGAAAAAGAAGAATTCATTTTATGCAGTGAGTTGTTATGATATGGAATGCTCTGCCTGAATGGCAGGTGGTGGTAGGAGTAGATTCAATAGTAACTTCCAAAAGAAAATTGAGCATAGACTTGTAAAGGAAAACTTTGAGGGCAATGGAGAAAGAAGGGGAGAGTCGTTCTAATAGCTCTTTCAAAGGTCCAGCATCGGCACAATGGACAAATTGACCTCTTTCTGTGCTCCATCATTCAATGAGCCTATCGTTAGAAATCGAATGTGTAGCATTTTTTTTTGGTGCTACAGCTGCTGTTTTGTCTCCAAAATGGCATCCACTGCACACACACACACACACACACACACACACTTCTAATGCTGGCTGCGCTGGATAGTGCTTTGGAAATGGTGTGCTTCCAGAAGCACACTGGAAGCTTCCACTCAAGGTATGCAGATCGTAACATTAATCATGATTTGATGTCAGCACTGACACTTTGCAGCTCAACACTCCGGCTAACACTTTGTCTTAACCATGCAAAGCTGAACATGTGTTCAGAGGCATGAAGCAACCCTCACTGTGCTATTTAAAAAGATCTTCAGCTACTTTCATGCTAGTTGCTAATTAATTTATATTGGCTCTTGCTGTGATTATACAACTGTTTGGTGATGTCCAGGGTTGTTTAAAGTTACACAGGGAGTGGTGTGACACATATTGAAGGACTCAGTCTTGAATTCAGGGATTCTGCACAAACCACTTGCTTCCAGACATTGGTGCAGGAGTTGCATCCCCCTTGGCCCACAGCATGGCCAGGAGAATGACCAGAGGCAACACAGAGCAGGATAAGCTGCTGGAAGTGTGAGGAGAAGGAGGGGGAGGAAGGGCATTCAGCAGGAATTAATATATACCCAGAGTGATCTACTCCAGTCCTCCCTGAAACTCTGTGAAGAACAGTATGTCAGATGTCCCTGCTTCACTAAGGATGTCCTAACAGAGCAGGGAGAGGATAGCATTGCTAATGGCTATGAAGGTGACTGTGGCTATTAGCTTTTAAGCTTCTGTCTCCTTCCAGGCTGGAGCTCGCAATATGTGTAACATCACCCAGTTTTCTGTCCATTGTTGCCTAAGGGAGTTCACTAACGTTCCGTATTCCAAAAGGGCTCAATAAATTTCATTCTAGCTTGCCAGAGAGGATGATGGCAGAATGAACACATGGCTTTGTGAGGATTGTTGGTTTCCCCATGGTGCAGGGTCCAAGCCAAATTTATAATTTAGAAATTTCCATATTTACACAAAAGTCAACTGATCGCCATTATGAATTCCATTAGTGCCTGCCTTCCATGGGTCTTTGCCTGTCCTAGTGCTCCTATGCAATGCTATTCCAGTGGTTGCAGCATGGCTGGTGGAAGGCTGCTGACCTTTATTGGTGGAGACTGCAGGTTGCCTTACAGGATGACCTTAACCAAATCTCAGTCTAGAATGCCTGGCTTCGGACTGCACAACCTCAGCATGGGGCATCAGCAGTTCAGGCTGGATGGCTAACAGGTAACAGCAAGGGAGTGGCAGTGTTGGGAGGACAAATGCTGTAACCCTGATGGAGGTCAACTGGTTCACGCTCCATGGAGCCACTGTCGCTGCCCAGTGGTAGTGCCTCAACAATCCTAGCAATGTCTATTGGATGACTGTGACATTCTGCAAGCCCCTTTGAACATCTGTGTCCAGAGTTATCATGGCAGCAGTCTGAGCTTGCATGATTTCAGTCTGAACTTTTATTATGGCACTCTGACATTGGGTGGCTTTTGCTTGTCCTGCAATGGAAGCTGTGATATTAGCTATCAGACACTGCATCATGGATTAGATGTGTTCCCATGGAGTTGACCATCACTTCTACGCTGGAAAGGATGGGCCCCAAGCTCTTGCAAAACCCTGTGCCAAGTTGGTACTGGACTCCTCCGTGCTCTTGATATTGACTGCAGGCTTTTTGGCAGATGTGCCAATGTACTAAGCATTTCATTGTGCATACCCATCAGCCTTCTGCATGCTGTACCATTGAACTCATCTGAGTCCTCTGTAGCAGAAATCAGCTGCAACTTTTCCACCTAGTGAGCTAACTCCAGCACTAACCTTGTACCCTGGCCGGGTTGCAGCCCACTCATGCCCAGTGCCTCACTGAGGTGAATTTAATGGCCACAGCAGTGTCCCTGTTCAGTGGAACCCTGTTGCAGCCACTTCCTGGAGCCCAGACCCCTGTCGGGGTTCCAATGCCTTTGAAGGCAAAGAGCCCGCTGCCAAGAGCTGCTGTCTAATCAGATGGCCTATAGCTCTTCATCCTAGCAGTGCCCCCAGAAGTGATGGCCACTGTTGGCATTGGAGTGTGCAGGCATTGTTGGAGGCCTGAGAAGAAGATAAGTGACTGAGGAGGGCTTGCCAGGGCCAGTCAGCCAGGCCCCAATGAGGGGGAGGGGCTGTTGGGGATGTGGAGGGCAAGGGGAGCTCTTAATTTCAGGAGGGGCCCTGGCCACCAGTGGGGCTCTCCATGGGGCATGTGGTGTCCAATGAGATCAGGATGGTTTCACCATTGATTCCACAGGGGTATACCTGGCTGTCTGCCCCACCATGAGTAGGTGACCAGTGGTGATAGGATGAGGCCCTAAAGTGACCATTAATTGACCGCCTGAGGATCTCAATTGGCTTCAGGGCAGGAAGGCCATCCTCAAACCTTTCCACCCATCACTTAATCAAGGGCAGTCGGGAAGGCAACGGGCTCTCCCCATGCCTTCCCACCAGATTATAGGCTCTACCCCTGCCTCTCAGCCTGCTCCCAGGAGTTATTAAATTCGGCCCTTCATGTGCATATCCCACCTCTAAGGTGTCCTTTAAAGTATATATAATGTCAGTATCTGAACTGGTGCCTGTGAATGCGTGGGAAATGGTGTTTCTTCACCATCACTGTTGTATTGCTTTTCTACTTCTTTCCCTCCCACCTCTGCCAGACCAGGTTGCAGTTCTTTAGAATCTGAAAGGAGAAAGGTACCAGGGGTAGGGCTGTGGTGAGACAAGGGGTGTGGATAAAGAGGTGCATCTGCAGCTCATAAACCAGGAGGGATTGTGCAGTGAGGGGTAAGTGATGTGTGAGAAGTAGGATTACGTGTATGCACACCATCATCTTCAGTGGTTTCAACCCAATCTCTGGCCACAGCTTCAGCGATGGGCACCCCAATGACTCCTCCATTGGTTTTAAGGACATGTCTCCGGCCAGCTAGGTGCTGCCGCTTCTCCTTATGTGCTGCCATTTCTGCAAGAGAGGGGGAAATGTGTCAGTGAGTCTGCTGTAATGCTTTTTTTATTCTTTCATAGGCATCACTAGCAAGGCCAGTTTTTGTTGTCCATCACTAATTGCACTTGAACTGAGTGGCTTGCCAGACCATTTCAGAGGACAATAAAGAGTCAACCACGTTGCTGTGGGTCTGGAGTCACATGTAGGCCAGACCAGGGCAAGAATGGCAGATTTCCTTCCCTAAAGGGCTTTAGTGAGGCAGATGGCTTTTTATGACAATCAGTGATGGTTTCCTGGTCATCATTACTGAGACCAGATTTTATCAATTGAATTTAAATTTCACCAGCTACTAAGCTACCATGGTGGAATTTGAACATGTGCCCCCTAGCCCTCCAGATTACAAGTCAAGTGACATTACTGCAACAGCACTGTCTCCTCGATGTATGATGTGGCTATCATGGTTGAAAAACTGGCATCAGTGCAAGTGGGGGTGTGAGGCTTGCAGCAGTGCTGAATGTATGATGGTGAGTGAAGATATGGATGTTAAGGTGTGAGTCGTGATTGATGGAGATTGTTGGTTGTGATAGAATTGTTTTGCATTGATCAGTGTATGATGATAGTGGTGCAGTTAGTGGCCTTTGGCATTTGAAGATGCATTTACTAACCTTTATCACTTGTGTGAGGCCACTGAATTTCTTGCAGCACTACATCCAGGTTCGGGCTGAACTCCTATCATTGACCATCACAGCTTTCTGGTCCCATTCCCTAGAGTTAATCTGGAGGTCTGACTAGCCCCTTATGAATAGATGATATCTCCGTTCCTCTGCACCTCTGCAATCAAGGCACCTCAGTGCAACTCAGATAATCTCAGAGTTTGCTATCTGCCATGCTGCACAATTCCATGTCTTTCCCAGGTCAAACTCGCTTTCAGAATGACTCCCAAAACCTACTCAAGAGATGCAGGTTGGCTTTGAATAGTGGAGGCCAGCTTGAATTCAGGCTAACCTCTCATGATTTTGTGGGCCCTACTCTGTCATGCAGCCATTCAACAGGACATTTAGTAAGGGCTGCATGCTACAATCATTTAAAAGAGCAGGCAGCACAAATTTTGTGCTTGGCTGCATTGGACACAATGGTTGGAGGTTGGTCACACATTTCAATTACACCCACCCATTTTCAGGTCTTATATCAAATTAATATATTTTGTGGCCTTTGATTCTGCTAGATTAATGGAGCCTCCTTAACAATGAGAATGAGTCAGCAGAATAGAGCTTTAAAGTCCTAGGCACCATTGGGTGGTTGTGATGTGTGTTGATGTGTGCTGATCTGGGCAGATAGCACCTTGATGGCTGCATTAAGTTTTAGTGATTGAAAATGGTACAGAATAGAATCACAGGGTGTATCACTGGTATTCACAGGAAGGGTAGCCAGCCTTGTTAATGAATGTGTGGAACGGATTGAAGAACATCCAATATAAGCAAATCTAACTTCTATCTGAAAGCTGTTTATAAGCAGAAGGTTCTCTCCAAGGCCCAAGTGCTTTTGGAGGATTAATACTAAAAACCACCATTTAATTAGTAACTAGAAACAAAGAGTGTGCACCTCCAGTTGCTCCACTGTTTTAGCAGGGATGATGATCTCCTGCTGGAGGTTATTGACCTCCCTGAGTGAGTAGACTTTCCCATCTCCTTCCAGTACTGCTTTCTCTCGCAGGTTCAGACACAGAACTCTGGTAAACTTCCTGCAATCCCCTGTCAGGTAGGACAGAATATGCACCAATCCCTGCAATCAAAATGATTTTATTTTCAGATCTCAGGTCACCCTGTTCTCCAGCTTATTTTAGCATAAATGCCTCAGTTTTTCTTGTTATTTGCAGAAATTGATTCAACCCACAATTAAGCCTGTAACCTATCAGAAACAAATGCCCGCCAGTGTGTCGAGAATTTGTCAATCAGTTTATAAAGAGTAGCCCATTAGTATATAGGACGTCTGCTGACCAATATTTAAGATCTGCCCACTGGTAGAAGCACTGTTCACCAGTAGAGAAAGGGAAGTACCCTTTCCTCCAGTGTATAGGGGGCAGGCATACTGGTGTGTAGGGGAGCTGTCCATTGGTATATAGAGCGCATTAACCACTGGTATGTAGAAGAGCTATTCTGCAGTATACAGAAAAAAGCTATAGACTAGTGTCCATTAATTTAAAGAGGAAGCATCCACCATTATATAGCAGACCAGTATTTAGAGGAGATTTCAATCAGCAAATAAACAACACTATTGACTGGTACTTAGAGGAACTGTAGAGGAGCCTTCTGCCATTACATATCAAATTTGTCCAGCAGTAATTAGATGAGCTCCCTACCACGCATTTATTCAGGAGCTAAAAACTACTATTTACAGGAGTTGCTCCCTGAATTCAAATCTATCTACCAGTAAATAGACCTACCCACCATTTTATATATTCCACCAACCACCATTTGAAGGAGATGCCAACAATATATAGAGAAACTGCCTGACTCTACAATGTATATAGGATCCAAGACCAATATTTAGAGGAGCTGTAGGATAAAGCTTTCAATTAGTGTAATTGAGGCTGTTCTACTGAATCTGGATGAATACATGATAAAATGAATGGCATTGCTGACCTCTGGATTGGGTTGTGCCATTCCACATACAGGCATTTTTGAAACTTGTCTGTAGTTTGCCACTTTCATCTGTCTCAAGGTGCTCATTTCATCAAGATCCAGTGACTCATCAGCAAGCTACAGGTCACATGCAGAGAGTTAATTTGCTCCTGTAAAGGAGTTAAAATTACATTGAGCTTTCTAATTAGAGGAAGAAATATGGTCAGTGTTCATTCGGCACTTATTATTAAATGCAGTTATTCGTGCAATAAACAGCTGCGAACAGAAACAGTTAAAGCATAGACTGAAGGGTTGATTGGGTCTTTTCATGTGTTTGAATCATTCACATGACTAAAGTGCAATTGTTTTTCAGGCCTTATTAGGAGTTTTATGGGTAAATATTAATGTGTCACTATATTGGAAAATGGTGAGTGAGAATGTGGGAAAATCCACATTTAGGCATTAGTAATAAATTTGGAGTGGATCATACAACACTCGTCCAATTCTTCAGTATATTGCAAATGGCTTCTACTATGAAATGCATTTCCACTGCATATACAGTCAAAAACAACAACAATAACTTACATTTAATTAGCTCCTTTATCATAGCAAAATGTCTCAAGCACTTCACAAGAGCGCTATCAAATAAAATTTGGCACCAAGCTACAAAAGGAGATAAAGACGGATAATCAAAAGCTTGGCAAAGAGATAGGTCTTCAGGAGTTTCTGGAGCAGAAGAGAGGGACAGGGATGTGTAGACATTTAAACAGGGAATTCCAGAGGTTAGAGCCTAGACAATAGAAGGCATAACTGCCAATGAACGGACAAAGGGAATCGGGATGCACAAGAGGCCAGAATTGGAGAAACAAAAGAGTTCATTCAAAGTTGCAGGGGGTTACAGAGGTAAGCAGGGTGAGACTATGGAAGGATTAGAGCAGAAGGATGACAATTTTAAGTTTGAGGTCGTGTTCAACCAGGAGCCAACGTAGGTGAGGATGGATGAATGAGACTTGGTGTTAGTTAAGACACAAGCAGCAGACAACAAAAGCATGATGAGGGTTTCAGGAGCGAAGGGTCGGCAACACTTTAGCCAATCAGAGTTAACTTGCCAGCCAATCAACACCCTTTTCTCCTGTAGTATAAATTATTGTGATTGTTTGAAATTTGGCATTCTTGCATTTGTCCTGATGAGTGCCAGATGAAAAGCTTCAGCAACATGTCTCTTTTTTCACCAATATTCAAGTTCTGTACTGCCAAACAACTGAGGGTTGGAAGTAAGCAGTCTTGTTGATGGAAAGGATGTAGGGTCAGATGTTCGGGTCAAATATGACACAAAGATTGTGAACAGTCTCCTAGCTACAGACTCCATCCCTCTCACTAGCAACAGTCTAAGATTGATCTACAAGGGTGTCAGCAGTTACAGGAGGCAGGCAGGAAATTGAAGTTAAGGCACAATCAGATCAGTCATGATCTTATTCAATGGCAGAATAGACTTAAAGAGCCAAATGGTCTACTTGTGCTGCTATTTATTATGTTCTTATGTTCACCGGTGTATTCACAATCTTGGTGTAAGATATGATTCTGAGATGAGCTTCCAACATCATGTTTGTGCCAGCACTAAGACTGCTTATTTCCACCTTTGTAATGTCCTCGACTTTCACACAGCCTCAGCTTATCTGCTGCTGATGCTTTCATTCATGCCTTCATTTCCTCTAATTTTGACTATTCCAGCACATTCTTGGCTTGTGTCCTACATTCTACTCTCTGTAAACTTTAGGTCATCCAGAACTCAGCCGCCCATGTCTTGCAGCAAATCCAGTTCCCCTATCAACTCATGCCCGGTGACTTACATTACTTTCCATTCAAGCAACGTCATGACTTCAAAGTTCTCATCCTTGTTTTCATATCCCTCCATCACCTATCTCTGTAATATCCTCAAGCTCTACAACCCTCTGAGATACCTACGTTCCTCTAATTACGGCCTCTGGCGCATTCCCTATTATAATTGCTCCACCATTGGTGGCCGTGCCTTCAGTTGCCTCGCCCTCAAACTCTGGAATTCCCTCCCTCTATTTCTCTGCCTCTCTCCTTGGCTTTCCTCCTTAAAACCAACCTCTTTGACCAAGCTTTTGGCCAACTGACTTACTATCTCTTTATGTGGCTCAGTGTCATATTTGGTTTTATAATGTTCTTGTGAAGCATCTTGGAACTTCTCATTTAATTAAAGGCACTTTACAGATAGAAATAAAAGTTGCTGTTGTTGTTGGTTCAGCCTCATACAGTGACCAGGGAGTAGTTGAAATAGTTGTTTAGGGAACAGAGATGTAGTAGGACACAAAGACATTGTGCAAAATTTTCTGCTCATTGATTCCCTTGCCAATTAAGAACCTATCAACCTCTGCCTTAAAAATATTCAATGACCCTGCTTTCACCACCTTCTGAGGCAGAGAGATCCAAAGTTGCGCAGCCCTCTGAGAGAAAAAAATTCTCCTAGTCTCTCTCTTAAAAGGGCAACCCCTAACTTTAAAAAAGTGACCCCTAGTTATGGACTCACCCACAAGAGGAAACCTCCTTTCCACAATTGTGTATCCCTCTCAGTGAATTAGACTCACTTGAAAGAAGCTGTTCAAGTTCTCAATGAATGCGAGCGACTTACTAGCATACAAAGCCGACCACTGATGAGATTAGCAGGAGACTTCAACTCAAATCTGGGCATAGCACTCATTAACCTGTAGAAGAAAGGTTTCCTACGCATCCAAGTACTGAGCATGACTGAGAAAGCCAATGGATACTGGAAACAGATAAAAACAGTTCACATAAGAATATTTTCATGCACTAAAGGTGTCACAAGATGTTTAATGCCTTTTAAATACCCCAATAACCTTATGTTCCAAGATGTCAGCCTTGACTTAGTGATAGCACTCTTATGTCCAAGTCTGAAGGCTGTGGGTTCAGGTCCCAATACAGAGATTTGAGCACATCATCTAAGTTAATGCTTCAGTGCAGCATTGATGGAGTTCTGTATTCATGGAGGTACTGTATTTTAAATCAGACATTAAACCAAGACCCTGAGCTGAATTTTTAAAGTTGACACCCAATCCCAAAGTCGGCTTCAATTCTGGATCGAGAACCCAGAAATGGCTGCGACGAGACATCGATCGCAACCGTTCTAGAGGTGGCTAATTATGAAGTCACCTCTGGGAGCCCCATCTAATTAAGGATGGCAGGCAGATCAGGGAAGCAGGAGGTCCAGTAGGAAGGTCCGCAGCAATGTCCGGCTAGCAGCTCCACTTCATTATCTTATCATTTTATGTGGGATCTGTCTGAGTGTTTAAGTTGGTCTCCACTTTTTACGACAGTGTCTACATTTCAAAAGTACTACATTGGTTATCAAACACTTCAGGATGTCCTGTGGTCGTGACAGGTGCTATACATGCAAGTTTTTTTTTCTTGCTCCCAACAGGGAGTCTCATCTGCCCGGGACATAGATCGGAATTTTGGATGCACATTGCATGTAATCCATCCTAATCCTATTCAATTTCAGGTAGGACCTCAGAGGACAGTACCCTTCATGTCTTTTTCATTTGCGAATGAATTTGGACATTTAAATTCCTATCAATATAATCTACACTGTAATCCATACTGAGTTGCACATAAAAAGTAACATTTCTGACCTGTTCATGGAGGTATCTGGACCCCTCCCTCTGGATTCTTACCTTCTCTTGATCTTTTCATTGAGAACTGTCGGCACGACATTAGTAGTCTCAATTTCTCTGCTCCTCTCACCCATTCTAATCTCTCTCTCTCTGAACTTACTGCACTGGTTCTTTCAGGTCCAACCCTGACATTGTCATCAAACCCGCTGACAAGGGTGGTGCTGTTGTTGTCTGGGGCACTGACCTCTACCTCGCGGAGGCTGAGCGTCAACTTGCAGACACTTCCTCCTACCTCTCCCTGGACCATGACCCCACCACTGAACATCAAGCCATTGTTTCCAGGACTGTCACTGACCTCATCTCCTCTGGGGATCTTCCTCTCACAGCTTCCAACCTGAGAGTCGCCCAACCTCAGACGGCCCGCTTCTACCTCCTACCCAGAATCCACAAACAGAACTGTCCCGGTAGACCGATCGTGTCAGCTTGCTCCTGCCCCATGGAACTCCTTTCTCGTTATCTTGACTCCCTTCTCTCTCCCCTTGTCCAGTCCCTTCCCACCTACATCCGTGATTCCTCTGACACCTTACGTCACATCAACAATTTCCAGTTCCCTGGCCCCCACTGCCTCCTCTTCACCATGGACGTCCAATCCCTCTACACCTCCGTCCGCCACCAGGATGGTCTGAGGGCCCTTAGCTTCTTCCTCGAACAGAGGCCCGAACAATCCCCATCCACCACTACTCTCCTCCGTCTGGCTGAACTTGTTCTCACACTGAACAATTTCTCCTTCAACTCCTCTCACTTCCTCCAAATAAAAGGTGTGGCTATGGGTACCCGCATGGGTCCCAGCTATGCCTGTCTCTTTATGGGGTATGTAGAACATTCCTTGTTCCAGTTCTACTCCGGCCCCCTTCCACAACTCTTTCTCCAGTATATCGATGATTACTTCGGTTCTGCTTCATGCTCTCGTCGGGACTTGAAAAAATTTATTAATTTTGCTTCCAATCTCCACCCCTCCATCATTTTCACGTGGTCCATCTCTGACACTTCCCTTCCCTTCCTTGACCTCTCTGTCTCAATCTCTGGTGATAGACTGTGCACCATAATCCATTACAAGCCTACCGACTCCCACAGCTACCTCGACTACAGCTCCTCACACCCCGCTTCCTGTAAGGACTCCATCCCATTCTCTCAGTTCCTTCGCCTCCGTCACATCTGTTCCAATGATGCTACCTTCAAAAACAGTTCCTCTGACATGTCCTCCTTCTTCCTTAACCGTGGTTTTCCACCCATGGTCGTTGACAGGGCCCTCAACCGTGTCCGGTCCATCTCCCGCGCATCCGCCCTCACGCCTTCTCCTCCCTCCCAGAAACATGATAGGGTCCCCCTTGTCCTCACTTATCACCCCACCAGCCTCCGCATTCAAAGGATCATCCTCCACCATTTCCGCCAACTCCAGCATGATGCCACCTCCAAACAAATCTTCCCTTCACCCCCCCCGTCGGCATTCCATAGGGATCGTTCCCTCCAGGACACCCTGGTCCACTCCTCCATCACCCCCTACTCCTCAACCCCCACCTATGGCACCTCCCCATGCCCACGCAAAAGATGTAACACCTGCCCCTTCACTTCATCTCTCCTCACCGTCCAAGGGCCCAAACACTCCTTTCGAGTGAAGCAGCATTTCACTTGCATTTCCCCCAACTTAGTCCACTGTATTCGTTGCTCCCAATGCGGTCTCCTCTACATTGGAGAGACCAAACGTAAACTGGGCGATCGCTTTGCAGAACACCTACGGTCTGTCTGCAAGAATGACCCAAACCTCCCTGTCGCTTGCCATTTTAACACTCCACCCTGCTCTCTTGCCCATATGTCTGTCCTTGGCCTGCTGCATTATTCCAGTGAAGCCCAACGCAAACTGGAGGAACAGCACCTCATCTTCCGACTAGGCACTTTACAGCCTTCCGGACTGAATATTGAATTCAACAACTTTAGGTCTTGAGCTCCCTCCTCCATCCCCACCCCCTTTCTGTTTCTTCCCCCTTCCTTTCGTTTTTTTTCCAATAATTTATATAGCTTTTTCTTTTCCCGCCTATTTCCATTATTTTTAAATCTTTTATGCCCCCAACCCCGACTAGAGCTATACCTTGAGTGCCCTAACATCCATTCTTAATTAGCACATTTGTTTAGATAATATCACCAACTTCAACACCTGTGTTCTTTTGTTCTTTTGTCTGTGACATCTTTTGATGATCTGCTCCTATCACTGCTTGCTTGTCCCTACAACAACACCCCCCCTCCACTTCTCTCCCCCCTCCCTCCCCCACCCCCCACCCCAACCTTAAACCAGCTTATATTTCAACCCTCTCCTTGTAAAGAAAAATCAGTTCTGTTGAAGGGTCTTGAGGACTCGAAGCGTCAACTCTTTTCTTCTCCGCCAATGCTGCCAGACCTGCTGAGTTTTTCCAGGTAATTCTGTTTTTGTTCTGTTCATGGAGGTAGCTGTTGAAAGCAATTAGGTACAAATATCTCTGAAAGATCTGGAAGGTTTTGCTGATCAAGTTTTCTCGCGAACTGATTCCCTAAAAAAATGCAAGACAATTTTTCTAAAAATTGATATTAATTTTGTCAAAATTACAATATATGTTTAAATGGTTTTGAAGAGATTTCACTATTTATTGAGAGCATCTTTCCAATTTGAACACAAATTTTTTAAATCCATTAATCTTATCTCCCAGACCCAGTACACACAAGGCAAAGTCTATCACAAATAACATCCCAGCATTACTGTATAAAGAATTAGTGCATACATTTTATTATATAAGTACTAAAAATACAGAACTTGATTGCCATTGAACTTCCAGAAACTTGCTGCAATTTTTTTTTCATGTCTGAGAAACAAATTAAAATTATCTGGAGATCTGAGTGACTATAGTCCCAAGAATCTCAAAAAGCAAAATTAGCTGGGGAGGAGATAAATATCAATATACTACAGATACTGCAAAAATGATCCCTATTCTCCACTCTCCACAGTTGTTGCAGGACATGCTGAATGTTTCCAGAATTTTTTTTTAAATTTTAGCAGGAACAGAGTTTAGATCCTAGACTAATGAGAGATTAGGAACAGAAAAACAGGATTAGGCCATCGAGCCCTTTGAACCGGTTCCTCTATTAGCCGTAATTGCTACAGACTGGTCTACCCTAAACTGCTGAATATGTCTTGAGGAGCACAAAGTGAGGGAGAATGGAAGAACAATATAGATCTTGAAAGGATGAAGGAAGAAAGAACTTGCATACTTAAAAAGCGCCTTTCATCACCTCATTCGATCCAAAGTGCTTCACACCCAATGAACTACTTATTGAGATGCAGTCACTGTTACAATGAGGAGAAACATGACAGCTAATTTGTACGCAGTAAGGTCCCAGAATTATGAATGAGAAAAGACAAGATAATCTGTGTTTAGTGATGTTACTTTAGGGTTATATTTTGGCAGTACACCAGGAGAACTCCTGTGCTCATCTTTGAATGGTGCCTTGGGATCTTTTATATTCACCTGAGGAGGCGGATGAGGGCTTGGCTCAACATCTCATCTGAAAGGCAGCATCTTCAATGATGCGACACTCCCTCAGTACTGCACCGAATTGTCATCTTAGATTATATGCTCAAGGCACTGGAGTTGGACAGCAACTTTCTGACTCAAGAGTGGAAGCGCTGGCACTGAACCAAGGCTGACATCTCGTGATAGCTTGCAACTCTAAGGACAGAGGAACTGGTATACAAATGAAGCACATAAGCTATGAGAAGAGATCAGATGTCCTGCAAATCTTTACTCTGGAGAAGGGTGGATTCAGAGGTAATTTTACTCAAGTATTCATGGTTTTTAAGTGAAAAGGTAAATTGATTTCCAATATGTTAGAGATTGCAAACATGAAGCAGGAAAACTTCATAGACCATTTAGATTTAACTACTTTACACAGGAGGAAGTGAATGCTGGAATAGACTGGCCAAGGAGGTTTGCCAAGGAGGTGCAGAAAGGTTTAAAGGAAAATTGGATGGATATTTGAGGGAGTAGATGATTGAGTTTTTGGAGTTGGCCAGTTGAATGGAAATCTTTTCTAGTGCTGCTTTTTCACATGTTGACATACTATCTAATACAACATGACAAATATTAATGAGCTCTCAGTTCTTGTTCGAGCATTGAATCTCGTGACATAAACAATTGTGGCTCTTTTCCATTATGCAGATGGGTTTATAGCTTTTTATTCCATGGAAACAACAGCATTCCCATGAGCAGCCTGTCATAGCACCTGTAATGTAGAAAAACACATCAAGCCCCTTCACAGAGGCATAATCAGGTAAAAATGGACAGCAATAAAGAAGGAGATATTAGGAGGACTGAACAAAAGGTTTGGTAAAAGAGGTACAAATGCAAAATTTGAAACAAAGACAGATAATACCAGAAGCACTCAGCAGCATCTGTGCAGAGTAAAGACAAATTGATGTTTCAGCTGTCATCCCCTTGATGAGAATTGGAACCAAGGGATCTGTCTCTAGATACGGAACTGGGTGGGCACCTCATCCATTGCACCATAATGAGGCCTGGTTATTAAAATAGACTGGGTCTCTCACAGAATCTCGCAGGCAATTGGCCTATTTATTTCACCCAGGGAGTAAAAATTCTCCCCTGTGTTTCATAAATTGTCCAGTTTAATTGTACTGATACACTTCTTGAGGTCTCCAGTGCGGCAGTATTCTAGAAAGGCCAGCCAGTGTGAAACGCGAGCTGCAGCATTCAGCGCTGCCAGGGCGGGGTCAGGAGGAGGGCGAGTGCAGGAGATTACGCATGTGCGCGAATGTGCACAATGATAGTTCCCTGAGGCACAGAGCTGCCTCAAGGAGTTGAAGATTTTAAAAATCAGAAATAAAAAATTAGCAATGTTAAAAACATATCCCCTCCTGTGATTCTGTCACATGAGCAGGGGAAATGCCTTTATCAATCGAGGCATAGATTACAAAAGTAGGGAGGTCATGTTGGAGTTGTATAGAACCTCTGTGAGGCCACAGCTCGAGTACTGTGTGCAGTTCTGGTCACCACATTATAGGAAGGATGTGATTGCACTGGAGGGGGTGCAGAGGAGATTCACCAGGATGTTGCCTGGGATGAAACATTTAAGTTATGAAGAGAGGTTGGATAGACTTAGGTTGTTTTCGTTGGAGCAGAGAAGACTGAGGGGTGACCTGATCCAGGTGTACAAGATTATGAGGGGCATGAACAGGGTGGATAGGGAGCAGCTGTTTCCCTTGGTTGAAGGGTCAGTCACGAGGGGACACAAGTTCAAGGTGAGGGGCAGGAGGTTTAGGGGGGATGTGAGGAAAAACTTTTTTACCCAGAGGGTGGTGATGCTCTGGAATGCACTGCCTGGGAGGGTACTGGAGGCGGGTCGCCTCACATCCTTTAAAAAGTACCTGGATAAGCAACGGCACATCATAACATTCAAGGCTATGGACCAAGTGCTGGCAAATGGGATTAGGTAGGTAGGTCAGGTGTTTCTCACGTGTTGGTGCAGACTCGATGGGCTGAAGGGCCTCTTCTGGACTGTGTGATTCTGTGATTCTGAGCGGTTAGAATCTAGAATATGCTGCCAGAGAGTGTGGTGGAGTGTGGCGAGGTGCAATTCAAGAGGGAATTAGATTATTATCTGAAAAGGAAAAATGTGCAGGGTTTTGGTGGAGAAGGTGGCAAAATAGCACTAAATGCATTGCTCATTCGGAGAGCAGTACAGACACAACTGGCCAAATTGCCTCTGGCTGTGCTGTAACACTTCTGTGATCCTGTGAAGCCCCAAAGTTCTGCCTCCCCTTTACACTGAACAAGTACCATAGATTCAAAACATACTGTGCTTATCCAGATCTCAAGAACAAATTTGATGGGTCAAGTCATTTGCATGGCCTTGCCACGCCCGTGCCATGGTAGGGCCTTGCACTGGGAAACAGCTGTTGGGGCATAGTTGGAACTGTGGGTTTAGCTGCCAGCCTCAGAGTTTTCTGATCTCCAACAGCAGCCAGAGATCCTCCAGGGTTAAAGGTTTATCTGGGGATGCCAGTAGAGGTGGGAATGGGCCATGATGCTGGAAGAGACAGGTAATGCTTAATTTTCCAATCTCTCGTGTTGCTGCTTGGTTTCTCAGACTCTCCAATCCAATAGAAACTAATGCATAAGCCCTAGTGCCTATTTTTTTCAAGCACATGTAAAGTGGGTGCTCTTCCATCCTACGGAGAAGAAGCTACAGCAGGAAGTCTGAGAAACATCTCACCTTAAATCATCTCACCTCTAGGGCTCACCCTTGTCCTATGCATGCCAGAGGCACAGAATTTGATCTCCCTCTTTGTGGCCATCTGGACATCCCAAGGCAACAAAAAAGTGACAGAGACCTTATTGTCTTTTACCTTCCTGTACTTCAGCATTCTCTGGATCTATGGAGAGTAATATTGAACCCTCCAGGCTTTGGGGTTAAATGTATTATACAGGAATACACCAAGTACAACATAAGTAGCAGAAAATTCTACATTCTGCTAAACTCGACAAGATCAAATTTATTCTAACCCCCCTTTTAATTGGGTTTGCGATTAATTTAATTTGTCTATTTTGTAAATGTGTTTTTCTGTTTCTAAGTTGGTGGTTGTTCTTTTAAAGCCAGTCAGGATACATAAGTAGTTTAAAAATAAATTGCAGTTCAGATTTGTGTTCCAAGTTTATTTTAATACTTTGTTCCACATTTCACCAGTTACAAAGTAAAGATAAGTGTCAGCCTTGGCTCAGTGGTAACACTCTTGCCACTGAGTTGGAAGGTTATGGGCTCCAGCCATTGATACACCAGGGTGTTACCAAATACTACATGAACAGATACCGTACTGAAGAATACCTTCAGGATTTCTTTTGCTAGAGGTGAGAAGGATAAGAGGTGAGTTGACAGTTGGGACAGCCCTGAAATAAGGACCAATAGATTTCTGAGATGATAGATAAGACAACACAAATATAAGATTACCCAACAAAAAATACTAAGAATACAGAGAATAAAGTGTACTCACTTCTTCAACAATTCTCCTGCCATTTGGGAATGAAGTGCTGTAGCTTTCAATGATGTGCAAGTGACTTTCTTGACCAGAAACTCCTCTCTTTTGATATCTAAGTTTATAACCATGTGATTATCAACCACTCATTAGCATGTCGCCAGATTACAAAGATGGCTCATTGAAAAGGTTTAAAAATATATATTATTGGTTATTAATAATAGAATCAAACTCACAGAAACCAAGCAGTTTCCTTTCAACAGAACTAAAAGCTATTTCATTTAGATGAAAGATGTATGAAACTGAATGATATCAGGACGAAATTCATGCATCATATTTATAAAAATAGAACAGGAGCATTTTTAGGAATATTTTTCCAATACTAACCCTACCTACCCATGTCCCTCAATCTCAACTTCTGACCATCATCCCACCTACTGGCCTTCTCCTATATCTCTCAATCAAACCAACCAACTTTCTTCCCATATCCCTCAATCGTTACCCGCTCTGGGAATCCATCAAACAGTCTCTTGACCCCCATGATTATTGTACACTTCAGTATCCTTCTCTCTTAGTTCATTCAACAACATTACTCCTTGGGTGAAAGCATTTCACTTGACTTCCCTTCTTACTTGCAACTTCCTCAATTTAACTTGTCTCCAGGGATGTGAATCTTTCACTCTAGGAACATTGAAATGGAAATAGACCATTCAGCCCCTCAAGCCTATTCTCCCATTCAGTGAGATCATAGCTGATCTGTAGCATAATTGCACATTCCTTAATACCTTTTCACAAAAATCTAGTAATCTCAAATTTAAATTAACAATCAATTACTGTTAGCGAAGAGAGTTCCAGATGTCTACTGCCCTTTTCACATAGAAATGTTTCCTAACTTCACTCCTGAAAGGTCTGGCTTTAGTTTTTTGCCTATACCATCTAGTCCTTGACTCCCCAACAAACAGAAAGAATTTCTCTCTATTTACAATATTAGTTTCCTTTCCCTTATAAATTCCAGAGAAAATAACCCAGTTTGGGTAGTCTCTCCTTGTAATTTAAATCTGCACACCCTCTGAGTCCAATATACATTTCCTATAGTTTGTTGTCTAGAACTGATCTCAGCACCCTAGGTACTCCAGGGCTTTGTTTAGCTGTAGAATAACTTGCACCTCCTTGTATTCTAGTCCCCTTGATATGAAGGCCAGCATATGTTCTATGCCTGTTTATGATCTACGTTCAATGATCTTTGTAGTTGGATTTCCAAATCTCTTTAGACCTCCACTGTTTCTAGCTTTTCACCATTTAGAAAATATTTTGTTCTATGCTTTTTAGATCCAAAGTGGAAGACATGCATTTGCCTACATTGGAATCCATTTACCACAGTTTATAATTCATTTAATCTATTAATATCTAATAATTTTATCCGCACTGCTTACAATACTGCCTATCTTTATATCATCAGCAAACTTGGATGTGACTTCCTATGCCATCATAAAGTGATTAGGAAAAATACCGAATAGTCAAAGTTCCAGTACAGATCCTTGCAGATACCACTAGTCACATCTTGCTAGTTAAGAGAAACTGACAATTATCACTATTCACTATCTCCTGGTGCTCAACAAATTTCCTAACCAAAGTCAATAATTTGCTTTCAATTTCATGAGCCTCAATTTGAGCTAACAGCCTCTTAGGAGCGCCTTTATCAAATGCTTTCTGGGAATCCATATGAATAACATTCATAGACAATACCCTTTCACTACTTTAGTCACCGTTTCAAAAAAATGTAATCAGATTCATCAGGCATGGCCTACCCTTTGCAAATTCATACTGACTCTCTCTGATGAAAAATTTCAAGGTGTTCAGTCACTCTATCCTTAATTATAGATTAACAGACATTGGGCTAAATGGACTATAGTGCCTTGGATTCCCTTCCTCACTTTTTATAATCAGTGGATTGACATGCACAAATTTCCAATCTAAAGGAATGGCTCCTGACTCAACAGCTTAGCCAGTGGATGATGATCAAATTATTTTCGGGATTCCAGGTGTGCCATGCGTCTCAGGAACAATTAGAGTTCATGCAAAGAAGCAATAGTTGTGGACAGTGTTTCCAATGGTACCACCTAGAGGATTTGGCAGCTCCCAATTTGAGTTTGTGCCAGACTTGGTAGGCTCACAAGAAATGTGAGAAAAATTGAGGAACATACTCACCTTCACTTTATCCCTGATATCAATACATTCTTTCCCATTTGCTGCCAGGTACAAGGGACATGGGTGACTGTGCAGTCTGAGACTGAGACCACCCTCCATTCAGCTGCTACCTCTGCTTTTACTGGATTGTGGTCATCAGTCTCAAATGCTATCACCTTCTTTAGGTGAAATTCCTGCAGCAAAATTTCAAAAACAGCTACTTGTATTTATCTAGCCTAGCACTTTTAATGCAGTGAAACATCTCAAAGCATGAGCGTAATCAAACAAAAATTAATACTGATCAGAAGAAAATTACTTCCCCTTTCCTGTCAACTCCCTCCAAACCAACCTGGCTAGCCCCCACCACCTACCACCGCCCCCACCCGACATGACCTGACCCCACCACCCAACTCCCCTTGATGCCTGACTCCACCCCGATCAGGCCTGACTAGCCTCCAACCCAATCTGTCTATCCCCCACTGCCCAGCTCCCCCCACCACCCTAATCCGACCTGACTAGCACCTGAGCTGCCAACCCCTCCCAACCCATTCTAACTGTCCCCCAAACCACCTACCTCCTCGCCCACCTGCCATCCTACTTCCCTACCAGCTACCGCCTTGCCACTCTACCTAACTACTCACCTATAACCCTGCCAACTGCGGCCCTCACCCACCTACCTACCCTTAATCACTTACCTCACCCAACCTACCCCCTCACCCAGCCACATTCTCTCTGTAGCTTTTCAAAGAAGCTTTGGGACATTTAAATTCTTTACTAACCAGAATACGACAGCTGGTGCTGCAAAAAGGGGCAGAGCCTGGTCTTCCCTGATGACCCAGCACTACGCAGAAACAGTTCCATTTCAGGTACACCCCACATTTCTGGAGAAACCGGGATCGGAAGTCCCAGCCAGAAATGCAGAGTTCCAGCTCTGGCAGGGCGGAGTGATAATCCGATTGTGATTGCCAGCCCTTGGAAGATTCAGGCCAAGGTGCCCTAAAATACTTTGTGGATGACAATTTGTTAAGTGCAGTCACTGCTGTTTTGTGGGTTAGGCACAGCAGCTAACTTGTGCTCAGCATTCACAAACATCAAATTAGATATGTCACCTTATACTCTGTCCATTCACTACCACCAACACAAATTTCCTTTTCACTTTATGCTACAGCCTTTGAATAGCTGCCACATGGTTTTCATGTCTGCTGCTGCCCAACCACCCCACGCACAAACTTTTCAATCTTATTCAAAAATGGGATTAAATCACAAATAGGGGCAGCAGTGAAATCGTGGCACAGCCTAACTCCTTTCCTTTCTCAATGTCAGGCAGGCTTAGAATAAAGCAGCACATAGGCTACTAGCTAATCCTAATGGGCATGCTACATGGGTGGAAGTGCGATCCCATCATAAATTGTGGTGACCAGGTGATTGTCACAAATGGGGTGAGCTCATGGCACTGACAAAACCATGAGGCAGAAACAAAATTCAGAGGGCCCCAGGGAACTTCCAAGCTGAAGGCAGAAGAGGCCTAAAAGTAACGTTGGCTACAATCGGAGCCATCAGTGTTTAAATTGAGGTATTTGTTCTCCTCCGTTGTAAAATTACCTTTCTCCAGGCAAACTTGGGGATTAACGCAATTCACAGTTGGTAAGAGTTCTGCTGAAATCTCTTAAAAGTATAAAGGATACAATTCCTGAGGTTGCCTGAGAAGTCCGCCTACCTCACCTACTTGGTATGGATCAGAGACCAGGCGGAAGATTTGCCCATGCCACTTCTACCTCCTGGGAAAAGGCATACGAAGGAACATGGATATCTACTGACAGAAACAGGTCATGGGGTCAGTAGTTTTTTTTTATTTATTTATGGGATGTGGGCTTCGTTGGCTGGGCCAGCATTTATTGCCCATCACTAGTTGCCCTTGAGAAGGTGGTGCTGAGCTGCCTTCTTGAATTGCTGCAGTCCATGTGGTGAAGGTACACCTACAGTGCTATTGGGAAGGGAGTTCCAGGATTTTGGCCCAGCAACAGTGAAGGAATTGTGATATACTTCCAAGTCAGATTGGTGAGTGACTTGGAGGGGAACTTCCAGGTGGTGGTATTCGCATCTATCTGCTGCCCTTGTCCTTCTAAATGATAGTGGTCATGTGTTTAGAAGGTGCTGTCTAAGGAGCCTTGGTGAATTCCTGCAGTGCATCTTGTAGATGGTACACACTGCTGCTACTGTGCGTCAGAGGTGGAGGGAGTTAATGTTTGTGGATGGGGTGCCAATCAAGTGGGCTGCTTTGTCCTGGATGGTGTCAAGCTTCTTGAGTGTTGCAGGACCTGCAGTTATCCAGGCAAGTGGGGAGTATCCCATCACACTCCTGACTTGTACCTTGTAGATGGTGGACAGGCTTTGGGGAGTCAAGAGATGAGTTACTCGCCACAGGATTCTTAGCCTCTGACCTGCTCTTGTAGCCAAAGTATTTATATGGCTAGCTCAGTTCAGTTTCTGGTCAATGGTAACCCCCCGGATATTGATAATGGGGGATTCAGTGATGGTAATGCCATTGAATGTCAAGGGTTGATGGTTAGATTCTCTCTTGTTGGAGATGGTCATTGCCTGGCACTTGTGTGGTGCGAATGTTACTTGCCACTTGTCAGCCCAAGCCTGAATATTGTCCGGGTCTTGCTGCATTTGGACATGGACTGCTTCAGTATCTGAGCAGTAGCAAATGGTGCTGAACATTGTGTAAACATCAGCGAACATCCCCACTTCTGACCTTATGATGGAAGGAAGATCATTGATGAAGCAGCTGAAAATGGTTGGGCCCAGGACACTCATGCAGTATTGAGCAGGTTATTGCAAAGCAAGTGCCACTTGATAGCACAGTTAATGACCTCTTCCATTTCTTTACTGATGATCGAGAGTAGACTGATGGGGCGGTAATTGGCCAGGTTGGATTTGTCCTGCTTTTTGTGTACAGGACATACCTGGGCAATTTTCCACATAGCTGGGTAGATGCCAGTGTTGTTGCTGTAATGCAACAGCTTGGCTAGCGGCACAGCAAGTTCTGGAGTCTTCAATACTATTGCCGGAATATTGTCAAGGCCCATAGCCTTTGCGGTATCAAGTGCCTTCTTCCATTTCTTGATATCATGTAGAGTGAATTGAATTGGCTGAAGACTGGGATCTGTGATCCTGGGCACCTCTGGAGGAGGCTGAGATGGACCATCCACTCGGCACTTTTGGCTGAAGATTGTTGCAACTGCTTCAGTCTTATCTTTTGCACTGATGTGCTGGGCTCCACCATCATTGAGGATGGGGATACTTGTGGAGCCGCCTCATCCAGTGAGTTGTTTAATTGTTCACCACCATTCATAACTGGATGTGGCAGGACTGCTGAGCTTAGATCTGATCCGTTGGTTGTGGGATCGCTTAGCTCTGCTTATCACTTGCTACTTATGCTGTCTGGCACGCTAGTTGTCCTGTGTTATAGATTCACCAGGTTGACACCTCATTTTTAGGTATGCCTGGTGCTGCTCCTGGCGTGCCCTTTGGCACTCTTCATTGAACCAGAGTTGATCCCCTGGCATGATGGTAATGGTAGAATGGGGGATATGCTGGGCCATGAGCTCACAGATTATGTTCAAGTACAATTCTGCTGCTGCTGATGGCCCACTTTGCCTCATGGATGCCCAGTCTTGAGTTGCTAGATCTGTTTGAAATCTATCCCATTTAGCACAGCAGTAGTGCCACACTATGAGGGTATCCTCAATGTGAAGGTGGGACTTTACCTCCACAAGGACTGTGCAGTGGTCTCTCCTACTGATACTGTCATGGACAGATGCAATTGCGGCAGGTATGTTGGTGAGGATGAGGTCAAGTATGTTTTTCCCTATTGTTGATTCCCTCACCACCTGCCATAGATCCAGTCTAGCAGCTATGTCCTTTAGGACTCAGCCAGCTTGGTCAGTATTGGTGCTACTGAGCCACTCTTGGTGATGGACATTGAAATCTCCCACCCAGAGTACATTCTGTGCCCCTGCCACCCTCAGTGCTTCCTCCAAGTGGTGTTCAACATGGAGGAGCTGAGGGAGGGCAGTACATGGTAATCTGCAGGAGGTTTCCTTGCCCATGTTTGACCTGATGCCATGAGATTTCATGGGGTCTAGAGTTGATGTTGAGGATTCCCTCCTGACTGTATACCACTGTGCCGCTACCTCTGCTCTTTCTATCCTGCCGGTGGGACAGGATATACCCAGGGATGGTGATGGTGGTGTCTGGGACATGATCTGCAAGGTATGATTCCATGAGGATGACTATGTTAGGCCGTTGCTTGACTAGTCTGTGAGACATCTCTCCCAATCTTGGCACTAACCTCCAGATGTTAGTAAGGAGGACTAAAATCACAAACATTATTTAATCACCCACAAATTGCCATGATCTTGCTGACAGTAATTTTTACACAGGCTTTTGGATGGGCTAAACTATACACGAAGTTAATGATGAGGTGGGGGGAGTGTGTGGTGGTCAGGGGGTGGTTGGGGGGAGGTGGCGTGGGAGTGGGGAGATTCTATTTCCAATGCAAATTTAACTCAGGCCTGGGCAGAGAAAATGCTATGGTTTCCATGAGGCTGAGATGAACTGGGACCTGTTGTTAAGGTGAAGAGGCCAAACAGGAAAGCTGTTTGCTTTGGTGCTCCTCCAGGCTCCGCAAGGAAATATTAAATCTCCCTGCACGAGACTTCCCTCTATTCCGCCACCCCACTTCCCTCCAGCTGGACTTTCCATGGGCCTCCTGATTATTCAGTTGTTGGCAGCAACTCTCCATCCATTTCCCACTTGGAAAGGGAGGGTAGTAGCTCCAGCTGTAGGTTAATGAAGGCCAGGGATTAGCTAGCTGATTCTGCAGCAGATGATCTTCCAAGTCACCTTATCACCCACCCGACCAAACCTGCCCAGAGCTAAAACTTGGGGTGGCATTCCATTTTCCAGTCCCACCATGGTGTGATCTGCTCTAGTTTAATCAAGGAATTTCAGCCTTGCAATCTCTGCCTGAATGAGTCACATCTAACCACGGCACTGGAAGAGTGCTGCAAAATAATTAGCAGCAAATGGCAAATAATTTACCAGTTTAACCAACTCTGAAGCCAGTGAACAAGCCAAAGTAAGAAGGGGTAAAATCCCTCCCTCAGTTAGGCTGATACACACTGGACATTTGAGCAGTGAAATAGAGAGCAGAGGGATTTAGGGAGGAAGTTCCAGAGAAGCTGTCGCTCATGGACTGAAGAGGAGGTTAGAGTTGGAAGACACAGCATGGAGAGGGGGAAATGTGTGCTGAGATAGGACAGAATTATGTGGCACACAAAACCCACAATTCTTAGCTCCCCAACAGTTTACCAGGATTATTGGATTCCAGCAAAGGAGGAGATGAGTGATAAACAGTATGCAAAGTAAACGATTTAACCTTGTCCTTTCACTTTGATAAAACATCCAAATTGCATGGTGCTTTTGGAATGATTATGCAAAAATTGCCCCCAAATAGTGTTGCAATTAGATTTTGCGGATCAGTGCTGAAAACTCTGTCAAAGGTCTAGCAACTGTGGAAAATGCCTCTGCTCTACGTGGAAGTAGCATTTTGAGGATATTGGAAGAACCTTTTCAGCAATTCAGAGTGTGATCAAATCTCTACATTTATTATAATTTTATTTACTCAAATTAATGATGTTCTAAGATATGTATGAAACTTTGTACTCTTTGATTAAAGAACAGAAACAACCTCATATTGCAATCACTATTTTGTACAATATCAGCCCATCTCAAATGCCTTATCTTTCTATCTGAGGAAATGTTGTTCTGTGAGCTATCAGCAGCGCACCTATTATCATTCCAAGGTTAGAGCGTCCCACTCCCGTTTGACAGTTAAAGAGGAGGGCAGGAGGTGGTTTGCAACTGTCCTTGAAGGTGATGCTTGGACACTCCTTGAAAATCAGAACGTCAAATAACACAGAAAGGGCAGACACCAGAACTATCAAAAAATGGATCTACTTGATATTCCAATGATAGTTAATGGACTGAATGTTACCAGCCCTCTGGAGATGGGCTGGAAGACGAGAAGCTTCATTAAATGGTAACAGAAGGCATTGGAAGGGGAACCGAATGCCATGGTGGGTGACCAATTAAATCAATTAATTGGCCAATTAACAGCCACTTCCACTCTGCTGGCATTTGAAAACAAATTCAGGAGATATTTTTAACCAACAACTTAATCGGTATTATCTGTTTTACACCATCAAGCCAAGTCGTAATTACCCTTTCTGATGCTATATAGGTTCACCAGCAAGCAGGCACATGAAGGGGATTTTGGAAAGTAACGAGGAGTGGAATATCTAGGACAGGAGAGACCACAACATTTCTTGTGGAGATTGGAGGAGCACTTCTTGCTACACAAAGGTAAGTTTTTAACCTTAGCTCCAAGACCTTTCTCATCCTTCCAGACCACTATTGCACTGGTATCTTGTTCAAGTATATTAAACTTCTTATAGCCAGTTGGTGAAGGAGGAGACCAGAAGTCAATCTTTACTCAGCTTTAGATCTATTCACAAAGTGAGAAATCGCAAAAGTATAGCTCCTAACTCTTCAACTTCCACCAGTGTCAATAAGTGTCTCTTTATCTGTGCATAAATCATTATCCAATGTTGGATCCCCCACTGTAGGCACTGAACCTTAATTTATACAATTAACAAATTACCCTTTTTGCTTTTTAAACAGGACCTAACAAATAATATTCACAAACAACGGGCAGAATCATCCCAGATTTGCATTAAGTGCCGTAGTGGATGGGTAAAATGATGGTTTACCTGCCGGCCGCAGTGGCGGCTTCTCATGCCGTATTGTCCCAAACCTGCTGCATTAATTATGCATTCCTGGGAAACACATCGTTACTATGGTGGGCAGGCTCTCATTCACCCGCCACCCAATCATCTCGCCGTTTCATCACGCCAGGTGCCATATTTCAAGTGAAGCTGTGTGCACACCTCTCAGTGCTTCCAGCGAGAACTGCTGCATGGAAGATATGGCCCCGAAAGGCAGGAAAACTGCAGCGCCAGGCTTCAATGGGGCATCCCTGGAGGGCCTGTTGGATGCAGTGGAGGCTCGCTGAGTTGTCCTCTACCCCCTCTCTGGCCACAGGATGGACCGCAGCCTCACTAATCTGGCGTGGGAGGCAATGGCAGCAGTGGTCAGCACCAACGCCCTTCAAAACAGGACAGCCACCCAGTGCCACAAGAGGATGAATGAACTCCTCCATTCTGCCAGGGTAAGTCACTCTTCTGATCACTTTCAACTCACACACTTACAACCACATCACACATCCACAGGCCAGTTCAAGGGACATTGCCATTCACTCTCTCACACTCACCTTCATTGTCCTCATCCCATCCATAGGACCACTCACCACCCACACATGCCAGGCATACTTATCATCTGAGATAAAAACAAAAAAACTGCGGATGCTGGAAATCAAAAACAAAAACAAAAACAGAATTACCTGGAAAAACTCAGCAGGTCTGGCAGCATCGGCGGAGAAGAAAAAAGTTGACGTTTCGAGTCCTCATGACCCTTCGACAGAACTTGAGTTCGAGTCCAAGAAAGAACTTGAGTTCGAGTCCAAGAAAGAGTTGAAATATATTTCAACTCTTTCGTGGACTCGAACTCAAGTTCTGTCGAAGGGTCATGAGGACTCGAAACGTCAACTCTTTTCTTCTCCAACGATGCTGCCAGACCTGCTGAGTTTTTCCAGGTAATTCTGTTTTTATACTTATCATCTGGCCTGGCAGGCATCCTGCTTGCACTATCTCCATCTGTATTCATGCAGGACAAGCTGGCTCACAACAAGTGGGAGAGGTCACTGACTGGTGGAGAAATGCCTGAAATTAAGGTCCTCACGGACTTTGAAAACAGCGATGATCTGGACCATTCCTGTGCTGACAGTGAGGATGGCGGTAAGGATCCAGCAGTGCAATGTCCATTAGGCAACCAGACTGTGAGTGATGTGTCCTGTTTCACAGGCCACTGCCATACACTAATTATCTCTCCTTGCTTTTGTAGGCACACCGGGGAAGCTGCCAACAGAGTCCACGACCAGGGTCTCCAATCAAGCCCCAAAGAAACCTCTGAAGAGGAATCTGGAGGCACCCACCTTAAAGTCCTGTCACAGCGTTCACCTACACCCTGCACCAGGGCAGTGACACACACCTCGGTAGGACCTAGCTTTAGAGTAGACTCGGGGTCACAACCTGGTAAGCACATTGTACTTTCTGATCCACAGCAGACGGAGACAGGGGCTTCCCACATCCCCCGTACTCAGAGGACTGCTGGAAGCCAGAACGTTGCTGAGTCTGAGTCAGATGATGAACTTCTGAACTCAGTCATGTCACAGGTGCTGGAGCTGAAAAAGCAAGCTCAGAAACATCAGGAAGTAATGCATTCTTAAGATTGCAAAGCATGGTGGAGGAGTCCGTCTGCCTTCAGACTGAGGTGATAGCACTGACATGCCAACATATCGAGGTCAACACTGGTAGGATGGCAACTGCCATGGAGATCTTGGTCCAGCAAGTCATTCCTGGACTGCTGCACGGGCTCAACTCCATCACCGCACCATAGATGGCCTCCAACAGTGTTTACGTGAGAGGGGTGCTGGGCAGCTCGACCTCACTCCAGCTATCCTTTCTTCGCAAGGAGTCAACCAAGGACCCTTTGGCACCAATTGGGAGGAGGATCAGCAGGTGTACCCTCTCGGCACCATCCATCCAGGTGACTGCAGGAGTGTCCAGCCCATCCGATTCCCCTCTTCCTGTGACCTCACTGCTCCAGCTCCACAGGCCGAGGAGGATGCCACTGCCACACAGCAGGACCTCGAAAGCAGCCAGAGCCCTCCAGAGGAAACCTGCCAAGGTCATCGCAGTCAGTCAGCAGGCTGCCTCCACCTCTGCTGTAGATGTCCGGGGAGCAACAAGATGTAGCAGCAGGGTTACGAAGGTGAGGATGATGTAACTGCACAGCCTGGGCATGGGTGTTAATCACTTGCACATAATTTTCACTATTGTAAATAAACTCCCAAGAATGTCTCCCTGCCTATGGCTTCTTGTTCTGATGAGCAGTGTTCGTGTCATTCAGATGTGCAACCTTTCTGCATGAGATAAATGCAAGTGTCTCAGTCCAGGGCCTCTTCCCTATGCAGTATGTAACATTCAGACCAAAGTGATGGTCCAGCCTCACCCTCACTGGACACATTCCTGATGCCTGCACCTTGATGGTGCTTGTCATTGCTGCCAGAATGTCGTGGGCAGATGCCACATAGTCCTTCATTCTCTCTATGTGCTCTCAGCACCTTTAAGGTGGGGCTGGCTACCACCTCTTCAGCATCTGTGACCAGTGATGCTGTGCTCCTGAGGGAGTCAGGTGCTGAAAGCGGACAAAGGATCAGATGCTCCTAAAGTTTCATGGCTGCATCTCTATGATATGACCCTGATCACAGAGTGCAAGCAAGCTGCCCTCAGCCAGACAGGAGCCAGACATTCTCAGAGGCTATGTGAAGACCTATGGAGTGTCCTCACTGCATGTTGTCATCATCCTCCTGTAATCGAGCAACTATTAGGGCCTTCACTGTGTCTCCATGACAAGAGCATATCACAGAGAGTATGTGTGCTGCCATAAGCCAGACTGGAGTCAAACATTGATAGATGCAATGTGAGGATCAATGTGTGTCTCCTCACTGCATGGCATCATCATTATCCACAAATCTAGCAAGTATGTGGGCCTCCCAAGAGAGCCTGCCTCATCTGGCCAATGCAAGGGCCTCATCACCATCGTCGTTGCCTTCAAGGACCTCCTCACCCTCATCATGGTCAATGTCCTCCTCATCGGAGGAGACCACCAGTTCTCCCACCTCCTCCTCAGCCAGCCCCTCTCCGCATTGCAGCGCCAGGTTGTAAAGGACGCGGCAGGCAATGGTGATGCATGACACCCTCTGTGGACTATATTGCAGGGCTCCACCAGACCATCTAGGCACCAGAACCACCTTTTCAGCATCCTGATGGTTTGCTCCACTAAGTTGTGAGCTGCAGCACGAGCATTGTACCTTCACTCTGCTGCAGTCTGAGGCTGCTGCACAGGTGTCATCAGTTACATCCTCTGCGTCCTTGTTCCCGAGGAGCCAACACTGCAGCTTCTGTGGATCCTGGAAGATGTCAGGAGTCTGTGACTGACTGAGAATGTAGGAGTTGTGCACACTGCCTGGAAACACTGCACAGACCTGCAGGATGTATTTGTGGTGTTCGCACACCAGCTGCACATTCAGCGAATGGAAGCCCTTGCGGTTGACATAGTTGACTGTGTGTTGCGATGGAGATCTGAGCACCACCTGAGTGCAGTCAATGGCACCCTGCACCTGTGGGAAACCCGAGATCTGGGCAAATCCAATTACTGTTGCAACTCGGCTGCCCTGGTCACATGCAAAATGCACAAAGTTGTGTGCCCTCGCAAAGATGGCATCTGTGACTTCATGAATGCATTTGTGAGTGGAGGCTTGTGAGATCCCACAGAGGTCACCTGTGGAGCCCTGAAAGGAGCTGCTGGTATAGAAATTGAGTGCCACGTCACTTTCACAACCACTGACAGTGGTTGCCCTCCATCTCCACGTGGCATCAAATCCTGCAGTAGCTGGCTGATGTGACCGACCAGTTCCCTGGACATACGCAGTCTTTGGCAACACTGGGTCTTGGTCATCTGCAGGAATGAACGGCGGCGTCTATAGACCCTGGGTATCACTAAGCACCAAACAGTTATGGTTCACTGTGGCTCTTCAGCAGTGTGAGCGGGAGCCCCAGCCACCCCTCCTACTGGAGGGCGCTGCTCCTCCCTCTGTGCAGCCAGGTGCCTCTGTCCCTCTCTCCTTCATCATCTTTGCTCTCTGTACACCATGAGGTATTCAGCTAGTTCACCAGTCTCCATGTTCTGATGTACTCCTCCTGGAGGATGAAAGAGAGAAATGCCTGGGTTAGCATGGGTGTACTAAGAATCTGTCCTGGTTAAGTGTGAAGGCCCTTTAACACTTCATGGAAAATGCTGGTAAACACTTGAATGGCCAGAATTTAGCGTGCTGCATGGCTGCCCGAAACGCAAACCACCTCCGCCCCACTCCACCTGACCAATTGGCAGCAGCTTTGCCCACTGGACTGCACACTGTGCTCTCAGCTCAGACACAGGCATTGTCCTAACCCACACTGCAAGGTTGCACTGTTAACTTGAACCATAGGGGAGACTAGTTCAAACCAAGATGATGACATTGCAAGGAGCTGTGAGCACCTCCACCAGTAACTGCTCCATGGCCAGCTTTAGCAAGGAGATTGTACAACGTGCCCAGTCATCTGAAGCCACTAAAACACTCATTACTTTGTTCTCTGTGCTCAAGGAGTGAAAAGCTCTGTAGCACTTGTGGCACTTTGATGCCTTTGCATTGCTTGAATGGACAGAGAAGCTAGAGGCCTGGCTCCATTCATATCAATGGCTGATCCTGAACTGTCTCAGTTGCAGAGGAATAGTCACTTTATATGAGGTGACCCTAATGCATGGTCACTTCCCTTGCCCACCACCCCCACCCTGAATGCTTGGGCACCACATTCAACTGCAGGACAGCCCTAGCCCACCCCACCCTCCCCCAAGCTCCCTCAACCACACGGCTGCCCTTGCACCCCCCCCCACCCCCACCCCCACCCCCAAGTCACCTCCAGCGCAGAGCCGCCCTTGCCAACCCCCACAATATACCTCAAGCTTAAAGGCCAACGGGCAACCCTGGGGAGCGCTGTGCAACATTACTGTGTATTCGCCTCCGAGTTCTCCTCAAAGTGCAACCCGCCAAGGGCTATTCTGAAACACATTGGATGTGCTTTCCCGCCAAAGTGGGCAGGCGATCCAGCCAGAGGGGAGACAATTCCGGCACGCAGGCCTAATAATGACATGCAGATGTATTACAATGAGGTTCCTGATGTCCAATGGCAGGGAACATGGCCCGACATCGGAGGGCTGAGCTGACAATCGCAAACTGGTTTCAGGCCGTGCCATATTATCTGTTCACACCACTGAACAGACCCGATGCTGACGGGCACAGAAAATCCCGGCCCTTGTCTCTACTCTTTGATACACTGCATCTTTCCACATTTGATCCCTTGCCCCCAATATTTAGTTTAAAACCCTCTCTACTTCCCTAATTCTGTGGTTCACAAGAACACTGGTCCCAGCCCGGTTCAGGTGTGAATCGCCCCAAAGGTACAGCCCCCACTTTCCCCAGTACCGGTTCCAGTGCCCCACAAACTGGAACCCATTTCCCCCACAGTCTTTAAGCCACATATTCATCTCTCTAATTTTATGTACCCTATGCCAATTTGCAGATGTAATAAACCAGAGATTATAACCTCTGAGGTTCTGCTTTTCAATTTAGTGCCTAGCTCCTCATACTCTCTATGCAGAATCTCTTTTCTATCTCTACCTATGTTGTTGGTACCTACATAGTCCATGGTAATCGGATCCTCCCCCTCCCACTGCAAGTTCCTCTCCAGCCCCGAGCAGATGTCCCAAGCCCTGGCACTGGGCAGGCAACACAACCGTCTAGACTCTCACCTTTGCTGCAGAGGACAGCTTCAATCCCCTTCACTATATTGAACCCTACTACGACTATATTCACTTTTGCTCCCCCTACTTTGATGGCTTCCCATACCACGTTACCATGGTCAGTTTGCTCATACATTCCGCAGCCCCTGCTCTCATCCAAACAAGCTGGGAGAACCTCAAACCTAGTGTACAACCCCAGAGGCTCACATTCCTGCACTCCTGCCCTCTGGGTCCCCTTACCTGTCTCACCAGCAGTCACACCCTCCTGTCCCTGGCCACTGAACAAATCAGAAGACCCTATCCTAAGTGGTATGACTGCCTCCTGGTACAAAGTATCCAGGTAACTTTCCCCCTCCCTGATGTGTCGCAGAGTCTGCAGCTCAGCCTCCAGCTCAATGACTCTGAGTGGAAGTTCCCCGAGTTGCAATTACTTACTGCGGACATACACAGTACTTTTCAGTTACTGCTAATTACACACTAGATTAGATTTTAACAGCAAAATTTAAGAATAAAATTAACTCTTGAATCTCCCACTCTCACCAAACTCCAAGTCTGCACTCAGTTTCCTCAACTGCACTCATAAAGTTCAGACTCTGAGAACATCGTTGGGTAATCATGCCCTGAGAATTTACACATTCTTTCAGCCATTCTTCACAAGAACTACTCAGGTTGTAACCTTCAGTCTTAAAAAACTTTCTTCACCTTTAAGCAATGATCCTTTGCTACCATATTAAATTTCTTATAGGCAGTTGATGAAGGAGGAGATCAGAAGCCAATCTTTACTCTGTTTTAAATCTATTCACAAAATTACACATTACAAATGTATAGCTCCTAAATCTCCAAACCATCATCAGTCTCAGTAAGTGCCTCTTTATATGCTTTAGAGTACAACAAATAAACTAATTAACTAATGAATTGCCCCTTAAAGGGGCACTGTAACAATAACAAAAACTTTAAAGGAAACTCATCAAATTAAATTAAAACAACATTTTGAGGAGAGACGAAGCACTCCAGCCCCTGCAGTGCCCATCGGCCATGGGAGGCCTCAAGCGTACCAGCAGACATCTCATGCACCTTTTCCAAGGATATCCAGGCGCGATATAACCATGGAAGAGGGGCAGGCAGTTAGACCGAATGATCCCCTCAACTGCCCACTATCTGGATCTGTTTATGACCACCTAGCCAATGGGTCCTCCTCCCTGGCCCCTTATGCACTGGGTAGCCAAAGATCAGGAGCGTGTGGCTGAAGTGCAAGCAAAACTTGAGGAGCAGCCCCTTCAAATAGTGGAACAGGGGCTGCAACCTCACACAACTTATATAAACATGGAACACGGGCTCCTCAAGGCCACAGAAATTGCAGGCGTTCTGGGAGTCCATGTACCGATATAATCTCCTATTGCACGGGACTGCTGTGTGCAACACTCTCCACACCAAATCCCTGATGGGAAAAAGGAGGACTCCCATGTAACGAGCAGTGTCTCTTTATACTCTTTTGAGTACACCAATAAAACAAATTAACAGTCTCTTAAAGGGACGCAGTATTAAAAGCAAAAACTTCAATGGAAACTTAACAAAATTAAATTAAAATTAAATAATATTTTGGGGCCTGATGATGCATTCCAGACCCATGTGGAGTGCCTCTTCATAGTCTTTTGAGTAAACTAAATCCAGTGAGTGCCCGGACCTGTAGACACTTAACCTTAATTTATACCATTAACAAGGCACAGGTTAATATGCAAATCAGGATTGCATTGGTGTAATGTAACTCTGATGTGCATAGACAGGTGAGATGCACTCCTCAGCCACCATGCTGTAATGAGCAATTAAAATGGTGACTGTTGAGTTTATATTGAAAACGGGGTGGTAAGTCTCAATGCTGTATTTAAATACAAGACTACCCCTGTAAGGCACATCCTCTGTATCTCCAGTGCTTGTTGACATTACTTATTGATAATGAAGTTATTTTGTCTGGTGTATGAATTCAGTTAATTGCTTAGATTGCAATGTTGTATTTGGAAAAAAGTTTTAGCACCTCTCCCAAATTTTGTTTTGCCTAATAGAATGTAGATCTGCTGCAGATATTCATTCTCAAAGTGCTTGAACATCTGGCAGGTTTCAACCTCTTTCAGCATGGAACATCTGCTGAGATTGTAATCTCTGAGCCTGGAATATCTGGTGAGGTTTAATCTTTCAGCCTGCAACATCTGGTGGGGTTGTAACCTCCTTGAGCCCGAGAAATCAGGAGATCTTTAATCTCTTCATGTCTGGCATCCATCCTAGTGAAAATTAATTAAATCATGATTTATTTGATCACATTTCACATTATCCTCATTAAATGCCCTCGACTTACCCTGAATGTATTAAGAAAGTCTGTTTCTTCCATTGCAGCATCAAATGGCAAAGGTAACCATCTATATCTGGAGAACAATACGTAGGGCAGGTTATTAATTAGTTAGCTGCACTTTGGCCAATCATGTGTTTTATTCATGTGCTGAAATAAAGTTGCATTTAATCGTTTTTAAAGCATTTTATATTGCATTATTCTCAATGCTGTTATGTAAGAAAAATGGCTGTTATTGTACACAGCAATATCCCAAATACAATAAGAATCAATCAGTCTGTTTTTAGCGATGCTAGTTGAAAGAAGGATGCAGGTTGGTCTACCAGGAGAACCCCTACTGTACTTCTAAGTGCTCTGGGATTTTTGCCATTAATCTGAACCACCAGACCAGGTAGGCCTTGGTTTAACACCTCACCCAAAAGATGTCACCTTGCACAATGCAGGACTCCTCACACTGGAGGCTCAGACTAGATTAAATGCTCAAGTCCTGGTGTGGAATTTGGACCCAACATTTTCTGACTCGGAGGCGAGCATACTGCCAACTGAGCCATTTATCAAAGAACATGGAACAAAATAGTAAAATATTCTACGTGCATATAAATAAGAAAAAAGTCTGGATGGGAATGAAGGGCTGGGCATGATAGAATCAAATGCAGCAGTGGTGAAATGGCAGAAATATTAAATAATTGCTTTGCTTCAATATTTACAAGGGAGACAGATCAGATAAACGTGACATTGGGAGACTAGAAATGATATAATCATATTCAAAATAAAAGGAGAAGAAATATTAAATAAACTAATCAAACGGAAAGGTAAAATCCCAGGCCGTACAGATTACATCTGCACATTTTAAAAGAATTTAGAGAAGACATAACAGAGGCACCATTGCATAGGTTGAGTAATTAATTAGAAAAAGGTGTAGTGCCAGATAGCTATCACAATATCTATATTTAAGACAGATGTCCAGCGAATTAAAATCAGTCATCTTAACAACATGGTAGGAAAAATAATGAAGCCCCTACTAACTGAGGGAATTTAAAAACATTTAAAAACAAAAAATATAACAATGAATAGTCAGCATGGATTTGAAAAGGGAAAGTCTTGCTTGACCAAACTCATTGAATTCTTTGAAGAGACAAGGGCAATGTAGTAGATGTAACTTAACTAGATTTTCAACAGGCCTTTGATAGGGTACGATATAATAAACCAATGAATAAGGTCAGAGCATGTGGAGTCAGGGGACAAGTATCAAGAATGGGTAGTGAGCTGGCTGCAAGACAAAAAGTAGAGAGTATGGGCAAAAGGTAGCTATTGAATGTGACAGAAGGTGTAAAATGGGTTCCCACAAGGGTCAGTGCTGGAACCACTGTTGTTCACAATTTATATTAACAATTTAGCCTTTGGAATCCGAAAGATAATTTCTAAAGTTGCAGATGGCACCAAATCAGGAGGGTGGTGGAGGGGGCGGCAGTGGAGAGGAAGTAGGCAGGACAGCCAGTACTGAGGAGGACTGCAACGCATTACAAGAAAACATTAATACATTTGCAAGATGTATAAATGCTTGGGAGTTAATGAATTTCAACATAGATAAATATGAGCTATTGTTTTTTGGTAAGAAAAGTAATTAAGTCAGATATTGCTTGGAAACTAAGAATCTAAATGGGGTAGAGATGCAAAAAGATCTGGGAGTACAAATACATAAATCATTAAAAACACTAAAAGCAGCAATTCAGCTTAATTAGAAAAAGCAAAACCAGCACTTCTAATATTTACTTCCAGAGGGATAGAGTTGGAAAGTAGAGAATTATACTAAATCTGTACCAAAGCTTGGTTATACCACAGTTGGACTATTGCGTACTATTCTGGTTGCTATGTTATAGAAAGGATAGAGAAACACTGGAGAGGGTGGAAGATATAAATAGTAGATTGCACTTTTCAGAAAAAGATGTCCAGGCCGGGTATCTTTTCTCTAGAAAGAAAAGAGGAAGATAAGGAGTGAATGAGTAAAATTTTGAAAGGTATTGACAGAGTGAACTGAAAAAGAGAGAGGCTTCACATGCGAGGAAGAGCAAAATTAATGGCCAGCAATATAAGATATTCACTAAGAAATGAAATAGGAAATTCAGGAGAAATTTATTTAACCAGAGAGAATGAGAGCTTGGAACTTGCTATGACATTTATTTATTTACTTCAATGTGTGCTATTAATTCATTTTCTTTGTTATGAATGCTATGCACATTCAGATAGAGACTTTAGTTTTGTCTTTTTGTTACCCTTGTAACATCTAGTCTTGACTATTGATGTTTTCTTAAGTTTCATCTCTCTGTCCTTTCCTGCTATGCTATGACCCTCATTTCCCATATTATTGTTATGGTCTCCTGCCTTGAATCTACCCCTTGATTTCCCATATCTACCCAAGCTTGATCCCTCACTCCCCTTGTTTAATTTAAAGCCCTCTCTACTTCCCTAGTTATGCAATTCGCAAGAACATGCATCCCAGCGCAGTTCAGTGTAGACCATCCCAATGGTATAGACCCCACTTTCTCCAAAACTGGGTGCCAGTGCCCCACAAACCAGAACCTACTTCTCCCACACCAGCCTTTGAGCCATGCCTTTAACTCTCTAATCTTATTTGCCCTAAGGCAATTTGCATGTGGCTCAGGTAATAATCCAGAGATTATTACCTCTGAGGTTCTGCTTCTTAACTTGGTACCTAGTTTCTCATTCTGACTATGCAGAACCTCCTTCCTTGTCCTGCCTATGTTGTTGGTATCTATATGGACAATGACAACTGGATCGCCCCCCTCCCACTGCAAGTTCCTTTCCAGCCCTGAGCAGATATCCCAAACCCTGGTACTGGGCAGGCATCACAGCCTTCTGGACTCTCGCTCTTTACTCTCACTATATTGTCCTCTATTACCACTACATTCCTGTTTGCTCCCCCCACTTGAATGGCTCCGGTGCCATGGTGTCATGGCCAGCCTGCTTATCCACCTTGCAGACCTCACTTTCTCCCACACAGGTTGTGAATGCTTCAAACTTGTTTGACAATTGCAAGGTCTAAGGTTTCTACACAACTGTCTGCTCAGTCCCATTACCTTCCACATTCACAGTCACATCCTGTCCCTCACTGCTGACCAAAACAGATGACCCTATTCTAAGAGTTGTGACTTTGTTCTGGAATAAAAAGTGTCCAGTTATTTCTCCACCTCCCTTATGTTGGACAGTTTCTGTAGTTTGGCTTCCAGGTCAATAATCCTGATCCAGAATTCCTCTAGCTGCTTACACTTTATGCAGATGTGTTTGTCCTGAATTGCCTTGGCGTCTAAAAGCTCCCGCATTCCTCAGCTGCAACATAACACCTGTCTTCCCAGTGTTATTTATGTTAATTAGTTAACTTAATTTAATTACTCACTTAATTAACTTAGAATAATTCCTATGTAAACCACACCTCTTTTCCCCATGCACTGAATTTCCATGTGAACCTAAATTGCTATTCACTCAGTCTCCGTCTCACTCCAGCATAGTCGCTTGTCTCCTCGCGTGCCCCTTAATGATCCCCCTTACAGATGATGTTACTGAGGCAGCCTGAAGATAAGAAATGGGGGGGTGGGCAAGGATAGAATCTTGGGGGACTACAGAGTAATAGTGTGGGAACAGGAAGAGAATGCATTCCAGCTGATTCTCCGGCCATGATTGGGCAGATAGGAATGAAGCCAAGAGAGGGCAGCTCTATTTGGCTGGGTGATGGAATAGAGGCATTGCAGAAGTATGGTGTGGTTAACCAATGCCAAGACTGCGGACTGGTAAAGAACCATTAACAATATCAGCTGAAAATGTCAGGGGGAAAGTAAGAGAGGTTGAATCAACAGTTGAAAGTAAATCTCAACCACTATATCCAAAATACGAATTAATAAAACCACCTGAAGGACGGCACTATAAGGGTGTGGCATCTTTAGATCTCTTCTGAGACACGAACGTCACCTTCATTCTCAATCGTCCTCAGGAGAGCCTCAGCGACAAATTGCTCAGTACCATTGTATACAAAGTAAGTTTTGTTGCTCAAAGCAGCAAAATCCAACAGCTAAATATATCAGAAAAGGAAGGATTACTTTGCCTTGTACAGATTTTCTCAGGATTCAGACCAAAGTTTCCTCTACAACGTAGAGAATTAAAACGTATTTCCTTCATGGCATCATCAAAAAAACTATTTGTGGCTGGATCCTCCTCAAACCAAAATCTAACTATTGCCTCTAGAACTGTGAGTGTTGAACTCGGCACTGCAGCTGGTGTACCATTACTTTTGACTCCCTCAGCTCCCCAGCCTTTGTCTGACTCTAAGTCATCGCCCAAATTTTCTCTTCATGAACAATAACAGCCATAAGGTTCCCATCTTACAGAAGGTGCTGAATCTCAAATGGTACAAGGGTAGATGTTCCTATTTCTCTAACTATGTGTAGTACCCTAGCTGAACCTGAGCCAGCAGTGCATTAACTGACCCATTGAACACAGGTTGCCCTACCCGCTAAGTGTCAACTCTTTCACATCAGGTGTGGTTATACTAGTGTTAGCGCATACACGTATCACTGAATCCTCAAGTGGGCTACCCAGTCAGTGAGACTGGGTGTAGCAATGATGTAATTAACCTCACATTGAGTGGTGTTGCATATCCAAATCTCATGCCCCATGATCAGGTTCGGTCTTCCCTATCGGTGCCAATCCTAGCCTTAATAATCAATTGGCCACACAGTACCCCACTTCATCACAGCTAGAGCAACTGAGATCTTTGCGACCAATGCTGGAATCCTTTTCCGTGCACTGCAGTTGCAAATCCTGCTGGGAGGAATCTAGCCAACAGGTCAGGTATTGCTGTTCACAGACGAGGCTGCCTACTGTTCTATTCATAAAATTACCCTCAGTTTACATTTGAGCTTCCTCTGACAGTAATTTGAAACACATCAAACTTTTAAATTGGTTGTCTGATTACTGGACTAATAATCCAGAGACATAAGTTTAAATCCCACCATGGAAGATGGAGATCTTTAATTCAGCTTAAAAATAATTCAAGAGATAAAAACCTGTCAGTAAAAGTGACCATGAATCTGTTGTAAAAATACAACTTGTTTAACAAATAACAGAAGGCAAATGGAATGCATGTATATCTAGAGGAATGTAACAAATTATTTTTCAGCTATACCAAGTTCTGTTTAGACCACACCCGGAGCACTGCAATTCTGGGCACCACACCTTAGGAAGGCCATGGAGGGTGTGCAGCATATGCTTACTAGGTTTATGCCTGGATTCCAAGTGTTACATTATGAGGAGAGATTACCAAACTACTCTTCTATTCCCTGGAATTTAGAAGTTTATGGGTGTGATTTGATCAAAATGTTCAGGATGTTAAGGCAAACAGATAGGATAGAGAAACTATTTTTGCTGATCGGGAAGTCTAGGGGCCATTTTTTTCGGAGTCAGGAAGACTCCATAGACCTTTAAAAATGGTGGGCAGGATCCAGATACAGAAGCCCCATCCCCATCTCCAACAGATCCAATTTTTGCCAGTAGGCAAAGTGGGTGGGGCGTAATTCACACAGGTGGGAAACCCAAACTCAGCAGAGCCATTTGAACCTTGTGCTGCGATAAAACAGAACCCATTTTGGCTGTTCCAAGGGCCTTAAATTACAGTGTGAGTCACAAATTGATAGAAAGACCTTAATGCTCTTGAAGGGCAGTTAAGGTTTGCTTAACTATCATAACCTGAAGTTTTTTAAAAATCTCCCACTTTTTAAACTGGAAAAATATTGGCTGTAGCTGTCAGTGATTATTAAAAAAAATCTCTGCTGGACTGCTTTGATTGACAGGCCAGTTAGTGTAGGATCTGTTTCAGCAGTTTCAATAGAGTTATTTGTTGAAAGAGTTTCAAAAGCTGCAATTATCTTAGCAGGGGGTTCTAATTTCACAGTTTGATTGACAGCTTAGTGAGGCTATTAAAGAATTAGGTGTATGAACAGAAGTTTGTTTGTTTTTATAAGAGTTTAACCACTTGAGGAGATTTAAAAGCTTTGATGTTTTCATGAATGTGAGTTTGCTCCACTATCAAATCTGTATTGTTGGAGCTGTATTTGATTTTTTGAAGTTTATGGTGAATACTGGATGAGTTGGCACTGAGTTGGAATGGGGATATGAAGGCCCTTGCGGGGGGGGCTGGGTGCGGATGAGGGGGTATTAGAGGGGAGGGCTTGAGGGCCTAAAATCTTCAAATAGAACTGGCACAAAGGCAGACCTTCTAATCTGCTCGCCTCGGCATTCACCCATCCCTGTGTCCTCCTAGCATCTGCTTCAGAGGTCGCCTTCATCCTACACATGCCCTTCCCCCACTTCCTGGAGCGGAATCTCACAACTCGGAGCACTTTTTACCAAGGCAGATCCAGCGAGTCAGGAAATTTCCCGCCTTGTTCCACTCTCCTCAGGAGTCAAATCCGGCCCTAGGTCAGCAGGCGTAGTGTAAAAATTAAAGTTAGACCTTTCAGGACTGATATTAGGACACACTTCTTCACACAAAGGGTGGTGGAAGTTTGGAATCAAACACCAGTTCTGTTGAAGGGTCATGAGGACTCGGAATGTCAACTCTTTTCTTCTCCGCCGATGCTGCCAGACCTGCTGAGTTTTTCCAGGTAATTCTGTTTTTGTATTGCAAACAGCAATTGAAGGTAAATCAAGTTTCAAATCAGAGAAGTTAGATTTTTGTTAACCAGAGGTATGAAGAGATATGGGGCAAACACAGATATATGGAGTTGAACCATAGGTGAGCAGAAAAGGCTTAAGGGGCTAAATAGTCTACTCCTGTTCCTAAGCTCCTACTTGCCGACCAATGTCCATTAGGGAAGGAAGCCTGCTCACTTTACTAGGTCTGGCCTATGTGTGACTCCAGTTGCACATCAATATAGTTGACTCGTAATTGTGCTCTGAAGTGGGCTAGAAAGCCATGCAGTTATATCAAAGCATTTTAAAGAATAGCTGCAGTGATGCAAGAAGGTCGTCCAACACCACCTTCTCAAGGCAACCAGGGATGAATAATAAATGTCAACCTTACCAGTGACATCCACATACATCAAATTAATACCAAAAACATTTCAGATTTCAGAAGTGGTACAGTGACCATCACAGAATGGACCAAGTCCACATCTAGAGATTGTGTCACACTACAGACAGATCAACAAGGTGCAATTGATAGCAAAGGCTTTAAAAGCTTCACTTTACAGATAAACAAGTAGTAATTAAACCTTTAAATAATTGCAATGATCAACATAACTAACAGATATCAATGGTCACTTAGAAAACTTTGGAAATTCTCATATCTCATTTTTAATGATTAATTCCAGTTTTCCCACTTGACCACTTGGAGATAAACTGTAGAGATTTTCCTGCAGGTCACTGTGATTACGTGGGGTGTAAGGAATAAAATCATCATCTTGGTGAAACAAAATGACAGGCTCTGCTCAAACATTGAAACAAATGATTTCCTGGAGTTTGAAGATTTGGATAAAGGTATTTTAGATGAACGTTAAGGAGTCAATCAAAAAAAATCCTTTTTGTTATATTTTCAAATATTAAAGAGTATTCTCTCAAAAATATACATGAAGAACTTCCAGTAATAGAATCTGGAGCTTTTGGCAAAATCATTTTACATTCAACCTCTTGCTCATTAAAATTTATCCAGTGACATGGCATAAACTGTCAGTTGTCCATTCACAGATGCCTAAAAACATGGAGTGCAGATGAAAGCCATTTGGCCCATCAGGGTCATGCCAGCTCTTAGAAAGAACCATCTAATTAGTTCCACTTTGCTGCTCTTTCTTCGTAACTCTGCAATTATTTTTCTTTTCAATTGTGTATTCAATTCCCTTCAAAAGTTATTATTGGAAGTCCTTTCACCACCCTTTGAGGCACTGCATTCCACACCACAATAATTCACTTCATAAAGGAAGTTCTCTTCATCTCTCCGTCCCCACATGCCCCATCCACTCCTCACCACCGGTTCCTTTGCCAAATATGTGTACCTTAAATATGTGTACTATAATATGTGTCCTATAGTTACCAACATTTTCATTCTTTGGGTTTTGTGTGGTACCGAGTAAAAGACCGTACCCAATGACTCACATATCAGTCATTGACTAATACTGAGTGTAACTGCTCAATATTACTGATTAGCAGTGGAGAGAAGGGACATTGAGGTACATCCTTCCTCTCTGAAATATGTTTGTTATCCCAAGCTCATGGGCAGAATATTGCCATCGGTGTGCGGGGGTGGGCCTTACACGCTGACGCATAAAATGACACATGATGACACCGGGCATGCGTCCCCACGTCATCGCGCGTCATTTCGATATTTCGTTCAGTGGCTGTACGCCCGCTAAACTGTCAACAGCCTATTAAGGCCATTAAAAAAGCAATTATCCTTGTTAAGAATGCTGCCCGTCTAACCTTAAGGTTGGCAGGCAGGCGAAGAGCCTAAGCAGGCTTCGCGTTTTTCAGGAAACCTCATCCACAGGCAAGCTGAGGTTTCCTGAAGATTTTATAAAATAATTAAATAAATTTTGCAAACTTCACAAACATATCCCAACTCATGTGACACTGTCACGTGAGGGGACATGTTTAAATAATCTTTCACTTTATTTATTCAAAAGTTTTATTATCAACTTAATCTCCCTGAGGCAGCTCTGTGCCTCAGGGAGATTGCTGCGCCCTTTCCCGCACATGCACGAAAGAGCGCAAGCCCTGAATCTCTTTCCTCCCCCTACCCGCACAGATAGCGCTGTGCGCTACCAGCTGCGCATTACGCTGGGTAGGCCTTAATTGGCCCGCCCGCATAAAATGCTAGCATGCAACCGATCATGGGTGGCAATCAGCTCTGCGTCCACCCCCACCTGCTCCGGCCCAGCCCACCCGCTGTGGCAAAAATTCTCCCCTGTGTGTCAGCTATGGCTCAGTTGATAGCACATTCACCTCTGAGTTCAGGTCCCATTCCAGGGCATTTAGCATAGCAATCTAGGCTGATGCTCCAGGAAGAAATTAGGGAGTGCTAAACTGCCAAAATTGCTGGGTGGAATCTTGTGCCCTCCCCTGTGGTGAGTTTAGTGGGGCAAGGCCACTTAATCAGGTAGGAGGGTGGGGCATGCAAATCCCACCTCCACCCCAATTAAAGCCATGTCTGGAAGGCATTCCCACCTCACCATCAATTGACCCATTATTAACCCAATGGTGGGGGACTCAGCTGCAGGGACCATGACAAACAAAGCCTGATGAGTTTGTTTGCAGAGTCCCCTGTTCTCTTGCCACTGAGAAACATTCCCTACCCTTGCTGCCAGGCCCTCCTCCCCCATCTCTCACCTCTGGCCTGGATCCATCCTCGATATTCACAGCAGCCACCACCATCCAGTGGCACTGCCATTCAATAGAGCTGTTGGCCTGTGATTGGATGTATGCCCCCAGGATCCTTGATCCCAGAGGAAGGCAGGCCTGTTGCTGGCCTATGAGTTGCCTGATTGGCAAAGGATGCAGAGGGCCTTCCCAAAAAGAGGCAACAAAGGGGTCCCGCTGGCTCTCCAGCCGGCAGATGAGGTGCTTGTTGCCTCCACCTGCTGTCTCTCTTAAGGGATGTTAAACCAAAGCCCCTGTTTGCCCTCTCAGGTGGACGTAAAAGATTTCATGGCACTATTTTGAAGAAAAACAGAGGAGTTATTCCCAGTGTGCTGGCCAATATTTATCTCTCAATTCTAAGATTCTGCTGCTGGGGGTGTTGGATGTAATTGTGTAAACACAGGGGGGTGCTCACAAGTGCTTACAAGATCCTCTCAGAATCCAAGATAAAAGCAAAAAACTGCAGATGCTGGAAATCCAAAACAAAGATAAAAATACCTGGAAAAACTCAGCAGGTCTGACAACATCTGCGGAGGTGAACACAGTTAACGTTTCAAGTCCGTATGACTCTTCAACAGAACTAAGGAAAAATAGAAAAGAGGTGAAATATAAGCTGGTTTAAGGGGGGATGGGACAGGTAGAGCTGGATAGAGGGCCAGTGATAGGTGGAGATAGCCAAAAGATGTCACAGACAAAAGGACAAAGAGGTGTTGAAGGTGGTGATATTATCTAAGGAATGCGCTAATAGGTGACATTAAGGGTAGAAAGCAGGACGAGCAAGGTACAGATAGCCCTAGTGGGGGTGGGGTGGGGGGAAGGGACGAAATAGGCTAAAAGGTAGAGATAAAACAATGGATGGAAATACATTTAAAAATAATGGAAATAGGTGGGAAAAGAAAAATCTATATAAATTATTGGAAAAAAGGGGGATCGGAAAGGGGGTGGGAATGGAGGAGAGAGTTCATGATCTAAAATTGTTGAACTCAATATTCAGTCCAAAAGGCTGTAAAGTGCCTAGTCAGAAGATGAGGTGCTGTTCCCGCAATTTAGTCTACTGCATTTGCTGCTCCCAATGTGGTTTCCTCTACATTGGAGAGACCAAACACAGACTGGGTGACTACTTTGCGGAACACCTTCGGTCTGTCCACAATCATGACCCAAATCTCCGTCACTTGCCATTTCAACACTCCACCCTGCTCTCATGCCCACATGTCCATCCTTCGCCTGCTGCATTGCTCCAGTGAAGCTCAATGCAAACTGACTCACCCCTCTCCCCCTTAAACCAGCTTATATTTCACCTCTTTTCTATTTTTACTTAGTTCTGTTGAAGAGTCATACAGAATCGAAACGTTAACTGTGTTCCTCTCCGCAGATGCTGTCAGACCTGCTGAGTTTTGCCAGGTATTTTTGTTTTTTTCTCTCTCTCGGAATCCAAACTATGCAAGCACTCATATCAGAGCCTGGCTTGAATTTTAACCTTGGCAGGCACATGTGAAAGGCAGGCTTGTGATAGGTCAGGAGATAGGCCACTGCCCGCGATCAACCCCCGACCACGATTTCACATTGGCTGACCAATTAAGGCCTGCCCAGCATGAAACATGTCTTCCCAATGGTCAGGAAGGGCCAGGCAGGGTGAAAGCCTGTCAGCGGCCGAGTCCAATGGCGACCTGGCCGCTGGTTGAAAAACTGCACAGGCAGCTCCTTGAAGGCTGCGAGGGAAGAACACATTTGCAGTGTTCTGAACACTGAAGTCATGGCCTCAAGTGTGGCTGGAGACGCCAGGTGGGAAGGCCAATCTGGTGGGCACTTGGACCCCCCCCCCATCCCCACGCCCCCGCCCAGGTTTTCGGACAAGTGCCTCGCGGTCCTCCTGGAGGCTGCCAGGAGGGCCAAACTCATCCCAGAGATGAAGGAGGAAGCCACCGCATCTGACAAAAAGAGCTTGGGTGGGGGTGGCAGTGCAGGTCAGCAGCCACAAAATTGTGCAGCGCACATGGGTGCAGTGCCGCTAAAGGTTTAATGACCTGCTGCACTCAGGAAGGGTGAGTACCGTGTTGGCATGGATCAGTGTGTTGAAGTGTTAAGTCTGGCCATCCCCCCATGGAGCTCAAGGGTATTAGAGTCTGAGTGCCACTGTCAATCACACCAGAGCTGGCCAAGGGGGTGAGCCCTGGCTACTTGGACTGAGTGCCTTGCAGCTTGAGGGCCACGACTCGGATGTGCCCTGCAAGGTGTTCCTCAGCTGGGGTTGGCCAGGTTGCAATGGCGCTGCAGGTAGAGAATGGACTAATCAATGCTTCTCTGTCCTTTCAGGAGAAGATGGCCCTTAACACCATAGAAAGGTCAAGGACCTGCAGAGGCCCCACTAACCTCCTTATCCTAACCAGATTCGAGCAGGAGCTGGAGAGGAACCTTGGTCAACTGGCCACAGAGCGGCTGGGGTGTCAGATGAAGTTAAGAGTGCAGTGCACAGAGGTGAGAGTTTCGGATGCTGCAAACATTCTTCTGTAGTCTCTTCTTTGATGGGAGTCTCAGAACTGGATTCCCCACTGATCATTGAAAAACGATGGCACCATGATGCAGATCTCCATTGTCTCACCAAGGTGCTGGCATGCACAGTGACAGTATGATGACTTTAACTAATGGCATGTCCTTCTTCTCCCTTAGATTCACCAGCATGCACTCAATTGCAGGACCCCGAAGAGCCAACCCTGACCCCAGAGGACCACCAGGCTTCACATGCACCTGCGTCACACCCACTCTCTGAACCAGGAACCAGTGCAGATACCAGCACCTCAGTGGGCATTAGATCTTCGGCTAGAATGTTGGAGCACAGCGGTGAGGGCACTTTACGCCCAGGATGCTGGCAGTCAGAGGACTGCTGGAGACCAGGACGATGCTAAGTCAAAGGCTGATGATGAACCTCTGAAGTCGTCCATTAGGTGGCAGATGCCGGACGTCCAGCGTGATGTGCGGGAGGATCTGGAGATCCATGAAGGTATGTGTGTCATGGTTCCTGTTGTGAAGAAGTCCATGCAGAGCATGTGCACTGTGTTGACCCTCATGACCCAGCGCACTGCCGCCTCCAATGAGAGAGTGGTGACTCTCATGGAGAGGCAGCCCCAGGGATAGAATCAGGGCTTCTTGGGGTTGCACTCGGACCTTCAAGCCCTCACATAGGCAATGACCTCTGATGGCCAGTGCCAGTGTGGGAGATGGATGAGGCACCTAGTATCCCAGCTAGGTGCCCATCCATCAACGGTGAGCAGAGAGGTGCAGAGCGATCTCACATCGGCACACGAGCTGCCTGTGGCCTCTGCATGCTTCTCTCAGGGCACTCTGGTTGATGGCAGCAGCTCCTCCACCCCTCAGCCAGTTATCATGGCATCTTTTGAGGCTGCGATGACTGGGGGGATGCCAGTCGTGGCACTGGCTGCTCCCTCCCAGGTGGGGCCAGCACAGGCTCCACTGGCCAGAGGATGACCACCAAGGTCATCAAGGCCAACAAGACAGCAGAGACAGCAGGCTGTCTCCAATGCGGGCGCCAGCAAAGGGGCAGGGGGGATGTAGCACTTGCAAACGTAAGTTTAAGGCACCATTAGCAGAAGAGGGACTGGTCACAGGTGATCTTCTGTTGTGTAATGTGTATTGTTTATGTTTACTGGGCTGTGAATGAAGACCAAAGAAGGTTATGTTAATTTGTTTGCATTGTCAACATTAGATAAATTTTGTTTTTGTCATCATGGCCTGAGTATGCTTCACCTTTTTTTTTGGTGCAGTGTATGCCAATGTCTAATGCTGGACGCGAATGGCTCTAAACTTTATTACACAGGCACTGAGTGGACTTTGGGGTCAAAGGAAATTGTCAGACATCTGGGATGGAGGCAGCAGCCCTGGCATGAGGTGGAAGCAGATCTTTGGCTGCCTAGCTGCAGGAGCGTTGGATCAAGGCCCTGATGTCACTGACTCCCTGGAGGTTACAGAGGTCTGCCTGCACGCCCTCAGTGTTCTCCTCGCCGTGCTCCTCTTCTGACTCACTGCTGGATTCGTCCACTGTGGCCCTTGCCAATGCCAGATTGTGGAGAGCGCAGCATGCAACCACAATCAGTGACACCCACTCCAGGGGGTATTGTAGTGAACCCCTAGGAACAGCCCAGGCATCAGAAGCACATCTTCAGAAGACCCTGTAGTCCTCTCTATCACCGCCTTTGTAGAGGCATGACTCCTATTATAACGCTGCTCAGCCTCTGTTCTTGGGTGGCGGATAGGAATCATAAGCCATCTTTTCAATGGGTAGCCCTCATCACCCAGCAGCCATCCATCCAGTTGGGCTGGAGCACTGAAGAGCCTCGGAACCTGTGAGTGTCTCAGGATGTAAGCTGCATGGGAGCTGACAGGGTACCTTGCACAGACTTGCAGAATCTGCATCCTGTGGTCACACGCTATCTGCATGTTCATGGAGTGGAATCCCTTCCTGTTGACGAAGGCAGCCAACTCACCCGCTGGCACCTTGATGGCCACATGTGTGCAGTCTATTGCACTCTGGATGCGGGGGAAGCCAGCAATGGCTGCGAAGCCTCCGGCTCACTCAACCTGGCTGGCCTCGTCCATACGGTAAAGAATAAAGGTCATTACCCACCTGAACAGAGCTTCTGTCACCAGCTTGATGCAACTATGGACAGCTAATTGGGAGTCTCCATACAGATCCCTCACTAAGCCACAGAAAGAGCCAGAGGCATAGAAGTTGAAGGCCACTGTGATCTTCAGAGCCACTGGCATGGGGTGTCTACCTACACAGTCGGAGCTGATCTCAGGCCCAATTATCTGGTAAATGGAGGTCACAGTTTCCCTGGAGGGGCAGAGCCTCCTTCAGCATTGCACCTCAGACATGCTGAAGTAGCTGCATCGCCAGCTGTAAGCCCTGGCAGCAGGATAGTGGCGTCTTCTGCAGCCCCTTCCACCTTGGACTAACTGCTGGCCATGAGCCCCATGTGCCATGTCTCCTCTCACAGGTCACCCCCTGGAAGCTGCACTGGGACCCCTGGCCTCCTCTCCCTTCTTATCCTCTCTTCCTCCTCAAAGGAGATGCCTCCAGCGGAGACCACAATCCCCATTACCAGGGTAGCACAAGGCTATCTGATACCTGGAAGCATCCACACGGTCAAAATCCTCCAGGGGCCTTGGAGACACCAATGAGTCCTGAAATTAAGCCTGGAAATGCTGGGAATGAAGCTCAGAACAGAGATGAAGCTGTCAATTCAAATAAGCAACCAGCAGCAAACTATCTCCTAAAGCTCTCACTACTCACAGTGACAATGCTGCTGACCCTTTTTATCACGCCCTTGGATGAAGTTTTGCTAAATGTGGGCTGCCTGCCTGCCTGTTTTGCCTGTGCAACGAGCACGAAACCACATGGGCAACATAAAATCTGGTTCAATTGGGTTTTTAATGGCCTTAAACAGCCTCTTTGTGGTTGATGGGCGTGGCTCCGACACCCATGCGCATCCGCCGACCTGAAGATTGCGCGTGTGCGGGATGGGATCGGGACACCGGCCCAACATCTCCTCACGCTATTTTATGCCCAATCGGGTCAGGCGCGTGCTTGCCTGCGAGGAGTAAGATTCTGCCCCCTGACTGCCTAGCTACAGTGCTGAAGATGGATTGGGAAAAAAATTAAGCATAAAGCTACATTTCATGAATAGAGAGTTAAAAAGTGTAGAAGGATAAGCATGAAGGTTGGAAATCTAAAATAAGAGAAGAAAATTAAACAGAAGGATAGGTTAACATTTCAGGTTTAACCTTGCAGGAGAATTAGCAGGGAGAGACAAAAACAGTTACTTTTGCATGGTAGACATTTTGGGACTTGGTGGAGGAAACAATGGAGGAGGAAACAAAAAGGCGTAGGAGTCAAACTCAAATCTACTAACTACTTTCACAAAGAAGTAGTCAATGTCCTAGTTTTTTTTGTCCTATACAACTGTGTGTGTATGTGTGTGTATGTGTGTGTGTGTGTATGTATGTATGTGTGTGTGTGTATGTGTGTGTGAAATTTAATCGCGTAGCACCATTTCTAGCAGGGCTATGCAGACATACTTCCACCTGCATAGCACAGGAGGTGTCGCTGGTCCCTCCCCATGTGGGCCACGTGGTTTCAGGCAACTGGAGTTGACCATGCAGGTGTGTCCACTGCGTGTGTTTGAAGAGGTTGAAATGTCAAGATCAGATGTCACAGATGTGAACAGGCTGATGTAATGCTAAACTTGGACAACAAGTGTGCAGGTAACATCTCTCTTATTCACTTCTGAAATAACAAGACTTAGAAAGCCAGTTGGGCCCTTTTCTGGGGATATTTAAAGGGCTACACAACAGGTTGCAGCAGAGGTACTTTTAATTTAATTGTGCCGAGGCAAAATTAGTAGAAACACTGTCCTGAGTTGCTGGAGGTGTTTGAAGGTTTCTGCTGACAACAGAGAGGCTGAAGGAATTTCAAAGAGGCATGAAGCGACATGTAACATCTCAGAGCAAGCCATTAGTCTGCTAAGAGATTTCACTGGGATTGTCGCTGTAGTATATGTCCAAGAGGGTCTCCAATAATTTTGACAGTGTGCTGTGTTGTCCACAATTTTCTGTAATGAGGGCCTAGTCACAGCCTCCAGATCTCAGGAGGTAATCTCGGAGGTGGGGGAGAGGGGGGTGGGTAGGTGGGTAGGGAGGGTGGAAGAGAAAGAAGAAAGGAGAAGATCACATGCACCAACTGCAACTGGCCAGAGCAAGAGGGCCTGTATAGTGAGGCTTCACTTCAGCTGAAAGGAACTTTCCACCCCCAACATGGACCCACCATCCCCTTACAAAACATCAATTCCCCACTTTCCATGACAAAGTCCACTTGGTCTATATTACTCAATAAAGGCCAATAGAATAACCTTCACACAACAACTCTATCCAGAAATACATCAATAATACAAAAAGAAGAACCAATTACGCTTGCGAATTCCCTTCGTGTCTGTCCTGTGGGTACCCTTGCCTGGTGCTCCTATGCAGTTCTACTCCAGTGGCTGCAGCATGGCTGGTATAGGGCTGCTGTCCTTCAATGGTGAAATGGCAGATGGCCTTGCAAGATGTCCTCGAGCAGCTCTGGACTTTGTGAGCCTGGCTTCAGACTGCACCAATTGGGCCTGGGCAGGAGCAGTCAGGTCTTGCTGGCTGAGATGCAACAGCAAAGGCATTGTTAGAGTGGCAGTGGTGGCAACATGAATGCTGTCATCCTAAGAGAGAGCAGTGTGCTCCACCAAACAACTGATAGTCCCTCGAGGCAGCAACTCAACAGTTCTCAATCTGCGCAGCAGTGTTTGCTGGACTGCTGTGAAAGCCTGCACTCCATGACGAGCAGTGAGATCAGCATCTACAATGGCAGTAGACTGGATGGTAGCAGCCTGAGCCTGCCTGACAGCAGCCAGGGACCTCATGGCCTCTGTCTGAGCTTCCACAGCAATATGGACATCAGGAGGTCTCACTTGCGCTGCACTGGAAGCAGAGACAGCAGCCAACAGATGCATCATTATGCGCCAGCCTGGCAGTGCTGCCATGGAGGTGCCCATCACTTCTACAATGGCAAGAATGGCCTCCAAGCTCTGTGTAATACCCTGTGCCATAATGACGCCAAACTCCTCCATGGTCCTAGCCAGTGACTGTTGCTATCTGGCAGGCTAGTCAATGCATCAAGAATGGTCATCAGTGTTCACCTACAATCTGTTCCAACAAAGTCTTAATTTGATTTCCATGCAGCAGGACTTGAATACGACCTCGCGTTTACACACAAGCTGATCTATCCCCCGTCCTAGCTGCTGACCACTCATACCCAATGACTCACCATGTGTAGATCCTGACACGAAACTGGCCTGTAAGCTGTGCTCAGTGCCAGTATCTGAGCTGGTGGCTGCAAGGGTTAGGTCGAATGATGGTGCATCATCCTCCTCTCATCCTTCCACTTGTTTCTGCAGGGACTGAGTTGCCAGCACTTCTTCCCCTAAGGGGAAGTTGGAGATTAGGGACGGAGATGTGGGGAGGAAATCAGGAGCCCAAGATCACTCTAACAGTCTCCATTTCCTGGGACTTTTCAGGATGAGGGTGAGGAGTGAGTGGAGAAGGTGCAATTTACTGCCATCCAGGATGGCTTCCACTACACCAAATGTCACTGACTCTGTAGAATTGCTGACCATGATACACTGAACCATCTCCTTCAGGGACCTGAGGGAATGCACTCATGCTCGTCCTCCTCCAGTACTCTGTTTTTCACAGCCGCTATGAACAATCTTCTCCTCCCAGACAGAGGGAAGAATGTCATTGATTATGTCAGAATGTTTGGGTGATGCCTACATAGCCAAATAGCTTGAGGTATGTGGAGGTGGTGAAAGGTGTGTGCAGTTGGTATGCTTCCAAGGTGTGTGTAGGTAAGGTGGAGTGTGAGGATCTGATATCAAGAAACAGAAGGCACTGGATACCACAAAACTATGGGCCCAGACAATATTCTGGCAATGGAACAGATGACTTATTGTCCAGAACTTACCATCGCCCTAACCAAGTTGTTCCAGTGCAGCGGAAACACTGGCAGCTACCCGGCAATGTGAAAAATTGCCCACAAAAAGCAGGACAGACCCAACCCGACCAATTACCAGCCCATCAGTCTACTCTCCATCATCATGGAATGGGATGGAAGAGGTCATCAATACTGCTTCAAGCGGCACTTGCTTATCAAATTCCACCAGGTTTACTCAGCTCCTGACCTCATTACAGCCTTGTTTCAAACATGGACAAAAGAGCTGAACTCCAGGGATGAGGTGAGAGTGACTGCCCTCTACATCAAGGCTGCATTTGACCAAGTGTAGCATCAAGGAGCCCTAGCAAAACTGGAGTCAATGAGAATCAGAAAAAAACTGTCCACTGGTTGGATTCATACCTAGTACAAAGGAAGATGGTTGTGGTTGTTGGAGGTCAGTCAACTCAGCTCCAGGACATCACTGCAGGAGTTCCTCAGGGTAGTATCTTTGGCCCAACCATCTTCAGCTGCTTCATCAAGGACCCTTCTTCCATCCATAAGGTCAGAAGTGGGGATATTCGCTGATGATTACACAATGTTCAGCACGATTCGCAGCTCGTCAGATACTGAAATAGTCCATGTCCAAATGCAGTAAGACCTGGGCAATATCCAGGCTTGGGCTGACAGGTGGCAAGTAACATTTGTGCCACACAAGTGCCAGGCAATGACCATCTCCAACAAGAGAGAAACTAACCATTGCCCCTTGACATTCAATGGCATTATAATCACTGAATCTCCTACTATCAATATTCTGGGTGTTACCATTGACCAGAAACTGAATTGGACTAGCCATATGAATACTGTGGCTACGAAAGCAGGTCAGCGGCTAGAAATCCTGCGATGAGTAATTCAGCCCCTGAGTCCCCAAAGCCTGTCCACCATCTACAAGGCATAAGTCAGGAGTGTGATGGAATATTCTCTACTTGTCTGGATTAGTGCAGCTCCAACAACACTCAAGAAGCTTGACACCACAAAGCAGCCTCCTTGATTGGCACTTCATCCACAAACATTCATTCCCTCCACCACAGACACACAGTGACAGCAGTGTGTAGGATCTAGAAGAGGCACTGCAGGAACTCACCAAGCCTCCTTAGACAGCATTTTCCAAATCCACAACCACTACCATTTAGAAATACAAGAGCAGCAGACACATGGGAACACCAACACCTGGAAATTCCCCTCCAAGCCACTCATCATCCTGACTTGGAAATATATCACTGTTCCTTCACTGTCACTGGGTCAACATCCCGGAACTCCCTCCCTCACAGCACTGTGGCTACACCTATACCACATGGACTGCCGTGGTTCAAGAAGGCAGCTCACCACCACCTTCTTACGGACAATTAGGGATGGACAGTAAATGCTGGCCTAGCCAGCAACATCCACGTCCCATGAATGAATTAAAAAAATGTTATGGGTGGGTCTTGAGTGTCAGGAAGTGGTGCTGGGTAAGTGATGTGGGTACATTGCATTGTGTTGCAGTGAGGCTGGTGTGGTTATTGCAAGATGTGGTGTACTCATTCATTCGCTCATCTTGATCCCTGAAGTCCTTAAAATTTTTCACCACTGCTGCTGGGTGCATGGTGCTACACTCTGGACATTCACTACCCTCGCCACATGCTTCCAATTGCTTCACAGGGTAACTGTGGGGGATCCTTGATCCTCATCACACCAGAAACATAGCCTTCTTCCTGGCTTTAGCCTCTCAGCAGAATTCTCCCAGGGCAGCCTCATTAAAGCTGCGAGACCATTCCTTCCCTTGCTGTTACAAGGCAATTCTGTCAGTAGCCAAAAGCAATTATCCAACAGCCATCAGTGCACTGCTGCTACCTCTCTTCTATAGGGACTGACCTTTTAATTAGGGGAGATTACCTGGACCACATGCTTTCTACAGAATAGCGCTCAGCCCCCTGGAGGCCTGCACAAGAATGGAGATCATGACTGTACGCAGGTGGCACCTTTCCATGCCACACTCATGGAAATGAGGTGGATGGACCAATTTTCTCTCTTAACCATCCTATTTGCATTGGCCCTGGATAAGTTGTGAACCGCAGCCCCTGTGCCCAAAAATCAACACAATCGAATTTCTCACCCAGAGTATTTTTCACAACCTATTTGAAATACTTTATCACACAGTTTGACTGAGGAAAGAGTCACCCATGTTTTCTGAATCTACAGCAGACTTACAATATTGTTGGTTTTTTAATCCCAATTATTTGACATTTTATCAAAATTATTGCACTTAAAGGGTTAGAGCTATACTGTACATCTTCATGAATCAATTTGTTCATAAAAAAATTTGGGAGAAATGAATAGGAGATCACTAAGGATATAATAGTGGCTCATTCATGCTGCTAATGGAGATGTTTGTATAACAAACACTGCAGGGTGTCTTTTCCCAGTGTGACTATATTATAAATGTGCTATTTAGATGATGCCTAATTTTAGACATATCTCAGATTGATGCATTTCCTGGTTACTTGCAGCATAACACACTAATCCTTATTAATGTAACTTTACTCTTTGAGCAATTAATAGATGCTCAAACTGTAGAGCACATGCTTTGGAGAAGGCTCAATGAACTTGAAATTCTTCCTTCAAATTGTACCTTGGAAACAAGCAGAAGGTATGAGAATTCAGCAGTACAAATAAGGGTTCCTGGGATGAAAATAATTGTACAGAGTCTGGGATTGAGGAAAAGCGGCTATTCACCACAGGTATAGGAAGGCAGCTGAAAGACTCTCAGGGCTGCAACTGCAGATCTGTTACCTGCTGTACTTACCAGAACCAGTCCCTGCCAGGCATAGGCCCGTGTCAGAAGTGCACCAAAAGCTTGCTGATGGACCAGCACATAAAAATAATCACGAGGCCTCTTTCTTCATCGATACCTGCTCCTGATGTACAGTGTGGCTCAGTAATATCAATTGAGGTCTAACTCAGAAGGTTGTGAGTTCAGGACCACAGCTTTGACCACTAACATTCCAGTGCAGCAGTGAATGGGTATTGCGGGGAGGCAGTGGCCTCATGGTAATGTCACCAGACTATTCAGAGGCCCAGGTTAATGTGCTGGGGACATGGGTTCGAATCGCATCACAGCAGCTGGTGGAATTTAAATTCAGTAAATAAATCTGAAATTAAAAAGTTAGTCTCAGTAATAGTGACATGAAACCAGTACTGGTTGGAAAAACCCATCTGCTTCACTAATGCCCTTTAGAGAAAGAAATCTGCTTTCCTTTCCTGGTGTGGCCTACATGTTACTCCAGACCCACAGCAACGTGGTTGACTCCTAAATGCCTTCTGAAATGGCCTAGCAAGTCACTCTGTTGTAGCAAATCACTATGAAATCTACAAGAAAAAATGAAACCGGATGGACAGCCCAGCAGCATCCTAGACACCGTAAACAACAATGGCACCCCAGCCCTGTCGACCCTGTAAAGCCCTCCTTACTAACATCTGGGGTCTTGTGACAAAACTGGGAGAGCTGTCTCACAGACTTGTCAAGCAATGGCCTGACATAATCATACCCATGGAATCATACCTTACAAACAATGTCCCACAAATTTACCAGTCATCAGTGCATCTGCCCATTACATTATTGGTTGGAGTGACCACCTTGTGGAGACGAAGTCCTTGTCTTCACACTGAAGTTGCCCTCCATCATGTTATATGGTACTGTCAAGCTAAATGGGTTAGATTTCAAACAGATCTAACAATTCAAAACTCAAATCCCTGGATATGTCCTGTCCCACCGACAAGACCCAGCAGAGGTGGCGGCACAGTGATATACAGTCGGGAGGGAGCTGCCCTGGGAGTTCTCAATATGCCTCTGGACCCCATAAGTCTCATGGCATAGGTCAAACATGGGCACGGAAACTTCCTGCTGATTACCACCACCATCCCTCAGCTGATGAATCAGTGCTCCTCCATGTTGAACACCACTTGGAAGAAGCACTGAGGGTGGCAAGAGCACAGAGTATACTCTGTGGGGCACTTCAATGTCCATCACCAAGAGTGGCACGGTAGCACCAATACTGACTGAGCTGGCCAAGCCCTAAAGGACATAGCTGTTAGACTGGGTCCATGGCAGGTGGTGCGGGAACCAACAGAGGAAAAAAACCTACTTGACCTTGTCCTCACAAATTTACCAGTCATCAGTGCATCTGCCCATTACAATATTGGTTGGAGTGACCACCTTGTGGAGACAAAATCCCGTCTTCACACTGAAGATGCCGTCCATTGTGTTATATGATACTGTCAAGCTAAATGGGTTAGATTTCAAACAGATCTAGCAATTCAAAACACAAATCCATGAGGCACTGTGGGCCATCAGCAGCAGCAGAATTGTATACAACCACAATCTGTAACCTCATGACCTGGCATATCTCCCACCCTGCCATTACGATCAAATGTGGGAAATCAACCTTGGTTCAATGAAGAGTGCAGGAAGGCATGTTGGAGCAGCACCAGGCATACCGAAAAATGAGGTGTCAATTTGATGAAGCTACAACTCAGGATTACTTGCATGCCAAACAGCAAAAACAGCTGCAATAGACAGAGCTATGTGATCACGTAACCAACGGATCAGATCAAAGTTCTGCAGTCTTGCCACATCCAGTCGTGAATGGTGGTGCACAGTTAAACAACTCACTGGACGAGGAGGCTCCACAAATATCCCCATCCTCAATGATGGGAAGCCCAGCAAATCAGTGCAAAAGACAAGGCTGAAGCATTTGCGATCATCTTCAGCCAGAAGTACCGAGTGGATGCTCTATCTCAGCTCCCTCCTGAGGTCCCCAGCATCACAGATGCCAGTCTTCATCCAATTCGATTCACTGCATGATATCAAGAAAAGGCTGAAGGAACTGGAAACTGCAAAGGCTGTGGGCCCTGACAAATTCCAGCAATGGCCCTGAAGACTTGTGCCCAGAACTTCCTGTGCCCTTACTCAAGCTGTTCCAGTACAGCTACAACACTGGCATCTACCTGGCAATGTGGAAAATTGCCCAGGTATGTCCTGTTGACAAGAAGCAGGACAAATCCAAACCAGCCAATTACACCCCAACACCACCCCACCATCCCATCCCCCAACCCCTCTACCCATGCTATCAGTCTACTCTGGATCATCAGCGAAGTGATGGAAGGGGTCGTTGACAGTGCTATCAAGTAGCGCTTACTCAAAAACAACCTTCTCACTGACACTCAGTTTGTGTTCCGCCAGGGTCACAGGTGGTGCTGGTGGTAATCTTCCATGAATCCTTAGATTCCAGAAAAGTCCCAGAGGATTGGAAAACTGCCAATGTAACACCCTTATTCAAAAAGGGAGGAAGACAAAAATAGGTAACAATAGGCCAGTTAACTTAACAACATCATTGGGAAAATGTTAGACTCTATTATAAAGGATCTAATAGCAGAGCATTTAGAAATACATAATATAATCAAGCAGAGTCAGCATGGCTTCATGAAGGAGAAATCATGCCTCTCAAATTTATTAGAATGCTTTGAGGAGGTAAAAAGCAGGATAGATAGATAAACCAGTGATGCAATATATTTGGATTTCCAAAAGGCTTTCAATAAGGTACTCCACATAAGGCTACTTAATAAGATAAGAGCCCATGGTATTAGGGGTTGGATATTGGCATGGATAGAGAATTGGCTAACTAATAGAAGACAGAGAGTTGGGATAATGAGGGTATTTTCAGGATGGCAACCTGTAACTAGTGGAGTGCCACAGGGATCAGTGCTGGGGCCACAATTACAATATATCTTGATGACTCAGATGAGGGAAATTAACGTACTATTGCCAAGTTTGCAGATGGCACAAAAATAGGTGGGAAGGCAAGTGGTGAGGATGATTCAAAGAGTCTACAGTCTACGGTCAGGATAAGTGACTGGGTAAAAACTTGGTAGATGGAATATTATGAGGGAAAATGTGAGGTTATGCACTTTGAGAGGAAGAATAGAAGAGCTGAATAACATTTAAATGGAGAAAGACTGCAGAAAGCTGCGGCACAGAGGGATTTGGGGGTCCTCATGCATGAATCCCAAAAAGCTAGCATACAAGTTCAACAAGTAACAGGGAAGGCAAATGGAATGTTGGCCTTTATTTCAAAGAGAATAGAGTGTGAAAATAGGGAAGTCTTGCTAAAACTATAAAAGATACTAGTTAGACCACACCTAGAATACTGTGAACAGTGTTGGTTCACTCATTTAGGGAAAGATGTATTGGCATTGGATGCAGTCCAAAGAAGGTTCACTAGATTGATCCCGGGTATGGGGGGATTTTCTTATGAGGAGAGGTTGAGTAGGTTGGGCCTGTACTCATTGGAGTTTAGAAAAAGAGAGACGACCTTATTGAAACATATAAGATTCTTAGGGGGCTTGACAGGGTAGATGCTGAGAGGCTGTTTTCCCTTGTGAGAAAGTCTAGGACCAGAGGGTATAATCTGAGAATAAGGGGTCTCCCATTTAAGAAAGAAGTGAGGAGGAATCTCTTATCTCAGAGGATAGTTAATCTGCAGAATTCTTTACCACAGAGGGCTGTAGAGGTTCGGTAATTAAGTCTATTCAAGGCCGAAATAGACAGATTTTTAATCATTAAGGGAATCAAAGATTATGGGGAAAAGGCAGGAAAGTGGAGTTGAGGATTATCAGATAAGCCATGATCTCATTATATGGCCTACTTCTGCTCCTATGTCTTATGGTCTTATGGTCTAACTCAACAGATGAGGTGAGAGTGACTGTCCTTGACATCAAGGCCGCACTTGACCAAGTGTAGCATCAAGGAACCCTAGCAAAACTGCAGTCAATGGGAATCGGGGGAGAACTCTCCACTAGTTGGAGTCATACCTAGCACAAAGGAGGATAGTTGTGGTTTTTGGCGGTCAATCATCTCAGTCCCAGGACGTAACTGCAGGAGTTCCTCAGGGTAGAGTCCTATGTCCAACCATCTTCAGCTGTTTCATCAACAACCTTCCCTCCATCATAAGGTCAGAAGTGGGGATGTTCGCTGATAATTGCACAATGTTCAGCACCTTTCATGACTCCTCAGGTACTGAAGCAGCACATGTCCATATGAAGCTATATGTTACCAGCATTCAGCCTTGGGCTGATAAGTGCAAGTAATATTCATGCCACACAATTGCTAGGCAATGACCATTTCCAACAAGGGAGAATCCATATCTCCTCTTGACATTCAATTGCATTACCATTGGCAAATACCCCACTATCAACATCCCCTGGGGGTCACCATTGACCTGAACTGAACTGGACCAGCCATATAAATACTGTGGCTGCAAGAGCAGGTCAGAGGCTGGGAATTCTGTGGCGAGTAACTCACCTTCTGATTCCCCTGTCCACCATCTACAAGGCACAAGTCAGGAGCGTGATGGAATACTCTCCACTTGCCTGGATGAGTGCAGCTCCATTAACACTCAAGAAGCTTGTCACCACCAAGGACAAAGCATCCCACATGATTGGCACTGCATTCACCACCTTCAACATCCCTCCCTCCATCTCTGATGCACAGTGGCAGCAGTGTGTACTATCTACAAGATGCATTGCAGCAACTCACCAAGGCTGCTTCAACAGTACCTTTCAAACCCACAACCTCTAGCAGCTAGAAGGACAAGGACAGCAGATGCATGGGAATACCACCACCTGCAAGTTACCCTCCAAGCTACACACCATCCTGACTTAAAAATATATCCCCATTCCTTCACTGTCACTGGGTCAAAACCCTGGAACACTCTCCCAAACAGCACTGTGGATGTACCTACACCACATGGACTGCAATGGTTCCAGAAGGTGGCTCACCACCACCTTCTCAAGGGAAATTAAGGATGGGCAACAAAAGAATGGTGGCCTAGCCCATGTCCTGTGAAAGAATTTTTTTTTAAATTGTCAGCTGTGCCATTTTCCAGATGAGATGTTAAATCCAGGCCCTGTCTGCTATCTCAGGTACACATAAAAGATTCTATAGCACTGTTTTGAAGAAGATCAGGGTAGGGCATTATCCCTGGTGTCTGGCAAACAATATTCTATTAACCTACACCATTATTTCTAGCCACACTTTGCTAATTTACCTCATACTGATATTGTCCAAACAATATCACCAAAAAACAGATAATCTGGCCTTGATCACATTGCTGTTGTGGGATCTTGCTATGCTCAAATTGACTTTTGCATTTTCTACATTACAACAGTGATTATACTTCAAAATAGTACTTAATTGGCCATAAAGCGATTTGTGAAAGGCTGTGTTTAGATGCAAGCTATTTCATTTCGTTGTGCCTGTTGATTATCCCGACAAATGCTAGGCATTGGTGTCCAGTATCCCTCCAACTTTCAGCTGAAACAAAAAAGCCTTCCTAGTTACAAAACTGCCATGTAGAATTGCATTAAATCCATCAATTTGACAAATCCATGGTTACAGAGCTAGCTGAAGCTTCATGAATTACATTATCTATGTTCTTGACAAGAGATCAATGTTACAAATTCCAGTGTAAGCATATTACTGGTAACACATCTGGTGTGGAGAGCTCATGGTGTTGTTAATGAACAGCAACAATCAAAATATTTTTCTCTCCCAGCACCAGCCCTCACTTTGATAAGCACAGTAACAAAAAACTCCCAGTTATGACAGCACCTTATTATCTTCTTCAGACCTCTCAAACTGTTTCATAACAAATTAATTGAATTCATTGTTGTTATTGCAGACAAAGTGACTCACAAGAGCACCAGGCGCTGCCCAGTCAAAGAGATGCCAAATAAAATTAATGACTGCAGTAGAATGAGTGAAAGCCCTAGAGGCTAAATGGGTTCAAAGTAAATAAATGAACAAGGATAAAAAGATATTTATTCCACAGTAAATATACGGAAAAAGTAAATTGTACTGCATTAATCTGGTTCATAAGAAACATAAGAAATAGGAGCGGGCATAGGCCTTATGACCCATTGAGCCTGCTCCACTATTCATTATAGCTGATCTTCTACCTTAACACCACTTTCCTGCCCACCCCTTATCCCTGGATTTCCTGAGTGCCCAAAGATCTCAGTTTGAATCTACTCATCGAGTGAGCACTGACAGCCCACAAATTCCCAGCTCACTGACAGAAAAAATGTTTTCTCATCCTGGTCCTCTGAGGCTGACCCCTTATGCTGGGACTGTAAGCCCTAGCTCTGGGCTCTGCAGCCTGGGGAAGCAGCCTCTCGGCATCTAGTCTGTCAAGCCCTTTAAGAGTTTTCACTTGTCAATGAGATTACATCTCATTTTTCTAAACTCCAGAGAATATAGCCCCTTCCTACCCTCACCCCATAAGACGACCTTCTCATCCCAGGAATCAACTGAGTGATCCTTTGTTGCACCCCCTCAAAAGCAGTATCTCTTTTCCTATGTAAGGAGGACAAAACTCTACGCAGAACTCCAAGAGTGATATCACCAAAGCTCTATGTAACTGCAACAAAATATCCTTACTCTTACAGTCCAACCCTATTTCAATAAACAAAAACAAAAATTGCTGGAAAAACTCAGCAGGTCTGACAGCATCTGTGGAGAGGAAGACAGAGTTAATGTTTCGAGTCCATATGACTTCATCAGAAAATAGTAGGAACTGAATAGTTAATTAGCCAACTGGTTGAATCTGGTTACTGTAGCCCCCCACCAGTTCAGTTTATTATACATTTGGAGTGCTGCCGACTAACTGAGTGAAGACTTGGAGTTTGGTGAGAGGAGAGCTGGGAGAAGGAGTTGTTGGTTTCCTCTTTCTATCTTTCTCACCCTGTAGAAATTGGTTCATTATCTATTACAAGGAAAGGAGCTAACTGTTTTATAAGCATCTGGTAAACGGGTAAGTTCTATTCCATCCCTAACGTTTAAAATAGTACACAATTTGTTGGTAAAATTAATAAAATATATTAGAAGGCAACATAAATAAGTAATTAATATAATTAAATAATTAGTTAAAACACATTAAGGCTGCCAGGGCAGATGATGTGTCAAGACTGCAGCATGTGGAAGCTCCTGGATATCCTTGTGATCCGGGAGAAACACGTTTGCAGTAAGTGTTTGCGGCTTGAGGAGCTTCAGCTCAGAGTCATTGGGCTGGAGGCTGAGCTGCAGACTCTGCAACATATCAGGGAGAGGGAAAGTTACCTGGATGCTTTATACCATCACTTAGGATAGGGTCTTCTGATTTGGTCAGGCCAACAACAAGAGGGTGTGACTGCAAGTGAGGCAGGTAAGGGGTTTGCCAAGGCTGCACTAAAGAACCCTGAATTTATAGTAAACTGAACGGGGGGCTACAGTAACCAGATTCAACCAGTTAGCTAATTAACTACTCAGCTCCTACGGTGAGTTTAACATGCCTAAACAACAAGAAAGAAAGAACTCAGCCTGCTTACACAGTACTTTCCAGTTACTGCAGGAGTGCAGGAGTGTGAGCCTTTGCAATTGTCCAACAGGTTTGAGGTTCTCTCAGCTTGTTTGGATGAGAGTGGGGGCTGCAGGGTGGATGAGCAAACTGAGCATGGCACCATGGTACAGGAAGCCATTCAACTGGGGGGAGCAAAAAGGAATGTAGTGGTAGTAGGGGACAGTATAGTGAAGGGGATTGACATTGTTCTCTGCAGCAAAGAGCGAAAGTCCAGATGGTTTTGTTACCTGTCCAGTGCCAGATTCGAGACATATGCTCAGGGCTGGAGAGGAACTTGCAGCGGGAGTGGAAGGATCCAGTGGTCCTGGTCCATGTAGGTACCAATGATGTAGGCAGGATGAGGAAGGAGGCTCTACACAGTCAGTATGAGGAGCTAGGCACCAAATTAAGAAGCAGAACCTTAAAGGTAATAATTTCTGGATTATTACCTGAGCCACGTGCAAATTGGCATAGGACAAATAAAATTAGAGAAATTAATGCATGGCTCAAGGACTGATGTGGGAGAGGTGGGTTCCCATTTATGGGGCACTGGCACCAGTATTGGGGAAAGTGGGATCTGTATCATTGGAACGGCCTACACCTGAACCATGCTGGAGCTCATATGCTTGCGAGCTGCCTAACTAGGGAAGTAGAGAGGGTTCGGAAGTTAGGAAAAGCTGGAGAGGTGGTTCTGTCAATTAATGATGCTATTATTGCACTAGAGAGGGATGACCTAAGTTCAAGAAACCAGGATGTAGAAGTGGTTTAGGTTGAGATGAGGAATGATAAAGCTATGAAGTCACTCATGAGTGTGGTGTACAGGCCCTCAAATTGTAACTACACTGTAGGACAGAGTATGAAAGAAGAGATAATGGGAGTTTGCCAAAGATACAACAATAATCATGAGGGACTATAATCTACATATAGACTGGAAAAATCTGATGGGCAAAGATAATGTAGATGAGGAGTTCATAGGATGTTTTTGGGATAGTTTCTTAGAACAGCACATTCTGGAGCCAACTAGAGAGCAGGCTATACTAGACTTAGTATTGAGCAATGAGATAGGATTAATTGATAACCTCTTAGTGGAGGCACCCTAGGTTGCAGCAATCATAATATGTTGAATTTTACATTCACTTTGAGGAAGGAACGAGTGCGTCCAAGATTAGTATTTTAAACTTAACTAAGGGCAATTATGAGGGCATGAAAGCAGAGCTAGCTAAAGTGAACTGGCAAATGAGGCTAAGGGATATGTCAATAGAAATTCAGTGGCAGACTTTTAAAGGGATATTTCTGAATACTCAGAATATATACATTCCAATGAGAAAGAAAAATTCCAAGGGGTGGGCCCATCATCTGTGGTTAACTGAAAAAGTTAAAGACAATATCAAACTTAAAGAAAAAGCATATAATTACGCAAAGACGGGTGGCAGGTCAGAAGATTGGAAAGAATGTAAAGAACAGCAAAGAATGACAAAAAATTAATAAGGAGGGAAAATTAGAGCACAAGAGAAAGCTAGTAGTAATATAAAGATGGATAATAAGAGTTTCTATAGATATTTAAATAAGATAAGGTTAACAATGTGTGTGTTGGTCCTATAGAAAGGGCATCTGGGAAATTGATAACGGAAAGTAGGGAGATGGCGGATGAATTAAACAGATATTTTGCTTCAGTCTTCACTATAGAAATAGCTATAAATCAGGAAATGGAAGGGAGGAAGGAACTTGGGAAAATTACAATCATTAGGAAAGTGGTATTGATCAAATTATTGGGGCTGCGGCTGACAAATCCCCAGGTCCAGAGGAGTTCACACTGAGGTCTTGAAAGAAGTGGCTGATGAGATAGTTGATGCATTGTTTTTAATTTTCCAAAATTCCCTAGATTCAGGGGAAGGAAGCCATTAGATTGGAAAATAACAAATATAACTCCTTTATTCAAAAAAGGAGGGAGATAGAAAGCAGGAAACAGTAGGCCAGTTGGCCTACCATCTATCATAGGGAAAATATTAAAAGCTATTATTAAAGGTTTTATAGCAGGGCATTTAGAAAAATTCAAGGCAAGCAGGCAGAGTTAACATGGTTTTGTAACAGGGAAATCATGTTTAACCAATTTTTTTTATTCATTCATGGGATGTGGGCTTCGCTGGCTGGGCCTGCATTTATTGCCCATCCCTAGTTGCCCTTGAGAAGGTGGTAGTGAGCTGCCTTCTTGAACCGCTGCAGTCCATGTGGTGTAGGTACACCAAAAGTGCTGTTAGGAAGGAAGTTCCAGGATTTTGACCCAGCGACAATGAAGAAATGGCAATATATTTCCAAGTCAGGATGGTGAGTGAATTGAAGGGGAGCTTACTGGTGGTGGTGTTCCCATCTATCTGCTGCCCTTGTCCTTCTAGATGGTATGGTCATGGGTTTGGAAAGTGCTGTCGAAGGAGCCTTGGTAAATTCTTGCAGTGCATTTTGTAGATGGTACACACTGCTGTTACTGTGCGTCGGTAGTGGAGGGAGTGAATGTTTGTGGAAGTGGTGCCAATTAAGTGGGCTGCTTTGTCCTGGACAGTGTCAAGCTTCTTGGGTGTTGTGGAAGCTGCACTCATTCAGGCAAGTGGGGAGTATTCCCTCACACTCCTGACTTATGCCTTGTAGATGGTGGGCTGGCTTTGGAGAATCAGGAGGCTAGTTACTCATCGCATGATTCCTAGCCTCTGACCTGCTCTTGTAGCCACAGTATTTTTGTGGTTGGTCCAGTTCAGTTTCTGGTCAATAGTAACCCCCAGGATGATGACAGTGGGGGATTCACTGATGGTAATGCCATTGAACATCGAGGGGCAATGGTTCAATTATCTCTTATTGGAAATAGTCATTGCCTGGCACTTGTGTGGTGTGAATGTTACTTGCCACTTGTCAACCCAAGCCTGGATATTGTCCAGGTCTTGTTGCATTTGGACATGGACGGCTTCAGTATCTGAGGAATTGTGAATGGTGCTGAACATTGTGCAATCATCAGCAAACATCCCCACTTCTGACCTTATGGTGGAAGGAAGGTCATTGATTAAACAGTTGAAGATGGTTGGGCCAAGGACACTACACTGAGGAACTCCTGCAGTGATGTCCAGAAGCTGAGGTGACTGACCTCCAACAACCAGAAACATCTTCCTTTGTGCTAGGAATGACTCCAACCAGCAGAGAATTCCACCCCCCACCCCCCACCCCCGATTCCCACTGACTCCAGTTTTGCCAGGGCTCCTTGATGCCACACTCGGTCAAATGTGGCCTTGATGTCAAGGGCAGTCATTCTCACCTCACCTCGGTAGTTCAGCTCTTTTGTCCATGTTTAAATCAAGGTTGTAAAGAGGTCAGGAGCTGAGTTGCCTTGGCAGAACACAAACTGGGCATCAGTGAGCAGGTTATTGCTAAATGTAGCTTGGTAGCACTGTTGATGACCCCTTCCATTAGTTTACTGATGATCAAGAGTAAACTGATGGGCAGTAATTGGCCGGGTTGGATTTGTCCTGCTTTTTGTGCATAGGACATACCTGGACAATTTTCCACATTGCCAAAGAGATGCCAGTGTTGTGCTATTCTGGAATAGCTTGGCTAGGAGCACGGCAAGTTCTGGAGCTCAAGTCTTCAGTACTATTGCCATGATATTGTCAGGGCCCATAGTCTTTGCAGGATCCAGTACCTTCAGCTGTTCCTAGATATCACATAGCGTGACTCAAATTGGCTGAAGACAGGCATCTGTGATCTTGGGGACCTCCGGAGGAGGCCAAGATGGATCATCCACATGGCACTTCTGGCTGAAGATTGTAGCAAATGCTTCAGCCTTATCTTTTGCCTTATCTGATTGGAGTTCTTTGAAGGAGTCATATGTGTTGTGGATAAAGGGGAACTGATGGATGTACTATACTTAGATTTCCAGAAGGCATTTGATAAAGTGCCACATCAAAGGTTATTGCAGAAAATAAGAGGTCATGGTATAGGGGATAACATATTGGCATGGATATAAGATTGACCAGCTAACAGGAAGCAGAGAGTTGGCATAAATGGTTGGCAGGATGTGATGTGTGGTGTGTCACAGGGTTCAGTGCTGGGGCCTCAACTTTTTACAATTTATCTAATTGACTTGGATGAAGGGACTCAAGGAATGGTTGCTAAATTTGCTGACAATACAAAAGATAGGTAGGAAAGTAAATTATGAAGAGGACATCAGGAGGCTACAATGGGACATAGACAGGTTAAGTGAGTGGGCAATGATTTGGCAAAAGGAGTATAATGTGGAAAAATATGAGGTTGTCCATTTTGGCAGGAAGAATAAAAGGGAGATTGCAGAGCTCTGAGATTCAAAGGGATCTGGGTGTCTTCGTGCATGAATCACAAAAGGTTAGTATGCAGGTACAGCAGGTAATTAGGAAAGCTAATAGAATGTTATCAATTATTGAGAGGGGAATTGATTACAAAAGTGGGGAGATTATGCTTCAGTTGTACAGGGCATTGGTGAGACCACATCTGGCGTATTGTGTACAGTAGTGGTTTCCTTACTTAAAGAAAGATGTAAACGCGTTAGAAGCAGTTCAGAGAAGGTTTACTAGACTAATACCAGTAATGGGCAGGTTGTCTTATGAGGAAAGACGGGACAGGTTGGGCTTGTATCCACTGGAATTTAGAAGAGTAAAAGGCGACTTAATTGAAATCTTTAAGGTCCTGAGGGGTCTTGACAGAGTGGATGTTGAGGGGATGTTTCCTCTTGTGAGATAATCTAGAACTAGGAGTCACTGTTTAAAAATAAGGGATCACTCATTTAAGACAGAGATGAGGAGAATTTTTTTTTTCTGAGGGTTGTGAGACTTTGGAGCTCTTCCTCAAAATGTGGTGGAAGCTGAGTCTTTGAATATTTTTAAGGCAGAGCTAAATAGATTCTTGATTAACAAGGGGGTGAAAGGTTATCAGGGGTAGGCAGGAATGTGGGTTGAGGTCACATTCAGATTAGCCATGATCTTATTGAATAGTGGTGCAAGCTTGAGGGGCGGAGTGGCTTACTCCTGCTCCTAATTCATATGTTCATTCATATGTTAATATAACCAATATTGTATCATTGCATTGAGCTAGTCTATGTTATATTAATCCAGCTCATATGTTAATCTTGTCCATACTGTGTTTAATCAAGCCCAAAATATGTTAATTTTCCAATACTGTATTAATGTTAATATGTTAATTTGTGTTAATATTGTCCACATGGTGCTAATTCACCATATAGCATGATAATTTAACCCATACTTTATTAATTCCACCCATGCTGAGTTAATTTACAACATCAGGAGCAGTAACTCACCTCCTCACTCCCCAAAGCCTGTCCACCATCTACAAGGCACAATTCAGGAGTGTGATGGAATACTCCCCAATTGCCTGGATGAGTGCAGCTCCAACAATACTCAAGAAGCTTGACACCATCCAGGACAAAGCAGCCCACTTGATTGGCACCCCTTCCACAAACATTCACTCCTTCCACCACAGACGCACAGTAGCAACAGTGTGTACCATCTACAAGATGCACAGCAGGAACTCACCAAAGCTCCTTAGACAGCACCTTCAAAACCCATGACTGCTACCATCCAGAAGGACCAGGGCAGCAGACACGTGAGAACACCAACACCTGGAAGTTCCCCTCCAAGTCACTCACCATCCTGACTTGGGAATATATTGATGTTCACTGGATCAAAATCCTGGAACTCCCTTCCTAACAGCACTGTGGATGTACCGACACCAGATGGACTGCAGCGGTTCAAGAAGGCAGCTCACCACCACCTTCTCAAGGGCAATTAAGGATGGGCAATAAATGCTGCCCTCGTCAGCGATGCCCACATCTCATGAATGAATAAAAAAGTACTGTTAATCTAGATCATTAATCCTACGTATATTGGCTTTGGGCTGTCCTGAGGTCACCAGAGGTGCTATATTTCCTTTTGCTCTTCAATTTACCTTATACTGTGTTCACTCACCCTATGCTGTGGTGATCTACCTCTTACAGCGCTAATTTACTCTGTACTGTGCTAATTTATCCTACACTGTGTTAATCTGCCCTATAGTGTTAACTTACCCAATATTTTGTTAGTGCTAATCTTATCATGATAATTTACCCCATTCTGTGTTCACTTATTCCTTATTCTGTTAATCTAGCTCACACTGTGTTAATTTATCCTATATTTTGTTAATGTAGCCCATGCCCTCTTCATTTTTCCCATACTGTACTAATTTAATTCACACTGTTAATTTACCCCATACTAGATTTAGTGCAGACCTTAAAGGGTGAATTTGTAAGGACAGTTTCATAGAATTACAGAAACAATGCAGAAGGAGGCCATTCACTCCATCATGCCTATGCTAATTCTTTGAAAGAGTTATCCAATTAGTCTTACTCCCTGATCTTTCCTCAGATCTCTGCAACTCGTTTTTCTTCAAATACTTATCCAATTCCCTTTTAAAAATTAATACCGTATCAACTTCCATCATCCTTTCTAGTACACAACAACCCATTGCACAGGCTAGGCATGTGTCCCCTTGCAGATGGAAGACTAAGAGGTGATCTAATTGAATTGTTTAAGATAATTAAACGAGTTGATATAGTAGATAGAAGCTTTTACTGCTGGTAGAGGAAGTAAGGACAAATTTTAAACAGAGCTAGGCCGTTCAGGGGGTGATATCAAGAAATACTTTTTAATATTAATCACTCCCCCAAAAAATGTTGAGGCCAACTAATTGAAAATTTTAACACTGATTTTTGTTATGCAAGGGTACTGGGGGTAACAGTACTGAAGTAGGTAGATGCAGTTAAGATATAGACCAGCTGTGATCTAATTGAATGGTGGACATGCTCAAGGAGCTGAATAGCCTAATCTTGTTCCTATGTGCCCATATCAATTTAGCTAATTATTCTGAGAAGAAAAGATGTATCTGAAATCTGAGAGGTAGCCCATACACCCCCTGCCACCACCAACCCCCCCCCCCAACCCCCTCCTGACCCCCATTAATGGTGAAGAACATTTTCACACTGAAAGGGTTCACTTGATTATGGACTTTAATGTGCTTGTCACCCTTTAAAATTGTATATATCCAAATTAAAAATGACTCCTTTCACATTGAAATCTGGAATGGACAAGTTTAATTATGTAATACCTTCTCAATATCCATATTTGCCCAGCCTCTGAAATATTATATAAACTATAAAAGCAAAATACTGCAGCTGCTGGAAATCTGAAAAAAAACCCAGAAAATGCTGGAACTCATCAGGTGGTCTGGCAGCATCCATGGAGAGAGAAACAGAGTTAACATTTCCAGTCATGACCTTCTGGCAGGACCGGGAAAAGTTAGAACTGTAATAGTTTTTAAGGGGATGAATATGGGAGAGTGGAAAAAAGACAAAAGGGAGGATCTGTGATAGGGCAGAAGACAGGAGACATTAAATGGCAAAAGTATTGATTGAAATAGCCAAAGGGTGTTTGTAATGGAACAGTTAAAGAAAAAAAAGATGTGTTTAGAGGAGGTGTAAATGGCAGAATTATGAACAGCTGCCGTCCAAAAGCAAAAACAAGAAAGACAAGGTTAAGACCGAAACTTGCAAAGAAAATGAGACAAAAATGATTTGTGGGGGCAATGCAGCTGAGGGCTTAGGTCTGAAATTGTTGAACTCAATATTGAGTCTAGAAAATTGTAACAAGCCTAATCAAAAGATGAGGTTCCTTGAGCTTATGTTGAGCCTCACTGGAATGCTGCAGCAGGCTGAGAACAGAGATGACAGAGAGCAAGGTGAAGAATTAAAATGGCAAGCCACCTGGAAGCTTGTGGTCGTGCTTGTGAACTGAGAGGAGGTGTTCCATAAAGCAGTCACTCAATCTGTGTTTGGTCTCCGCAATTAGAGGAGACCCTGCTGTGAGCATCAAATGCAGCATACTAAAGTGAAAGAAGTACATGTAAATCGCTGCTTCACCTGGAAGGAATGTTTGGGATGGTGAGAAGAGAGGACAGGTGTTACATCTCTTATGCTTACATGGAAAGGTGCTGTGGAAAGTAGATGGGGGTGATACAGGACTGGACCAGGGTAAAATATTAAGTTGGTCATTAAGCCTTCACATCAGCAGTGTCCTACCTCTGACTGCTGTTACTTACGTAATTACAACGGGTGCCACTTTATTGGTGATGATGGATTTTGCCAAGTCTGCGGCAGTGTTGATACCTTCAGAATGACTGTCAACTCCAGATGGTTTGGTATCCCTGTCACATTGCACTTGGGCTGCTGGTGCAGCTTGCTTGTTGGTGCTGGCAGTGGTGCCCATGGTCAATTAGTAGCTTAAAAATGATCACTTTCGGTCCTGAAATTAAACAATAACATTCAGCTTCTCTACTACATAAGTAGTTAATATCTTTAAGTTCAACCCAAAGTATTAATTAAAACAAATGAATATACAGTTGGCTTTTAATAGAAAATATTTTATGGCTGGGTGCCTGGTACAGAATTTGTCACGCAGTGAGGAAAGAATAGATCTGAGTGACATAGCAGCAAGTTCTGTTGGTCCCTTCACACATGGGACAAACTCCATACTCAACAGCCTACTTGTAATTAGTTTTGTTTTACCACAGTACCATATATTATATAGATAGATTTATATATAGATGCATATAAATTTTCCCTTCTAGAACAGTTGAAAAATTTACTCACACTGAAAATGAAAGGGTTGGGGGTAGAACCTGTGGCCTTTTCATCATCAGCTTGTTTCATTTTTCTTATCTTTGTCGCAAGAACTTAGATCAAAGGTTGAGCTAGTGACATCCATTTGAAAACGACTAATGATCCATGCTTGAACTGTTAATTTGCTGAAAAATTGGCTTTTAAATGTATTTCCCTGGACCTGCAGGCAGTCTAAGAGATGCCCCAACTTGCTGCTATCAAAATAGCTTAATTTTAGCGAAACCCAGAACTTCCAGTGGGTTCATTCATTTCGCTACTTCCATTTTTCTACCTAGGGATCACTTCGGAGTCGTTTCCCAGAATTGTTTAGGTACAACTGCAAATAAGCCCTCATCCCTACTAGTTTAAAAGCCTTAAATAATAGTTTAGCACATTACAAACTATGGGCAGAATTTTCTGCTTGTCGGGCAGGCTGGGCGGGAGCGGGTGCAGGTGGGTGCAAACCCATTCGGCACCCCCAATCGGGTCCACGCTGCCATTTTACGTGGGTGGACCAATTAAGGCCTGCCCATCGTGACGCGCACCTGGAAGCGCTGAATGTGTGAGCTGGGGGATAGGGGGGAGGGGGGCTGGGGATGTGGTTGCCTGAGTCGGGAGTGCGCTCTTTTGCGCATGCATGCAAAACAGCGCAGAAATCTCCCTGAGGCACCTCTGTGCCTCAAGGAGATTAGTTTTAAGTCCAAAAAATTCAATAAAGTGGTGAGAATCTTTATGACATGTCCCTGCATGTAAAACTGTCACATGAGCTGGGGCATGTGCATTAATTTCAATAAAAATTTTTGTCAAAATTTAAAATTGTTCATGAAACCTCAACCCGCCCATGGATGAGATCCCATGAAAAATGCGAAGGCCACCTGGGTTCGTCGCTTGCCCACCAACCTTAAGGTTGGACAGGCAGCTCCATTGATTACCTTAATATAGAGTTAAATGGCCTTAATAGGCCTTTGACAGTTCGGAAGGTGCGCAGCCGATTCGGGTGCGCATCTGCTGAACTGAAAGTCTGAATGACACGCCGTGACATCGGGACGCATGCCCAACATCACCACGCCTCATTTTATGCCTCGGTGAGCAGGCCCCGCCCCTGCTCGCCAAGCCAAAGATTCAGCCCTATGTTCCCAGCCAAAGTCTCTCTCTCACCTTATAAAAGACAAATGGAATGTTGTCCTTTATTTCAAGGGGGCTCTGCTAGATCAGTTCTATAGAGCTTTGGTCAGACCTCATTTGGAGTACTGTGTTCAGTATTGGGCATCGCACCTCAGGAAGGATGTATTAGCCTTGGCGGGAGTGCAGAGTAGAATGACTAAATGAAATCATGACTTCCTGCGTTAAATTATGAGCACAAGTTGAACAAAATTGCCTTGCATTCCCTTGAATGGTAGATATGGCAAAACTATTTCTTCTGTTTCAAGAGTAAAGCACAAGGTGACATAACCGTAAAATGAGAACTAGGCTATTCAGGGAAAAAAAATCAGGATTTGTTTTGCACAAAGGTCAGTAGAAATCCGTAATTCTCCTCCTCAAATGGCTGTGGAAAATCTTATCTGCCTAGATTTTTGTTAGACATGGCTATCAAAGGTTATTGAACAAAGGTGAGAAAATGGAGTTGAGGTGCAACTAATTGAATAGTGGAGCAGGCCCAAAGGGCTAAATGACTTACTCCAGTTCTTAATGTTACTCCATTCTTGTTCTCAACCAGAAAAATGATGCTTTTCCTAAATGGTTTGTGAGTGTGTGGAATACATGGTTTGGTCTTTAGGCTTACTGACCAAAAAATCCCCTGACTTGTTCCTTGGTCTCTGCTGAGAAATCTGATCTCAGCTGAGAAAGTAATCTAAACATCCTTTCTGCATTTTGATCGCAATGTCTTTGGTCTGGGAAGAGAAAATTTCAACAAGTATTTGCACTTCTGATTACGCCTGGTGACCACTGCTGGAATGTGCATGTTGCTAGCCTTCAGATTAGGAAGGAACTGCATTCCATGCCCTCCATGGTGAAACTGTTTGCTACCACGAAGAATAGCAATAAAAATAGAAAATCCTGGAAATACTAATCAGAGCAGGCAACATTCATGGAGAGAGAAATAAAGTTAAGGTTTGAAATGTGACAAGGACTAGAGCTAGAGGTACTGATATAAACAGTTTAAGGCATGTGGCTTAAAATGATGGCATAAAGTGGTACAGAACCAAACACAAAGATTGGAACTAGAAACAGAAGGTATTGGGCTGGAGTCACACAGAACTAGAGCTATGGGACCAGAGCTGAAGGTACATGGGACTAGAGGTGGAGGCAGAAGAGATCAAATTAGAGGCACAAGGGAAAGAGCTAGCACTTGGGATAGAAGTAGAGGCACAAGGGTTAGAGCTGGTAGCAAAAGAGCAGAGATAAAGACACAAAGTATTTAAAGGGCAAATACCTATCCATCTTTATAACCAGAGACTTTGATCCAATAATTTATAAATGTACTGCCTTGTCAGTACCGCATGTACTTATGTCAACCAATAAAACTGTCTAAATCTTCAGTCAGCTGAATACCATTGAAAACATTTGTCTCATGTGTGGCCAATTCTTCCTCTATTCAGCTGGACAGAAGAGTTATACAATTATACTGATTGATTACAGTACTTAAGGTCCTGTCAAGACACAGCTGTATGCTTTGATAGAAAAGTTGCTAATGATCGCTTGGCATCATCAGACTCCGATAAATAGAAAGTACTAAGCAGAGGTATTAACTCATAAGACTGGCTGCTGTCATGCTCTAAACATCCTGAGCATGACAAAGATTAAGCAGTTTTTTTTTTCCTATCTTGAATTACTTGATTCTTTCTTGCTTGTCATAGCACCCAAGGGTTTAAGATCATTTGTTTTTAAATGCTAGCAGTTTCTGCAACTTGTGGAACATTACACTTTATAGTCTGATCATTAAGATACATCTGTAGCTCATTCTTGATGAAAAATGTGCAGAATAATTGGTGTCAAACATAGACAGTTCCGTGCTAGTTACATTAATTCCCAAAAATGCCACATCTTGCACAATTACTGGAACATATAAAAAAGAGGTTGCATCAATTGTAAGTTCCATTTGTGGATTAGTGACTGATGTCAGTATCATCATTAAGAGGTAACAAGTGCCACCTTAAAGGGGCACAACCAATAAACCTTATTTTTTTAAATTAAATGGAACTTATCAATTTGATTAAAATTTGGTCTCAGGGTTGAGGATTTATGGAAGGTGGAATCTGCACTCATGCCAGTGGACACCGTTTGCTCCCCCTCTAGGGACATTCAAACAATCTATGCAATCTACAACCTGGGAATGACTGATCAGCTAGTACAATTATGACAAATATAAGTCCAAAATTTCTTCTTGCCCTATTCTAGCACCATGAATATGGTATGGTGGGAGTTCTGTCCATTGCTATGTGAGGGCAGGGCTCACTGCTGCACCTGCTCACATCATTGTTGAAAAAATATACACCTCAACATTTTGAAGCTTCCCTAAGATAAAAGCAAAATACTGCAGATGCTGGAAATCTGAGATAAAAACAGAAAATGCTGTAAAAACTCAGCAGGTCTGACAGCATCTGTGAAAAGAAACAGAGTTAACATTTCAAGTCCATATGACCATTCTTCAGAGCTAAAAAGAAGTAGTAATGTGATGAAATTTATACTGTTTAAGGGAGTGGAGCAGGAGAAGCAAAGTAGAAGGCCAGCGAAAGGTGGGGCTAAGGAGAGATTGACAAAGATATCATGGACAAAAAGGCAAAGAGAGTGTTAATGGTACTGATAAGGCCTAAGCGCCAACTCTCAGACACTTCTTCCTACCTCCCCCTGGACCATGAACCCACCACCAAAAACCAAGCCATTGTTTCTAGGACTGTCACTGACCTCATCTCCTCTGGAGATCTTCCCTCCACAGCTTCCAACCTCATACTCTCCCAATGCTGGACAGCCCACTTCTACCTCCTTCCCAAAATCCACAAACAGGACTGTCCCGGTAGACTGATCGTGTCAGCCTGTTCCTGCTCATTTCTTCCTACCTTGACTCCATTCTTTCTCCCCTTGTCCAGTCTTTTCCTACCTACAACTGCAATTCCTCTGATGCCCTATGTTATATCAACAGTTTCCGGTTCCCTGGCCCTAACCGCCTCCTCTTCACCAGGGACATCCAATCCCTCTATACCTCCATCCGTCATCAGGATGGTCTGAGGGCTTTCCACTTCTTCCTTGAACAGAGGCCCAAGCAATCCCTGTCCACCACCACTCTCCTACATCTGGCTGAACTTGTTCTCTCCCTGCACAATTTCTCCTCAAGCTTGTCTCACTTCCTCCAAATAGAGGTATGGCTATGGGTACCCGCATGGGCCCCAGTTATGCCTGTCTCTTTATAGGGTATGTGGAACATTACTTGATCCAGTCCTACTCAGGCCCCCTCCCACACCTCTTTTTTTGGTACACCAATGGCTGTTTCAGTGCCATTTCATGCTATTGTCTGGACCTGGAAAAAATTATCAACTTTGATTCCAATTTCCACCCCTCTATCACCTTCACATGGCCCATATATGACACTTCCCTTCCCTTCCTTGACCTCTCTGACTCCATTTCTGTGATAGATTGTCCACCAATATTCATTACAAGCCCACAGACTCCCACAGCTACCTCGACTACAGCTTCTCAGGGCCTGCTTCCTGTAAGGACTCCATCCCATTTTATCAGTTCCTTCACCTCTGTTATATCTGTTCTGATGATGCCACTTTCTTCCTTACCCAAGGTTTCCCACCCTCTGTGGTTGACAAGCCCCTCAACCATGTCCGGCCCATCTCCCATATGTCTGCCCTCACACCTTCCCCTCCCTCCCAGAACCATGATGAGTTGCCCTTGTCCTCACTTTTCACCTCACCAGCCTCTGCATTTCTCTGCAGATCATCCTCCATCATTTCTGCCAACTCCAGCATGATGCCAACACCAAACACATCTTCCCCTCACCACCCCACCCCCCCCACCTCCCGTCAGCATTCCATAGGGACCGTTCCCTCCGGGACATCTTGGTCCACTCCTCCATCACCCCAACTCCTCATCCCCTTCCCACAGAACCTTCCCATGCAATCACAGAAGGTGAAATGTCTGCCCCTTTACCTCCTCTGTCCTCACCATCCGAGGTCCCAAACACTCCTTTCAGGTGAAGCAGCACTTCACTTGCACCTCCTTCAATTTGGTCTACTGTATTCATTGCTCCCAATGTGGCCTCCTCTACACTGGGGAGACTAAACGCAGACTGGGTCGCCGGTTTCTGGCACACCTTTGGTCAGTCCGCAAGCATGATCCAGACCTTCCAGTCGCTTGCCATTTCAACACACCACCCTGCTCTCATGCCCATATGTCTGTCCTTGGCCTGCTGCAATGTCCCAGTGAAGCCCAACACAAACTAGAGGAACAGCACTCATCTTCCAATTAGGCAATTTACAGTCTTCCAGACTTAACACTGAGTTCAACAACGTCAGACCATGAACTCTCTCCTCTACCTTCACTCCTTTTTAAACCCTTTTTTAAAATTTATTTTTATTTTTTATCTACTTATTTTTATTTTTATTTATTTTTATTTTTATTCATTTGTTCATTGTTCTATTCCTTATTTTAATCCCCCTTTTTATCCCCTTTTCTATCCTTTTTTCCCCAACCACCACCCCCTCCCCCACACCACCCCCTCCCCCCAACCCCCTCCCTTCCTCCCCCGCTCCCCCCCACCCCACCCCAGCCCCCACCCCAGCCCCCACCCCCCATCCCCCCTCCCCCCTCTGCTCCTCTATGCTCCTTGAATTCTGGCCTCTTGTGCATCTACCATTTTAATCGCTATACTATTGGTTATCAAACCAAATGGCCCAACCCTGTTTCAGGTTGGATATCTTTCAAGCATTATTGGGCACAGCATCTTCATCTCCAAAACTAATCTCATTGCTCCCACTTTATGCCCATAAAATGAACTCAACAATGTCCAATCGGTATCTCTGAATTGCAAACGTGAGCTTGTCCTCAATACAATTGATCTGCAGCACAATTTACAAGATTAAACTTCAATTCACCCAAATGTTAGCTGTTTTCTAAAGTAAATTTACACACAGAATTTCAAGAATTTTCCAGCACACGTGTGTACCCACAAGAATCAGGTAGGCTTAAATATAAAATGATTAAAGACATAAAGAACCTTTTACAAAATAACTGCAGTTATATTTGTATTTGATTGTGAAACTATGTGTACTTCCAATGAATAAAATTAAGGGAAGTCTTGTATTTATATACTTTTCACAACCTCAGGATACTGTACAGCCAATGAAGCATCTCGAAGTGTAGTCACTGCTGTAATATATGGCAGCCAATTTACACATAGCAAGGTCCCATAAACATCCTGCAATAATGGCCAAATGATCTGTTTTCGTGATTAAGCGATTAGTTAAGAGATAAATATTGGTCAGGATTCAGAACAGGGAGAACTCCAATGCTCTCCTTTGTAATAGTGCCCACGGGGATATTTTGCATCCACCTGAGAGAGCAGATTGGGGGGCTGGGGTTACATTTGATGTCTCATCTAAAGGATAGCACTTCCAGCAATGTAGCAATCCCTCAGTCCAACACTGAAATGTTAGACTAGATTTTGTGTTTGTGCCACTGTAGGATTAGAATGTAATTCTAATAAGCACTTTTATTTTCCTATGTCCCAATTGCATGTCAAGACTATTTTTGTTCTGATCTAATTTCTCTCAATGTTACAGCTTGTGTGGATTTTGTAATATAACAATATTATAGCAGAACAACAAACATTGGTTGTTGCTGCTACCACATTGTACAGAACACAAAGCTGTGTATATATTCTAGATTTCCCACAGAATGGAAAGGAGATATGAATCAACAATTTAGCCATTTTAGAATAGAGCCTTGGAGTCATAGAATCTGTTAAAGAAACCTGCACTGCACAGATTATCATTTTTATTGGTGAGGCACACATGGAAGCCGATTACTATGTTTAAGAGTTGCTAGATTAAATGACTAAATAATCTATGCCACGTGTAGGTATTTTCTTTCTTTAGGGGCACACCCCTCATAACCAAGCCCACATAGACATCATTTGGCTGTTATCAAATTACCAAATATGCCTCAGAGGATTCACTTTGTCCTAAATTCCCACTCCCAGGCTTGTCATCTTGAAGCCAGCTCGAACTCTAAAATGCATCACTAACCAGTTTTATTTCCCAAAATGGCACACATACAACTTACCCAGTTTACAGCAGACAGATACACACTGAGGCATGCACAAGCCCAAACGCCAGATGTGAATGGGTTGTTAGTGTTTATCCATTGTATGTTCTTGACTTTCATTCCACTGCCCCAATTTATAAGATATGCCATCTCAGCGATACAAGGCCAATCTTATTCCTTCAACTAGGTGCAGGTACAAGAGGTGTGTTCTGGCAAATGAACAAATGAACTTAAATGGTTTGTTCCATCATTAAAAAAACATCATTATGTTACCCAATTAGAGAAATAATTTGCAGCAAAGCATCAGAGACACAGTTCAGTACTCAATCCACTGAAAAAAAATAAACTAACAAGCCTTGACTTGCTTCAACAAGGCAGCATTTTCTTAATAGTGTCAGTCGCAAGTTGCATCATTGCAACAGTGCTTAGGGTGAAAGATTTTTGCTGCAGTCACAAAATATCTGATCAAGAGACAAAACCCTTTGGGAGTTAATTTAAGTGTTTCACTTTGAAAAACAGGCATTTTATGTATAGCAAGAAAAACCACACAATGGTTTGACTGAATCATACTATGGTGGCTCTACTTCCTATTCTACTTAGATTCTAAAATATATGGCACTACAGAATATTTTTATGTGAAATCTGTGTTTGGCATTTTCAACCATAATCACCACTATATCAAACAACATGGTACAATGTGATTGTGTGTCGTTGGATTACACTATTCAGCAAAGGATATAGGTTCACTACTCTGCTAAATCAACACATTATGTGGTGTACCATGCAGTGCAGGATATGAACTCATTGCCGTATATATTAAAGTATACACATGATATAGGTTCACTATATATCTATAGTGTCAGGTACAGAACACACAAACATTTTTTTATTCATTCATGGGATGTGGGTGTCGCTGGCTAGGCCAGCATTTATTTCCCATCCCTAGTTGCCCTTGAGAAGGTGGTGGTGAGCATGTGAATTAGGGTCAGGAGTAGGCCATTCGGCCCTTTGAGCCTGATCCGCCATTCAGTAAGATCATGGCTGATCTGATTGTGGCCTCAACTTCTCCCAATAACCTTTGACTCCCTTGTTAGTCACCAATTTATCTATCTCTGCCTTAAAAATATTTATTGAACCTGCTCCCACTGGTCTCTGGGGAAGGGAGTTCCAAAGACTCACAACCCTCTTAGAGAAAAAAAATTCTTCTCATCTTAATCTTAAATGGGAGAACACTTATTTTTAAACAGTGTCTTCTAGTTCTAGTCTCGCCCGCAAGGGAAAACATCCTTTCAGCATCCACCCTGTCAAATCCCCTCAGGATTTGGTATACCTCAATAAGATCGCCTCTCATTCTTCTGAACTCCAATGGATACAAACCCAGACTGCCCAACCTTTCCTCTTAAGTTAACACTCCCATCCCAGGTATCAGTCACGTGCACCTTCTCTGAACTGTTTCTAACTTTAATATTCTTTCTTAAATAAGGAGACCAAAACTGTGCCCAGTACTTCAGATGTGGTCTCACCAACCAGATGTGATACAACTATAGCAAAACATCCTTACTTTTACATTCCATTCCCCCTGCAATAAAATGACAACATTCTATTTGCCTTCATAATCACTTGCTGTACCTGCATTTTAACATTTAGCGATTCATGTACCAAGACACCTAGATCCCTCTGTACATCAACGTTCTGCGATTTCTCTCCATTTAAATAATACACTGCTTTTCTATTCTTCCTGCCAAAGTGGACAAGTCCACATTTTCCCACATTATACCCCATCTGCCAATTTTTTGCCTACTCACTTAACCTATCTATGTCCATTTGCAGACTCCTTGGGCAGGATCTTTAGGTAAAATGACATGGGATGATGTTGGGCAGAACTCCCAATGTCACCCCACGCCATTTCCATTTTCAGGCTAGCGGGGGCACAGCGGAATCAACTGTGCACCCGCTGACCTGTCAATGGCCTATTGAGGCCATTTAAAAAGCACTTAAGGTAATTAATGGACCTGCCTGGCCAACCTTAAGGTTGGCGGGCATGCCAGAAGCCCTGGTGGGTTTAAGAAAAAGCATGAAACCTCATCCATGGGCGGGATGAGGTTTCATGAGAGTTTTTAAATATTTAATAAAGGTTTCACTAAAGGTGATGGACATTACCCAACTCTTGTGACAGTGTCACATGAGGGGACATGTCAGGGAAATTTTGTTTTTGTCTCTTTAACATTTTTAAATTTGGAGCCGATCTCCCTGAGGCAGCACTTAGCCTCAGGGAGATGAGTGCATTCTTCCGTGCACATGTGCGAAAGAGCGCACTCTCGGCTGAGGGAATCCCCCCCGGCCTGCACAGGGAGGTCTTGGCAGATGTCACGCTGGGTGGGCCTTAATTGGCCCGCCCATGTAAAATGGCGGCGCACCCCCAATTGGGGGCGCCAATCGGAGGCGCGCCTGCCCGCGCCTACACCTGCACTTCCCCCCCAACAGGGGGAAAATTTTTCCCCTTATGTCCTCTTCACAACTTACTTTCCTACCTATCTTGTGTCATCAGCAAATTTAGCAGCCATACATTAGGTCCCTTCATCCAAGTCATTGATATAAATTGTAAAAAGTTGGGGCCCCAGCACTGATTCCTGTGGCACACTACTGGTTACGTCTTGCCAACCTGAAAATTACCCATTTATCCCTACTCTCAGTTTCATGTCAGCTAACCAATCCTCTGAATATATTACCCCCCACATGTGAACTCTTATTTTGCATGATAACCTTTGATGTGACACCTTGTCAAATGCCTTGTGGAAATTTAAGTACAGCATATCCACATGTTTCCTTTTATCCAAGTTCCTTGTTACTTCCTTAAAGAATTCCAATAACTTAGTCAAACATGATTTCCCTTTCACAAAACCATGTCCGCTCTGCTTGATTGCATTGAGATTTTCTAAGTACTCCACTGTAACCTCCTTAATTATAGATTCCAGCAATTTCCCTATGTTACACTAACTGGTCTGGAGTTTCCTGCATTCTGTAGGTTCACTAAGGTACATTGATGCATTATACTGTAGATTGCAGGAATAAAGTTTACCACTGTGGTATATAAAGGCATTACGTTATACAGGGCAAGAGAAAAGTTCAGTGGCTATGTAGATGTAAAGCTAAACTTGACTATTTCTGCTGGAAGGAGGCTAAGGATCATCTTAAAGGAGAGAGAAGTGTAGAATCCGACAGCTTTTGGGAGGGAATTCCAGAACTTAGGATCTAGGTGGCTGCCAATGGTAGACCAAAGGAAATAGGAGGTGCACAAGAGACCAGAGTAGGAAGAATGCAGAAGGACTGGAGGACTGCAGGAGGTTACAGAGACATAGGGAACAGCAAGGCCATGGATAGTTTAGAACCTAAGTATATTAAAGGCATCGCCATACTGGGAGCCAAGGTAAGCCAGCAACCACAGGTTTACCTTAGTCCAATAGTACAAGCAGGAATTATCAGGCAAGCTAATCCTGGTTGAACAGCATGAGCTGCTTGTTGCCAAGCCAGTACCATAAGGCGATTTACCCAGCTCAGCATCTCCAGCATTTATGATGATCCTAGAAAGATGGAGAGTTAATTCTAATCCAGCTGCAAAACCAAACATTACTATCTTACCTAGGCACAACATGCAAGCTGTTCTAGAACAATTTGCAACATCATCAGATGACTCCAGGCCAGCAGTACCAGCCCAATGATCCTAGTTAATATCAGTAAGCTGAGTGTTGTTGAAGATTTCCTGGATCCATTTTCAGATCCAGCTAGAATGTGGCTTAACAGAACCAACAGAAATTTAGGATAGTTGCAGGTATTAAAAATCAGCAATTGCCTTTAGATTTTCTTGGTTTGCTACCTGTTGGCTTTGGAAGAGCAAGCTCCTTGGCTGAACTGGTGCCTGTGGGTTTCCTTTACAATATATGGCCAGGTCGCTTTTGAAAGTTACTTTTGGATCTGCTTTCACCTCCCATTCGGGCAGTGCATTCTAGATCATTAGGGGTTCAAAGTTTGTGAGGCGATTCTCATCTTGTTCAGCAGATGGGTCCTAGCTAATGCCTCATTAGTGAAAAGGAGGATGATTGGAAATCCTCTCTGGATCTACAGCCTCTCACTTCAAGTCCATCCGCCCTTTCTCATGGTGAACCAGTTTAACTCTACCTCACATTAGAGAGGCAGATGTTGGAAGGCTAAAACAAAGTCTGTTGTGGCATGAAGTAATCGTTACTTTCGGCAGATATGGCTCAATGCCAACCAATGTGGACTACTGCAAAGGGTGAAATCAGTGAAATACTCTGTACCAACCACCCACTGCCGTTACCAAGCAACCTAGATGCAGGGCCCGGGAGAGGGGGGTGCAGAGAATGCCAAACACCGGGTCCTGGGGTTACGGGGGCCAAGGCTCGGTGTTTTAAATGGCGTTTCTTATCGTTCAGACTGAGCAGCCAGAGCCACAGACCAGCTTAAAAAATTGGAACTGCGGAGTTCTGATATTTTTAAAGCTGGTCCGTCAGTGCTATTTTCACTAGGGAGAATTTTCCCCCCGTTGGGGGGAGTTGTGCAGGGGCGGGCGGGGGTGGGCGCGGACCTGATTGGCGCCCCCAATCAGGTCTGCGCCACCATTTTACGTGGGCGGGCCAATCAAGGTCCGCCCAGCATGACGTGCGCCCGGAAGAGCTGAGTGCTCCCTGTGCAGGCAGAGAGGGTTTCCTGAGTCGGGGCCTGCACTCTTTCGTGTATGTGCGCGAAAGAGCGCAGAAATCTCCCTGAGGCACAAAGTTGCGTCAGGGAGATTAGCTTAAGTTCTAAAAATTTTAACATAGAAAAAGAAAAATTTTCAGGCATGTCCATGTCGGGCATGCCAGAAGCCCTGGTGGGTTTAAGAAAAAGCATGAAACCTCATCCATGGGCGGGATGAGGTTTCATGAGAGTTTTTAAATATTTAATAAAGGTTTCACTAAAGGTGATGGACATTACCCAACTCTTGTGACAGTGTCACATGAGGGGACATGTCAGGGAAATTTTGTTTTTGTCTCTTTAACATTTTTAAATTTGGAGCCGATCTCCCTGAGGCAGCACTTAGCCTCAGGGAGATGAGTGCATTCTTCCGTGCACATGTGCGAAAGAGCGCACTCTCGGCTGAGGGAATCCCCCCCGGCCTGCACAGGGAGGTCTTGGCAGATGTCACGCTGGGTGGGCCTTAATTGGCCCGCCCATGTAAAATGGCGGCGCACCCCCAATTGGGGGCGCCAATCGGAGGCGCGCCTGCCCGCGCCTACACCTGCACTTCCCCCCCAACAGGGGGAAAATTTTTCCCCTTATGTCCTCTTCACAACTTACTTTCCTACCTATCTTGTGTCATCAGCAAATTTAGCAGCCATACATTAGGTCCCTTCATCCAAGTCATTGATATAAATTGTAAAAAGTTGGGGCCCCAGCACTGATTCCTGTGGCACACTACTGGTTACGTCTTGCCAACCTGAAAATTACCCATTTATCCCTACTCTCAGTTTCATGTCAGCTAACCAATCCTCTGAATATATTACCCCCCACATGTGAACTCTTATTTTGCATGATAACCTTTGATGTGACACCTTGTCAAATGCCTTGTGGAAATTTAAGTACAGCATATCCACATGTTTCCTTTTATCCAAGTTCCTTGTTACTTCCTTAAAGAATTCCAATAACTTAGTCAAACATGATTTCCCTTTCACAAAACCATGTCCGCTCTGCTTGATTGCATTGAGATTTTCTAAGTACTCCACTGTAACCTCCTTAATTATAGATTCCAGCAATTTCCCTATGTTACACTAACTGGTCTGGAGTTTCCTGCATTCTGTAGGTTCACTAAGGTACATTGATGCATTATACTGTAGATTGCAGGAATAAAGTTTACCACTGTGGTATATAAAGGCATTACGTTATACAGGGCAAGAGAAAAGTTCAGTGGCTATGTAGATGTAAAGCTAAACTTGACTATTTCTGCTGGAAGGAGGCTAAGGATCATCTTAAAGGAGAGAGAAGTGTAGAATCCGACAGCTTTTGGGAGGGAATTCCAGAACTTAGGATCTAGGTGGCTGCCAATGGTAGACCAAAGGAAATAGGAGGTGCACAAGAGACCAGAGTAGGAAGAATGCAGAAGGACTGGAGGACTGCAGGAGGTTACAGAGACATAGGGAACAGCAAGGCCATGGATAGTTTAGAACCTAAGTATATTAAAGGCATCGCCATACTGGGAGCCAAGGTAAGCCAGCAACCACAGGTTTACCTTAGTCCAATAGTACAAGCAGGAATTATCAGGCAAGCTAATCCTGGTTGAACAGCATGAGCTGCTTGTTGCCAAGCCAGTACCATAAGGCGATTTACCCAGCTCAGCATCTCCAGCATTTATGATGATCCTAGAAAGATGGAGAGTTAATTCTAATCCAGCTGCAAAACCAAACATTACTATCTTACCTAGGCACAACATGCAAGCTGTTCTAGAACAATTTGCAACATCATCAGATGACTCCAGGCCAGCAGTACCAGCCCAATGATCCTAGTTAATATCAGTAAGCTGAGTGTTGTTGAAGATTTCCTGGATCCATTTTCAGATCCAGCTAGAATGTGGCTTAACAGAACCAACAGAAATTTAGGATAGTTGCAGGTATTAAAAATCAGCAATTGCCTTTAGATTTTCTTGGTTTGCTACCTGTTGGCTTTGGAAGAGCAAGCTCCTTGGCTGAACTGGTGCCTGTGGGTTTCCTTTACAATATATGGCCAGGTCGCTTTTGAAAGTTACTTTTGGATCTGCTTTCACCTCCCATTCGGGCAGTGCATTCTAGATCATTAGGGGTTCAAAGTTTGTGAGGCGATTCTCATCTTGTTCAGCAGATGGGTCCTAGCTAATGCCTCATTAGTGAAAAGGAGGATGATTGGAAATCCTCTCTGGATCTACAGCCTCTCACTTCAAGTCCATCCGCCCTTTCTCATGGTGAACCAGTTTAACTCTACCTCACATTAGAGAGGCAGATGTTGGAAGGCTAAAACAAAGTCTGTTGTGGCATGAAGTAATCGTTACTTTCGGCAGATATGGCTCAATGCCAACCAATGTGGACTACTGCAAAGGGTGAAATCAGTGAAATACTCTGTACCAACCACCCACTGCCGTTACCAAGCAACCTAGATGCAGGGCCCGGGAGAGGGGGGTGCAGAGAATGCCAAACACCGGGTCCTGGGGTTACGGGGGCCAAGGCTCGGTGTTTTAAATGGCGTTTCTTATCGTTCAGACTGAGCAGCCAGAGCCACAGACCAGCTTAAAAAATTGGAACTGCGGAGTTCTGATATTTTTAAAGCTGGTCCGTCAGTGCTATTTTCACTAGGGAGAATTTTCCCCCCGTTGGGGGGAGTTGTGCAGGGGCGGGCGGGGGTGGGCGCGGACCTGATTGGCGCCCCCAATCAGGTCTGCGCCACCATTTTACGTGGGCGGGCCAATCAAGGTCCGCCCAGCATGACGTGCGCCCGGAAGAGCTGAGTGCTCCCTGTGCAGGCAGAGAGGGTTTCCTGAGTCGGGGCCTGCACTCTTTCGTGTATGTGCGCGAAAGAGCGCAGAAATCTCCCTGAGGCACAAAGTTGCGTCAGGGAGATTAGCTTAAGTTCTAAAAATTTTAACATAGAAAAAGAAAAATTTTCAGGCATGTCCCCTCAGTGTCACATGAGCTGGGACATGTCAATGAACATTAATGAAAAAATGTATTTAATTTATAAACCCTTCACGAAACCTCAGCCTGCCCATGGATGAGGTTCCATGAAAAATGTGAAGGCCGCCTCGGCTCTTTGCCTGTCCACTAACCTTAAGGTTAGACGGGCAGCACGGTTTATTAGTTTAATTGATATTTAAATGGCCTTAATAGGCCTTTGACAGTTCGGCGGGCACGCAGCCGATTCCCGTGTGCGCCCGCCGAACTGAAAATCTAAACGACGCGCAGTGACTTCGCGACACCCGCCCGACATCACCGCGTGTCATTTTATGCCTGAATGAGTTGGCCCCGCCCCCGCCCCCACTCACCAAGCCGAAGATTCAGGCCACTGAGTTGTTACATTGCTGCTTCCAACCTTCAGGCAGCTTCATGGGTCCGATTTTTATTTTTAAAAGCCCACCAGGAAGCCAAAGCTGCCTGAAGATCAACAGCAGTGCAGCAACTATCAGGAGAGTGGTGAGGAGGATGCTAAGAGGCTTCAAGGCAATTTAGTCAGGTTGAGTGAATGAGCAAATACATGGCAGATGAAGTATAATGTAGATAAGTGTGAAGTTATCCACTTTGGTAGGAAAAACAGAATAGCAGAGTATTATTTAAATGGGAAATGCTGATGTACAAAGGGACCTGGGTGTCCTTGTACACCAATCACTGAAAGCAAGCATGCAGGTGCAGCAAGAAGTAAAGAAAGCAAATGGTATGTTGGCCTCCATTGCAAGAGGACTTGAGTACAGGAGCAAGGATGTCTTGCTGTAGCTATATAAGACTTTGGTGAGACCACACGCAAGTATTGTGTTCACTTTTGGTCTCCTTACCAAAGAAAGGATATACTTGCCACAGATGGAGTGCAGTGAGGTTCACCAGACTGATTTCTGAGATAGCAGGATTGTCATATGAGGAGACATTGGGCTGCTTAGGCCTGTATTCACTAGAGTTTAGAAGAATGAGAGAAGATCTCATTGAAAAATATAAAAGCCTGACAGAGATGGACAGACTTGATACAGGGATGATGTTTCCACTGGCTGGGGATTCTAGGACAAGAGGTCACAAGCTCATGATATGGGGTAGGCCATTTAGGACTGAGATAAGGAGAAACTTCTTCACTCAGAGGGTGGTGAACCTGTGGAATTCTCTACCACAGAGGGCTGTGGACACCAAGTCAGTGAATATATTTAAGAAGGAGATAGATAGATTTCGAGACTCTAAAGGTGTCAAGGGGTATAGGGAAAGAGCGGGAGTATGGCATTGAGATAGAGGATCATCCATGACTATATTGAATGTCGGAGCAGGCTCGAAGGGCCGAATGTCCTGCTCCTGCTTCTATTTTCTATGTTTCTATGCTTGAGAAATGGTAAGTGAAATCCCTGTAATTTTAGAACAATTGGATGCTGTGTGTGTGTGTGTGTGTGTGTGTGTGTGTGCATGTGCGTGTGATGGGCAGGTGATGGGCAGGGATGAGGGATTTGGAGGGCAGTGGGAGGAAGTTTAGGGAGATGGGGGGAGATGGGGAGAGGGTTCGGGGTGGTTGGAGAGGGTGTTGAGGGCAAGGTTGAAAGGGGGTTGGGGTGGAGGTTGGATGAGAAGTTTGAGTGTGGGCTGCGAGAGTTACAGGGGGCATTGGGGGATGTTAGAGGGGTGCTTGGGGGGCAGGTTCTGGGGGATTCAAAAGGAGGTTGAGGGGCAGGTTAGCTACAGCGTTGAATTGTTTTTTATATGTAAATCTTTGTGGCTATTTTCCTAACATCAGTTGATTGCTCTGTGATTAATTATCCTTAGGAAATCAGCATTGGGCCTCAAATTTCACCATTGTTACTGTCACTCTGCTGACTGCATGCAGATATAATAAAAGAAAGACAAAACCTACATTTATACAGCACCTTTCACAATGTCCCAAATTGCTTTACAGCCAATTAAGTACTCCTGTGTTGCAGCCTTTGGTATAATGTAGGCAATGTTATCAAATGGCAAAGCAGGCTCAAGGGGCTGATTGGCCTACTCCTGCTCATAATATGTATGTTTGTATGTCATTCTGGGATGGATGAGATGAACTGGGCTTGATGGCCATTGTCATCCATAATTACCTTGCAAATAGAGGGTGGAAACTTGGATGGAGTTCTGCTTATTTTGTTGCTAATGAAAGTGAGCGGGATTTGTAGGATAAGATTGTCAGGACAGAAGTGTGTTATGGGTTCCTAGTGAATTAGTAACCTGTTTTATACTGCACATGATTCTCAAAAGTCTTTTCCATTGACTTCAATCTCATCCTAGTTGATGCATTGGTTTTAATTTTCCAAAATTCACTAGATTCGGGGAAGATTCCTATGATTGGAAAATAGTTAATATAACTTCTTTATTCAAAAAGGCAGGGAGACAGAAAGCAGGAAATTATAGGCCAGTTCGCTTCGCTTCTGTCATAGAGAAAATAGATAAATTCAAGATAATCAGGCAGAGTCAACATGGTTTTGTGAAAGAGAAATCATGTTTCACCAATTTATTGGAGTTCTTTGAAGAAGTAACAAGTATTATGGATAAAGGGGATCTGCTGGATGTACTATACTTAGGATTTCAGAAGGCATTTGATAAAGTGCCTCATCAAAGGTTATTGCAGTAAATAAAACCTCATGGTGTAGGGGTACCATATTGGCATGGATAGAAGGTGGGCTAGCTAACAGGAAACAGAGAATAGGCATAAATGGATCATTTTCTGGTTGGCAGGATGTGACAAGTGGTGTGCTACAGGGATCAGTGCTGGAGCGTCAACTCTGTTCAATCTATATGAATGATTTGGATGAAAGGACTGATGGTATGGTTGCTAAATTTTCTGATGACACAAAGTTAGGAAGGAAAGTTAGTTGTGAACAAGATATAAGGAGGCTATAAAAGGATATAGATAGGGTGGTGAATGGGCAAAGATCTGGCAAATGGAGTATAATGTGGAAAAATGTGAGGTTGTTCATTTTGGCAGGATGAATAAAAAAGCTTATTATCTAAATGGTGAGAGATTGCAGAGCTTTGATACTCAGAGGGACCTGGGTGTGTTCGTGCATAAATCGTAAAAGGTTAGTCTGCAGGTACAGCAATTAATTAGCAAAGCTAATTGAATGTTATAGTTTATTGTGAGGGGAATTGAATACAAAAGGATGGAGATTGTGCTTCAGTTAGTCAGGGCATTGATGAGACCACATCTGGAATATTGTGTACAGTCTTGGTCTCCTTATTTAAGGAAAGATGTAAATGCATCGGAAGCAGTTCAAAGATGGCTTACTAGATTAATACCTGGAATGGACTGGTTGTCTTATGAGAAAGGTTGGACAGGATAGGTTTGTATCCACTGGAGTTTAGAAGAGTAAGAGGCAACTTGGTTGAAACATCTAAGATCCTGAGGGGACTTGACAGAGTGGATGTGGAGAGGATGTTTCCTCTTGTGGGAGAATCTAGAACTAGGGGCTGTTAAAAAAATTAGGGATTAGCCATTTAATACAGAGATGAGGATTTTTTTCACTCAGAGGGTTGTGAGACTTTGGAATCCTCTTCCTCAAAAGGTGATTGAGGCAGAGTTTTTGAATATCTTTAAAGCAGCAGTAGATAGATTCTTGATAAGCATGCATGTGAAAGATTATTGGGGATAGGCAAGAATGTGGAGTTGAGGTTAAAATTGGATCTGCCATGATCTTATTGAATGGTGGAGCAAGCTCGAGGGGCTGAGTGGCCTATGACTACCTTGCTCCTAATTCACATGTTCAAATCATTTTGTCTTCTTACCTATTATCCAACTTTGTCTTGGTGCTTTATATGAGATTTTGAGGTATTGAAATATCATAATAAAGTTGTGTTAAATAGTATATATTGATAATATATTGTAGTGAGAAGCAGTAATCAACAGAGTCTTCAGACTTTCTGATCAAGAAAACATAGATACAATTATGAACCACTTAGCCTTTGTCTTCTGGCCTCTTAAAAGTTGTGTCACACAGAGACACCTGAGTGCTCCAATGCTTCTCAATGACAGTGAAGACCTATGTTGTTCAATTATTCCACTTTGTTGCTCAGGAGTCATTTGAATTTTCTACCCTGTGAGATTACTGATCAAATAGAATCCAATAACTCCCCTTGTATGAAATAATTATGGTGAATAATATCTTGCATCCCCAGGCAAAAGAAAGTATTATTCTACTTCCACAAAATGGAAAAGAACTTATGCACGTTCTTTTGGAGCGGTCTATCTCCTACTGACATAAAGAGGCAGGGGTTGGTTTTGCCATCAAGGGAAAAATTACAAAGGATCTAGAAAACCATCCCAAAGATATCAATGAAAGTCGGATGAGCCTACACCTTCCCCTAGAACAACATGGGAGACATGCATGAGTGCATATGCTCCCACAATGACTAACAGTGATGATGTAAAAGAAAGGTTCAATAATGATTTGGACCATACCTAAAGATGCCAAAATTATCCTTATGACAATTTGTGACAATTTCAATGCCAGAGTTCAACATGTCCTCATCTTGTGGGCAGACATCCTCAGTCAACATGAAGTTGGAAAGGAAAACTTAAATGGAACTCTTCTTCTTTTGTCATGTGTCAAGCATGACTTTGCCATAGCCAATACCACATCCCACTTGAAAGAAAAATACATGACAACCTGGCAACACCCACAATGTAACCACTGACATCTCCTTAACTATGTGTTTGTCAGACAGGAGGAAAATGCTGTCAAGATAATTCATGCCATGCAAAGAGCTGACTGCAGAACAGACCACAGGCTGATCCATACAAAGTTGAGTTTAAAGATCTAGTCAAAACATCATAAATCAACTTGCCAGGCATAGCGAAAGTTACATGTCAAACTCTTCAAGAACCATCTCTCTTGAAGCCAACCTCACCTGGGAAAACACTGCAGCTGACCAGCCACGTGGAGGCAAGCATGCTTCAAGGACCATCTAGATCAAACTCACAACTTCCAACATGCCCAGAGGAAGGCCAGAATAAATGCAGCTACAGAAGTTCCCCCAAGGGCCAACAATGACAACATGAACTGCCAGTTCTGTAGACGTTCATGCCAATTTTCCATCAGACTCTTCATACAAACATACCAGCAAGGAGCAGGAGTAGGCCATTTGGCTCCTCAAATCTGCACACCATTTAATACGATCATGGCTGATCTGATAATAACCTCAAATCTGCATCCTACCTACCCCCGATAACCTATCACTGCCTTGCTTACCAAGAATCTATCCACCATTGCCTTAAAAATATTCAAAGACTCTGCTTCCACTGCTTTTTCAGGAATGAATTCCAAAGACTCACAATCCTCTGAGAGAGGTTTGCCTCATCCCCATTTTAATTGGGCAAACCTTTATTGAACTGTTAATTTCTAACCCTACAACCTAAACTCTATACTTTCTTAAATCCCTATACACACACATACAAGACTCATAAGCCACACAAAAACATGGATTTTAAGGGTGGGATAATAAAGTTCAATAGCACCAATTCCAGAGTACATGATTTGATGGGTTGATTTTGATCGATGTCTTCCAAATTCCTTTCAGTTCTTTGTTGATGACACGAGGAGAACTTCAGTCTTTAGTTATAAAAACAAAAAACTGCGGATGCTGGAAATCCAAAACAAAAACAGAATTACCTGGAAAAATTCAGCAAGTCTGGCAGCATCGGCGGAGAAGAACAAAGTTGACGTTTCGAGTCCTCATGACACTTCAACAGAACTAAGTAATATTAGGAGAGGGGTGAAGTATAAGCTGGTTTAAGGTGAGGGGTGGGTGGGAGAAAAGAAGTGGGGGAGGTGGTTGTAGGGACAAGCAAGCAGTGATAGGAGCAGATAATCAAAAGATGCCACAGACAAAAGATCAAAGAGGTATTGAAGGTGGTGATATTATCTAAAAGAATGTGCTAATTAAGAATGGATGGCAGGACACACAAGGTACAGCTCTAGTGGGGGTGTAGTGAAACAAGACTAAAAGGGCATAAAAGGTATAGATTTAAAATAATGGAAATAAATGGGAAAAGAAAAATCAATACAAATTATTGGAAAAAACAAAAGGGAGGGGGAAGAAATGGAAAGGTGATGTGGATGGAGGAGGGAGTTCAAGATCTAAAGTTGTTGAATTCAATATTCAGTCCGGAAGGCTGTAAGGTGCCTAGTCGGAAGATGAGGTGCTGTTCCTCCAGTTTGCGTTGAGCTTCACTGGAACAATGCAGCAAGCTAAGGACAGACATATGGGCAAGAGAGCAGGGTGAACTGTTAAAATGGCAAGCGACAGGGAGGTTTGGATCATTCTTGCGGACAGACCGAAGGTGTTCTGCAAAGCGGTCGCCCAGTCTGCGTTTGGTCTCTCCAATATAGAGGCGACCGCTTTGCAGAACACCTACGGTCTGTCCGCAAGAATGACCCAGACCTCCCTGTCGCTCGCCATTTTAACACTCCACCCTGCTTTCTTGCCCATATGTCTGTCCTTAGCTTGCTGCATTGTTCCAGTGAAGCTCAACGCAAACTAGAGGAACAGCACCTCATCTTCCGACTAGGCACTTTACAGCCTTCCGAACTGAATATTGAATTCAACAACTTTAGATCTTGAACTCCCTCCTCCATCCCCACCACCTTTCCGTTTCTTCCCCCTCCCTTTTGTTTTTTCCAATAATTTATATAGATTTTTCTTTTCCCACCTATTTCCATTATTTTAAATCTATACCTTTTATGCCTTTTTAGTCTTATTTCACCCCAGCCCCACTAGAGCTGTACCTTGCGTGTCCTGCCATCCATTCTTAATTAGCACATTCTTTTAGATAATATCACCACCTTCAACACCTCTTTGTTCTTTTGTCTGTGACATTTTTTGACTCTCTGCTCCTATCACTGCTTGCTTGTCCCTACAACCACCTCCCCCACTTCTTTCCTCCCACCCATCCCTCACCTTAAACCAGCTTATATTTCACCCCTCTCCTATTTTTACTTAGTTCTGTTGAAGGATCATGAGGACTCAAAACGTCAACTTTGTTCTTCTCCGCCAATGCTGCCAGACCTGCTGAGTTTTTCCAGGTAATTCTGTTTTTGGTTCAGTCTTTAGTTCACTGGTTGAGCACTTGCTTTTCAATGTCTCTAATACTGATTTCCCCTTTTTTTCTTGACAGCGGGTTTTCAGAGAGAGAGCAGGTTGTAGAGATATGAGAAAAAAAAAGTTAGCTATTATTGTAGAATTACTGGAATCTTACACACATAGGAGAAAGACGTTTTGGGTCTTTTCTCTTTTCAGGCTAGGAGCTTTTCTGCTGCACTGCTCTCAAACAAACCTGGTCAGGAGCCAATTAAAATGTTGTTGCCAGGCTCCTCCTCAGCACCATCCTGTCTTTCATGGCACACTCTGTTCCAGGACAGCAACATTGTATATATCCCTCATACTGTTCCAATAGACATGTCTTTCAAACTGCAGCCATTGTCATTTTAATCCACAATCCAACAGAATTAAAAAGATATGTTGTTTACATGCCTCCACCCTTAAAAGAGATGAAACACCATTTCAAAAATATGTTTCATCACAAGGTTTGCGACATTGGGTTCTGATCTGGAAAAACGTACTGCCTCACCTACTGGTGTCTCTTTTTTAACTGCCTGCATTCTAAGCTGGAACTTTCTCTCTTTTACTCTTTCCTCCTTTTCTAACCTCACCATTTCTAATTCCTGTTCGTTTTCTTTTTCTCTCCTGCCTTTCTGTCTGTTCCCTTTGGAATGCCCTTTCTCTTTCTTTTTCTGCTGCCTCTAGTTCAAATTTTTCATTTGCAACTGATTTTGAGCCCATTCCAATGAATCACCCCTTGAAGAACTCGATCTCTCCAGTATTCCTTCCAGTTTTAAATGCTATGCTATTTCTTCAATCATCTCTGCCTTCCTAGCTTTGGTATACAATCCTACTCTTAATTTACTTGCCAATTCGATTGACCTGACTTTTGGAATCCCTTGTAAAATCATCAGGGACATCTCTTCCACTTGCAGGAAAGTGTTAGCAGTTTCCAGTGCCATTTATCCCTACAGGACACATAAGATACACAAAAACATGGATTTTAAGGGTGGGATAAAACAGTTCAATAGCACCAATTCCGGAGTACAGGATTCGATGTGTTGATTTTGATCAATGCCTTCCAAATTCCTTTCAGTTCTTTGTTGATAAAATGAGGTGGTCTTCCCAGCACCTTCAGTCTTTAGTTCACTGGCTGAGCACTTGCTTCTCAAATGTCTCTAATGGTGATTTCTCCCTTTTCCTCTTGACAGGGTTTTTTTCAGAGAGAGAGCAGGTTATAGAAATATGAGGGAAAAAACAGCTAGCTATTATTGTGGAATTATTGGAATCCTACACACATATAGGAGAAAGAGGTTTCGGGTCTTTTCTCTTTTCAGGCTAGGAGCTTTTTTGCTGCACTGCTCTTACATAAATCCTATTCACCTGGTTGGGAGCCAATTAAAATGTTGTTGCCAGGCAGTTCCCTGTTAGACCGGATTCCTCCTCAGCACTATCTTGTCTTTCATGGCACAATGTTCCAGGACAGCAACATTTTATATATCCCTCACACTGTTTCAATAGACATGTCTTTCAAACTGCAGCCATTGTAATTTTAATCCACAGCTCAAAAGAAATAAAAAGATATGTTCTTTACAGTGACCAGACTGCAGGACTCCAGACATGATCTCACTAGTGCTCTGTATAAGCGAAGCATAATTCCCTACTTTTGTTTTCAATTCCCCTCACAATTAATGATAATATTCTATTAGCTTTCCTAATTACTTGCTGTACCTGCTTTTTAGCCTTTTGCAATTCATGCATGAAGAGACCCAGATCTCTCTGCAATCTCTCACAATTTAGATAATATGCTTCTCTTTTATTCCTCCTGCCAAAATTGACAATTTCACATTTCCCAAATTATACTTCATCTGCCAGATCTTTGCTCACTCACCTAACCTACCTATTTCTTTTTGTAGCCCCCTTATATCCTCTTCACAAATTATTTTCCTATCTATTTTTGTGTCATCAGCAAATTTGGCAACCAGCCCATCCATCCCTTCATCCAAGTCATTTATATCAATTGTAAACAGTTGAGGTCCCAATACTGATCCCTGTGGCACACCACTCATTACATCTTGCCAACCTGAAAAAGACCCATTTATGCCTACTCGCTACTTCCTGTTAGCCATCCAATCTTCTATCCATGCCAATATGTTACCCCCATATCATGATCTTCAATCAGGAGAGGACCCACAGAAGATAATGAAGTCATTCACTGCTTGGACTTACTTGAATAATGTGGAGTCTACTACCAGATCATATCAACTTATTGTATAAAAACATTTTTCCTTATTTTGCCCCTGGTTTCTTTGCCAATTACCTTACATCTACATCCTCTAAGTATTGGCCCAACTGCCAATGAAAACAGCTCCTGCTTAGTCACTCCATTAAAGCTCCTTAGAATTTTGAGCATCAGCCTCCCAATCACTCTTTTATAAGGAGAACAATCCCAGATTCTCCAATCTCTCCATATAATTGAAGTCTCTCTTCCCTGGTATAATTCAGATAAATCTCCTCTGCAACCTCTCCAAGACCATGGCATTCTTTCCAAAGAGTGGCACCTAGAATAGACACAATGCTCCAGCTGAGGACCAATGGGTGATTTATAACAGTTTAATGTAATTTCCTTGCAGTTGTATGCTATACCTCTCTTTAGAAAGCAAAGGATCCGGTGTACTGTTTTAAATACTTGACCAATTTGTCCACCTTCAAAGATTTCTGAATGTGAATGCTGCACCCCTCTTTAAAATTGTACCATTTACTTTATATTACTTTATATCTGGTTATTCTAGGGATGTTGCCCCTAATCTTTCACATGACTTGAACTCATGCTATTTTTTGATAATCAAAATTACTCAAGTTCATCTGGTTATTTGGATCGCAAAGGATATCATGTGAGAAACCTTAGCTTCTTCACATGCAATGATGTAGCTCAGGGTTATGGGCATATGCATTAATGATTTAATTTAATGCAGAGAGGAGTGAATTGTTACACTTTGAGAGGAAGAACAAAGAAGCAGTTGGCTGGCCTCACACTCCCTGGACACATTACTGATGCCTGCAACTCAGTGGTGCTTATCATTGCTGCCAGAATGTCGTGGGCAGGCATCACAGATTTCGATCATTCTCTCTGTGTGCTCTCAGCACCTTTAAGGGGCTGGGCTCCATCTCTTCAGCATCTGTGACCAGTGACGCTGTGCTCCTGAAGGGCTCAGGTGCTGAAGGTGGACAAAGGATCAGATGCTTCTAAAATTTCATGGCTGTGTCTCTCTGACATGACCCTGATCACAGAGCGCAAGCGAACTGCCCTCGGCCAGACAGGAGTCAGACATTTTCAGAGGCAATGTGAAGATCTGTGGAGTGTTCTCACTGCATGTTGTCATCATCTTCCTGCAATTGAGTGACTATTATGTCCTTCACTGCATTCCACAAAGGAGCATTCTCAGAGAGGTTATTCGCACAGCCAGAGGCCAGGCTGGAGTCAAACGTTCACAAATGCAATGTGATGATCTGTGGGGTCACCACACTGCATGTTGTCATCATCCTCCACAAATCTAATAGCTATGAGGGCCTCCCAAGCGCGCCTACCTCAGCCAGTGCAAGGACCTCATCCCCATCATCCTCGCCTCCGAGGACCTCCTGACCCTCATCCCTGTCATTGTGCTCCTTATCAAAGGAGAGCTCCAGATCCTCCATCTCCCGGTCAACCAGCTTGTCTCCCCATTACAGCACCAGGTTGTAAAGGGCGCAGCAGACGAAGTTGATGTGTGACAACCTCTGTGGACTATATTGCAGGGCTCCACCAGACCGGTCCAGGCACCAGAACCTCATCTTCAGCATCCCAATGGTTTGCTCCACCAAGTTATGAGCTGCAGCATGAGCCTCATTATAGCGTCGCTCTGCTGCAGTCTGAAGCCGCCGCGCGGGTATCATCAGCCATGTCCTCTGCAGGTGGCCCTTGTCCCCAAGGAACCAACCCTGCAGCCTCTGTGGACCCTGGAAGACTGCAGGGGTCTGTGACCGACTGAGAATGTGGAAACCGTGCACAGACCTGCAGGATGTGTTTGTGGTGGTCACACACCAGCTGCACATTCAATGAATGGAATCCCTTGCGGTTGAAATAGTTGACCGCGTGTTGCGATAGAGATCTGAGCGCCACGTGAGTGCAGCTGATCACACCCTGCACCTATGGGAAACCCGAGATCTAGAAAAATCCAATCACTGTTGCACCCTGGCTCTCCTGGTCCCGGGTGAAACGCACAAAGTTGTGTGCCCTCGCAAAGATGGCATCTGGGACCTCATGGATGCATTTGTGGGTGGAGGCTTGTGAGATCCCATAGAGATCACCTGTGGAGCCCTGAAAGGAGCCACTGGCGTGGAAATTGAGCGCCGCCGTCTCTTTCAGGGCCACTGGCTGTGGATGCCCTCCATCTCTAGGTGGTGCCAAATCTTGCAGTAGCTGGCAGATGTGACCGACCAGTTCCCTGGACATGCGCAGGCTTTGGCAACACTGATTCTTGGTCATCTGCGGAAATAAAAGGTGTATAGACCTTACATGTCACTTGGTACCGACCAGCGAAGGCTCGCTGTGGCTCTTCGGCAGTGTGTGCGGGAGTGCCAGCCGCCCCTTCTTCCTGAGGTTGCTGCACCTGCCTCTCTACAGCTAGGTGTCCCAGTCGCTCCCTCCTCCATCGTCTTCAATCTCTGTAGGCCATCATGCATACAGTTAGTTTGCCAGGTTCCATGATCCTGATGTACTCTTCCTGCAGGATGAAAGACAGGGACACATGGTTTCACATGGGTGTACTAAGAACCTGTCCTGATTAAGCGTGAAGGCCTTTTAACGATTCCCGGAGAGCGTTGGTCACCACTTGGATGGCCAGAGATTAGTGCGCTGCATGGCTACCCGAAAACCCACCACCTTCATCCCAGTTCATCTGACCAATTGGCAGCAGCTTTGCCCACTGGACTGCACGCTGTGGTCTCAGCTCAGGAACAGGCATTCTCCTAACCCACACTGCAAGGTTGCACTGTTAGCTTGAACCATGGGGGAGACTGGTCCAAACCAGAATGCTGACATTGCAAAGATCTGTGAGCCCCACCAGCAGTTACTGCTGCATGGCCAGCTTTAGCAAGGCTGCACAGAGCACAGGGAAGAGGCCCTGAACTGAGACATCCGCCTTTATCTTGTGCAGAAAGGTTTCACATCTGAGTGACACGAGCACTGCTCAAGAGAACAAGGAGCCACAGGCAGGGAGACATTCTTGGAAGTTTATTGACAATGGTGAACAGTATATACAAGTGATCAACACCCATGGCCAGGCTGTGCAACTAATTCTTCTTAACTTCCCTAACCCTGCCACCTCTTGGTGCTCCCCAGACATCCACAGCGGAGGTGGAGGCAGCCTGCTGACTGTGATGCCCCTGTCTGTGGTAACTTTGACGGGTGGAGGGCTGAGACTTGGGGGGCCCCTGCCTGCTTTCAGGACCTGCTGTGTGGCAGTGGCACACTCCTCAGCCAGTGCAGTCAGAGCTGCGGAGGTCACAGGAAAAGGCGATTTGGACGGGTCGGACACTCTCGGAGTCACCTGGGTGGATGGCCCCAGAGTGTGCACCTGCTGATTCCACTCCCTATTCCACCTGAGAGCCCCAGACTGACTCCTTGGGGAGAAGGTGTAGCTGAAGTGAGATCGAGCTGCCCTGCACCCCTCACGCATACACACTGTTGGAGGCCAACTATGGCCTCAGCAATGGAGTTCAACCCGCGCAGCAGTGCAGGAGCAACACTCTGGATCAAGGTCTCCATGGTGGCCGCCATCCTACCGGTGTTGACCTTGGTGTGTTGGCACCTCAGACTGAAGGCAGATGGACTCCTCCATCATGCTTTGCAATCTGAGGAGTGCAGCAGACATCCCTTCCTAATGTTCCTGAGCTTGCCTTTGCAGCTCCAGCAACTGAGACATGACCGAGTCCAGAGGCTCATCATCTGACTCGGACTCAGCAACGTTCTGGCTTCCAGCAGTCCTCCGAATGCCGGGGGCCTGGGATGTCCCTGCCACCGCTTGCTGTGGATCAGAAAGCGCTATGTGCTCACCAGATTGTGATCCCAAGGCTACTCTAAAGCTAGGTCCCACCGACATGTGTTTCTCTGCACTGGTGGAGGGTGTGGGTAAGCGCTGTGATGGGACTACAAGGTGGCTGCATTCAGATTCCTCTTCTGAGGTGTCTTCGGGGCTTGACTGGAGGCTCTGGGTCATGGACTCTCTTGGCTGTTTCTCAGATGTGCCTGCGAAGCAAGGGGAGATAATTAATGCAGGGCAGTGGCCTTTGAAACAGGACACATCACTCACAGCACAATTGTTTGATATAAGCTGCACTGCTGGATCCTCACTTGGTAGAGAACTGCCAACCTCACGGTCAGCACAAGACTGGTCCAGATAGTCACCAGCCAGCTGGATGGCTCTGGTTTTCAAAGAGGGTGAGGACCTTGATCTCAGGCATTCCTCCACCAGTCTACAGGATGAAAAAGATAGAGACGTGGGTTAGCATGGGTGTACTAAGAACACGTCCTGGTTAAGTGTGAAGGCCTCTTAATGCATCATGGAGAGTCTTGGCCACCACTTGGATGGATTATAGCGCTTAATGGCTTCCCAAAACCCCACCTACTTCCTCGCTCCATTCTGCCCAACCAATTGGCAGCAACTTTGCCCATTGGACTACATGCTGTGCTCTCAGCTCAGGCGCAGGCATTCTCCTAACCAGCATTACAAGGCTGCACTATTAGCTTGAACCATGGGGGAGACTGGCCCAAATTGGGAACCTGATATTGCAAGGGGCTGTGAGTGCCTCCACCAGTGACTGCTCCACGGCCAGCTTTAGCAAGGAGATTGTACAATATGTGAAGTCATCCAATTGTTCTGTAGTCCACTAAAATGCTCCTTACTTTGCAGTTTGTGCCCAAGGGTTGAAAAGATCTGGAGCACTTGTTGGCACTTTGATGCCTCTGCATTGCCTGAGTGGGCAGGTAAGCAAGAGGCCCGACTCCAATCATATCAATGTGACTGTGCCTGAACTGTCTCAGTTGCAGGGGAATGGTCACTTTATATAAGGTGACCCTAATTCTTGTACATTACATTCAACCACAAGGCAGCCCTTGATCCCCTCCCTCCCACCAAAGTCACATCAATCGCAAGGCAGCTCTTGACCATCCCTCCCTCCCAAATGTGCCTCAAGCTTGAATTCTAACAGGCAACCCTAGCAAGCGCTGTACATCGTTGCTGTGTACTCACCTCCAAGTTCCCCTCAAAGTGCAGCCCGCCAAGTGCTTGCCTTTTACGTGCTGTTGTGAAACATGTTGATGTGCTTTCCCAACAACATGGACGGATGATCCAGCCGGTGGGGGGGGTACAATTCAAGTGGGCTGGCCTAATAATGGGATGCAGATGTATGACAATGAGGTTCCCAACGTCCGATGGTGGAAAAAGCAGCCCACTGTTGGCTGGCTGAGCAGACAATCGCAAACTAGTTTCATGCCATTGTGAAACCAATCACGCCATATTGTCCCCTCACGCCACTGAACACGTCCAACGCCACTGAGCACATAAAATCCTGGCCTGAGCCTTCCATGAAATTCAAATTTACTTTATTCCAATCATTTTGAGGTTGTAACCAGTCTTTTGAACTTAGTCCAGTTGCCTGGATTTTTCCAGCTGTATCCTGTATCACAACACCCACAGACACAGGCACAGGCACAGGCATGGACCATTTAATCCAGTGTTAACTGTCATGAATCCTGTAGGGTCATCCTGAGGTCTCAATCCTTTTATGGTAAGTTTTGATTTGGAAATTCTGCAGACACTTTTGCTGTCTCTGCACTCTCCATTAGTAGAATTATTCCATCAACATCTTTTCTTTCAACAGTTTGTTTCTTAACTGAATCGCAGATAAGTAAGGAGATTTTAATCACAGAAACCATTCCTGAATTGCGGCATACTGTCCCAGATTGTGGGAAAACAACATTGCCCACTATATCATTTCTCAATAAAAATTCTAGATTTTTAGAAGCAATTTTCGAACAGTTCAACCAAACAAAGTCCCTTCATCAGAACACAATTTAAGCTTACTTTATGCAATGGGAAAGGCACACACTTCCCATCAATACCCTGAATTAATACATTCTGATTCAACGAACTTTCTGAAGAAAGGTCTAAATCCGGTGCTAACAATAAGCTCTGAGCCAAACCAGTATCTTTCAGGATAACAATCCTCCTAGGCTCTTGCCTGGACTAAAATGGAATGATTTCCCCTTCAAATACAAACTTCTTATAATCCTTTGCATCCCTGTCTATTCCCAAGGTAAAACATTGGATGTAATGTGCTTCTCATAACATTTACTTTCTGGTGCAGCTTTCTCTGTGAAAATTCCTGTCACTTGCATCAGTGCCACTGATAAAACACTAATTTTCTTTTCTAGTACAACTTTGCCTGAAGATCCCTTAGGCATCCCTATTACTGTGACCAGGTTACCATTCTGCTTTCAGCAATTTGCTTTTAAATGCCTGACTTATGGCCATAAAAGCATACTGGTTTCTTTACATCACTTTCATCCGCCAAACTATCATTTTCATTGACTGGAACAACCTTTGCCTTCTCCTCAAGGCCAGACTCTTTTCTATTCCTCCAGCTTACCTGTGGATTTACAAATGGAGATCTACCACCCACTAGCTGCCTTTGTGATATATCATATGCATTTGCCAAAACTGCCACTTCCCTTACATTAGAAACCTTGCAGTCTTCCATGTGTGACCTGATGGCTACTGGGATGCTGTTTCAAAATTCCTCCATCATCATTAGCTCTCTCACATTCTCAAAATTCTGTTCGAGTCTCAGTACTCAAAGCCACCAGTACAACATTTCTCTCTCCCCTGAAAATTCTACGACCATTTCATTCAGCATTTTATTTCAAGTCCAAAATTTCAACTGTTATGTTTCAGGGACAAGCTCACATGCATTAAATACTGCAGTTTTAACTACCTCATAATCTGAGGATTGTTATTCTGAAAGGCTAGAATACACATCCAAAGCTTTTCTGACCAAAACACTCTGCAAAATGAGTATCCAGGTGTCCTTTGGCCACATTAGCTTTGTGGTCACCTTTTCAAATGGGATTTTAAAAATGTCTCAGCTCCATCCTCAGTGAATTTAGGCACTAGGCAAAGACTCTTTGTTATATCAAAGCTTGGAGTGTAACTCAATTCATCATCCAAACTATTAGACTCTCTTTCACCCCATGACCTAAGCTTTTCTTCAGCCAGTTCATACTGTCTGGCTTCTCTTTCTCTCTCTTTGAAACTCTCTTTCCTTTTCTCTTTGCTCTCTTGTTATCTTCTCTCTCTGGAGTTCATGCTCTTTATTTTTCAAGTTCAATTTTGGCTTTTCTCTATCTCTTTCTATACTAGGCTGCTTCATTTGTTTTTCTATTTCAAGCTGTTTCATCTGCAACTGAATTGTAGCTAACTCAAGCTGTGCTATACCTGTGTCAGACTTTTCTTCTAAGTCCAGATGCTGTGCTATTCCCTGAACTATGTCTGCTATCTTAGCCCCTACTTTTAACTCTAACTTCAACTCATCTGCTAATGCGATTAACCTAACCTTGGTTAATTGTTGCAAAGCACTCAGGAATAAATCTCCAGAAAAGTTGTAGCAACTGACAAAGCCATTCTGCATTTCAATAAGTACAGTAAAATTCACCACGAAAATCTTATCAGTCTTAACCTCTGCAAGTCCCAACACCTGTCTTTGTCTGTGGATTCAAAATTCCAGACGAGCCCCCAGTATATATTACAATCCAGTCAGGGACCAGTAACTACTTGTTTAAAGCAGCCAAGAGTTTGAAACACCAGTTAGCCACCAGGAGAATAAAGCCACAAGATTCTACACAGTCAGAAAAATAAAACAATCTATAATCTCTATCTTATACTCCAACATTCAGAATTAATATGAGGTAAATATGAGGTAATAGGAAAACTGTGGCCAAACACACCACACTGTATATAAATGGCAGATGTAACCAAGGCAAATCCTACAGATTTGCCAGAAATCCACCCAGATGTCAGTAACCATTCTGAGTCACAAAATCTTGTTAAAACTCTGTCTCCCTCAAAAGGGATTTCAGCACTCCACTTTCAAAGATCTAGTCTCTGAATACCATTTGACTCGGACTACCTCAACAATGCTCACCTCCCGATGGTACAATCTGTCTTCCTGAGACTGTATCCCACAGAATTCACAAAGCCACGCACCTGCCTCTAATACTGGCACACTTCCAATTCTTTTGCAGACCACTAGCTTCACTAAGCTGGCACTGGCCCTGGATGTCTCCAAACTCCAGTCTATTGACTGCTCCAAGCTATCAGTGGCTTCTCTGAGTTATAACGGTCTCTAGCACAGAACAAACAACCTTTCACCACCTTGTCAGCTCCCCAGGACATCTCCTGAGCCGTAACTGAAACAAACAGCTCCCAAGGCTTCTCTGTGAGCCCCAAACTACATGGTGTCCAAACTGCAACCCTCAGCTGCACTGAATGGCTCCCAGGGCTTTCCCTTAACCCCTCAGAATGTGGCTCATGACGCCTGTCCACCATCCAAGAACAGAAGCTGAGCAGTGGTACAATAGGAGCCACGCCTCCACAAGGACTGTGGTGGAGAGAGCCATCGGTCTTCTCAAGATGCGCTTCTGATGCCTGGACCGCTCAGGGGGCGCACTCTAGTACCCCTCAGATCGTGTCTCGGTGATAATGGTTGCATGCTGCGCTCTCCACAATCTTCAGCTGGAAAGGGGGGATGCAGTGGACGATAAAGATGTTGATGCAGTGGATGCGGCTACACACGATGAGTCCAGCACTGATTCTGAGGATGAGGAAGCACAGGGGAACGATGAGGGGCTAAACGCTGACCCGAGACTACTCAAGGAGGCAGGGACACCTGAGAGTCTTTAAAACAATGAATCTTCAGCTAGCTCCACACAAATGGATCAGCAGGAGCAGCCTTGCCTGGCACTTCCATACTCAGCACTTAAGTGCTAAATCTGCCACTTCATCAGCTGCAACTAAGGCCTTTGGACATAAATCTCAACATCCACTAAAACACTCATGATATGTATGTAAAACATACAAATGCAGAACAAAGGAGCCACTCTCGCATCTGCTTTTAACTTTCTCCGTCGTTAGGTCACACAAGATGAAAGCAAGATGTTTTTCAACCATAAACAAATAATAATTCCCAAATCTTGGGCCAACACAAAAGCACCAGTGAGAAACCCGTGGTGTGCCTAAGGTGCCTTATGCTTACGTTTCCAGGCGCTACATCTTAGTGCTGCCCCATTGCTCAGAGAGGCTTCTGACACAGCTGCTCACTCTGCTACCCTGTTGGCCTCAATGACCTTAGCGGCCGTCCTCTGGCCCGTGGAGCCTGTGCTGGTCCCGCCTAGGAGGGAGTGGCCAGTTCCACAGCTGGCATCTCCCCAGTCGTCACAGCCTCACCAGATGAAGTGGTCACTGGGAGAGGGGCAGAGCAGCTGTTGCCCTCATCCAGAGCACCGTGAGAGGAGCCCGCGGAGACGACAGGCAGCTGCTCCGTCGATGTGAGGTCGCTCCAGACCTCCCTGATCACTGTCGATTGATGGGCAATGAGCTGGGAAGCTTAAAGCCCACACCATCTCCCACATTAGCAATGACCAGCTGTGGCCACTGGCGCTGGGAGGACTTGCAGGTCTGAGCGTAACCCTAGGAGAAGCTGCTTGTTCTCCTGTAAGCCCCTCTCCATGAGAGTCGCCACTCTCTCCATGGAAGAAGCATGACGCTCTGCCATGAGGCTCATTGCATTATTGATGCTCTGCGTGGACTCCTCCACCACGGACACCAAGTGAAGCATAGTCTCACACAACACTCCCAGATGCTCCCGCACACCCAGCCGCATTTCCTGCAGCTGCTGCATCACGGATGACTCCAGAGGCGCATCATCAGGAACCGACTGAGCGTGTGCCTGGTCCCCTGCAGTCCTCCAACTCCTGGCGCCATGGGCACTCTGTCACTACCAGCTCCTCCAGTGAATGTGAAGTGCCCTCTCCACTGTGCCCCGGGACACTAGCCAATGTTGCAATTCAAACCGATGTACTAGTATCTGCACTGGTGCCTGCCTGGCAGAAATGGTGTGACACAGGTGACAGTTGAGGGCCCTCAGGTGTGAGAGGGGGCATCTGCAATTGCTCCTGGTGGACAGGCTCTGATGATGCTGAAAATAACAACAAGGACAGTGGATCAGTTAGCCCGCACAGTTTAACACACTTTGTCCCTTTCCCCCAGGCTCATTATGCTTTCAACCTTCCAGAACCTATGGAGACGAATACAGTTGGGGTGGCAAATAGTCAGGAGGAGACCCAAACATTACTAGCTGATACAGACCGGCTGATCAGATGGCCTAAGGAACGCCAAATGGAATGTTATGTGGATAAGTGTGAGGTGATGCACTTGGGCAGGACAAAAAAGGTATGGGAATACATGAGGAATGGTAGGACCGTGGAAAGTAAGGAGGATCAGAGGGACCTTGCTGGGCATGTCGACAGGCCTGTTAAGGTAGTGGGACAGGTACATAAGGCATTTAAGAAGGTGAATGCCATACTTGCCTTTATTAGCCGAGGAATAGAATTTAGGGTGCCTCTGATCCTCCTTACTTTCCATGGTCCTACCATTCCTCGTGTATTCCCATAACTTGTTTGTCCTGCCCAAGTGCATCACCTCACAATTATCCACATAACATTCCATTTGGCGTTCCTTAGACCATATAGGAACAGGGAGGTCATGTTGCAAGTGCAGAAAATGCTGCCTAGGCCACAGCTATAGTTCTGCATGCAGCTGTGATATGCGCTTCATGGGAGGGATGTGAATTGAGTGGAGAGAGTGCGGAGGTCACTGACCAGGATGCATGCTGGGCTGGAGAGTTGGAGTTATGAGGAGACATAGCATAGATTGGAGATATTTCCCCTGGAGCAGAGGAGAGTGAGGGGTGACATTATTGAGCTTTATATCATTATGAGGGGCATAAATAGGGTCAACAGAAAGGAACTTTTCCCCTTGGCAGAGGCATGAGTAACCTGGGTGGCATTGATTTAAAGTAAGGGTCATGAGGTTGACAAGTGAGGTGATGAGGAACTTTAGCACACGGTAATGTGGGTTGCACTGGCTAAAAGGGTGGTGGACGCAGAAACCCTCCTAACATGTAATAAGTATTTGGATGTGCAGTTGTGATGCCATGGCATACAAAGCCATGGGGATAGTGGTCAGAAATGGGATGAGGCAACTTTGGAAGGTGCTTGACACGTGCATCCTCGAAGGGCCGAGGGATCTTTGTCTATGACCCACCCAGGTCTATCAGCAATGTGAATGAGCAATTTTGCAACAATAACGATTCAAACAATCATTAGTGCTGTGGATGGTGGGGAAACAGAGTGGATGTCACTGTGGACCTTAAATTCCTGGCCGTTCCACCCCAGCCTCACTGACACCAGTGGACCTGGGCGCATGGCGCCTCTCAAGCTCCAGGGCCTCCTGCTCAAAGTGGTTTAAAATCATGAGCTGGGCCTGGCCGCCTCCAGTCCTTGAACACTCACAGTCATTGTGAGCATTCTTCTCCTAAAAAACAGAGAGGACCATTCACTGGGGCTAATTGCACATGGACACTGCATGCACACTCAGCACCCCAACCATAATGACCCATATCAGGCCTCCAGTGCCTCCTCTCCCCGCTACTCCTAATCAGTCACACAAAGATAGTACACCTGCTTCCAAACTTCTCCCAACAGCCACCTTGGACACATTCTGCATCCATCACTTCAGGAAATACACGGTCTTAGCTCACATAGCAAGGAGGCACAACTACGTGCAGCGTCGAGGGCATCAGATGGCTCTTGGCCACGAGACCTTGAGGCTCCCCTTCCACAATCTCATCACTGTGAATAGGACATGTGTTGGAGTTCTGAGTATGTGCCTAGCTGCATCTCCAGCAGGTTGGCCCCAGACTTGTCATGTGTGACTGAGAGCAACACATGGTGTGGGGGAGAATTCATCTCCTCATGAACCACTCAGGCTGATTTAAGCATGGGCACTATCTGCTTGCCCACCCAGTATATTAGAAATGCCTAACATGATTCAATGCAGTCATGACGGTAAGACTTGGCGGGGTGCCCTCAAAGGCTAAGGCTACCTGCTGGGTTAAATGCCCGATGCCAACATGGTACTCTTCCAGAGCTCAATTAATCATTGAAGTGCTTATGGCACTGGATCCAGGTGCGCCGCACCACATTGCAGGAGCTCACCACTTCTGCCATCTCCTCCCAGGCATGTTTTGTCATGTGGGGGGCCTCCTCCTCCCATCCTGGGGGACCAACACCTCCCGCCATTCCGCCACCTCCTCAAGGAGAGCAGCAAAGTAATCATCAGAAAAGCGAGGGGCACATTGGCCCCTCGCTGGCCAACCCTGTAGCCTGCCCTGCTCTTCTGCCCTTCCCTCCATAGTGCCCTGCTCAGCTGACCCCCTGCAGTTGGATCTCCAGGTGGCCATTGCAAACAGCCTACAGGAAGCAGCCAGACAATTCCTTTAAACAGACTGCAGGGTCGCCATTGAACCTGGCGGTCAGTGCCTGCCCGCCACAGCCCGTACACTCCCGCTATCCATGGGAGTCGGAAATGTGCTCGGTGGACCTTAATTGGCCTGCCTGCGCAAAATGGCGGCACATCCCCGATAGCAGACGCCGATCAGGTCTGTGCCCACCTGCATCGGCTCCTGCTCCGCCTGCCCACCAAACGGAATATCTTGGCCCTGATTTATGTCTTATAGATGGCGCAAAGGCTCTGGGGAGTCAGGAAGTTAGTTACTCACTACAGAATTCCCAGCCTCTTACCTGCTCTTGTGGTCACAGTATTTATATAGTTGATCCAGTTCAGTTTCTGATCAATGGTAATGAGCTAAATACCATGGCTTTGTAAATGAATCAAGAAGCTACACAGTAAGGCAATTATACTCTCTGCTCAAAAAATGCCAAGGATGAGGGGTGCTGTGTAGTTAACACATGATTATACAGAAACAGGCTAATTGCTAACAATATTGAAGTCTGATGTTATAGCATGAACATAAACTTTGTGCTGCCATCAGAATAATTTCAGTAAGTTCAAAAGAAATTGATAGAGGAGGATTTACTAATCATTGTCCTCATGTGTTAATGAACATACTTCCTAGGTAGTAAGACTAGCAAGAGATCTTGTGGTGCAGTGGGTAGCATCCTTGCCTTTGAGCCCAAACCTCTGGGTTCAAGTCCCACTCTAGGACTTGGTTCTTAAAGAAGGTGTGTTCATAATATAGCTGAATAGGTTGTAAATCCTTTCAACACAAGTCAGTGGTAAGTGGGAAAGATCCCTGATGAGCAATGTGATGGAAATAAATTGCAATATCCGTAGCTCTAGGTTGGCTGGGTGTGTTGAACAGATTGGTGCCAACAGCACAGGGTTTGCTCCCTATTCTGGCTGTGGTGGATTTGGGAGCTGGCTCCATGCCCTACCTGTGGTGGAGGTTGTGGCACTGAATCATAAGGTCAGACCTGGCTTTGGGCAGAGAACTCAAGAACATGTAGTTAAGAGAAGGCTCTTAAAGGCCAATAAAGTTGCATCACACCCTGTGAGAGTGATCTAAGGTATAAATGTAAAATCTATCATAAAGAAAGTTTGAAAAGACCTAAATATAATTGTAAATAGACAGCAAATATGATGCAGTTATCCATAGCTGTGATGGCACCATACATAGTTCTCAAGTAATTTTACATGACTGTACATATCGTGCATTTAAATGTGGTATGATATAATAATACAAGGTACAATTTTAAAAATGAATATGGTGTAATTATGTAAGCTGTCAAATAACTGCTCACAGGTTTCAGTATGATGTAGGGTGTAATTCAGTCCTGCATCTTGTGATGAACGCCATACAGTGTGATGTAACTCTTTCGAGTACAAACCCATTTCCATCTGTTTCAGACGAAGTTACATTGTTTCGTAGTTTGCCATTGTGAGATTTGAACTCTTGATAATCTTTTAAATGAAAACCAAATCAACAAAATTGGGATAAATCAGGCACAGCCCCTAATTCAGGTCAGCTGTAAAACCAAGAACAAAGTTTAAAGGAAACTTACAAACTTTAAATCAAAATGTGATTAAAGGGGTCAACAAAACACCCCAGTCCCCGCGGTGCCCACCGAGCACGGAAGGCCTCGAGAGTGCCAGCAGACACCGCGTGGTCCTTCTGCAGGGACATCCGGCAGCGAACGTAGCCACGGAAGAGGGACAATCGGGCGGGACTCCCCCGTCGATCGCCCGCTGCCTGGACCTGTTAATGGCCAACTTGGCCAGGCCCAGGAGCAGGTTCACGAGGAGGTCCTCCTCCTTCCCGACCCTCTTCCGCACCGGGTGCCCATAGATCAGGAGCGTGGGGCTGAAGTGCAAACAAAACATCAATAAAAGGTTTTTCAAATAACTAAAAAGGGAGTGCAGCCTACAACACCCTATGTATACATGGTCCACGGACTCCACAAGACCGCAAAAAGGGCACATGTCCTGAGAGTCCGTGAACCTATGCATCCTCTTATTATAGGGGACTGCTGCATGCAACACCATCCAACCCAGGTCCCCGATAGAAAGGGGGAGGACACCTCTGTAGAGGGCATCCCATCGGGGGCCTCCGCCGCCGGACGGCAACAAGGCACGCCAGGGCGTATCCGGTCGACGGACAAGGGTGAGAAAATGGAAGGTGTGCAGCAGCAGTCCATACAAAAAGCCCCTCTTTGCCGTGCCAAAAGGCACAGAGGGCATGTCCCCGAGGCGGCTCATATTGCGGGGCACCAGCACCCGAGGGGGGGTTCGGGGCTTGGGGCCAATGTGGAATTCCGTCCGAACAGGGGAACGCTCAGACGGAAGACCACCGCGCACCTGGGCCACCTCAAGACCCAAAATAACGTCGGGTCCGAGCACGACCGTTCTCAGGGCTTGGATGGCATTGGCTGCGACCTCGACACTCACAGACGCGCGTCGCGCCAACTCCTGCGGGAGCATCCAGCCCAGTCCCCGCCACCCAGCACGTCCCCGATCCTGGTCACCCCTCTGGCCACAGCCCTCCTCTCCGCCAACCACTGAAAAGGACGGAGGGACGGATTCCTGAGCAGCGGCTCTCTGACAATAGCCGCTACTCCTGACAGGGGAGAGCTGCGTCGCGATGCAACCACTTTCCAGACTTTGATCAGGTCCTGGTAAAAGACGGGCAATGCCTGCAAGGAGCCACCGAGGCCCAGCTGTTCTATAAACAGGAGCTGCACGTCATAATTCAGGCCGTGCACCTGACGGAAGAAATACGTCATCGGGCACACCATCTAGGAGGAGGCTCGACGTAGAGGTATCGCTGCAGGGTCTGAAGGCGGAAAGTCGCCACCTGTGTGCGTAGGCACACTAGCGCCTGACCACCCTCCCTAAGCGGGAGACTCAGAACCTCGGCAGCGACCCAGTGCAATATTTTGTCCCAGAAGAAGTCGACTAACAATCTCTGGATTTTGTGACAAAGTCCGGGGGAGGGGTCAAAGTGACCAGCCGATACCACAACATGGTGGCGATCAGCTGGTTTATGACCAGAACTCGACCTCGGTAAGATAGCACTCGGAGCAGTCCTGTCCAGCGCCGCAGGCGAGCGGTGACTTTCGTCTCCAGTTCCTGCCAGTTTGCCGGCCAGGATTCCTCAGCGGGGCAGAGAGGGACCCCCAGGTAGAGGAAGCTGGTCCTGCTCCAGGTAAAAGGCCTGAGCTCCTAGGGTAGGGGATCCATCTGCCACTGACCGACCAGGAGTCCAGAACATTTACCCCAGTTGATCCTGGCAGAAGAAGCGGCAGAGTAGACCTCCTGGCACTCACGCATCCTCCGCAGGTCAGCCGGGTCACTAAACATAAGGAGCACGTCATCGACGTAAGCCAAAAGGACCACCCCGATGCCCGGCCCGCGCAGAACCAATCCCGACAACCTCCTCCGCAAGAGGCGCAGGAAAGGCTCCACGCAAATAGATTACAACTGGCCAGACAGGGGGCAGCCCTGACGTACCCCTCTCCCAAAGCGAAGGGGCGCTGTCAGGGACGCATTAACCTTCACTAGACACTCCGCGGCGGTGTAAAGAAATCGGATCCGGGCGACAAAATGCGTCCCGAACCCGAAAGCTCGCAGAGTTCCGAGTAAGTATTCGTGATCCACCCTGTCGAACGCCTTCTCCTGATCGAGAGACAGGAAGGCGCTCAACCGACCAGCCCTCTGGGAATGGTGGATGATGTCCCGGACCAGATGCATGTTATCATAAACGGTTCGCTCCGGGACGGTGTAGGACTGGTCAGGGTGGATCATGTGGTCCAGCACGGTGCCGAGCCGAGAAGACATGGCTCGGGCGAAGATTTTGTAGTCCGTGCTGAGGAGGGAGACCGGGCGCCAGTTTTTTAGAAGGCGGAGATCCCCCTTCTTCGGCAGCAGGGCAATCACGGCCCTGCGCCACTAAAGGGGCATCTCCCCGGTAGCAATGCTCTCCCCCAGGACACCCGCGAAGTCACTCGCCAAGACGTCCCAGAACGCCCTGAAGAACTCCACGGTCAGCCCGTCTAGTCCCGGGGTTTTGCCCCTAGAAAGACCGTCGAGTGCGCCGGTCAGCTCCCCCAGACTTATAGGGGAGTCAAGCTTTCCGGCGCACTCTGGGCCGACCTGCGGCAGGTCCTCACACAAAACTCTGCAAGCTTCCTCACTGGACGGATCCGGAGAGAACAGGGCAGTGTAGTAATCTCGGGTGATGGCCCTGATGCCCTCCGGATCCGAGACAAGCGTAAAGTGCTGCTTACGGACCCCGTGCCTTTTTCAAAGCGAGTAGAAGAAGGGGGAGCCGCGGTCCATCTCCTTGAGGAACCGGATCCGCGACCTCACGAACGCGCCCTGAGACCCGACCAGTTGCAGGTCCCGCAGCGCGCCCTTCTTCTCATCGTACACCGACCGCAGGGCCGGGTCCGTGTCGGGCTGACAGAGACGTGCGTCCAGGTCGAGCACCTCCTTCTCCAACTCCTCAACCCTGGATTTGCGTCTCTTTGTCGACCCCTTCGCATACTCTTGACAGAAAACTCGGACGTGAGTCTTACCCACGTCCCACCATAGCCTCAAGGAGGGGAAGCCGCCCCGCTTCCTTCTCCAGCCGGCCCCGAAGTGACGGAACGAGTCCAGGAACCGCTGGTCTTCCAACAACAGGTTATTAAAATGCCAGTACGCGGACCCCGTCCGAGCGCAGAACGAAGTGAGCTCCGCCCACACTAGACGGTGGTCCGTGCACAGAACCTGCAGTATAGAAGCAGCCAGAACGCAGGACACGTACGCCTTCGAAACGTAAAGACGGTCGAGTCTGGACACTCCGACTCCAGGTGACACAAAGGTGAACACGCTGGAGTCAGGATGGAGATTTCGCCAGACGTCCACTAAGTCGAAGGACCTGACCAGGTCCCGCAACTTACTCACACCTCACGTGCAGTGCGGGGTACCGTGACGGTCCCGGACCCCGAGGGTGCAATTGAAATCCCCCCCGAGGACGATGCACTCGCCGGCGTCGATGGAGCCGAGATGAGTGGACACTTCTTCAAAGAAGCTCGCTTGCTGATGCGTGCCCAGGGGGAGCGTACACATTCACAAAGTGAAGCACCGCCCCCCCCAAACGCAAGGTCAGGTGCAGCAACCGGCCTGGCACCAGCTCCTTGACCCCCAAGATCTCCGGCTGAAAATGCGGGGCCAACAAGATAGCCACCCTGCCCGAATTGGAGGCTAGGTGACTCATGTAGACGCCCCCCTCACCAATCCAGGAGACACGTGGCTTCGTCTCCCGGAACGGTATGGGTTTCTTGCAGGAAGCACAACGCATACTTCCCGTCCCTGAGGACCGAGAAGTTCTGGAACCTGCGCTGTGCGTCCCTGCTGCCGCGGATGTTGAGGCTGGCTATAGTCGTCTTCATTGTCAAAGGTACATCAAACCTTCACCTTAAGTCATTTAAAAGAAGAAGAGGACTTTTTAGTCCTTCCTCTCCTTCAGGAGCCCAGCGAGAAACGTTTGGACCCTCCGTCGCGCGTTCCTATCCAACTCGGGAGACTTGAGAGCCTCGCGAATGGACCAGAACACCAGCGGAAAAGAATGCCAACGGTCCAAGGCCAAATGAACCCTGTCTCAGCGACCGCGATGACTCGCCAAAAAGTCCCGGAGTTCCCTTGGGGGGATGAGGGGGGAGTCAGTGGAGGGCACCAGGGGATCCACCGCCTCGCTTGAGAGCGACTTAGCGTAATCTCCAGCGCTCACCACGGACACCCCGTCCTCCTCCAGGTCATCGCCTCCAGCTTCCGACTCCTCCCCCACATTGAGTACGGGGGCTGATTCGGAGCTGCCAGCCGGCCCCACCTGTACTGCGATCCCACCCCCAGGATCAAGGCCAGAGGGGTCCTCTCTGGTCTCCTCTAAAGGTTTTGGGTCAGAGGGCAGTGGCAGTTCTGATGCCCGCTCTCCTCCCGGCACCGGGTCGTCCGGGGAGCTCAGGACAAGCTCCTGACCTAAAAAAGAACGCCTGGTGCTAAGGTTTGGGAGGGAGCGGGAAGGCCTTCCTTCTCACCGCCACCCAATGACCCGTTAACATTTGTTAAATTTTCAGGGCTACAGTCCCCCGACGAGCCAGAAGGTACCTCGGGGGTATTGAGTGTGTCCGAGTCAGGCACCACCTCAAGGGAGGTGCCCTCAGTGACCCCCGAGGGGCCCTGTTCAGGGGACTGCAGCAGGTTGACCGGGGGAACAGTGTTTGGTGTGGGGGTAGTGGTTTTGGATTCCCCCAGAGGACAGGGCGAGGTTTTACTTGGTGGAGACGCCAGCACCTCTTCATCAGGGGAAGGGACACACCCAACTTCTTCAATTTGGGCGTCGTCCACTTCCTCGTCTGAAGGATGATGTCTCTTCCGGGTCAGGCTGGGGGCTAGAGAGACCTCCATCTCTGAGGCCCCCTCCTCCTTGTCCAGCCCTCCCGGACACTCCACCCTCTGGGGTTTGGGTTTCTCTATAACCGGCTCGGGGTCCCGCGTCTTTTCCCCGCCGGCCCCAGGAGCACGCGCAGGGAGGACGCCAGGCCCAGCACTCGGCGCCTTAGTGCCCACGGGCCCGGGAGCACACGCGGACACGACGCTGGGGCCGGTTGTTATTTTTTCCCCCGAGCCGGTGCTTGCAGGTGTTTGGGGGTTTTGGGGCGTTTCAGGGGCCGCCTCCAGGTTGCGGGTCTTCCTCCGCGCCTTCTTACGGCGCGGGGGCTCTCCTCCCGCCTCACCGGCAGCCGAGATGGCAGTGGCTGCCGGCATCGCCTCCCCTTGCGGGGAGGGAGATGGAGTGGTGGCGGGGGGAGGAGGGGCAATTCCAGCCGCGGCCGCTTGGGTGGGGCTCGTGGCCTTGGAGGAGGGGCAGTTCTTCCTCATGTGCCCCGCCTCCTTTCAAGCATGGCACCGCACGCCCTCCACGGTCCAGAAGACCCGATAGGCGGTCCCCTCGAAATCGATAGTAAAGGCCCCTTCCAGGCACTCCTCCCGGGCCAAGCGGACAAATACCTGGCGCCGGAAGGAGTACACATGGCGGAGGCCCGAGTCTTTGAGGCCAAGCGGGATTGGTGCAACCCCTGACCTGACCTCCCCCAGTTTATTAAGGTGGGGGAGGAGGAGCTCACTGGACAGAAAGGGCGGGATGTTCGAAATAATAATTCTCTGGGCGGTGGTCTCAAGGGGATCCACCGCCAGAAAAGTCCCGCCCACAGTGAGTCCTTTTTGCAGGGCGAGTTGCACCGCCCGCTCGGACCTCAAGAAGAAGATGGCCTTCCCATACATTTTAGAGGCCGCGACAATGGCTGAGGGGCCGACGACCCCAGCCATAGCCTTTACGCAGGCCTCTATTGTCATTTCAGGGTGAGCATAGCTCTTTACCCCAAGGGCCCTGGTGAGGAGGCGGAAAGGTGACAGGGCAGCAGGAGCAGCTGGAGCCGCAGAAGCAACCACCCCCGCATAGGTTTTCTTTTTTTGAGGCCCTGCCACCGGTGACAAAACCGCCTCCACATTAGCCCTCGAGGGCCCGGCCACAGGCGATGGTGAATTGGCCTTAGGGCCAGAGCCACGCCCACCCTGGGAAGGATTGGCCATTTTGTTTTTTTTTTAATTTAATATATATATATTTTTTTTAAAAACATATGTAGTGTTCCTCCCTAGGGAGGAAAGGGGGTGGGGGAGAGAGGTAGAAACAACCTCCCCTCTTTTAGGCAGGATAGGAGAGGAGGGAGAGGAGTAAAAGACAGGGAGGCACAGGAGGGAAAGGGGTAAATGTCCAGGTGGGTGTCCTCGATGGTGGATGGACGGTGGGTGGGGGCCTGATGTTCTTCAGGTAGGGGGAGGCGATGTCTTCACCAGCTATTGCTGGCCTTACCGGGAAAGGGCTGGGTTGGGGGAGGGGTGGCAGAAAGATGGTTTCAGCACACACACTCACCCTCCCTCTCTTCCTTCCCCAAACCCTCTGGCAGTCTTCTTGCCTCCCCCTACAAAACACAGTCCTTAATTGCCCCCACCTTAAACAAAAATACACAGTTCAGACATCCACCTAGGATGTTGTTTCTCAACACAGTCCTGGCCTCCTGGCCTTCCTGACCTGTAGCAACAGCAGCAACTGTTCTCTTCTCTCCCTATCTCTCCTTTGGCATCACAGGGGCAAGGCAGCAGCAGCAGCACTGGAGCAGCAGCAGAAGCAGCAACAGCAGCAGAAGCAATAACCCCAAAGCAGCAGCAGTTGTTCCTCTCTCCCTCGGCTCAAACAGGGGCAAGGCAGCAGCAGCAGCAGCACCACCAGAAGCAACAGCAGCAGAAGCAACAACCCCAAAGCAGCAGCAGCAGTTGTTCCTCGCTCCCTCTCTCTCCTTTGGCACCACAGGGGCAAGGCAGCAGCACTGGAGGAGCAGCAGCAGAAGCAACAACCCCAAAGCAGCAGTAGTATCAGTCACAGAAACACTGAGGAGCACCAACAACACACACCTTCTCTCCTCAGTGTCAAGCAACAAACTGAATCCAAAGTTGCCTCCACGAGATCGTTAAGAAGATGAACTCTTGATAATCTTTTAAATGAAAACCAAATCAACAAAATTGGGATAAATCAGGCAAAGCCCCTAATTCAGGTCAGCTGTAAAACCAAGAACAAAGTTTAAAGGAAACTTACAAACTTTAAATCAAAATGTGATTAAAGGGGTCAACAAAACACCCCAGTCCTCGCGGTGCCCACCGAGCACGGAAGGCCTCGAGAGTGTCAGCAGACACCGCATGCTCCCTCTCCAGGGACATCCGGCAGCGAACGTAGCCACGGAAGAGGGACAAACAATCGGGCGGGACTCCCCCGTCGATCGTCCGCTGCCTGGACCTGTTAATGGCCAACTTGGCCAGGCCCAGGAGCAGGTTCACGAGGAGGTCCTCCTCCTTCCCGACCCTCTTCCGCATCGGGTGCCCATAGATCAGGAGCATGGGGCTGAAGTGCAAACAAAACATCAATAAAAGATTTTTCAAGTAACTAAAAAGGGAGTGCAGCCTACAACACCCTATATATACATGGTCTACGCTAGCCGCTACTCCTGAAGGGGGAGAGCTGCGTTGTGAGGCGACCACTTTCCAGACTTTGATCAGGTCCTGGTAAAAGACGGGCAATGCCTGCAAGGAGCCACCGAGGCCCAGCTGTTCTATAAACAGGAGCTGCACGTCATAATTCAGGCCGTACACCTGACGGAAGAAATACGTCATCAGGGCACACCATCTAGGAGGAGGCTCGACGTAGAGGTATCGCTGCAGGGTCTGAAGGCGGAAAGTCGCCACCTGTGTGCGTAGGCACACTAGCGCCTGACCACCCTCCCTAAGCAGGAGACTCAGAACCTCGGCAGCGACCCAGTGCAATATTTTGTCCCAGAAGAAGTCGACTAACAATCTCTGGATTCTTGTGACAAAGTCCGGGGGAGGGGTCAAAGTGACCAGCCGATACCACAACATGGCGGCGATCAGCTGGTTTATGACCAGAACTCGACCTCGGTAAGATAGCACTCGGAGCAGTCCTGTCCAGCGCCGCAGGCGAGTGGTGACTTTCGTCTCCAGTTCCTGCCAGTTTGCCGGCCAGGATTCCTCAACGGGGCAGAGATGGACCCCCAGGTAGAGGAGGCTGGTCCTGCTCCAGGTAAAAGGCCTGAGCTCCTAGGGTAGGGGATCCATCTGCCACTGACCAACCAGGAGTCGAAAACATTTACCCCAGTTGATCCTGGCAGAAGAAGCGGCAGAGTAGACCTCCTGGCACTCGCGCATCCTCCGCAGGTCAGCCGGGTCACTAAACATAAGGAGCACGTCATCGGCGTAAGCCGAAAGGACCACCCCGATGCCCGGCCCGCGCAGAACCAATCCCGACAACCTCCTCCGCAAGAGGCGCAGGAAAGGCTCCACGCAAATAGAATACAACTGGCCAGACAGGGGGCAGCCCTGACGTACCCCTCTCCCAAAGCGAAGGGGCGCCGTCAGGGACCCGTTAGCCTTCACTAGACACTCCGCGGTGGTGTACAGAAGTCGGATCCGGGCGACAAAATGCGTCCCAAACCCGAAAGCTCGCAGAGTTCTGAGTAAGTATCCGTGATCCACCCTGTCGAACGCCTTCTCCTGATCGAGAGACAGGAAGGCGCTCGACAGACCAGCCCTCTGGGAATGGTGGATGATGCCCCGGACCAGATGGATGTTCTCATAAATGGTTCGGTCCGGGACGGTGTAGGACTGGTCAGGGTAGATCATGTGGTCCAGCACGGTGCCGAGCCGAGAAGACATGGCTCGGGCGAAGATTTTGTAGTCCGTGCTGAGGAGGGAGACCGGGCGCCAGTTTTTTAGAAGGCGGAGATCCCCCTTCTTCGGCAGCAGGGCAATCACGGCCCTGCGCCACGAAAGGGGCATCTCCCCGGTAGCAATGCTCTCCTCCAGGACCCCCGCGAAGTCGCTCCACAAGACGTCCCAGAACGCCCTGAAGAACTCCACAGTCAGCCCGTCTAGTCCCGGGGTTTTGCCCCTAGAAAGACCGTCGAGTGCGCCGGTCAGGTCCCCCAGAATTATAGGGGAATCGAGCTTTCCGGCGCACTCCAGGCCGACCTGTGGCAGGAACTCCCACAAAACTCTGCAAGCTTCCTCACTGGACGGATCCGGAGAGAACAGGGCAGTGTAGTAATCTCGGGTGATGGCCCTGATGCCCTCGGGATCCGAGACAAGGGATCCGTCGTCGGCCAGCAGCATAAGGAGCTGCTTACGGACCCCGTGCCTTTTTCCCAGCGAGTAGAAGAAGGGGGAGCCACGGTCCATCTCCTTAAGGAAACAGATCTGCGACCTCATGAACGCGCCCCAAGACCCGACCAGTTGCATGTCCCGCAGCGCGCCCTTCTCATCGTACACCGACCGCAGGGCCGGGTCCGTGTCGGGCTGACGGAGACGTGCCTCCAGGTCGAGCACCTCCTTCTCCAACTCCTCGACCCTGGATTTGCGTCTCTTTGTCGACCCCTTCGCGTACTCTTGACAGAAAACTCGGACGTGAGTCTTACCCACGTCCCACCATAGTCTCAAGGAAGGGAAGCCTCCCCGCTTCCTTCTCCAGCCGGCCCCGAAGCGACGGAACGAGTCCAGGAACCGCTGGTCCTCCAACAACAGGTTGTTAAAATGCCAGTACGCGGACCCCGTCCGAGCGCATAACGAAGTGAGATCCGCCCACACTAGACGGTGGTCCGCGCACGGAACCTGCTGTATAGAAGCAGCCGGAACGCAGGACACGTATGCCTTCGAAACGTAAAGGCGGTCGAGTCTGGACGCTCCGACTCCAGGTGACACAAAGGTGAACACGCTGGAGTCAGGATGGAGATTTCGCCAGACGTCCACTAAGTCGAAGGACCTGACCAGGTCCCGCAACTTACTCACACCTCACGTGCAGTGCGGGGTACCGTAACGGTCCGAGACCCCGAGGGTGCAATTGAAATCCCCCCCCGAGGACGATGCACTCGCCAGCGTCGATGGAGCCGAGATGAGTGGACACTTCTTCAAAGAAGCTCGCTTGCTGCTGCGTGCCCAGGGGAGCGTACACATTCACAAAGTGAAGCACCGCCCCCCCCAGACGCACAGTCAGGTGCAGCAACCGGCCTGGCACCGGCTCCTTGACCCCCAAGATCTCCGGCTGAAAATGCGGGGCCAACAAGACAGCCACCCCGCCCGAATTGGAGGCTAGGTGACTCATGTAGACCACCCTCGCCAATCCAGGAGCCACATGGCTTCGTCTCCCGGAACGGTATGGGTTTCTTGCAGGAAGCACAACGCATACTTCCCGTCCCTGAGGACCGAGAAGTTCTGGAACCTACACTGTGCGCCCCTGCTGCCGCGGATGTTGAGGCTGGCTATAGTCGTCTTCATTGTCAAAGGTACATCAAACCTTCACCTTAAGTCATTAAAAAGAAGAGGACTTTTTAGTCCTTCCTCTCCTTCAGGAGCCCAGCGAGAAACGTTTGGACCTTCCGCCGTGCGTTTCTATCCAACTCGGGAGACTTGAGAGCCTCGCGAGTGGACAAGAACACCAGCGGAAAAGAATGCCACCGGTTCAAGGCCAACTGAACCCTGTCTCAGCGACCGCGATGACTCACCAAAAAGTCCCGGAGTTCCCTTGGGCGGATGAGGGGGGAGTCAGTGGAGGGCACCAGGGGATCCACCGCCTCGCTTGAGAGCGACTCAGCGTAATCTCCAGCGCTCACCATGGACAGCCCGTCCTCCTCCAGGTCGTCGCCTCCAGCTTCCGACCCCTCCCCCGCATTGAGTACGGGGGGCTGATTCGGAGCTGCCAGCCGGCCCCACCTGTACCCCGACCCCAGGATCAAGGCCAGAGGGGTCCTCTCTGGTCTCCTCTAAAGGTTTTGGGTCAGAGGGCAGCGGCAGTTCTGATGCCCGCTCTCCTCCCGGCACCGGGTCGTCCGGGGAGCTCAGGACAAGCTCCTGACCTAAAACTAGGACGCCCCGTGCTAAGGTTTGGGAGGGAGCGGGAAGGCCTTCCTTCTCACCGCCACCCAATGACCCATTAACATTTTTTAAATTTTGAAAGCTACAGTCCCCCGACGAGCCAGAAGGTACCTCGGGGGTATCGAGGGTTCCTGAGTCGGGCACCACCTCAAGGGAGGTGCCCTCAGTGACCCCTGAGGGGCCCTGTTCAGGGGACTGCAGCAGGTTGACGAAGGGAACAGTGGGGGGAGTAGGTGCAGGGGTTTTGGGTTCCCCCACAGGACAGGGCGAGATTTTACTTGGTGGAGACGCCACCACCTCTTCATCGGGGGAAGGGACACACCCAACCTCTTCTGTTTGGGCGTCGCCCACTTCCTCCTCCGAAGCGTGACGTCTCTTCCGTGTCAGGCTGGGGTTTAGGGAGACCTCCATCTCCGAGGCCCCCTCCTCCTTGTCCAGCCTTCTCGGATACTCCACCCTCTGGGGTTTGGGTTTCTCTATAACCGGCTCGGGGTCCCACGTCTTTTCCCCGCCGGCCCCGGGAGCACGCGCAGGGACGACGCCGGGCCCAGCACGCGGCGCCTTAGCGCCCACGGGCCCGGGAGCACACGCGGACACGACGCCAGGGCCGGATGATGTTTTTTCCCCTGAGCCGGTGCTTGCAGGTGTTTGGGGGTTTTGGGGCGTTTCAGGGGCCGCCTCCAGGTTGCGGGTCTTCCTCCGCGCCTTCTTACGGCGTGGGGGCTCTCCCCCCACCTCACCGGCAGCCGAGATGGCAGTGGCCGCCGGCGTCGCTTCCCCTTGCGGGGAGGGAGATGGAGTGGTGGCGCGGGGAGGAGGGGCGGTGCCAGCCGCGGCCGCTTGGGTGGGGCTCGTGGCCTTGGAGGCGGGGCAGTTCTTCCTCACGTGCCCCGCCTCCTTACAAGCATGGCACCGCACGCCCTCCACGGTCCAGAAGACCCGATAGGCGGTCCCCTCAAAATTGATAGTAAAGGCCCCTTCCAGGCACTCCTCCTGGGCCAAGCGGACAAATACCTGGCGCCGGAAGGAGCACACATGGCGGAGGGCCGAGTCTTTGAGGCCGAGCGGGATTGGTGCAACCCCCGACCTGACCTCCCCCAGTTTATTAAGGTGGGGGAGGAGGAGCTCACTGGATAGAATAGGTGGGACGTTCGAAATAATAATTCTCTGGGCGGTGGCCTCAAGGGTGTCCACCGCCAGAAAAGTCCCACCCACAGTGAGTCCTTTTTGCAGGGCGAGTTGCACCGCCCGCTCGGACCTCAAGAAGAAGATGGCCTTCCCATACATTTTAGAGGCCGCGACAATGGCTGAGGGGCCGACGACCCCAGCCATAGCCTTTACGCAGGCCTCTATTGTCATGTCAGGGTGAGCATAGCTCTTTACCCCAAGGGCCCTGGTGAGGAGGCGGCAAGGTGACAGGGCAGCAGGAGCAGCTGGAGCCACAGAAGCAGCCACCCCCGCATAGGTTTCCTTTTTTTGAGGCCCTGCCACCGGTGACAAAACCGCCTCCACATTAGCCCTCGAGGGCCCGGCCACAGGCGATGGTGAATTGGCCTTAGGGCCAGAGCCACGCCCACCCTGGGAAGGATTGGCCATTTTGTTTTTTTTTTAATTTTTAATATATATATATATTTTTTCAAAAAAAATATACGTAGTGTTCCTCCCTAGGGAGGAAAGGGGGTGGGGGAGAGAGGTAGAAACAACCTCCCCTCTTTTAGACAGGAGAGGAGAGGAGGGAGAGGAGTAAAAGCCAGGGAAGCACAGGAGGGAAAGAGGTAAATGATCAGGTGGGTGTCCTCGATGGTGGATGGACGGTGGGTGGGGGCCTGATGTTCTTCAGGCAGGGGGAGGCGATGTCTTCACCAGCTACTGCTGGCCTTACCGGGGAAAAGGGCTGGGTTGGGGGAGGGGTGGCAGAAAGATGGTTTCAGCACACACACTCACCCTCCCTCCCTCTCTTCCTTCCCCAACCCCTCTGGCAGTCTTCTTTCCTCCCCCTACAAAACACAGTCCTTTATTGCCCCCACCTTACACAAACAATAACGTTGGACACCCACCTAGGATGTTGTTTTGAGACACAGTCCTGGCCTCCCTGTCCTGGAGCAGCAACAGAAGCTGTTCTTCTTCTCTCCCTCTCTCTCCTTTTGCTCCACAGGGGCAGGTCCAGCAGCAGCTGCAGCAAACACCCTCAAGTCCAGGAGCAGCAGCAGCAGTAAACACCCTCGAGTGCAGGAGCAGCAACAGCAAGCACCCTCGAGTGCAGGTCCAGCAGCAGCAGCAAACACCCTCAAGAGCAGGTCCAGCAGCAGCAGCAAACACCCTCAAGAGCAGGTCCAGCAGCAGCAGCAAACACCCTCAAGAGCAGGTCCAGCAGCAGCAGCAAACACCCTCAAGAGCAGGTCCAGCAGCAGCAGCAAACACCCTCAAGAGCAGGTCCAGCAGCAGCAGCAAACACCCTCAAGAGCAGGTCCAGCAGCAGCAGCAAACACCCTCAAGAGCAGGTCCAGCAGCAGCAGCAAACACCCTCAAGAGCAGGTCCAGCAGCAGCAGCAAACACCCTCAAGAGCAGGTCCAGCAGCAGCAGCAAACACCCTCAAGAGCAGGTCCAGCAGCAGCAGCAAACACCCTCAAGAGCAGGTCCAGCAGCAGCAGCAAACACCCTCAAGAGCAGGTCCAGCAGCAGCAGCAAACACCCTCAAGAGCAGGTCCAGCAGCAGCAGCAAACACCCTCAAGAGCAGGTCCAGCAGCAGCAGCAAACACCCTCAAGTGCAGGTCCAGCAGCAGCAGCAAACACCCTCAAGTGCAGGTCCAGCAGCAGCAGCAAACACCCTCAAGTGCAGGTCCAGCAGCAGCACACAGCAGAAGCAACAAACCCAAAGGCAGCAGCAGAAACAGTTGAAACACTGAGGAGCAGCAACACCAACACCACACAGCTTCTCTCCTCAGTATTAGGAAATAAACTGAATCCACAATTGCCTCCACGAGATCGTTAAGAAGATGAACTCTTGATAATCTTTTAAATGAAAACCAAGTCAACAAAATTGGGATAAATCAGGCACAGCCCCTAATTCAGGTCAGCTGTAAAACCAAGAACAAAGTTTAAAGGAAACTTACAAACTTTAAATCAAAATGTGATTAAAGGGGTCAACAAAACACCCCAGTCCCCGCGGTGCCCACCGAGCACAGAATGCCTCGAGAGTGTCAGCAGATACCGCGTACTCCCTCTCCAGGGACATCCAGCAGCGAATGTAGCCGCGGAAGAGGGACAAACAATCGGGCGGGACTCCCCCGTCGATCGCCCGCTGCCTGGACCTGTTAATGGCCAACTTGGCCAGGCCCAGGAGCAGGTTCACGAGGAGGTCCTCCTCCTTCCCGACCCTCTTCCGCACCGGGTGCCCATAGATCAGGAGCGTGGGGCTGAAGTGCAAACAAAACATCAATAAAAGGTTTTTCAAGTAACTAAAAAGGGAGTGCAGCCTACAACACCCTATGTATACATGGTCCACGGACTCCACAAGACCGCAAAAAGGGCACGTGTCCTGAGAGTCCGTGAACCTATGCATCCTCTTATTATAGGGGACTGCTGCATGCAACACACTCCAACCCAGGTCCCCGATAGAAAGGGGGAGGACACCTCTGTAGAGGGCCTCCCATTGGGGGCCTCCGCCGCTGGACGGCAACAAGGCACGCCAGGGCGTGTCCGGTCGACGGACAAGGGCGAGAAAATGGAAGGTGTGCAGCAGCAGTCCGTACAAAAAGCCCCTCTTTGCCGTGCCAAAAGGCACAGAGGGCATGTCCCCGAGGCGGCTCATATTGCGGGGCACCAGCACCGAGGGAGGGTTCGGGGCTTGGGGCCAACGTGGAATTCTGTCCGAACAGGGGAATGTTCAGACAGAAGACCACCGCGCACCTGGGCGACCTCAAGACCCATAATAACTTCGGGTCCGAGCACGACCGTTCTCAGGTCTTGGATGGCATTGGCTGCGACCTCGACACTCACAGACGCGCGTCGCGCCAACTCCTGCGGGAGCATCCAGCCCAGTCCTCCGCCACCCAGCACGTCCCCGATCCTGGTCACCCCTGCGGCCACAGCCCTCCTCTCCGCCAACCACTGAAAAGGACGGAGGGGCGGATTCCTGAGCAATGGCTCTCTGACGATAGCCGCTACTCCTGACGGGGGAGAGCTGCGTCGCGAGGCGACCACTTTCCAGACTTTGATCTGGTCCTGGTAAAAGACGGGCAACGCCTGCAAGGAGCCACCGAGGCCCAGCTGTTCTATAAACAGGAGCTGCACGTCATAATTCAGGCCGTGCACCTGACGGAAAAAATACGTCATCAGGGCACACCATCTAGGAGGAGGCTCGACGTAGAGGTATCGCTGCAGGTTCCGAAGGCGGAAAGTCGCCACCCGTGTGTGTAGGCACACTAGCGCCTGACCACACTCCCTAAGCAGGAGACTCAGAACCTCGGCAGCAACCCAGTGCAATCTTTTGTCCCAGAAGAAGTCGACTAACAATTTCTGGATTCTTGTGACAAAGTCCGGGGGAGGGGTCAAAGTGACCAGTCGATACCACAACATGGCGGCGATCAGCTGGTTTATGACCAGAACTCGACCCTGGTAAGATAGCACGCGGAGCAGTCCTGTCCAGCGCTGCAGGCGAGCGGTGACTTTCGTCTCCAGTTCCTGCCAGTTCGCCGGCCAGGATTCCTCACGAGTACAAACACGTTTCCATCTGTTCCTATGCAGATGAAGTTACATTGTTTCATAGTTTGCCATTGTGAGATTTGAACTCTTGATAATCTTTTAAATGAAAACCAAATCAACAAAATTGGGATAAATCAGGCACAGCCCCTAATTCAGGTCAGCTGTAAAACCAAGAACAAAGTTTAAAGGAAACCTACAAACTTTAAATCAAAATGTGATTAAAGGGGTCAACAAAACACCCCAGTCCCCGTGGTGCCCACCGAGCACGGAAGGCCTCGAGAGTGCAAGCAGAAACCGCATGCTCCTTCTCCAGGGACATCTGGCAGCGAACGTCGCCACGGAAGAAGAACAAACAATCGGGCGGGACTCCCCCGTCGATCGCCCACTGCCTGGACCTGTTAATGGCCAACTTGGCCAGGCCCAGCAGCAGGTTCACGAGGAGGTCCTCCTCCTTCCCGACCCCCTTCCGCACCGGGTGCCCATAGATCAGGAGCGTGGGGCTGAAGTGCAAACAAAACATCAATAAAAGGTTTTTCAAATAACTAAAAAGGGAGTGCAGCCGACAACACCCTATGTATACATGGTCCACGGACTCCACAAGACCGCAAAAAGGGCACGTGTCCTGAGAGTTCGTGAACATATGCATCCTCTTATTATAGGGGACTGCTGCATGCAACACCCTCCAACCCAGGTCCCCGATAGAAAGGGGGAGGACACCTCTGTAGAGGGCCTCCCATTGGGGGCCTCCGCCGCCGGACGGCAACAAGGCACGCCAGGGCGTGTCCGGTCGACCGACAAGGGCGACAAAATGGAAGGTATGCAGCAGCAGTCCGTACAACAAGCCCCTCTTTGCCGTGCCAAAAGGCACAGAGGGCATGTCCCTGAGGCGGCTCATATTGCGGGGCACCAGCACCTGAGGGAGGGTTCGGGGCTTGGGGCCAATGTGGAATTCCGTCCGAACAGGGGAACGCTCAGACAGAAGACCACCGCGCACCTGGGCCACCTCAAGACCCAAAATAACGTCGGGTCCGAGCACGACCGTTCTCAGGTCTTGGATGGCATCGGCTGCGACCTGGACACTCACAGACGCGCGTCGCGCCATCTCCTGCGGGAGCATCCAGCCCAGTCCTCCGCCACCCAGCACGTCCCCGATCCTGGTCACCCCTGCGGCCACAGCCCTCTCTCCGCCAACCACTGAAAGGAACGGAGGGGCGGATTCCTGAGCAGCGGCTCTCTGACGATAGCCGCTACTCCTGACGGGGGAGAGCTGCGTCGCGAGGCGACCACTTTCCAGACTTTGATCAGGTCCTGGTAAAAGACGGGCAACGCCTGCAAGGAGCCACCGAGACCCAGCTGTTCTATAAACAGGAGCTGCATGTCATAATTCAGGCCGTGCACCTGACGGAAGAAGTACGTCATCAGGGCATACCATCTAGGAGGAGGCTCGACGTAGAGGTATCGCTGCAGGGTCTGAAGGCGGAAAGTCGCCACCCGTGTGTGTAGGCACACTAGCGCCTGACCACCCTCCCTAAGCGGGAGACTCAGAACCTCGGCAGCGACCCAGTGCAATCTTTTGTCCCAGAAGAAGTCGACTAACAATTTCTGGATTCTTGTGACAAAGTACGGGGGAGGGGTCAAAGTGACCAGTCGATACCACAACATGGCGGCGATCAGCTGGTTTATGGCCAGAACTCGACCTCGGTAAGATAGCACTCGGAGCAGTCCTGTCCAGCGCTGCAGGCGAGCGGTGACTTTCGTCTCCAGTTCCTGCCAGTTTTCCGGCCAGGATTCCTCAGCGGGGCAGAGATGGACCCCCAGGTAGAGGAGGCTGGTCCTGCTCCAGGTGAAAGGCCTGAGCTCCTCGGGTAGGGGATCCATCTGCCACTGACCGACCAGGAGTCCAGAACATTTACCCCAGTTGATCCTGGCAGAAGAAGCGGCAGAGTAGACCTCCTGGCACTCGCGCATCCTCCGCAGGTCAGCCGGGTCACTAAACATAAGGAGCACGTCATCGGCGTAAGCCGAAAGGACTACCCTAATGCCCGACCCGCGCAGAACGAATCCCGACAACCTCCTCCGCAAGAGGCGCCGGAAAGGCTCCACGCAAATAGAATACAACTGGCCAGACAGGGGGCAGCCCTGACGTACCCCTCTCCCAAAGCGAAGGGGTGCCGTCAGGGACCCGTTAACCTTCACTAGACACTCCGCGGCGGTGTACAGAAGTCGGATACGGGCGACAAAATGCATCCCGAACCCGAAAGCTCGCAGAGATCCGAGTAAGTATTCGTGATCCACCCTGTCGAACACCTTCTCCTGATCGAGAGACAGGAAGGCGCTCGACAGACCAGCCCTCTGGGAATGGTGGATGATGTCCTGGACCAGATGGATGTTATCATAAACAGTTCGGTCCGAGACGGTGTAGGACTGGTCAGGGTGGATCATGTGGTCCAGCACGGTGCCGAGCCGAGAAGACATGGCTCGGGCAAAGATTTTGTAGTCCGTGCTGAGGAGGGAGACCGGGCGCCAGTTTTTTAGAAGGCGGAGATCCCCCTTCTTCAGCAGCAGGGCAATCACGGCCCTGCGCCACGAAAGGGGCATCTCCCCGGTACCAATGCTCTCCCGAAGGACCCCCGCAAAGTCGCTCCCCAAGACGTCCCAGAGCACCCTGAGGAACTCCACGGTCAGCCCGTCTAGTCCCGGGGTTTTGCCCCTAGAAAGACCTTCGAGTGCGCCGGTCAGCTCCCCCAGACTTATAGGGGAATCAAGCTTTCCGGCGCACTCCGGGCCGACCTGCGGCAGGTCCTCCCACAAAACTCTGCAAGCTTCCTCACTGGACGGATCCGGAGAGAACAGGGCAGTGTAGTAATCTCGGGCAATGGCCCTGATGCCCTCCAGTTCCGAGACAAGGGATCCGTCGTCGGCCAGCAGCGTAAAGAGCTGCTTACGGACCCCGTGCCTTTTTTCCAGCGAGTAGAAGAAGGGGGAGCCGCGGTCCATCTCCTTGAGGAACCGGATCCGCGACCTCACGAACGTGCCCCGAGACCCGACCAGTTGCAGGTCCCGCAGCGCGCCCTTCTTCTCATCGTACACCGACCGCAGGGCCGGGTCCGCGTCGGGCTGACGGAGACGTGCCTCCAGGTCGAGCTCCTCCTTCTCCAACTCCTCGACCCTGGATTTGCGTCTCTTTGTCGACCCCTTCGCGTACTCTTGACAGAAAACTCGGATGTGAGTCTTGCCCACGTCCCAGCATAGCCTCAAGGAGGGGAAGCCGCCCCACTTCCTTCTCCAGCCGGCCCAGAAGCAACGGAACGAGTCCAGGAACCGCTGGTCTTCCAACAACAGGTTATTAAAATGCTAGTACGCGGACCTCGTCCGAGCGCAGAACGAAGTGAGCTCCGCCCATACCAGACGGTGGTCCGTGCACAGAACCTGCTGTATAGAAGCAGCCGGAACGCAGGACACGTATGCCTTCGAAACGTAAAGGCGGTCGAGTCTGGACGCTCCGACTCCAGGTGACACAAAGGTGAACACGCTGGAGTCAGGATGGAGATTTCGCCAGACGTCCACTAAGTCGAAGGACCTGACCAGGTCCCGCAACTTACTCACAGCTCGCGTGCAGTGCGGGGTACCGTGACGATCCCGGACCCCGAGGGTGCAATTGAAATCCCCCCCGAGGACAATGCACTCACCGGCGTCGATGGAGCCAAGATGAGTGGACACTTCTTCAAAGAGGCTCGCGTGCTGCTACGTGCCCAGGGGAGCGTACACATTCACAAAGTGAAGCACCGCCCGCCCCAGACGCACAGTCAGGTGCAGCAACCGGCCTTGCACCAGCTCCTTGACCACCAAGATCTCCGGCTGAAAATGCGGGGCCAACAAGATAGCCACCCCGCCCGAATTGGAGGCTAGGTGACTCATGTAGACCCCCCCTCGCCACTCCAGGAGACACGTAGCTTTGTCTCTCGGAACGGTATGGGTTTCTTGCAGGAAGCACAACGCATACTTCCCGTCCCTGAGGACCGAGAAGTTCTGGAACCTGCGCTGTGCGTCCCTGCTGCCGCGGATGTTGAGGCTGGCTATAGTCGTCTTCATTGTCAAAGGTACATCAAACCTTCACCTTAAGTCATTAAAAAGAAGAGGACTTTTTAGTCCTTCCTCTCCTTCAGGAGCCCAGCGAGAAACGTTTGGACCCTCCGCCGCGCGTTCCTATCCAACTCGGGAGATTTGAGAACCTCGCGAGTGGACCAGAACACCAGCGGAAAAGAATGCCACCGGTCCAAGGCCAACTGAACCCTGTCTCGGCGACCGCGATGACTCGCCAAAAAGTCCCGGAGTTCCCTTGGGGGGATGAGGGGGGAGTCAGTGGAGGGCACCAGGGGATCCACCGCCTCGCTTGAGAGCGACTCAGCGTAATCTCCAGCGCTCACCACGGACACCCCGTCCTCCTCCAGGTCGTCGCCTCCAGCTTCCGACCCCTCCCCAGCATTGAGTACAGGGGCTGATTCGGAGCTGCCAGCTGGCCCCACCTGTACCTCGATCCCACCCCCAGGATCAAGGCCAGAGGGGTCCTCTCTGGTCTCCTCTAAAGGTTTTGGGTCAGAGGGCAGCGGCAGTTCTGATGCCCGCTCTCCTCCCGGCACCGGGTCGTCCGGGGAGCTCAGGACAAGCTCCTGACCTAAAACTAGGACGCCTGCTGCTAAGGTTTGGGAGGGAGCGGGAAGGCCTTCCTTTTCGCCGCCACCCAATGACCCGTTAACATTTTTTAAATTTTGAAAGCTACAGTCCCCCGACGAGCCAGAAGGTACCTCGGGGGTATCGAGGGTTCCTGAGTCGGGCACCACCTCAAGGGAGGTGCCTTCAGTGACCCCCGAGGGGCCCTGTTCAGGGGACTGCAGCAGGTTGACGGGGGTAACAGTGGTGGGAATAGGTGCAGGGGTTTTGGGTTCCCCCAGAGGACAGGGCGAGATTTTACTTGGTGGAGACGCCACCACCTCTTCATCGGGGGAAGGGACACACCCAACTTCTTCAGTTTGGGCATCACCCACTTCCTCCTCCGAAGCGTGACATCTCTTCCGGGTCAGGCTGGGGGCTAGGGAGACCTCCATTTCCGAGGCCCCCTCCTCCTTGTCCAGCTCTCCCGGACACTCTGGGTTTTGGATGTTTGATTCCCCGGCTCGGGGTCCCGCGTCTTTTCCCCGCCGGCCCTGGGAGCACGCGCAGGGACGACGCCGGGCCCAGCACTCGGCGCCTTAGCGCCCACGGACCCGGGAGCACACGCGGACACGACGCCGGGGCCGGATGATGTTTTTTCCCCCGAGCCGGTGCTTGCAGGCGTTTGGGGGTTTTGGGACGTTTCAGGGGCCGCCTCCAGGCTGCAGGTCTTCCTCCGCGCCTTCTTACGGCGCGGGAGGTCTCCCCCCACCTCACCGGCAGCCGAGATGGCAGTGGCCGCCGGCGTCGCTTCCCCTTGCGGGGAGGGAGATGGAGTGGTGGCGTGGGGAGGAGGGGCGGTGCCAGCCGCGGCCGCTTGGGTGGGGCTCGTGGCCTTGGAGGCGGGGCAGTTCTTCCTCACGTGCCCCGCCTCCTTACAAGCATGGCACCGCACGCCCTCCACGGTTCAGAAGACCCGATAGGCGGTCCCCTCAAAATTGATAGTAAAGGCCCCCTCCAGGCACTCCTCCCGGGCCAAGCGGACAAATACCTGGCGCCGGAAGGAGTACACATGGCGGAGGGCCGAGTCTTTGAGGCCGAGCGGGATTGGTGCAACCCCCGACCTGACCTCCCCCAGTTTATTAAGGTGGGGGTGGAGGAGCTCACTGGATTGAATAGGTGGGACGTTCGAAATAATAATTCTCTGGGCGGTGGCCTCAAGGGTGTCCACCGCCAGAAAAGTCCCACCCACAGTGAGTCTTTTTGCAGGGCGAGGTGCACCGCCCGCTCGGACCTCAAGAAGAAGATGGCCTTCCCATACATTTTAGAGGCCGCGACAATGGCTGAGGGGCCGACAACCCCAGCCATAGCCTTTACGCAGGCCTCTATTGTCATTTCAGGGTGAGCATAGCTCTTTACCCCAAGGGCCCTGGTGAGGAGGCGGAAAGGTGACAGGGCAGCAGGAGCAGCTGGAGCCGCAGAAGCAGCCACCCCCGCATAGGTTTTCTTTTTTTGAGGCCCTGCCACCGGTGACAAAACCGCCTCCACATTAGCCCTCGAGGGCCCGGCCACAGGCGATGGTGAATTGGCCTTAGGGCCAGAGCCACGCCCACCCCAGGAAGGATTGGCCATTTTGGTTTTTTTTAATTTTTAATATATATATATATTTTTTCAAAAAAAATATACGTAGTGTTCCTCCCTAGGGAGGAAAGGGGGTGGGGGAGAGAGGTAGAAACAACCTCCCCTCTTTTAGGCAGGAGAGCAGAGGAGGGAGAGGAGTAAAAGCCAGGGAAGCACAGGAGGGAAAGAGGTAAATGTCCAGGTGGGTGTCCTCGATGGTGGATGGACGGTGGGTGGGGGCCTGATGTTCTTCAGGCAGGGGGAGGCGATGTCTTCACCAGCTACTGCTGGCCCTACCGGGGAAAAGGGCTGGGTTGGGGGAGGGGCGGCAGAAAGATGGTTTCAGCACACACACTCACCCTCCCTCCCTCTCTTCCTTCCCCAACCCCTCTGGCAGTCTTCTTTCCTCCCCCTACAAAACACAGTCCTTTATTGCCCCCACCTTACACAAACAATAACGTTGGACACCCACCTAGGATGTTGTTTTGAGACACAGTCCTGGCCTCCTGGCCTTCCTGTCCTGAAGCAGCAACAGAAGCTGTTCTTCTTCTCTCCCTCTCTCTCCTTTTGCTCCACAGGGGCAGGTCCAGCAGCAGCTGCAGCAAACACCCTCAAGTCCAGGAGCAGCAGCAGCAGCAGCAAACACCCTCGAGTGCAGGAGCAGCAGCAGCAAACACCCTCGAGTGCAGGTCCAGCAGCAGCAGCAAACACCCTCGAGTGCAGGTCCAGCAGCAGCAGCAAACACCCTCGAGTGCAGGTCCAGCAGCAGCAGCAAACACCCTCGAGTGCAGGTCCAGCAGCAGCAGCAAACACCCTCGAGTGCAGGTCCAGCAGCAGCAGCAAACACCCTCGAGTGCAGGTCCAGCAGCAGCAGCAAACACCCTCAAGTGCAGGTCCAGCAGCAGCACACAGCAGAAGCAACAAACCCAAAGGCAGCAGCAGAAACTGTTGAAACACTGAGGAGCAGCAACACCAACACCACACACCTTCTCTCCTCAGTATCAGGAAACAAACTGAATCCACAATTGCCTCCACGAGATCGTTAAGAAGATGAACTCTTGATAATCTTTTAAATGAAAACCAAGTCAACAAAATTGGGATAAATCAGGCACAGCCCCTAATTCAGGTCAGCTGTAAAACCAAGAACAAAGTTTAAAGGAAACTTACAAACTTTAAATCAAAATGTGCTTAAAGGGGTCAACAAAACACCCCAGTCCCCGCGGTGCCCACCGAGCACAGAATGCCTCGAGAGTGTCAGCAGATACCGCGTACTCCCTCTCCAGGGACATCCAGCAGCGAATGTAGCCGCGGAAGAGGGACAAACAATCGGGCGGGACTCCCCCGTCGATCGCCCGCTGCCTGGACCTGTTAATGGCCAACTTGGCCAGGCCCAGGAGCAGGTTCACGAGGAGGTCCTCCTCCTTCCCGACCCGCTTCCGCACCGGGTGCCCATAGATCAGGAGCGTGGGGCTGAAGTGCAAACAAAACATCAATAAAAGGTTTTTCAAATAACTAAAAAGGGAGTGCAGCCTACAACACCCTATGTATACATGGTCCACTGACTCCACAAGACCGCAAAAAGGGCACATGTCCTGAGAGTCCGTGAACCTATGCATCCTCTTATTATAAGGGACTGCTGCATGCAACACCCTCCAACCCAGGTCCCCGATAGAAAGGGGGAGGACACCTCCGTAGAGGGCCTCCCATTGGGGGCCTCCGCCGCCGGACGGCAACAAGGCACGCCAGGGCGTGTCCGGTCGACGGACAAGGGCGAGAAAATGGAAGGTGTGCAGCAGCAGTCCGTACAAAAAGCCCCTCTTTGCCGTGCCAAAAGGCACGGAGGGCATGTCCTCGAGGCGGCTCATATTGCGGGGCACCAGCACCGAGGGAGGGTTCGGGGCTTGGGCCAATGTGGAATTCCGTCCGAACAGGGGAACGTTCAGACGGAAGACCACCGCGCACCTGGGCCACCTCAAGACCCAAAATAACGTCGGGTCCGAGCACAACCGTTCTCAGGTCTTGGATGGCATCGGCTGCGACCTCGACACTCACAGACGCGCTTCGCGCCAACTCCTGCGGGAGCATCCAGCCTAGTCCTCCGCCACCCAGCACGTCCCCGACCCTGGTCACCCCTGCGGCCACAGCCCTCCTCTCCGCCAACCAATGAAAAGGACGGAGGGGCGGATTCCTGAGCAACGGCTCTCTGACGATAGCCGCTACTCCTGACGGGGGAGAGCTGTGTCGCGAGGCGACCACTTTCCAGACTTTGATCAGGTCCTGGTAAAAGACGGGCAATGCCTGCAAGGAGCCACCGAGGCCCAGCTGTTCTATAAACAGGAGCTGCACATCATAATTCAGGCCGTGCACCTGACGGAAGAAATACGTCATCAGGGCATACCATCTAGGAGGAGGCTCGACGTAGAGGTATCGCTGCAGGGTCTGAAGGTGGAAAGTCGCCACCCGTGTGTGTAGGCACACTAGCGCCTGACCACACTCCCTATGCAGGAGACTCAGAACCTCGGCAGCGACCCAGTGCAATCTTTTGTCCCAGAAGAAGTCGACTAACAATTTCTGGATTCTTGTGACAAAGTCCGGGGGAGGGGTCAAAGTGACCAGTCGATACCACAACATGGCGGCGATCAGCTGGTTTATGACCAGAACTCGACCCTGGTAAGATAGCACTCGGAGCAGTCCTGTCCAGCACTGCAGGCGAGCGGTGACTTTCATCTCCAGTTCCTGCCAGTTCGCCGGCCAGGATTCCTCACGAGTACAAACACGTTTCCATCTGTTCCTATGCAGATGAAGTTACATTGTTTCATAGTTTGCCATTGTGAGATTTGAACTCTTGATCTTGGTGGGGTTATAAACCCACTACCATCACCACTTGGCTATTTAGGCCAAGCATACATTGTGATGTAACTCTTTCGAGTACAAACACGTTTCCATCTGTTCCTATTCAGATGAAGTTACATTGTTTCATAGTTTGCCATTGTGAGATTTGAACTCTTGATAATCTTTTAAATGAAAACCAAATCAACAAAATTGGGATAAATCAGGCACAGCCCCTAATTCAGGTCAGCTGTAAAACCAAGAACAAAGTTTAAAGGAAACCTACAAACTTTAAATCAAAATGAGATTAAAGGGGTCAACAAAACACCCCAGTCCCCGCGGTGCCCACCGAGCACGGAAGGCCTCGAGAGTGCCAGCAGACACCGCGTGCTCCTTCTCCAGGGACATCCGGCAGCGAACATAGCCACGGAAGAGGGACAAACAATCGGGCGGGACTCCCCCGTCGATCGCCCGCTGCCTGAACCTGTTAATGGCCAACTTGGCCAGGCCCAGGAGCAGGTTCACGAGGAGGTCCTCCTCCTTCCCGACCCGCTTCCGCACCGGGTGCCCATAGATCAGGAGCGTGGGGCTGAAGTGCAAACAAAACATCAATAAAAGGTTTTTCAAATAACTAAAAAGGGAGTGCAGCCTACAACACCCTACGTATACATGGTCCACGGACTCCACAAGACCGCAAAAAGGGCATGTGTCCTGAGAGTCCGTGAACCTATGCATCCTCTTATTATAAGGGACTGCTGCATGCAACACCCTCCAACCCAGGTCCCCGATAGAAAGGGGGAGGACACCTCCGTAGAGTGCCTCCCATTGGGGGCCTCCGCCGCCGGACGGCAACAAGGCACACCAGGGCGTGTCCGGTCGACGGACAAGGGCGAGAAAATGGAAGGTGTGCAGCAGCAGTCCATACAAAAAGCCCCTCTTTGCCGTGCCAAAAGGCACAGAGGGCATGTCCCCGAGGCGGCTCATATTGCGGGGCACCAGCACCCGAGGGAGGGTTCGGGGCTTGGGGCCAATGTGGAATTCCGTCTGAACAGGTGAACGCTCAGACATAAGACCACCGCGCACCTGGGCCACCTCAAGACCCAAAATAACGTCGGGTCCGAGCACGACCGTTCTCAGGTCTTGGATGGCATCGGCTGCGACCTGGACACTCACAGATGCGCGTCGCGCCAACTCCTGCGGGAGCATCCAGCCCAGTCCTCCGCCATCCAGCACGTCCCCGATCCTGGTCACCCCTGCGGCCACGGCCCTCCTCTCCGCCAACCACTGAAAAGGACGGAGGGGCGGATTCCTGAGCAGCGGCTCTCTGACGATAGCCGCTACTCCTGACGGGGGAGAGCTGTGTCACGAGGCCACCACTTTCCAGACTTTGATCAGGTCCTGGTAAAAGACGGGCAACGCCTGCAAGGAGCCACCGAGGCCCAGCTGTTCTATAAACAGGAGCCGCACGTCATAATTCAGGCCGTGCACCTGACGGAAGAAATACGTCATCAGGGCACACCATCTAGGAGGAGGCTCGACGTAGAGGTATCGCTGCAGGGTCTGAAGGCGGAAAGTCGCCACCTGTGTGCATAGGCACACTAGCGCCTGACTACCCTCCCTAAGCGGGAGACTCAGAACCTCGGCAGCGACCCAGTGCAATCTTTTGTCCCAGAAGAAGTCGACTAACAATTTCTGGATTCTTGTGACAAAGTCCAGGGGAGGGGTCAAAGTGACCAGTCGATACCACAACATGGCGGCGATCAGCTGGTTTATGACCAGAACTCGACCCTGGTAAGATAGCACTCGGAGCAGTCCTGTCCAGCACTGCAGGCGAGCGGTGACTTTCATCTCCAGTTCCTGCCAGGATTCCTCACGAGTACAAACACGTTTCCATCTGTTCCTATGCAGATGAAGTTACATTGTTTCATAGTTTGCCATTGTGAGATTTGAACTCTTGATCTTGGTGGGGTTATAAACCCACTACCATCACCACTTGGCTATTTAGGCCAAGCATACATTGTGATGTAACTCTTTCGAGTACAAGCACGTTTCCATCTGTTCCTATTCAGATGAAGTTACATTGTTTCATAGTTTGCTATTGTGAGATTTGAACTCTTGATCTTGGGGTTACAAACCCAGTACCATCACCACTTGGCTATTTAGGCCAAGCATACATTGTGATGTAACTCCATGGCTGTTAGCGAAACGATAATGACCATGATACCAACTGGAGATTTATTTCCCTTTAACTAATCATAGATCTCATTCAGAACTAATTAAACTTTAAGTGGAAAAATTACACCCTTAACATATTTTTATCGGAAAACCTGTGAAATCAACTGGTCTCCAAATGCTGGTGATTCTTCAATCCACAATGACTAAAGTAAATGGATGAAACTAACTAATTGCTGCTAATAGATTTCCAGGACGCTTTGCAATTGTGGCGAATAGCGGATTTTTATTAACCGGGTCTAATGATTGAGCATATATGAAGGGTACTGCAGGGTTGCCCTTGTATAGCTTTGTTTCAATAAATTGGGTGCTGGCTCAGGTCAGCTAAGAAAGGAAGCAAAAAAAATGGGGTGGTTAATTCTAAAGTGGCTGCTCCTGTGGATATTTACGAACTGCTTGATTCTTTCTGAAAGAAATGTTAATATCATGGGTAAGTTACTGCGTTATTGACAAAAAAACAAAGTGAATCTAAACCAAGGAGAGTGTCAATTATCAGGCGTTCCAGATAGATGCATATGGGACAGGGCAGTGAAGAGTTTTTTTTTCACTTTCTGGCTTAGTTTTGATTGGATCTAATATTTGCTATTTCTCTTGTTCATGCTCAAAGTGAAATCTACAATAGTTTAGTATTGAATAGTGCTTAACTAGATATGCGCGCGTTTATAGCTCGTGGCAGTCTACCTATTCACTGTAACTCCACCTCCCCTGTAGATATGGATAGATGTCGATTATTTCATGAGATTACTTGTGGAGATGGCTGTGCCCCGCTCTCCTGGCTGTGTGATGGAGATGAAGATTGCCCAGGCAGTGTTGATGAACGATGTGGTGAGTTGAATTTGCACCTTTGCCGATAGCCTTACTGGCTTAGAGGATAAAAGAATCGTGTGTAAGAACTTCGATGGGGGAAGAGGCATAAAGAAAATGAAGATCCGTACTGGCATTCCACATCACTTGAGAGTGAGGGAATCTGTTTATGATGGCCTGAGTTTCAGACTATTGGAAAGCTGAAGCACACAGTCCTATATCATTTAGTGTAATGACTGGTGACAAGGTGAGGCAAGTTACTGGAAAGAAAACATTCACTATCACTTTAATGAGAAAGGATGTGAGTGAATAGTCTAGAGATTTTTGAAGCAACTGAAGAAAACAGCCAGAGTAAGCACAATGTAAAGGGAACAGCATTGTGGCAGCAGCATAAATATGCAAGGGAAACCAGGCAAACTCTAGGTGGGAGGAATTCATTTGCAGGATCCAGATGTTGCTGGTAAGGCCTATTTGTCCTTGACTGAGTAGCTTGTTTGTTTTATCCTTGCCCTTTCTTCCCCAGTATGTGATTGTCGGCTAGTCCAGCACTTTTTGCCCTTGAAGGTGGTGGAGTTGCCATCTTGGTGTAGCACTGTTAGGGATTTCTATGTTTTGACCCAGGAACAGTGATATAGTTCCAAGTTATGATGGTGTGGGACCTGGAGGGGCACTTGCAGTGGTGGTGTTCCCATGCATCTGCCCTTGGTGGTAGTGGTCATGGGTTTGGAAGGTGCTGTTGAGGGAGCCCTAGTGAGTTACTGCAGTGCACCTTGCAGATGGTACACACTACTGCCTGTGCTGGTGGTGAAGTGGATGTTGAGGGTGGTGAGTGGGGTGCCAAGTGGGCTGCTTTGTCCTGGATGGTGTCAAGCTTTTTTTTTGTTAGAGCCACACATGCAGGGGCAAATGGAGAGTATTCCATCACACTCAGGAAGTGAATTGCTCACCTTTGACCTGTGCTTGTAGCCACATTATTTATATGGCTGGTCCAGTACCATTTCTGGTCAATGGTAACCCCCCAGGATGCTAATAGGGAGTTCAGTGATGGTAATGCCATTGAATACTGAGAGGAGATGGTTAGATTCTCCCTTATTGGAGATGATCATTGCCTGGCAATTATGTGGTGCAAAAAAAATTTGTCACTTATCTGCTCAAACCTAAACTTCAGGCAATTTCATAGGACAGTTAAGTCAACCAAATTGCGGTGGGTCTGGAGTGACTGGTCAGAATGATATCCATTAAGGATGGCATATGTCCTTTTTAGATGGATTTTTTTACATGACCATCATTCTTGGTAGTTTTTTAAATTGCACATATATTTAATGAATTTAAATTCCCCAGATGTGTGGTGACATTTCAACTTGTGCCTAGATTATTAATCAGGCCTTGGCATTATTGCGTAACATTTACTATTATACTCTAGCATATGCTGAAGTCATCTATGGTGAATGGCATGCACAACCTTTATAGCCTCTGGTGGGGGAAGAAGTAGTATGGTGCTTCAGGGGATGGTGCCCACATCTTAAAAGGACACTCTTGGGAGCTCATTGAATTTGCAGATAACACTAGAATGCAAGAGACTTGAGGTTGGAGGCTAATTGTGTAATAAATATGTAAGCAGAACACATGAGAATAGAGCTTCCACTTTCATCAATTTCGTTAACATAATTATGAAATTGAAAGTAACAGTGTGCTGGTCATGTTAAACTTCAAAGATGTACTAAGTTAATTTGCATAATTATACTTGATCTTCCATGAATCCATTCAAATACTTCCTTTTCTATTGAAGTGTTCCTTGAGTGATAATCTGGAGCAGTTTTATAGATGAAAGGAAATAAGTATCAAGGTTTTTTAATGAGCATTTCCAGTCCTCTACTTGTGAACAACCTGAAATGACCATGCATTTTGCATAAATATATTGAACCTGTTAAGATTAGCAATGCTAATTTCTAATATTTTATAATGTTAGAAGTTTTGTGCAATTTGAAGAGCCTTTGTTAATCAGTGCAATTGTTGGAAACTTGGTGTCAACCCTGGCTGCCTGATTCAGAACTGAATTTTGAACCAACGTAGAAAAGCAAACTAACATAGTTTTGGGCATATCTAAAATGTTTAATTTCTCATGCCTTTTACACTAGTTCTGCCTATATTGCACTGATCTATCTGAATCTATGCTGGCCAAAATTACAATCTGGCATTGTGGAAACTGACCTATGCTTATTTCTCTAAGATGTAGAAAGCAATTGCCTAATAAACCAGTCATTTAGAATGGTGCTGTTTACAGTGGTGAACAAGTCACCCAAGGTTCTAAATGATAGTTAAATATTTGGCTACTATACTAACAATTCCTGATGTCATAGGGGCAAGAGTCTTGTATTATCACTTGGCCCTTTTTTAGCTTATTTGACTTCATCCTGATGGCAATGCCAAATCCTGTCTTACCAGTTTCCTTAACATTTGCATAAAATGATGGGATTCAATTTACATTTCATCCTTTTGGATTACTTAAAGGATGTTCATCAAGAAAAATTAAAGCTAAAACTGTTGATATGATTGTTTTGGAAAAAATCAGACATGAATCAACTCGGTAAAGGTTTACCAGGGAATAGAGTTGGACCAAAATTTGGTGGTAGAAAGTTATGATGTTCAATAATTGAATTTCAGTGACAGGAGTTTCTACCATCCTGACTGATATTTGAATATATTTGTTTACTCTGAGCTCTAAGGTAAACGGCTTTTTGTCCCTGTGCAATGACAATCTTTTTATAATGCTAGCATATATAAAAATTTGACTGATGTAATTGTTTCATTCATCACTGCTTACTGCACTGAAAATGGGAGGTATAGTGTATTGAACAAGTCTGGGTCTGACAGCTACAGTGATTGTGTATGGTTCAGAAATTGTACTACATGACCAATATTTAATTTCAAAGTAAGCTAGCTTCTACAAAAAAATCCATTGCATTTGAACCAGAATTTTGGATTTGAATAGGTTGTACAAGGTTTGAGCAGATGGATGTGCTATTAACCTTGCTTCCTTCTGAAATTAGTTCTTTAAAGACTATTTAACTTTGGGAACATTGTATCTATCCTAGAGCACTCAAAATGTGGTACTGGAAACTTCCAGTGTTATGATGGCACTTACTGCATTGATGAATCGAATTTGTGTGATGGAAAGGCAGACTGTGATGACGGTTCAGATGAAGTTAACTGCCTAAGCAAGATCTGCCCTAGAATACAATGGCAATGCAGGAACCAGAGATGTATCTTTAAAACTGCTAAGTGCAATGGCATTGATGAATGCGGTGATAACTCTGACGAGGAATTCTGTGGTAAGTTCAATATTAAATATCTTTTGAGTCTAGTGCCTCTTTACCCACCTGGGAGTTTGAGGGTGGTGTGGAAATAATGAAGCAGGTTCAGGTTGCTCCTGTTTCATTCTCTATTGGAGAAAATTGTTTGCACATTGACTTGAAATTTGTTGTGTTGAAATATGGTCTTAGGAAGCCTGGCAAAATTGATAGTATAAAATGCAGTCTAGATTAAATATTTAAACTTTGCTACTCTAGGAGTGATCACAAAAATATTTTGAAAGGGGCTTGCTTTTGTTAATGCAGTTTCTACAATAAGCTGCTAATGACTTGCTCGGACATTTCTTAGTTTGATAACGAGAAATTCTGTTTCAGGTGAGCTCCACTATTAATGGAATATATCCACAGTTGTTGACTTTTGGCAGTAGCATCATCTAATCTTCAAGATGAGGAATAGAAAACCAACTGGCATTTTTTTAAGAATATACTTATTCCATAAAACATCTGAGCATTACAAAGTATTGCACAATGGCAATCACCAAGTACAGTGGCATTTAGTTATCTAAATAGATCACATTGTGCTCTTGAGGTGCTTCAATATAATTGTGATACATGTGATGTTCAATGTGAGTCATACTTCCTGAGAGGGTCTTTACAATTCCCAGCCCATTGGTGCATGATGGCTGATAGGTCTTGGACAGGGTGTCTTTCCTCATGGATTCTGACTGCTTTTGGCTAGCAGCATAACACTCATATACACTTCTAGCAGGTCTGGACCAATCCAGTCCCACAGCTGAATACAACTCCACTGGTAAGCCATTGCTTCCAGAAGTTTTGCTCTTCTCTGGACTTGAGGGCCTTAAGCTCATCAGAGTTGGTAGTTTGTGCAGATTCCGGTGTGCTGTCCTCTTAGACTGCAGTGATAGAGGGCTGGGAGGCTGTGCTATTAGTGGGCTTCCATCAAACCCTTTTATGCTGGATTGTTTGATCCTTAATATCAAACTGACTTTGAGCTGTCTTCAGGCTGCTGATCAGAACGTGTACCTTTTTTTTGTTTGTTTGGCAGGAACATGAACACATCTCATCCTGCCCTACAAAGCAGACTCTGGACTGGAAGATGATCTTGAAGGCCTCCAGGGCAAAGAGTGAGGCTTGCTGGCTCTTCACCTCTGAGATCCTCCATTTATATCAAACCCATCGACTGCAGCCAGAGCAGATTTTGCATGCTCTTCTGAAGTTGGGACCTTTTTCCCTCTGTTCCCCATTTTTGATTCCACCACTAGTGGGTGGGAAGCAATTACTTAAGATGGGTTTCACAGTTATCCAACTTTTGTAATCCCTTTTGAGTTCTTCACTGTTCTCCTGGGGTAACCAGTTTCCATGTCTCCCTGCCACAACCCTCTGGTCTTTGACAGTAGGAGGCAATGGTCAAACACCAGCTTGATGTTAGTGGATCACTAGGGACACGCAAGTCTATCCTGGAACAGATGGACCTACCTGCAGGGTTACTGAAGACATCATGCAACTTGGCATCCATCAGGAGTCTGGATGTGGCATCCAATCTGCTGTTGGCTGCATTGATGATGCAGCTGAAGTCACCACCCAGAATGACCAGCTTGGAAGTTGCCAGCAGCAGTGGGAACTGCTGAAGGACAGCCAGCTGCTTGCTATGGAGCCAAGGCATGCATGTTAATTGTACAAGAATGGTCTGCTTGATCTGCTACAAGGTGATAACCCAACACCTTTACTTCAGATGAAGTTGCCTCTCCACAGCATAATGCAGGAGGAAAAGGAGTCACTTCCTCCCAACCAGGTCAATGGCCCATGGGGGCCACCATTCCCATAGCTGAGGTGTGGTGCATCACTCCTGCAGAAACAGCAGGCCAACTGTTAATCCTGTTCCTGAATGCTGTGATTCACAAGTGTTGTGAACTGAGTCAGCATTAGTTACAATGGAGCCCCCATGATTAAGTACTGGTGTCTACTAACTTTCATTGAAATGGAAGTGCTGTGGAACTGTAACAGAGTTGTGTGGGCCAGTGGAGGAGATTTTCCCATATTTCAACTAACAAATCCAAGGGTATATAATGCAGCAAGGCCAGAAATTTGCATAATGTCACCAGGTAAACTGGCCACATCAACTTCCATAGCTCCTGCAACAATCCCATTACTGGATAGTTTACTACACCCACAAAATTAAGGCATAGCAATAGTTTCTGCTATAATTTCAAATATAAAATTGAGATGTAAATAGGGTTCTGTGAACTTAGGATCAAGTCAAATATGGATGTGCATTGCATACCAGGTGAACGCATTGAGGATGTAGAGTGTGCTTAGCTTGCTATTTTTAGATGTAGGTTCCGCCTAATCCAGTTATCAAGGCTTTATTGGCTTCAGAGCTCCCTTCTGGACAGGAGCAGCAAGTAAGCTGAAGTGTGCCATCATAGTGATATCGTGGAGTGTTAGTTATATTTCAAAGGTTTAAGTATTTGTAGTGACTTTTTTTTTGAAGGTTAAGTCTTAACAGGCTGTACTTGACCTCAAATTAACCCTATGTGTCAAACCTTTGTTCTCCAGACCTTCCATGCCATCACCAACTCCCCAACCCAATCTTTATCTGTTGTTTAAATGATTAGTTTACCTTCTGTCTTTGTAAATGTCTGAGCACAGTGACAACAACATTATCACTACCCCCATCTTCCCTACCCTTCAGGTCCTTGAATTCAAAGGTTCAGAGGGATCTGGAGACCTTACAACCCTTTCATATCGCTGACCAGTGGTGTGATATGAAGTGATAGTCTCTGCTACTGGTTACTTCTGTACGTTGAGGTTCTGGCATCTGGGTCCATTCCTCTAACTGTCCATTGCACAGTGGGGTCAGGCAGTCTAAGATAGAGATGCTCCTGGCTCCCCTCCAGGTAGGAGGAAGGTTGCTCATGACATACCTTCTATCTGGCCTCAATCCAGGCCTTGTCACCTTCTGTAATTGTGGCAAGTGTCTGCTGGTGGTACCTCCTGTTGTAGGAAAAAAGTTACTTCTGCCTGTCAGTGATATTAGGAGACTGAGGCAATGTATCGTAAGGTTTAGGATGATGGTAGAAAAGGACAATGTGCAATCCAGATAAAGAATTTAAGGGATAGCTGACTTCCATGAGGCTGGACAGAGTAGAACCAAAAGTTGGCAGGAAAAGCCATAGCTGGACAATGGGTTACCTTGAAAGAAATGGTTCAGGCACAGTAAGGTATATTCCCTCAAGAGAAAGGTAGGGCAAACAAATCCAGAGCTCCTTAAATGAAAAGTGATAGGAATTAGATAAAGATGTGTGCTTATGGGTGTCAGGTGAAAAAATATAATTTGACAACCAAGCTGAATACTAAGTTCAGAGGAGAGGTGAAGGATTGAGAAAAGACTGGCATGCAACATAAAGGAGAATCCCAAAGTCTTCTTTGGGGGAAATATAAGAGGGTGGTAAAAGGAGTAGGGCTGATTATGAACAAAAAGGGGGTTTGCACCATGGAGGCAGGGCAGAGATGTAAATGAATATTTTGCACCTGTCCTTATTAAGGAAGCAGATGCTACCCAGGCCATGGTGACAGGAGGAAATTGTCACCTAGAAGGGTTCAAAATTGATAAGGGAGGAAGGTATTGAATCAATTGTTAAGTACTTAAAAGTTGACAAGGCACTGGGACCAGATGAGATGCATCTGAGGTTATTGACGAAAGTGAGTGGAATTGCAGGGGCATTGGCCATAATCTGTCTGTCTTAAGCCCAGTGATTACAGACCAGTCAGTTTAACTTTGGTGATGGGGGAAGCTTCTAGAAACAATTGAGGATGGAGTTAATAGTTAACTAGAAATGTGGGTTGATTAGGAAAAGCCAGCATAGCTTTAAGGGAAAATTGTTTTAACTAGCTTGAGTAGAGGGTTGATGAGGGTAATGCTGTTTAATGTGGTGTATGTGGACTTCCAAAGGGCATTTGATAGTATTACACAAACAGACTTAATTATAGCTCATGGAATAAAAAGGACAGTAGCAACATGGATGCATGGCTGAGTAATAGGAAACTGCAAGCAATGGTTAATGGATTATTTTTCAGGCTGGTGAAAGGTTTGTAGTGGAGTTCCCCAGGGGTCAATATTGGGACCCTTGTTTTCTGCTAATGTATATTAATGATCTCTCTTGGTGTGCAGTGGACAACTTCAAGTATGTGGATGATATAAAACTTGGAAGCATTGTGAACTGAGGGCTGTGTAGAACTTCAAAAGGGCAGATAAGTTGGAGTGGGCAGATAAATGGCAGATAACTGCAGAGGAATGAGGTAGTTCATATTGGTAGGAAGAACATGGAGACAATATAAAATAAGGGTCAGGGTCTACAGGAGCAGAGGGGGACCTTGATGTTTGCAGGTAAGTCATTAAAGGTAGCAGGACAGGTGGAGAGCAGCTAGTGTGCTGTATCATGTACTCTACACCCCATTAATATATAGTTAAAGAGCAAGGAGGTTATGTTGTCCTTTTATAGGACACTGGACCTCAGCTGGAGTGTTGTGTACAGTTCTGGACACCACACTTTAGGAAGGATGTGAATCCATTGGAGCAAGTGCAGAAGAAGTTTACAGAATGGTTCCAGAGATGAAGAACATCAACTATAAGAGATTGGAGAAGTTGGGATGTTGCCTTCTTGGAGAGAAGGCTGAGGAGAGTTGATAGGTGTTCAAAATCATTAAGGGTTAGAAAGTAAAAAGGATCAAGAATGAGATTTGAAGTGATTTGCAACTTTTTTGCAAATATAATGTGCAAACTTTTCTCATGGCTTGGGTCTGGAATGTGGAAGTGGAGGCAGGCTCAATTGAGGCATTATATTGCTTCTATTTAAATATGTAGGGTCACTGGTGGGAGGGAGTTAGGAGAATGGTACTAAATCATGATGCTCATTCAGAGCTGGTGCAGACATGATGGGCTGAATGGCCTCCTGCACCATAACAATTGACTTCTCTGCTTGGATATCCTGGTAATCTTCGGTTACCAACTCTGGTATGTTTTTTTTCTGTTTTCAGCCCGATTGGAAGTGAATGAAGTTTCCTGACCATCAAGAGTTTGGGTGGGGACAGGCCACCTTTTAAAGGGGTGGACCTGTATGTGAACAATGCTGTGAGAAAGTCCTCCTTGTCAGGAGGACTTCTGCTGTACAGACCTCTCTTTCTGCCTTCCCAGTTGACTCTGGGTATTTTGGACCTGGTGCAGTGGTGGAAGCCAGATGTGATGGCAAAATGTGTTAAGTACTCATTAGAATTGTGGACTGTTATCTTGTCTGGAATGCTGTGGCTTGCAACTATATCTTTAATGCCTTGGCAATATTTATAGTTGCTTCACCACTTCAACCCACCTGGAGAAGTAGTTCACTATACTGTTGATGAATGAACAAGTCAAAGTCCAACCTCCTCCCATCGCCTGGTAGGGAATTATGAGGGAACTCTTTGGTCCTGCCTGTGCATATGTACATGGCAACTTGCAATGCTGCCTTCAATCACCTTAAATGCCTGGTCAACAGGCAGTTTGGGCCTGTTCTCTGCACTTGGCAATGCCCTGGCCTATTTCTGGCTGCAGGGAGACTGGGATGACCAGCTGCTCATCGTAGACCGAGGTCATCTGTTGGTCAAAAGGTTTTCATGGTCCCTCCATTTGGTCTCAGACCATCTTTTGCAGTATCTACAAATGCAAGCATTCTCATCACACTTGTGCCTACCAGATTTGTTGGAGTTTTAGTCACTGCTGGCTGGTTTCTCCTTGTCAATTGGGACTATTGACATCCTGCTGGGAGATCCACCATGGTCTTTAAGTGTCTGCTGTTGTCTGGTTTTTACCTTGAATGTATAATGTCTCAGGTGAACCTCAGTGCAGGTAAAACATATAGATTCTGGAGGCATCTTCGTTAGCTCCTCATACAATCTCCTTATTGGAATCTTGAACTTCTTGTATGTCCATGTGACTGAAGGCTTCCTTTCTATGATGTCCTAACTCATCTCTGTCCAACAGCCCTCTGAATGCATAGTATACAGGTGACTTCTATCCAGTCCCTAGAACAGGATTGTCCCCAGGCCTGGGGACAAAGTATGTTGCTTTGGTGGGCAGAGCTGGGTCATAGTGGGCCAGAATGTCTCAAGTAGCATTGCCTTGATTTTAGAGAAAGCTTGCCCTTGAGTCACAGCACCATGCTTGATCTAAGTAGATGCCTCAAGGATTCTGTGATCTGTGCCAAATACAGTTTTTTTTTTAAATGCAGCTGGTTCACCATACCAAGAATTGCTGGAGGTCTGGAGTTGAGGATGGAGTTGGAAGCTCTGATGGCCTTGGGTTTTTTGTGGGTCTGCTGTGATGCCTGTTTTAATGATCATGGCTCCAGAATCAAATATTTTGGGAAATTACATTTTTTTCCCTTTGTCAGCCACACTTCCAACAGGTCCTCCTAAGACAGCTGAGTTTCTTCTGTACTTAAACTGCTGCTTGTGTGCTTTTTTTCTTTCACTATGCCCTTCTTTCCACCCCCACCCCCCATGCCTGATTGCAGGATTTGAGTTTTCTTTTTTGCTTGGTGATCATTTAGGGGTTGCTTTCTGGATTTTCAGTGCATCAAAGCTTTCTGGATTTTCAGTGCATCAAAGCTCTTGAAGTGGGATTTAATTTTTCTTTTTTGGCTCATTGGATGTGGGCATTGCTGGCTAGGCCAGCATTTATTACTGTCCCTAAATGCCCCCTGAACAAGGGCAATTAAGAGTCAACCACATTGCTGTGGGTCTGGAATCACATGTAGGCAGGTAAAGACAGTGGATTTCATTCCCTAAAGGACTTTAATGAGCCAGGTGGGTTTTTTCCATGACCATTGGCAAAGGTTTCATGGTCATCAATAAAAATCTGGAAGTCTAATTAATTCAAATTCTGCCACCTGCTGGAACTGTGTAAAATACCAGTTAGGCCACAACCTGGAGTTCTGTGTGCAGTTCTGGTTGCCATTATAGAAAGGATGTGATTGCACTGGAGAGGGTACAGAGGAGGTTTAGCAGGATGCTGCATGAGCTGGAGGGTCTGAGCTATGAAGAAAGATTGGATCGGCTGGAGTTGTTTTCCTTGGAACAAGGAAGGTTGAGAGGAGACTTAATAGGGGTGTGTAAGATTGAGGGGCATGGATAGGAAAGCACTTTTTTTCCAGTAGTAGAGGAGCCAATAAGCAGAGGGCGTAGATTTAAACAAAGGTAGAAGGCTAAGAGGAGTTGAGGAGAAACTTTTTCACCGAGGGTGGTGAGTCTGGAACTCCCTGAAAGGGTTGAGTCAAGCCTCATGACAAGGAAGTATTTAAATATTCACTAGCATTGCCATAGCCTCCAGGTCTATGGGCCAAGTGTTAGAAAATGGGATAGTGTAGCTAGATCTGAGTGGCACAGACATGATGGACTGAATGGCCTCTTGTGCTGTGATGTCAGTGTCTGCTATGGTGGGATTTGAACCCAAGTCCCCAGAGCATGACCCTGGGTCTCTGGATTATCAGTCCAGTGACAATACCACAACACCACCCCAGATTAATTTCATTCCAAATTTCCAGATGAACACAACTGCCCAGAAATTTCCTGGCCCTGACCAATCATTTCTCCAATGCTTAATTTTTCAACTGGAGCAAAGCTGGTAAAATTTCCTGCCTTGTGTCTGACTCTGGTGTCACAGTAGCCACATTCTGGCATCTAGTCCTGGAGCTCAACTTTTTCCCCAAACGTTGCACCCCCTGCTCACAACACCCCCACCGCCGCCCCCCCCTCCCCGACTCCTCCCTCTTCCCCGACCTGTGGTTGGCCACAGACCCAGGCTTTCCTCACTGGGCCTAATTAAGCAATTACAGCCTTATGTCAACGCTCCAATCCCTTTTTTGACAAACGCACTATCAGTAGTTATTGAAAAATACTGGGATCAATGCTTTTATACCTAATAATAGCAGAGGAATCAACCTTCTATGCCCAGGATATGAAGGCCATTTGCAACATCCCAACTTCTGAATTTTTTTTTAAAGTGTTGATCCATGTTAAAAATCCAAATTCAGAACATTTAAGCCACATCTGGGTTTCAACTTATTGGAGATAATGGCTTGTACATTTTTGGAAATCAAAATACATAATGGTTAAACTAGTATTTAAACCAAGTTTTTATATCAGACTAAGTTGTAATCTGTTCTTGATTGCAGAAGCTGTGCATAAAGAAACATGTGCAGAATATCAATGCAACAACAAATGCATTTCTGAGCATGAAATATGTGATGGGATACCAGATTGTATTGATGGGACTGATGAACCAGAATCTTGTGGTAAAGTCTAAACTTGGCTTTTCGCATACTAATTTTTGGATAACTTTTTTCTGGCAACTAAATCTTTTTTGTGATTGTTTTGAACTTTAAACTTGATTCAGGCTTCCTGTTAAATTTCTTAAGTTCAATTTATGCCTTTTATAATATGTTGCATGCATCACCCTTCAATCTCCTAATGCCTTTTTACAATTCTATCTCTATTGTCCAAGTTAATGTGGAGTTGTATCCATTTGCTCCCTTCAAGGATTTCAGCATGGCATCCAATTTGATCCTGGATCACAGCACAGGAATGGTTCAAAATTGTATATGGATCTATTCCAATATTTGACCGAAAGTGTTGACTTTTACTTCACATTTACCAAGGAAACCATACCAACAAAACATTTTCTGCTATATGTAGGTCAAATCGTTAACACTACCCAAATGGTTGGTTTGTAAGGAGATGTCTGCATTTGTGAAACAATATGTACTGTATATTCATAGTTGTGCAAAAATTCTGACTTTCTAAATATCCTGCCTTTTCGTAGGTAAGAAGTGTTGGGACAACAATGGGGGCTGTGGTATTTTGTGTGAAGAAACTATTTGGGGTGCACATTGTGCTTGCCCAGCAGCTGGCATGATTTTACAGCCTGGTGGCAAAAACTGTTCTGGTAAGTAATTAACACAGCTTTGCTATCAAGCTGGCTTCTCTCTGCCCTTGTTTGGAGACTGTCACTACATATCTTCATGTATGTATATTAGCTTTTCCCACCTTAAGCAATCTAACTACATGTGGATGCCATTGGTTTTTCTCATACTGGCTGCATCAAGATGGCCACTTTTCCAAGTGCCTACATTTCAACCTATTCATGTTAGTCTAATGTATTGCATTTTTCCTGTACACTGACCTCTTGAAGGTGTCACTAAAGTAACTTTATTACATTTCGCTTTTAGTTCTTTGCCTAAAGTGAAGTATTGATTTCCAGCTGGTATGAATAAGTCATTATTGCATGCAGCCATCTACTGAAGTTGGATACTGTACATTTTTTTACTCTCTCCCCCTCCTTGCCACCTGCAAACCCAAGTGTGATGCAGATGGTGCTGAATCTGTTTTCATGAAGGGAACCTTGCCCATGCCATTCCACTTTAACTGGACATTAGGATTGAAAAGCAGTCATGGTTTATAGTAATATTTGAGAATACTGTCTAGGGTTTTAATCCCATATGAGGGTCACTGGAAACATGAGCATTTATTGCCTAACCCTTCACAACTAAATGGCTTGTATTGGGCAATGAAGAATTAACTGCATTGCAGTAGATTTCAGACTAGGCCAAATAAGAACAGCAAATCTTATGTCTAAAGGAGAAGTGAACCAGTACTTTAAACATGAAACTATTGGATTGTTGAAGCAAAAAACTGCGGATGCTAGAAATCCAAAACAAAAACCAAAAATACCTAGAAAAACTCAGGTCTGACGGCATCTATGGAGAGGGATACAGTCAACATTGAGTCCTTATGACTTCTGTTTCCTTCTGGTGAAGGGACATACGGACTCAAATGTTAACTGGATTGCCAATGCTATTGGGCATCTTCAGGCGGTAGTCTAGATTCCTAGTTCAGTAACATTACTGCTATATTAGCAAATCTGTACTGTATTTAGTAATGGATAAGGTGTCCAAGTTGGCCACCTGAGATTCCTTGGTGTTATTTGTATATGATACTCTTGTACTGATGTGAAAGCTGTTTTATCCTCATTTCTTTGCAATGTGTCCAGGGCTTTGGTTCCAGTCTCCCAGTATAGCAGCCTGCTATATAGAAAATGCTTTCAAAAAAGAACTAATTGAGTGAATATGCCTGGAGTTTGTAGAGCACTCCAGGACCATTTTAATAATTGTTTCTACAGCAAACATGGGGCCTTCAAGAACAAATCGGATTTGAAATTTCCAAAAGACAAAAACCTGTAACAGTGTAAAGCTTAAATCTGATGCAAATATTGCTCCCAGCTAAACTTTGTGGAATTTCCTAGGGAAAACAATTTAAAATGGTGTTATTACCTACATCTCATTCTGCACTTATCCAAGGTAAGATCTTTATCTGAGCACACTGAACTATTGATCATTTTTGTCTGGTCAAATCTTGTCTAATGTGATCCAATATTTGCAAAAGGTACACCTTGCTCCTTTCTACATGACCTACATTTTTGTCCTCACGTTTTCTTGCACTTACCCCTCTACTCCTACACTTGGAACTAATGGAAAAGAAAAGCTTTAATTCAGTTCCTGCACTAAACTTCTTCAATGCTGAAACTCATGGACTGAATTAAAGTTTCCCACAAATTGAAGCCATAAACTTCAGATCTCCAGACCATTTTCAAGCAATCGTGACTGTCTTTCAAGATGTTATGGTCAGACTGGTACATTAACCTGCCATTGGGAGATGCTTAATGGTCAATTTGATTAACTGCTAATATCTGCTAGCACACTCTGAATTCTAAAATGTTTGAGCAAATGCTAACCTGCCAAGTGGTTTTTAAACCAGGCTAATGAGTGTATTTCTACTATAATCGTAGACTGCAATGACTTCCCATAATGCTGAAATCAGTTATATGGACTTGAAACATTAACTCTTTTTGTCTCTACAGATGCTGCCAGACCTGAGGTGTTTCCAGCATTTAGCTATTTTAGATCTCTAGCATCTACAATATTTTGCTTTTATTCCCATAACTTATTGGCCTTTTGGTTAAGATCAAGTGTAGTTGTGAAGCAATGGCTATAACCAGTCAAGCCCCATACCATGGGGTCATAACACCATTCAGGTAACAATGAAGGACAGCGAAGGAGGAACACCCATGGATCGGGCTGCCTTCATCAAGCAGATCCTGTTGAAGGTGTGTGGATTTGAAGCGGAGGAGATCTACTCCCTGCAAGACTTCCCCAGTGCTGGATGTTTCAACGTGACTTTCAAGCGTGTGGCAGCTTGCATCAAGTTCCTGAAGGTGTTCGAGGAGAAGAGAGACCAGCCAGAGAGGAAGATCCTGACGGTGGAGCCACTCTTTGCTCTACCCTTGCAACGGGACCGTGTGATGGTATATCTCTACAACCCCTACGTCCCTGTTGCTGATGTGTTCACCTTCCTTGCCAGGTACACCGACAAGGTTAGGAACTGCACCGAGGTTAGAGACACCTCGGGGATTTGGATATGTAAAGGTCACGCTCAAGACCTATGGTAAGGGAGCCATCTTCCACCCTCCTTCCAGCTTCACTATCGGGGAAGCCATGGCTACCTTGTCTACGCTGGGCAGCCCAAACTTTGTCGCTTATACAGCAAGTCTGGTCATGTGGCGGCCAATTGCAGTGCTGCCTTCTGCAAGAACTGCAAACAGGAAGGGCACCAGACAAAGGACTGCAAACAGACTAAGTGCTGCAACCTGTGTGGCGAGGCAGTCCACCTCTACAGGAACTGCCCCAATGCTGCCTCACGTGGGCACAAGCAGCCAAAGCCAACAAGGGGGAAGCAGGAAATGCTTTGTGTCACTACTACCAAGGACACTTGCAGCATTCCAACCACCAAGGCCCCCAGTGAGAACAACAAGACAGAGGAGGACACAGACAAGGTGGAGGAAAAGATTGAGGCAGCAGATTGCCAATCAACACCACTGGCCCCTGAATCTCCCACTCAGGAGAGCGAATCAATGGAGGAGGAAGCAGCAGAAAATCAGGGGGAGTGGCAGCTGGTGAAGGGACCAAGCCACTTCCCAGACGAGTGGCAAGAAGTGCCTCCCATCCGACACTGATGACAAGGGCAGCTGCTGTTCGAACAAAGAAGGGAAAGGGCAGCATCTACAGAAGAAGCAGCAAAGCTCTAGGGAGTTGGAGGTCGAGTCACCTGAGCTCCAGAACATTGGAGACAATGAGGAGGCCAGCTCACCCCAGCCCCAGGAATCTGGGAGTAGTGAGGCGCTCAGCGCACCCCAGCTCCGGGAAGCCGGGAATAGCAATTCCCCAGAGGGGGAGAGGATTAGAGAGACTCTCCTCCTACAGAGGACATTTCAAATCCTATTCTCTACATGAACCCCCAGATGCCACCTGAGCAGAACATCTCCAATGGGGAGGTTCAGGACAGTTTCCTCAGCCCATCCAATGTGAGGCAATTTGTGAACACTATGGGTATGCAGGAGCAGACCAAAGGTCTGGGACTCTCAGACAACAGGTTTGGTAAGAGACTAAATGCTTTAAAATGGGTGTAAAGATTGTATCCATAAACGTGCGTAGCATTAACTCTACTACGCAATGTGTTGTGACCTTGGACTATCTTGCCAAGGTCAAAGCTGACCTGTTTGTTTCTGCAGGAGTGTGCGATACCACACCTCAGCTCCTACAGGCAATGGTCACTATGGTGGTCCCATGGGTCATCGATCTAGTTGGGAGGAAACAACTCTCGTTCCTCTGCTTGGGTATTCTGCTGTGGGGAGGCAACTTCACCATCTCCACGGTTAAGGAGGTGGTGGGCAGGCACCTCCCTCGAAGCAGACGTAATGTACAAAAATGCTCCACTCGGCTTAATTAACATGTAAGCCCTGGCACAAAAGGCCGAGCGGCTGGCAGTTGCTGCTGGCGACCTCCAGGCAGGTCATCCTGGGCAGTGACTTCACCTGCATCATCGATGCGGCTGGACAATCCAGCAGGGCCGATAGCGGATGGGATGCTACATCCAGATCCCTGATGGAAACAGTTAAGGATGCCAAGCTGCATGACATCTTCAGCAACCCTGCAGATGGAGCGCAGCGTAGATTCACCTGGTCATAGCCAGACTGGTCCATCCGTTCCAGGATAGACTTCCTGTTTGTGTCCTGTGCATTCGCAGTCAGGTCCACCGATGTCAAGCCAGTGTTGTTCTCTGACCACTGCCTCCTACTGGCTGACTGTCACTTAGAGGAAGACCAGAGGGTGGGCAGGGGGGCATGGAAGCTAAATGTGCAACTGCTGACCCCAGAGAACATTGAGGAGCTCAAAAGGGATTACAAAGGTTGGAGAACTGTGAAACCCCTCTGAGTCCCTGACACTGGTGGGAAGTGATCAAGGGAAACATCAAGGAGTTCTTCATCCTCAAAGGCACCCAGAAAGCTAGAAAGGAACCGAGGGAAATGTCCCGACTCCAGAAAAACATGCAGAATCTGCTCTAGCTGCAGCCGATGGGGTCAATGTCAAGGAGGAACTCCAAGAGGTGAAGAGCCAGCAAGCCTCGCTCTTTGCCTCGGAGGCCTCCAAGATCATCTTCTGTTCCAGAGTCTGCTCCGTGGAGCAGGATGAGACGTGCTCACATTTCTTCTTCCAAAAGGTACACCGAGAGCTCTGTGATCAGCAGCCTGAAGGAAAAAGACGGCTCAGTAAAGTCATCGCAGTCCGACATTTTGAGGATCAGCAAATACTTTTATGCGGATTGTATGATGTGAAGCCCACAGACAACACAGACTTCCTGTCCTCTATCATGGAGGTCTTAGACAACAGTACACAGAGCCTGGACAAACCGCTAACTCCTGATGAACTGACTAACGTCCTTCAAGAAGAGTAAAACTCTCAGAAGCGACGGCTTGCCGGCGGAGTTGTATTTGACTCTGTGGGACTGGATGGGCCCAGACCTCCTAGAAGTGTACGAGAGTGTGCTTCTGGCCAGCAGCATGTCAGAATCCATGAGAAACGGCATCATCACCCTCATCTACAAGCACAAGGGGAGAAAGGGAGGAAATTAGAAATTGGTTTTCCTATTAAATCTTGAGTCAGGCAGGGCTGCCCTCTCTCTCTCTCTCTTTCTCTCTCTCCTGTTTTTTTGTGTGTTGCATAGAACCTTTTTTTGAGTCCATCAGGAAGGATCCAGGCCTGAGGAGTGACTGTCCCAGGCAGTGGAGGCACTCAGGTCAAAGCCTCCCTGTACATAGACAATGTCACCGTCTTCTGCTTGGATCCGCTGTCAGTGCACAGACTGATCCACATCTGCGACCAGTTCGAACTGGCCTCAGGCGCCAAAGTAAATTGTGGGAAGAGTGAGGCCATGTTCTTTGGGAACTGGGCTGACTGATCCTTTGTCCCCTTCACCATCAGGGCTGACGGCCTGAAGGTGCTGGAGATATAGTTCGGAGGGCCTGGGGCATGTGATAGATACTGGAAGGAGCAAGTGTCTATGGTGAAAAGAAAACTGGGCATGTGGGAACAATGCTCCCTCTCCATTTGCGGGTAAGAACCTGATCATCAGTGAGGCACTCTTGCTGTTGCTGTATGTGGCACAGGTCTGGCCCATTCCAGACTCCTGCGCGATGGAGGTCACCCGAGCCATCTTTCGATTTATCTGGAGGTTGAAAATGGATAGTGTCCATGGGGACGCAATGTACAAGCGTCTAGATAAAAGGGGAAAAAACGTGCCCAACATCGCCCTCATACCGATGGCCACCTTTGTGCGCGGCTGCATCAAGCTGTGGGTAGACCCTCGGTATGCAAACATCAAGTGTCACTACGTGCTGAGGTTCTACCTGTCCCCAGTGTTGCGAAGGATGGGTCTGGCCACGCTGCCGCAGAATGCTCCAAGTAGTTGGACCATGCTGTACCCCTGTCCCTGGTGAAAAAAATTATGCAGAGAAACACCTTTGACCACAAGTTGATCAAGCAGTGGTCAGCACTTAACATCTTTAGAGGCCCTGCAGGAAAAGGAGGGTGGATCCTGTGGGATGGCTCCCTGAGCAGACTGACAGTCATTTGGCAGAATACCTCATCACCAGAACTTTCCAACAAGCACTAAGACGTAGCTTGGCTGGCAGTGAGAAAGGCCCTCCCTGTAAGATCCTTCCAATACGCCAGGAGTCTCACCCCCTCTGCACGTTGCCCTCGAGGTGGCTGTGGTGGGGATGAGACCGTTGTTCACTTCCTTGTGGATTGTGCCTTTGCAAAGAAGGTCTGGAGAGAGATGCAGTGGTTTCTGTCAAGGTTCATCCCAAGCAGTACTGTGACACAGGACTCTATGGGCTGTTTCCCAGAGACACACACAAAGACAAACATCAACTGCAGCTGGAGGATCATCAACTCGGTGAAAGATGCTCTTTGGTGTGCCCAAAACTCATTGGTCTTTCAGCGCAAAGAGTTGTCCCCAACCAAGTGTTGCAGACTGGCACATTCCGAAGTCCAGGACTACGTGCTGAGGGACGCACTTAAGCTTGGGGCAGCTGCCGCAAAGGCGCAATGGGGAAAAGTCACTGTCTAAGACCTTTCTCCCACGGTGCACTGAGGGGCTGGGAACGGTTGAGAGCCCCTCAGGTTGTACAGCTCAAAATGAATGTATGCAGTGAATCCTAAGTATTATAAATGTATTGAAGCACCTCAGAGTGCAACATGATGTATGTTGATAACTCCAATACCATTGTCTTATTGTCTGCATTGACCATATTGAAATGATTGTAATATTCATTGATTGTATTGATGCATCTTGTGATACATATGTAAAAGTTGAATCTGATGGTGATTTTTGAAATGTTTTGGAATGTTCTTCCAAATATTTTTTATGAATAAAGTATATTTTTCAAAAAATTTTGCTTTTATTCCCATAAATCCTGCTTGCTTTAAACCCAACCTGACCCCTAGTTGGGATCTCAAGATCCTCATTTCAGCACAAGGAGCTTGATGTCTGCTTGAGTAAAGTTACCCCTTCCCGTGATTTTACATTGCATAGACTTATGCAATGCTACTTCAGGTCCAGCTTTTTATGCCATGTCAGTGCAACTATGAAGTGTTATTTACTCATTGCTTATCCCTCTTATCTGCCATGTTTAGTACTTGCATAATTTCATTCCCTCTTGCGGAGTGACTCAATTGACATGCTAAAATTAGCAAACAATTCCAGAACTTGTATTTTTAAAAATCATTTTTCACTGCTAATCAAGTGTCTGGAAATGTTCAAATCTAATGGTCACTAGGCTTTTCAGTATAAACCATTTCTTACCAGAGTTTGAACTTTTTATGACCATTCTAGGTGTTGGACAAAATTAGCTTGTCATTTGCAAAATTTTCTATCATTCCTCTTGCCAGCCTTCATGCTTTCAAATGAAGAAGAATATTCATATGTGTACCCTGCACCATAACTGTACAAATAGTAGTTCAGTGTATTGTTCTTGTGTAGAAAGATAACCACTAACAGCAGAGAACCAAATAGTAACAGACATCTTGGAATGTGATAACACTCACAACAGATACGAATCTTTTCTTTTTGCAGAAGGCACTGCTTTCATTTTGACAGCAGGACATCAAAGTCTAGGAATACTGGATTTAACCAGCAGGAAATATGTCTCGGTTGCAGTTGCTAAAGAAGTTGTGGCTATTGCATATGACCAAGCAAAGCCTGCCTTTTACTGGGTGGATGCAAAAGGGACTATATTTTTATTAGCTGAGAATTCAAGCTCTCCAATTTACACAGGTAATTATTTTGACTCATTCTTGCAGTAGTATTGTGTGTCTGCAAATGTACCTTTTTTATTACTCATCCAAAGAACTTTGTCTCCATCCTGTGGAATCATTGCATTAGATTCAATTGGCCTCCTATGCATGGAGTAGCTTGTGTTATAACTTGGCACAATTTTCCCCCATATGAATGCTCAATTAAACTTTGTTCATAAAAATCACAAGCAGGTAGATTTGCAATCTCTTAGCTGCTGAATTATTTTAGATGCTGTTTGGGTTTGGTGTTGCAGTGGCTAAAGGTCTGTCAATACAGCTCATGTTCACTCAATGAACTAGTTGATGATCTGTCCAGTCATTGTCTTGTAAGGTTGTATTGAGCTACTGTTGTTGATATGCAGTACTGTACATCCACAGCCCTGTAAGGGAGGGGGGTTCCAGAATCTTAACCTAGTCAATAAAGCAACAACAATATAAACTTGGGGAACATTTAAGTAATGGTCCCATGCATCTTGTTCTCTTTTTGCAGAGGTAACAGGCTTGGAAGGTGCTGTTGAAGGATCTCTGAGCTGCTGCAGTGCATCTTGTAGATGGTGCACTCTGATGGGAGGGAATAAATATTTTTTTTATTTATTTATAAAAACATAAACTGCAGATGCTGGAAATCTTTAATGTTGTGGATGAGATGCAAATCAAGCAGACTTTGTCCTGGATGCTGTTGAGCTACTTGTGTTGTTGGAGCTGCCTAGTCTCACATTCCTGACTGGTGTCTTTGGACAAAAAAGTTTGAATTTTTTTTTTTATGTTTGAGGAAAGGCCATTGAAGCAGCTCTAGATAGTTGGGCCTGTGGTAGAATTGTTATTGCAGGGAAACTACTATCCATCCCTTTTGGTGGGACAACTGGCTTTTTTAAGTAAGTATCTTTCCCTCCATTGCTCTGCCTACAATACTAAATTTAGTTTGGCTTTTAGTCTGTTATAGTAACTTGGAATTAATGACTAGGTGACTTTATAATTAACACTGAATTCCTCTTTTATCAGATGCCAAAGGAGTGACTAGTATAGCTGTTGACTGGTTCACTGGGCTGATTTTCTGGACCAACCACATTGAGGAGAGAATTCATGCTGGCATGTCTGATGGCAATGGTTTTGTGACTATTCTGGAGAAAAATGTAAGACCAGAGCAACTAGTTCTCTTTCCAGCAAAAAGGTATCAAACTTGCTGTGGAACTAAAGGTATTATGTTTAGTTTAAAAACTAGATTTTTGATCACTTCTCACCAAAAGCTCATGCTTGAGAAGTACATTGCTCATGCTGCTTTAGGAATATGCAGTTTTCCATGAAAAGTAATGGTTGGAAAATCTCAAGTATGCACATTTCCTGCCCTGATGAGAGTAACATTACCTTGCATTTAATGCTTTTCACTTTTCAGGCATTATAGTTAAACATAACAAGCACAAAGTTCTATAGAATTTAATATTTTGTCTTAATTTAATAAAGGGTGGTGGGGTAAGTCTCCTGATTGGAGAGTACATGTGGAGAAATCACAATTTATCATTTTCTGCAGGTAAGGAAAGCTTATTGGAGCAAGCAAAGCTCTGCTGCAGAAATCATTGTTAAGGTGGTAAACAATTGACAGGGTTTGGGGAGGGAAGGAGGCAGGCTAGTTTTGATTCTATTTTTCTCCAGTTTTTTTTCGTGCTGTAAATACTCCACAGGTCTGGCAGCATTTAGTTGACATTCAGGGCATGCAGCACCCACAGTTTATTTTACATAAACTAGACAGCCACCTTCTATGCAAACTTCTGATTTTTAAACTCTGCAGGCTCATTTAATTTCTGTTTATCTTAGAATTTGTCTGAAATTGAGGAGATTTCCTTTCTCTGCTCTAATAAAATATTTATTTCCAGAGAAGTTTGAGGACATTTGTGGCAAAGACTTGAGGGAGTGGAGGGTAATTGTTCCATTAATTGTTACCCAATTAGAGGATTTAACTATTTTTGCCAAAAGAATAGAGAGATGTTGGGACAGTTGTGGAGTTGGAATAGGAGATGCTTTGAATCTTCTTCAATGGTCACCTTCAATGAGCAGGGAAATACCAAGTGCTGGGAATACTGATCTCTGGCAGTAACGTCAAATGACTATTCTTTAAAAGTTTGGCTCTGAAGACCAGTCAACTCAATACTTTCTAGTGATGCTGTCAGACTTCAATATTCCCAGCACTGAATTTATAAGAGTAGTGAACTGTTACTTCCATTCAGTCTAATCTTTCCCAATTATGGTAGCTATATTTAATCTATCAACTTTGAATTAGGGAATGTTAGGGAACAGATATTTTGACTTGGCATCAAAAATAATAGAGCATATAGCATCGGAGGAACAGGAAATGAAATTTGAGTTTGAAGGTTAGTTGGATAAACCTTCAATTGAAACAGTGCATGGAATTGGATAGACAGTACACTTTTAGATGTCTTCAACTCTAGAATTGAAGTAACTGGAGTTAGGTGGGAAGAGAAGTAGGAGATCTTGAATCCAGTAGAGGCTAGTTAAGGGACTAAAATATATCAAGTGTTGAACTTTCTTTTTCAGTTGCATGTTCTGGGTAAACCAGAGAGAGAATATATACTCCAAGGCACACATTGAGACAGCAGGAATGGATGGCTCTGGAAGAAAAGTAGTTGTGGTTCTTGATTTAGTGCAGCCAATTGGACTGACTCTTGATTACCCAACAGAGAGACTTTACTGGTTCAGTAATGATCACGAAGTAAGTACACTTCTGTCTACTGGTGTCTGAACACTGCATATGTAGTACAAAAATAGCTGGAAAAGCTCAGCAGGTCTGATAGCATCTGTGGAGAGGAAGACAGTTAATGTTTCAAGCCCATATGACTCTTCTTCAGACCTAAAGAGAAATAGAAATGAGGTGAAATATAAGCTGTTTAAGGGAGGTGGGGTGGGACAAGTGGAGCTGGATAGAGGGCCAGTGATAGGTGGAGGCAAAGGAGAGATTGCCAAAGATGTCATGGACAAAGGGTTGTTGACAGTGATGTTATTAGCCAAAGGATGACAGCTAATGGTGATATTTAAGGGTAGAAAACAGGATGAGCAAGTGACAGATGGCCCTAGTGGATGTGGGGTTGGGGGGGTTGGGGAAGGGATTGAAATAAGCTAAAAGGTGGAGATAAAACAATGGGTGGAAAAAATTAAAAATAATAGAAATAGGTAGGAGAAGAAAAGTATATTTAAAAAAAATATATAATTTTTGGAAAAAGAGTGGGGACAGAATAGAGTTCATGATCTGAAGCTGTTGAACTCAATGTTAAGCCCAGAAGGCTGTAAAGTACCTAATCGGAAGATGAGGTGCTGTTCCTCCAGTTTGCGTTGAGCTTCACTGGAACATTGCAGCAGGTCAAGGATGGACATGTGGGCATGAGAGCAGGGTGATGTTGAAATGGCAAGTGACGGAGGTCTGGGTCATGCTTGCAGACAGACCGAAGGTGTTCCACAAAGCAGTCACCCTGCCTGCGTTTGGTGTCTCCAATGCAAAGGAGACTGCATTGGGAGCAGCAAATGCAGCAGACTATATTGAGGGAAGTGCTGCTTCACTTGAAAGGAGTGTTTGGGCACTTGGACAGTGAGGTGGGGAAAGTAAAGGGGCAGGTGTTGAACTTTGTGGTTGCAAGGGAAGGGGGTTGGCATAGAGGGTGATAGAGGAGTGGACCAGGGTGTCCCAGAGGGAATGGTCCCTATGGAATACCAACAGGGGGGATGAAGTGAAGATGTATTTGGTGGCATTATGCCAGAATTGGTGGAGGTGGCAGAGGATGATCCTTTGAATGCAGAGGCTGGTGGGGTGATAAGTGAGGACAAGGGGAACCCTATCATGGTTCTGGGAGGGAGAGGAAGGTGTGAGGGTGGATGTGCGGGAGATGGGCCGGACACAGTTGAGGGCCCTGTCAACCACCGTGGGTGGAAAATCATGGTGAAGGAAGCTATGTCAAAAGAACTGTTTTGGAAAGTGGCATCTTTGGAACAGATGTGACAGAGGCGAAGGAACAGCGTATGTAGTTGTGGGGATTTTAGTGGACATAATTTGTGTAAGTGATTTTCCAAATAGCTGGGCTGGTCCAAGTTCAAAAAACATCACAAATGGACAGCCATTCTACACTTCAACAAAACTAGCAATGTACAATTTTAGTTTGCCCTTAACGTAAATTAATATCTCTCTTGATCCTTAAACAATTTTACTTGTTGGACTTGTGGGGGAAAAGAATGCAGTATTGCACCATCTTTACAATGAAGATGGCCTACCCTGGAGCTACAATAGTCCTGGTGGTGGTGCTTCCAAAAAATATTGAATGAGAATGCCAGGATATTGGCCCAGTGGCTTGCAAAACTTAATTCCATGACACTAGTGGGAAAATCATTAGAATAATTAGTCCCATGATGCCTTAAAGGCCCTTACAAGCAAAATCACAGCTGTGCAATATGTCCAGAAGCTGGCTAATTTATTTTTGCATTTTTCCAAGTCTGTTGAAACAGTAAATGTGGATGGCAGTGGGAGATTCTCATTACATAACTTGGACATTAGAAAACCGCAAGGATTTTCAGTATTTGAAGACTGGTTCTATTGGTCTGAAGTAAATAGAGTACTGCGTACATCCCACCATCTGAAAAAGCAAGAGGTTTTGCTAGAACCTGCACTGGTTTCCATATTGACCATAACACATCCTCATCAACAAAGTAAGTTCTACCTCACGGAGAGCTGTAATCTATAATATACCTAGATGTACACTTGGGCAGCTACTTCAAACAATGTTCCTTACTACACCTCCATTAAATTTGGTTTTACTCAAGTTAAAGCCATGACCTGCCTCCATTTTCTTGACCTGGTGTTTTCCCAAGTGCAATCTCATGAACATTGACTCCACTTGTTACCTAATCTAGGCAAACTTTACTGAAGATTTGTTTTAATGGACAAGCTGAACTTGGTCTCTCTGGCTTGTCTTTCCTCAATTCAAACAATACAGCTGGTAATTGGCTAGAACACTGCATAACCCTGTCCACTTGGGCCTTTAACCTAACCCAAAGACAGTAATGGATTTGTGGCAATCTTTCTACCCCCACCACCACTATCATTCTTTTCTACGCCATTAGACCAATCACAGCATAAGCCAATATTGGTGTTGCTGCATAGTCAGCTGATCTAAGGATAAGCAAAGACCATGCCTAATTTTTGTTCAAGCAGATTCTAGATGGGAAAGAAATAACATTGCTGTAGCTAAGATCAGACTTTACTCATTCCACCCAGGTGTTGGTAGTGAGTTTGATGTTGGTTTTGCATAAGGGTACGCACAGCTAAATTTGAAGTGAATTGTTCTCTATATAATTAGAACTACTTGCATTTTCACCTAAAACGTACACACTACACTCCAACCAAAAGATCCATCTTTTAAAAATTCAATGTCAGCTGAAATATGTAGTGTTACAATCTCAAAGTTAATGACTTTAAATTTGAACTTCCAATGAATAGCTGAAGGATCATTTAAGATTTGAGTAACACAAAAAGCAACATTGACTAAAACAGCTTCAGTATTTAGCTTGTGCTCTAGATTATAGAAAAGCCCATTAACATTTAAAATTACCAAAAATCTTCACCTTCATTCTCCAGGAACCAGTCCAAAGTGTTCTGTAGCTCCTGCACAAACTAACTTTCACAGTGCAGCTTACACCAGAGATCTGCCCTGCCCCGCAATTTTTTGGGGGGGAAAACCTGTAGCCTGATCCTACAATGGCTTCCTATGGACTCTTCCCTCAAAGCCATCTAAATGGAAATGTAAGTCACATGGGCCTTGTATCAAGGTGTGGATGCTAATTGGCTATCCTTTAGACCCCAATACAGTTTTTAAAAGTTTAACCATTTACAACACCTGATACATTTGAAGCAAGTAGCCTGCCTTTTGTTACATCCCCTGAGGTAATTGTTCCAATTCACTAGAATTCCTGTCACTCAAGTTTTATCCTTTTGGAATTGCAGATGGTCATCAGTGTCAAAAAGCAGAATGCAGCCATATATGTTTGCTGTCACCAGTGAATGTTAAAGGCTATAAGTGTGCTTGTCCTCGAGGAACATTTCTAGTATCTGGAAAATGTGAAGGTAAATTAGTGACTGTATTTGAGTGATATGGTGAAGTAAGTTCACTTTTGATACCTATGCTTGAAGGTAAAGGTCAGTTGTAACTAAATGGGTTGTCTTGAGCTCAAAGGCATGCAGTAAGTTGTGCTGGTTTTAAGGATTCAAAAGTTAATCAGCTTCTAAAATCTAGATTTTAAAGGTTACATCCCATTACTGGAAATGCAAGTGTAGCTCTTAGTGGTTCTATGATACCAGTCTATATTTCCCAATATCTCTTTTAAACATTAAGATGTTGCCAGAACTTAAAACTTGTAGGAGCTTGTGTTCTAACAAATGTGGCAATTGGTGTGCTTGGAATCCTATTCTAAATCTAGCCCCATTTGACAGGACATGAGCCTTCCTATACAAATTCCCTCTTTGCTGCCACAGCCTCTGAACCATTAAGTGCTATCATTCTAATTTCATTTTTGAAATGCTAATCTGTACTTCAACCCCATTCCTTGCAGTTCTGTTTTACAGATTATTTACAGTGCATCTGTAACTGAATCCTCTGTTCTACCTGTTAGCGCAAGCTTGCATTTTGACTGCAATAATTATGCCATAATATAGAAATTTGGTCCAAGCACTGACCCTGCAGAATACCGATTTTGCTCTTCCTATTCACACTTGCCTCATTTACCTCACTTGGACTTTTTTTGGTTCCTGCGCTTTTTTAAGATGGCCTTCCTTACATCTGGAGTTTAACTTTTAGGATATCTAAACACTTGTTACTTAGATGGAACGTATCCCTTTTCTCATCTAGAAAGCAAATTATATCAAATCTCCCCCTTTAATTCTATTGATCAACTTTGCCTCTAGGTGCATACAATAGATATGGGTATCACAGCCTTTTGTTTAGAACTGTCCAATGATATTTTTTTTCAAGCTTCATCTCATGGCTCCTTTTCTCTCTCTCTCCATTCAACCTTACTTTTGTTTGACATCAAGTTGTGTTCTGGGGTTTTGCATCAACCTCCTCCAATATCCAGTTGTTAAATTAAATTCCAGTGTATAAGGATTTTATTCTAATTGCTCTTGTCCATTTTTTGTGGTTGTGCTATTCTTTGCTCTCAGCAATACCAGTTCACTTGAATTTGAACTATATAATTTCTCAATTTTGATCCTGTTCAGCTTTAATTTCTTGGAAAAAAAAATGCCTACTGCATGGCCAGTGTGTCAATATTAATGTTTTGTATTTTGTATCTTTAGACCTTCCATAGTTGCTCAATTTCGTTTTAAGCATTGGTTGTCCTTGATGCCTGTACCTTAAGTAACAATAGTTGTATATAAAATACAACTCTTTAGGCTCAATATGGGCTCTTTTATTTAACTTGCAGGAAACCGTTCTTTGTGCACAATTAATAATGGAGGCTGTTCAAAAAGGGACATCTGTGTCCAACACACTAATGGGGTTAACTGTCTTTGTCCAGATGGTGAGGATTGTTCTACAGGTAACTTAAAATCTGGCAAACACGTGTCTTATAGCAAATTAACTAACAGTTCACAAGTATTAATTCCTTCTGTGTTGTGCACACTGGCCTGTCAACTATAGTGAGTCTCCCACATATAGGGTTAATGTACAGAGTCGAGATTTGCGGTTAACCAACATATGACTGCAAAGACTTCAAACCTGCTGAACTGTAACCAATACCCTACAATAATTTTAACATCTGAAAAATGACTCAGTACTGCACTGCATTGTCAACTTTGTGTTAAGCCTGAGTGGAACTTGAACCCAGAACCATGTAACTCCAAGACAGTGTTGCCAACTGAGCCACCCTTATTACTTCCATGAGACTTGCAAGCAAATGTAAGTGTGAAGCATGCAGTTACAGCACTTGGGAGAAAATAGTACTAACACATGCCTTAAAATTGTATTTTCAGCAGATTAACTTCCTGTAGTCTTATGCCAGCTGGTTCTGTGAAAATCAGATGTGCGGGCTGCATTGATGTAGACTTTCAAATTGTACAATTATGGAGTGAATACAAACAGCTTTTAGATTGCTGTTGTAGTCCATTCATGGATATCTTGTCAGGGTGTTATAACTTGCATATTTGCCTTCATTCCACATTGAGGGGTTCAAGCTCCTCAGCTGAACTTCAAATGTGCTGATAGTCTGTGCAATATATTGTCTAGCACTTAGTTTACTAAACAGTTGCCATCAGGTGCATTCCAGTTAATACTGCTGGATATACATTCCTATAGAAGAAATTTGCATTTATGTAAGCGCCTTCTAACGTAGTAGGAAAAACATTCTCTAACATTTATATAGACATAGGCAGTCAGCACTTAAGCCAAAATAAATATTGTAACTGATAATTAAATGCATTGTTGGAAGATATCGATTAATATTTCTGAAATTCTGGCCCTAGACAAATGTGGCTGCTAGAGTTGGGCGGAGGGATTTAAGAATGCATTTCTATGGTTCATGGTTTTAATATTGGTGGTTGGATATAGGAAGGATGCAGTCATGATATCAACAATTTTAAATTGTCACATTGGAGATGTTGGTGCCCATGTATCACTCTTGCATGCCCACTGGCCTCTTGTGCAGGATAAGATGCATGTTTTCTTATTCCTAGAAGGTTTGATCAAGTGGATGCTGAGTCTAAATAAAGTTTATAGTTTTGAGATCAAAGACTGAAATTTCCTCACTCAGTTATGATCTCTAGTTCAACTGGCAATAGTGGCTGGGGAGAGGAATGGAAACTAGTGAGGATCAAGGATGATTTCTTCAGTTTGTTTTTATCCTCCAAGACTGGGTGTCTAAATCTGAGGAAGGTAAAGCTAGGTGTCTTCAGTTTGCACATGGAACATTTCTTTTGATCTCAACCAAGGGTATACATGTAGGGAATTCAGGAGTGGGGAAGTGAACTTATTGCTGCAGATGTTGGCTAATAGGAGCTAATTTGCCTCCTTGAATGGGACAGCTGAGGCCTATGAAGGATGGTGTGATCTAATGTCAAATGCAGAGCAGTCCAAACGAAAGGGGTTATGCACCATGGTCAGTCACAGAATTTGAGATTTCTATTGGAAATAGCATAAGGTGCTGGCAATATCTCTTGTGCTTGCATAGTTCAGTATAACCATCAGATTAGCTAAGATTTTTCTAACTTCCTTCAATTCAGTGGCCCCCATGTGCAGTTTTTGCTAAGCAAGGATCAATGCTTAAGGGGGTGCAGTGTATAACATTGCTTTATTGCTTTATTTGTTCACTAGATACTTGGGAAGTTCAGCAGGACCCTGGTTCAACACTGCAGTGTGACCGTACCTTCTTTCTTTGTGAAGATGGAACTGAATGTGTCAGCTTTGACTATAAATGTGATGGCGACAGAGATTGTCCTGATGGCTCTGATGAAATAGGGTGTTCAGAAGCATGTGATGAGCCAGGTATCTAGCCATTCTATCTCAAGACATTCTGATTTCTGCATCCTGAAATGAGAAGCCATGAAACTGAACATCTAATTATTATATTTAAAGCTGTGATACAATACTAGTTAATTTTTTCTTGCTGTCCCTTTCCAAAGTAGGAAAGAGAATTGAAAGTGGCCCCCCACTCCTTGTACTATAGCTTAAAATAGTTGGGTGGGTATTTGCTTGCAGCAAGTATCTCATGATTACTGACTCAAGCCAGTTCACTTCTATCCAATTTGCCTTAAATGTTTTTTTCACTCTTCCTCTACCTCATTTCAGGAAGTTGAACCAAGGATTTGCTGTGGTCTACATGGCATTTTATATTTTTAAAGTCAGCTGGCATTGCTGATGGAAAATGGTGTACCTAGTATGATGAGACTAGATTCTGATTCACTTTTTTTCTGAAGTGAATATCCATGGTAATGTGTATAACTGAACTAAAGGATTCATAAGACTTCAGCCCCATGAATGCTGCAAAGGAATGGAACCTAAGCAGTCAAGAGGTAATTGGGAATGTTCAAATCAGAAAAGTTGTTAGGGAGTGCAGCTAAATTTAAATTGCAGGGCATTGAACCTTTTGAGCAGAGCAAGATTCATGGTGACCGTAAATACTTGCATTCTGATCAGTAGGCACTGCAACAAATCACCTGATGACCAGTTTTAAAAGATTCTTGAAGCTCTGCCTAATCTTAAACACATTAGATGTTGAATTGTATGCAATAGTTTTTAGTTTACGATTTTACTATCATTCATCCCTGTTCCACATTTATTAAAGTTTTTCATTGACAAATTACATTTCCTTCAGGTGCATTTCAATGTTTAGTTGGAACCATATGTGTTCAGGGGGAGCTACGCTGTGATGGCATTGAGCAATGTCCAGATGGATCTGATGAAATGAGCTGCAGTGCAGTAACAGACACCTGTGGCTTCTGGTGTGATGATCACCAGAGATGTATTCCTTCTGATTGGATATGTGATGGCAGTGAAGACTGTACTGATAAAACTGATGAACTTGGATGTGGTAAGATGAGCCAGTTGTTTTTCTCCCTGGTTAAACATACTCTAACAATGTTCCCAGGACTACACTTCTTAAATGATTGTGTCCCACTAAAATTTACATAAGAGCTGGCCTTCCATTACTTTAATCTTAGTTCTAATGAACTTGATTCTTAAAGCTGTGCAGGTAATCCCATACTTCATAGCTGAACAGTCATCTTCTAAAAGTTAAAACCGAATTACCTGGAAAAACTCAGCAGGTCTGGCAGCATCGGCGGAGAAGAAAAGAGTTGACGTTTCGAGTCCTCATGACCCTTCGACAGAACTTGAGTTCGAGTCCAAGAAAGAGTTGAAATATAAGCTGGTTTAAGGTGTGTGTGTGTGGGGGGGCAGAGAGAGAGGTGGAGGGGGGGGTATGGTTGTTAGGGACAAACAAGCAGTGATAGAAGCAGATCATCAAAAGATGTCAACAACAATGGTACAAAAGAACACATAGGTGTTAAAGTTGGTGATATTATCTAAACGAATGTGCTAATTAAGAATGGATGGTAGGGCACTCAAGGTATAGCTCTAGTGGGGGTGTTTTTTTAACAAAAATAATGGAAATAGGTGGGAAAAGGAAAATCCTTATAATTTATTGGAAAAAAAAGGAAGGTGGAAACAGAAAGGGGGTGGGGATAGGGGAGGGAGCTCACGACCTAAAGTTGTTGAATTCAATATTCAGTCCGGAAGGCTGTAAAGAGCCTAGTCGGAAGATGAGGTGTTGTTCCTCCAGTTTGCGTTGGGCTTCACTGGAACAATGCAGCAAGCCAAGGACAGACATGTGGGCAAGAGAGCAGGGTGGAGTGTTAAAATGGCAAGCAACAGGGAGGTTTGGGTCATTCTTGCGGACAGACCGCAGGTGTTCTGCAAAGCGGTCGCCCAGTTTACGTTTGGTCTCTCCAATGTAGAGGAGACCACATTGGGAGCAACGAATGCAGTAGAATAATTTGGGGGAAATGCAAGTGAAATGCTGCTTCACTTGAAAGGAGCATTTGGGTCCTTGTACGGTGAGAGAGGAAGTGAAGGGGCAGGTGTTGCATCTTTTGCGTGGGCATGGAGTGGTGCCATAGGAGGGGGTTGAGGAGTAGGGGGTGATGGAGGAGTGGACCAGGGTGTCCTGGAGGGAGCGATCCCTACAGAATGCCGATAGGGGGGGTGAAGGGAAGATGTGTTTGGTGGTGGCATCATGCTGGAGTTGGCGGAAATGGCGGAGAATGATCCTTTGAATGCGGAGGCTGGTGGGGTGATAAGTGAGGACAAGGGGGACCCTATCATGTTTCTGGGAGGGAGGAGATGGCGTGAGGACGGATGCGTGGGAGATGGGCCGGACACGGTTGAGGGCCCTGTCAATGACCGTGGGTGGAAAACCTCGGTTAAGGAAGAAGGAGGACATGTCAGAGGAACTGTTTTTGAAGGTAGCATCATTGGAACAGATGCGACGGAGGCGAAGGAACTGAGAATGGGATGGAGTTCTTACAGGAAGCAGGGCGTGAGGAGCTGTAGTCGAGATAGCTGTGGGAGTCGGTGGTATGTGGAACATTCCTTGTTCCAGTCCTACTCCGGCCCCCTTCCACAACTCTTTCTCCGGTACATCAATGATTACTTCGGTGCCGCTTCATGCTCTTGTCGGGACTTGGAAAAATTTATTAATTTTGCTTCCAATCTCCACCCCTCCATCATTTTCACGTGGTCCATCTCTGACACTTCCCTTCCCTTCCTTGACCTCTCTGTCTCAATCTCTGGTGATAGACTGTCCACCAATATCCATTACAAACCCACCGACTCCCACAGCTATCTCAACTACAGCTCTTCACTTCCTGTAAGGACTCCATCCCATTCTCTCAGTTCTTTCGCCTCCGTCGCATCTGTTCCGATGATGCTACCTTCAAAAACAGCTCCTCTGACATGTCCTCCTTCTTCCTTAACCGAGGTTTTCCACCCACGGTCGTTGACAGGGCCCTCAACCGTGTCCGGCCCATCTCCTGCGCATCCGCCCTCACGCCTTCTCCTCCCTCCCAGAAACATGATAGGGTCCCCCTTGTCTTCACTTATCACCCCACCAGCCTCTGCATTCAAAGGATCATCCTCCGCCATTTCCACCAACTCCAGCATGATGCCACCACCAAACACATCTTCCCTTCCCCCCCCCCCCCCCCCCCATCGGCATTCCGTAGGGATCGCTCCCTCCGGGACACCCTGGTCCACTCCTCCATCACACCCTACTCCTCAACCCCCTCCTATGGCACCACCCCATGCCCACACAAGATGCAACACCTGCCCCTTCACTTCCTCTCTCCTCACTGTACAAGGACCCAAACACTCCTTTCAAGTGAAGCAGCATTTCACTTGCATTTCCCCCAAATTATTCTACTGCATTCGTTGCTCCCAATGTGGTCTCCTCTACATTGGAGAGACCAAATGTAAACTGGGCGACCGCTTTGCAGAACACCTGCGGTCTGTCCGCAAAAATGACCCAAACCTCCCTGTTGCTTGCCATTTCAACACTCCACCCTGCTCTCTTGCCCACATGTCTGTCCTTGGCTTGCTGCATTGTTCCAGTGAAGCCCAACGCAAACTGGAGGAACAACACCTCATCTTCCGACTAGGCACTTTACAGCCTTCCGGACTGAATATTGAATTCAACAACTTTAGGTCGTGAGCTCCCTCCCCCAACCCCACCCCCTTTCTGTTTTTCCCCTTTTTTTTTCCAATAAATTATAAAGATTTTCCTTTTCCCACCTATTTCCATTTTTTTTAAAAAAAACACCCCCACTAGAGCTATACCTTGAGTGCCCTACCATCCATTCTTAATTAGCACATTCGTTTAGATAATATCACCAACTTCAACACCTATGTGTTCTTTTTTTTGTCTGTGACATCTTTTGATGATCTGCTTCTATCACTGCTTGTTTGTCCCTACAACCACAGCACCCACCCCCCCCACTCTCTCCCCCCCACACACACACACACCTTAAACCAGCTTATATTTCAACTCTTTCTTGGACTCAAACTCAAGTTCTGTCGAAGGGTCATGAGGACTCGAAACGTCAACTCTTCTTCTCCGCCGATGCTGCTAGACCTGCTGAGTTTTTCCAGGTAATTTTGTTTTTGTTTTGGATTTACAGCATCCGCAGTTTTTTGTTTTTATCTTCTAAAAGTTGTCAGATGTGGATGGTTTAATTAACCTAGTCCACAATGTAGCTTTTTGAAGGGCATGTGGACTCTTGTAACTTCAGTTTCCTCATTTTAGCATGAGCAAGGTGAACTTTTCTGACCTATGCAAAAGGAGTAGTTTAAAATGGAGAACTACATTCTGCTAATTTAACACTCCTGGGACAGAATTTTACAGGGTCATAAAATGCAGCGAGACATTCTAAACCTCATTGACTTCAGCAGGGATGTAAAATCCTGCTACTGTAAAATTTCACCCCTGGTTTTAGCAGGAGCCTTATCTGCTCTATCTAGCAGTAGTTGTGTATTAATGTAATTTGGAGGCCCATAGTGTAAATGATAACATTTGAATCCCCTCGTGAGCAGTGTCATTGTACTTGCCAGGTAAAGCTGTAGAAGCCCTTGTAGCTGAGAGATTTTCTTTAATGGTGCTAGGAGAAACAAGACTGTACCAAGTACAAACATCCTTAATCTATTTGTAAGCACAAAAGGCTGCAACATCTTCTGGGATGCTCTGTTTCATTGGGATTCCCCAGCCAGTTGCTGTTTTCTAATTGGAGAAACCAGCTGATTTGGATTCAAATGAGGACCCACAGGTAAAATCTGCCAGGCTCTCCTCAGGGTTGCTATCCATTCCACTTGATTTCAGTCAAATTTAGTGCCTAGTCTGTTTAGTTTGGAGATATTTGCTTTGTATTTAGCATTTAATATAATTTGAAATTGGTCATTTGGGTTAGGTAGTTTTTGCTCAACTTATGATGCATTTGTTGACTTGAGCCTGTCACTTGGCTTAAATTTTTCTCCTAAGCTAGCTTCTCCTGACAGTGCCTAGATTGTATTAACTCTGGCTGGAGCTGCGGTTTGGTCTTGGGTCTCCCATGGAGACTGTCTCCCTTTTACGTTGAAAATTGAGTAAACCAGTTTTTTTTTTGGAGATGTCCCATTCCAATGAAAGGCTTCTTTCTTAACAAGTTAAAATGTTGGCATACCTGCTGCTGTCAAATTCACTCCTAAGCAGACTTATTGGAAATGGAGAAACAAATCAGCCTCTTGCACTCAAACTTATTTATGTTACTGACTAGACATTGACAGCATAGAAACCAGCAAATTTAAGCTCCTGTTCAGGTGTTTCTTTTTTTAAGAAGTGTGGAATAAATCTACAGTGCTCTGAGCATATGAACCACCTCTTGCTCCCTGTTACTGGATAACCAGTGAATATAGCTGGCACTACAATTGGTTACACTCTCCCACTCATGTCTTAAACAACAAGGCACTTCAAGATTGCTATAGCTCAACCTTTTTTCTCTTGGTTAATTCTCAATGTTGTGCAACTTGACAGTAGAGTTGTTCCTCTAAGTCACTGCAATGTGAAGATCAAAGTTGTGGGGCATTACATGAATTGCTTTTTCAGCTCTAGATAAACATTAATCAGCAGACCTTTTTTTGCCCAGTTACTTTTTATAATTCTCTGAATATTCTGCCTAATACTATCTATCATCCCTGCCAATTTTTCAGATTATAAATTCAGCCAGTAGATATCACACATTCCTGTTATGACAAGTATGTCACTGGTTGACATGTAGGAAGCTTTTTGCTGTTGCCTGGTCTAACTTTTAGGTTATTAGCAAGGTGGGCAATTGCCCATTTCTAACCACCAAGATAGTGGTCAGCCCGTTATAACTGAATTGCATGGCATGCGGGACCACTTCAGAAGGCAGTTTAGCCAACCACAGTGGGGTAAATACAAGTTTCCTCCCCAGTTGGTTCCAACAGCTTCATAGTGCTTTTGCTAATGCAAGTTAGCTTTTTATTTCTAGATCTCATTTCAACTGTATTCAAATTCATTTCCATGTGGGATAATTGAGGCTTGTACTGCTAGCTAATCCATAATATAAACACTACTAATACTTCTACTGAACTTTGGTTTTTGAGTGACGTTATTCAATGTCCCAGAGATCAGTCCAAATAAAAGTCTATATTGTACAGTAAGGTTGATATTATCTAGCCATTCTGAAAATGCTTAACTTTTCTGTTGATCAGATGTTGCTGGATGTTGACTTGCTGTTATCCTGGTCTGCAGGAAACAGTCCACTTAAAAGGGTTTCTGTTTGTATAGGGTGCGGCAGTGATGACTTCAGCTGTGATGATGGCCAATGTATTTCTTTAGCGTTCCGCTGCGATTTGAAATATGACTGCAGGGATCACTCTGATGAACACAACTGTCCAAAACCTAAGCAAGTTCTGTGCAAGCCTGATGAGGTGATGTGCCCCATCAGTAAGGAGTGCATAATAAAGGAGTGGTGGTGTGATGAATATATGGACTGTGAAGATGGGATGGATGAACAGGTACAAAAATAGTTTGGTGTCAGTCTCAAATGCCTTTTGACTTCAGGGCATAGTTTGCCTTGCTTTCCAGGCAAAATACATGAAGGGTAATCAAGTCTTGATGTTTCCATGGACTGCAACATCAGAATAGAACCTTCCTTTGTTTAGCCAAATGAACATCTATAAATGTAGTGCAGCCAAGCAACTGGCTTAACCAAAGTAAAGCTGAGCCATGCAAACCAAAAAGTTGCAATGTTGCTGACTTGGCCAGAATTTTCTTCTGGCTCATGAAAATACTTTATTCATTCATGGGATGTGGGCTTCACTGGCTGGACCAGCATTTATTGCCCATCCCTAGTTGCCCTTGAAGGTTGTGGTGAGCTGCCTTCTGCAGTCCATGTAGTGTAGGTACACCCACAGTGCTATGAAGGAGGGAGTTCTGGGATTTTGGCCCAGTGACAGTAAAGGAGCAATGATATATTTCCAAGTTAGGAAGGTGAGTGACTTGGGGAACTTCTAGGTAGTGATGTTCCCATCTATCTGCTGCCATTTAGAAGGATGAGGGCAGTGGTCGTGGGTTTGGAAGGTGCTGTCTTAAAGGAGCCTTGGTGATTCCTGTAGTGCATCTTGTAAGATGGTACACTGCTGTTACTGTGTCAGTGGTTAGTGGTGGAGGGAGTGAATGGCACCACATCCAGAAACAATCAGTGGGCTGCTTTGTCCTGGACTGTCGAGCTTCTGTTATGGGTGCTGCACTCATCCAGGCATGTGGAGAGTACTCTATCGCACTCCTGACTTCTGCCTTGTAGCTGGTGTACAAGCTTTGGAGAGTCAGGAAGCAAGTTACTCATCGCAGGGTTACTTTTTATAGCTGCAATATTTATATGGCTAGTCCAATTCTGGTTAATGGTAACCCCCAGGATGTTAAGTGGGGGATTCAGTGATGCATAATGCCATTGAACATCAAAGGGAAATGATTGAATTCTTTCTTGGAGATGGTCATTGCCTGACACTTGTCAGCCCAAGCCTGGATATTGTCCAGGTCTTGCTACATTTGGACATGGACTGCTTCAGTATCTAAGGAGTCACATAAATGGTGCTGAACATTGTGTAAATCATCAGCAAACATCCCCACTTTTGACTTTAAGATGGCAGGAAGGTCATCGAAGTAGCTGAAAATCAGTGGGCTGAGGAACTCCTGCAGTGATGTCCTGGAGATGGCTGACCTCCATTGACCACAAATATCTTCCTTTTGTGCTACAAAGTTAGGAGGGAGTTGCCCTGGGGATTCTCAACATAGACTCCAGACTCCATGAAGTGTCATTGCATCAGGTCAAACATGGGCAAGGAAACTTCCTGATTACCATGCACTGCCCTCCCTCAGCTATGTACACTCCAACCAGCAGAGTTTTCCCCTAATTCCCATAGACTCCAGTTTTACTAGGGTTCCTTGATGCCCCACTCAGTCAAATGCAGCCTTGATGTCAAGGGCAGTGACTCTCACCTTGCCTCAGGAGTTCAGCTTTTTTTTTCCTGTTTGAGCCAAGGCTGTAATGAGGTCAGGAGCTGATTGGCCCTTGCAGAACCCAAACTGTGTGTCATTGAGCAGGTTATTGCTAAGCAAGTGCTGCTTGACAGCAATGATGAGCTCTTCCATGACTTTATTGATTGAAAGTGGACTGGGGTGGTAATTGGCCAGGTTGGATTGTCCTGCTTTTTTGTACAGGACATACCTGGACAATTTTCCAGATTGCCAGTGTTGTAGCTGTACTGGAACAGCTTGGCTACAGGCACAGCAAGTTCTGTAGCTCAAGTCAGTACTTCAGTACAATTGCTGGAATATTGTCAGGGCCCATAGCCTTTGCAGTATCCAGTGCTTTCAGCTGTTTCTTGATCATGGAGTGAATCAAATTGACTGAAGACTGGAATCTGTGATGGATCATCCACTTAGCACTGCTGAAAACTGTAGCAAATGCTTCAGCTTTATCTTTTGCACTGATGTGCTGGGCTCCCATCGAGGATGGGGATATTTGTGGGGCTGCCACCTCCAGTGAGTTTAATTGCCTTCCATTCATGACTGGATGGATGTGGCAGGACTACAGAGCTTAAATCTCTGATCCATTAGTTGTGGGATTGCTTGGCTCTGTCTATCACTTGCTGCTTATGCAGTTTGGCACACAAGCAGTCCTGTGTTACAGCTTCATCAAGTTGACACGTTTTTAGAAATCCCTGGTGCTGTTCATGGCATGCCCTCCTGCACTCTTCATTTGAGCCAGGATTGATCCCCTAGCTTGATGGTAGAGTGGGGAATATGCCAGCCCATGAGGTTATAGATTGAGTACAGTTGTGATGGCCCACAGCACCTCATGGATGCCCAGTCCTGAGTTGCTAGATCTGTTTTGAAATCTATCCTATTTAGCAGTGGTAGTGCTACACATGATGTGGGTATCCTAATGTGAAGGAGACTTCAGCTCCAAGGACTATGTGGTGGTGACTTACAGATACTGTCATGGACAGATAAGGCTGGAGTATTTTTTCCTCTTGGTTCCCTCACCACCCACCACAGACCCAGTCTAACAGCTATGTTATTTAGGGCTTGGTCAGTAGTGGTGCTACCAAGCTACTTTTGGTGATGGACATTGTAGTCCCCACCCAGAATACATTCTGCACCCTTGTCACCCTCTGCTTCCTCCAAGTGATGTTCAATATGGAATAATACCTCATCAGCTGAGGGAGGGCAGTGGTAACCAGGGAGTTTCTTTGCCCATCATTGACCTGATGCAATGACACCTCATGTAGTCTGGAGTCTATGTTGAGAATCCCCAGGGCAACTCCCTCCTGACTCTGTATATCACTATGCCACCACCTCTGCTGGGTCTGTCCTGCTGGTGAAACAGGACAGGGATCGTGATGGTGGTGTCTGGGACATTATCCGTAATATGATTGAGGATGACTGTCAAGCTGTTGCTTGACTAGTCTGATAGTGCCAAAAATTGAGAACACTAGCCCCCAGATGTTAGTAAGGAAGATACTAGCAGGGTTAACAGGGCTGCAAATGCCTAGGTTGATTGCTGGTTGGTCCATCTGGTTTCGTTTCTTTTTGTGACTTTGTAGCAGTTTGTTACAATTGAGTGGCTTGCTAGACCATTTCAGAGGTCAAGTGAGCCAGACCAGTTAAGGATGACGGATTTCCTTCCATAAAGGACATTAGTGAACCAGATGGGTGTTTATAACAATCAACTGGTTACATGGTCCTACTTTTATTGAATTCAAATTCTTCATCTGTGCTGAAATTTGAACCTGGGTCTCCAGAACATTAATCTAGAGACCTAGGGTACTAGTCCAGCAACAATACCACTACACCATTGCCTCCCCTGTGGAGAAGAATTGTAGTAGGTTGCTTCTGCTCATCCTATCCAAAATTCAACAGATTGTGACAACTTATCAAGGAACTGAACTCTCCCTGGAAAGCTTTTGTGCATAAGGAGGAGCTAGTAAGATGCTTAATCAGTATTCCCAAACCATTCCAACAGTGGAACAGGAATACCATGGTAAATTTGAATATTGAAAAATCAAATGTTTAGCATCTAAAGTTAATGGAGGTGAACTCCTAAATTGTTGATGTAACCAATGTGGATAAGTGCTGTAATAAAAGTATAAACATTATATTCCTCAAAAGCTATACAATTACTGAATTTCCACAAATGAGTAGTTGGTTGAAATTGATATTGCATGGGTATTAATCATTTTTAAATCACTTTTCCAGTTTACGTTCGATTAACCATTCCTTTTTTCTTCCTTTCAGAACTGCAGATTTTCAGAAGTCAAGTGCGGGGAATTTCAGTGGACGTGTAGTGACAACTCTCAGTGTATTCCAGATTTCTGGCATTGTGATGGACAGAGAGACTGTAAAGATAGCAGTGATGAAATTGGCTGTGAGTTCTCTCCCAAGATCTAGTTTTATCTCACAGTATAGCCTTGTAGTCTTAAAACTTGATTATTCTTAATTTCCTGCCCCTCGTAACAGGCCAACCAAGACCATGCAGGAGCTCCGAATTCCAATGTGTTATGTTAGAGTGCATCAGCATGAGCTTGGTCTGTAATGGGAAGAATGACTGTGCAGATGGCTCTGATGAGGGTGGCAACTGTGATGCTCAGGAATGCAAAAACTGTACCCACATGTGTTACAAGACACCAAATGGACCTGCAAGTATTTCTGAATTTGAAGGGGAAGCAAAATCCAAGGGGACATAAAATAGTCAAATTTTAATCTTGGGTGTTTACCTCTTGACTTTCTGCAAGAACCACGCTTGGATTTACGTTTGTCCCTTGTGGCAAAGATGACCCATGTTCATCTAGGGTGTTTGGTAGTGTTCTGGCAGGTATGTAGGTGACTGTCAAAACTGATCTTCACTTGGAAGGTTCTCCTGCAAATAGAACAGGATCCTGCCACAATTTATTGTTTGGACAAGTTGCTGGCTCAGGATTCCCCCCTCCTTGCATCTTTCTGCCTCTGAGCTTTCAAAGGAAGCTGACCATTTTATTATTAGTTACACTTGGTGCAGAGAGCCTGGGAGAGTTCCTCCAGGACTCGCAGTTGATTTCAAAACTCCTAGCTGGAGCCTTCAATACCCTTGTACAACTTTGACCACTAAGAGAATACCCTGCCTTGAGCTCTGCATAGATTTGCTTCAATAAGTGAACGTCAGGCATTCTGGCTACCTGACGAGCCCAACCTGGATATTGGTGTGAAGCTGACTACTGGTTATATCCTCTATTTTGCTAGATTCAGAAACCACTAATGGCAGATGAGCTTCCGTTCTATCTCCTGAGGAGAGCTGATGCTGTGGAGTGGCAATAAAATGCTTTTTTTTTTTTTTTGCTTGTTTGTCACCCCCAGCACATCCTGCAACAATTAAATTATGCATCTATGGTTTGACAGTGTTGTCTCTGCCTGAAACTGGAAAGCTTCAGCTTAGATCCTTTTTCCTGGGATTTCCTTAAAGCCTGCTGTGGATGGGGAATACCACTGTGCAGCTTGTACACAAACAATGCACAGGGTAAGAGACCTCTTGTACATCAGCCTAGCTCTGCTGACCACCCCCCCCCCCCCCCCCCCCCCCCACCTCGGCCTAAAGCTAAACATTGTATAGCTAGGCAGTCTCTCGTACTGTCTTAAGAACGGAAACCACAATGTGGAAAATGGGTGAAATACATGAAAGCAATGGACAATTTGGAACTTTTCTGCATGTTTTCTAATCTTCCCATAACCTTGCTGTTGGGTTTAACATCTGTAACTAGAATATGATTTTATTTTTGCAGAAATGTGGCTGTGAAAATGGGTTTAAGCTTATGCCTGACTTGTACACATGTATTGATATTGATGAATGTAAAGAACTATCAACAAGACCATGCAGTCAAATATGTCTTAATATGAATGGAACGTACCACTGCAGTTGTTACTCTGGTTTTCTGCTTCACAATGATGGACACAGCTGTAAAGTGACAGGTAGGAAGAGTCTAGACTTCAGTTTGTGCTTATTATTTTTGCCAGAAAAGTATTCTAAACAAATAGGCTCCACTAGATAACTCAGATTCAATGCCATTGATGTCTTGGTAAACCATATTTTTACTGCCCATGTCCAGTCATAAGCATAACTCTCTTAGTAACAGACCTTTCTCATGCATATTGCTAACCTGTCTGCCCTCAATGTGTTCTAAAGGAGCAAATTTTGCATGTTACAGCTACAAGATTGTTTCTAAATATAAACTTAACACAGGTAGTCTCCTGACTTATAATAATTTCAGCATAGAATGTGGGTCTTTATATTTGGCAAGAAAGAGGTTGCATATTAATTAGAAAATCTAAATGGGGTAGAAGAGCAAAAGAATCTGGGATTAAGGCAATGAAGCAAACCAAACATGAGGGTTTGGGTTGATCACACCTGGGCTAATTACTCTAAATAAATACTGGAGAGGGTGCAAAGGATGATGCCAGAAATGCAGGGTGTATTAAGCTGAACAAGCCAGGTCTCATTCTACTTTAAGGTAGAAGGGTGACAATGGTCTTAAAATTATGAAGCTCGTTTTTGTTGGAGCAAATGCAGGATCTGCTCTTCAAGTGGAAACTGGAGGACATAAGATAATGACCAGAAATCCAATAAGGAATTAAAAACTACTTGAGGCTATTTGGAATGTGGAACATGCTACTGCAGAGGATAGTTTAGGTATATTTAAGGTTGGACAAAATAAGTATACAGGAGAAGGGACAAGACAGTTGTGCATGAGTTAGATGAGCAGACTGGAGGCTTGAGTGGAGTGTAAACACTGAACTAACTATCAAATGGGCTGTACACCCTATGAAAAGAATTCATAATTGATCTGCAAAGTGAAGCTAGAAGCCACTGCCCTGCCACCCCAACCCACACAAATTGCCTCCAATTCAAATGGCCTCCCCCAGCTAGACAAAGCAAAATACTATACTGACTTTCACTTTTGTCAACTATCACATGTACATACTTCAGCTACCACTGCCTGTTTACTCTGTGAAGTCCTTTCAATGCCGCATGTGAAGTATATTCTAGTGACAAACCTCCTTTTCTATAATTGATGGGCTTGTTTCCTGTCCCTGATCTTGCACTAACTTGATCAGCAAACTAATTCCTTAGGCTTTCAAGAAGTGGAGAACCCTGTAGAAATTGATTTCTTTAACCACTTTAACGGTCAAACTGATGTAGTTGACCAAGAAACCAGGGCAAAGTAATATGTTAAATTTAAAACAAAAACAGAATTACCTGGAAAAACTCAGCAGGTCCAGCAGCATCGGCGGAGAAGAAAAGAGTTGACGTTTCGAGTCCTCATGACCCTTCAACAGAACTTGAGTGAATCCAAGAAAGGGGTGAAATATAAGCTGGTTTACGGTGTGTGGTGGGGGGGCAGGTGGGGGTTTGGGTGGGGGGAGAGAAGTGGAGGGGGTTGGTGTGGTTGTAGGGACAAACAAGCAGTGATAGAAGCAGATCATCAAAAGATGTCACAGACAACAGAACAAAAGAACACTTGGTGTTAAAGTTGGTGATATTATCTAAACGAATGTGCTAATTAAGAATGGATGGTAGGGCACTCAAGGTATAGCTCTAGTGGGGGTGGGGGGAGCATAAAAGATTTACAAATATTTAATGGAAAAAGGTGGGAAAAGAAAAATCTATATAATTGGAAAAAACAAAAGGAAGGGGGAAACAGAAAGGGGGTGGGGATGGAGGAGAGAGCTCAAGACAAATTCTGTTTTGTTTTGGATTTCCAGCATCCGCAGTTTTTTTTTTTGTTTGTGTTAAATTTAACTTGGTTCTGTTTTTAAGTTAAGATCCCTCAAAAAATGCCATCTTGTAAATCTGCAATATTTGGAACTGCATTTCCAGTGATGCTAAACTTCAGCAACTTTATTCAGCCCTGTGTACCAGATCTATGCTGACTAATTTATTCTCTTCCCACTATTAAATTCACTTGATTTGGCCTTTAAAAGCCATCAGTAGGAGCTGTCCCCACTAAATGAGACAGCTATCAGATCTAAATGACACTAACAATTTGTCATTACCATTGTCAATAACAAAGATGCACTAAACTAATTGCTATTTCCAGCACTCATTGGAATCTTTTAAATCTCTTCCCCATTTTATTTTAAAGCCTGAATTTGTAATCTGGTTAATAAAGCTCATGAGCATCTGAACAGGCCAGAAATTTCCCTACCTTCCAGGCTGCATCAGACAATGGGTACATATCTAGCTGCCCTTGTGACAGACCTATTTCCATGTCTAAGGTTATTCTATTTAGGTACATGCCATAGTTACTGCAAAGACTGGGTTGACTTCAATAAATCTTGAGTTATGCACCAATTCATCCAGGCTGCAATGGCAAGTGTCATTGCAGTCTGATCTTAAATGATTCTAAATCCTGCAAATTACTTCAGTTGCCCTCTTTTCTGCATGCCCCCACCCCACCCCCCAGCATGTGTTGGCTGGTATACCCAGGATCTTGGCCATCAGATTATACTAGCCACCAGGTAGAGCAAGGAAATTGTGCTGTTACTGGCACTTATAGCAGTGGGAATTATATTGTCTCCTGTTTTCTCAATCTTGTGTATCTGTTATGATTTTCCCTCATGTTATCACAAATGCAGGGCAACATAATTTTACATGCTCCAAACAGGAAACATGTAACTATCCATGAGTTCTTCATATAGACAATCGTAAGTTTTATCTCAACCTTGCAATGCTCAGCTAATTAATTTGAGGTATTTCATACCAGGTATTATGCAGACTGCCCATCAGACTTTTCCCTTAAACAATTTTATCTAGATATCATGAGATCTATATGGTTTGGAGCACATTATGCTTATTCTCCACACAATGTTGCACCCCCTCTGATGCTTGGTACAAAGCTTTTATGACAGATCAATTCTTTTTAAGTAACAATGGGTAACTGTCATTTGTCAGAACCTTACTCATTTCTGTGCAATCCCAAGTTTTATGGCTTGGATTTTTGCAGTAAATGTTACTCTTGCCTTCCATTTTTTTTCTGTTTTAAATGTAGGTGCTGAGCCAGTTCTTCTTGTATCCATTCACCATGATATTGTGCTGTATGGATTGCACAGTGCTAAAAAGGACATTCTTCCTGCTATTGCAAAAAATGATATCTTCTCCATGGACTATGACTGGAAGGAAAAAGTAGTCTTTTGGGTTGACACACATTCTAAAAGTATAAAGTGGATAAAGCTAGAGCAACAAGATAAGGGAACACTGATCAAAGGTCAGTTTATAAATTGAGCTAGGTTGATCTTGGTAAAGCAGGTCTCAAACTGACAAAAGCAAAATACTAATTCCGGTAATACTCCTGTTTGGCAGCATCCAGAGTTTGTTTAAAGTCTATTCCTTTTCAGAGTCTCATGGAAATAACTTTTTCTATAAAAGATTAACTATCTCTAATCATACTTGGTTAATAGTGGAACCATCCAAACCATGCAGAGATTTAGTTCCTACTGAACAATGCTGGAAACAACCCAGAATCTAGAGTCCTGGAAAAACTCAGCAGGTCTGGCAGCATTGGCGGAGAAGAAGAGTTGACGTTTCGAGTCCTCATGACCCTTCCACAACTGAGCAAATATAAGGAGAGGGGTGAAATATAAGCTGGTTTAAGGTGGGGGGGCGGGTGGTGGTGGTGGTGGTGGTGTGGTTGTAGGGACAAGCAAGCAGTGATAGGAGCAGATCATCAAAACATGTCACAGACAAAAGAACACATAGGTGTTAAAGTTGGTGATATTATCTAAACGAATGTGCTAATTAAGAATGGATGGTAGGGCACTCAAGGTATAGCTCTAGTGGGGGTGGAGGGGGGCATAAAAGATTTAAAAATAATGGAAATAGATGGGAAAAGAGAAATCTATATAATAGGCCTCCCACCCTGGAGATATACAATACCCATCTCGTGCGGCCTCTCTGTCCTCCGTCTTGGGTCTTGTGACATCTCTACGGGTGGTCTCTGAGACAATTCTCTGACTACTGGTCTCCGAAGATCTGTAAAAGTTCCAATGTCAGAGATATTGTAAGTCTTGAAGCAAGCTGGGCGAAGGATTTGTACTTATTGATCTTCAGGAATCGCATGAGGCTGTTGTTCATATAGATTATATATTGTATATATAGATTTCTCTTTTCCCACCTATTTCCATTATTTTTAAACCTTTTATGCCCCACTAGTCTTTCCACCTCACCCCCACTAGAGCTGTAACTCTTTTGAGTACAAACACATTTCTATCTGTTCCTATTCAGATGAAGTTACATTGTTTCATAGTTTGCCATTGTGAGATTTGAACTCTTGATCTTAGGGTTACAAACCCGGTACCATAACCACTTGGCTATTTAGGCCAAGCCCCACTAGAGCTGTACCTTGAGTGCCCCACCATCCATTCTTAATTAGCACCTTTGTTTAGATAATATCACTACCTTCAACACCTGTGTTCTTTTGTCTTTGACATCTTTTGATTATCTGCTCCTATCACTGCTTGCTTGTCCCTACAATCACACCACTTCTCCACCCCCCCACCTTTAAACCAGCTTATATTTCACCCCTCTCCTTATATTCGCTCAGTTCTGTGGAAGGGTCATGAGGACTCGAAACAGCTACTCTTCGCCGATGCTGCCAGACCTGAGTTTTTCCAGGTAATTGTTTTTCTTTTGGATTTCTAGCATCCGCAGTTTTGTTTTTACTAGAATCTAGAGTGCCTGGATTTTTGCCATAATAGTACAATATAACTTTGATAATCACTTTTCTGGAGTCTGAAATTTGATTTATTGCTGTCAGTTTTACAGTGTGATTGAAGTTTCTCGAATGATAATTGATTGGAAACTGCTGAACTGGGAAACTTCCTTTCTGACGCTAATGTGATTGGGGGAAAAAGCTTAATGGTGTACAATGCCATAAGCTAAACAACTCTGGCCCTGGAAAATGAATTTTAATGTTTGATTTCAATTTTTCATTTCCAAGTTTTTTTTAACATAGTTTATTTCAGTAATTATTCATGTCACTATTAAAGTGGTACATTGATTCCTGGCTTGCTGTTTGAATTCAATGACTATTTGCTCTGCTTGATGTCACCAAGCATCCAGAGATGTCCTTGATATCTGGTTCAAACAAGTAGCAACACAAGCTGCCCACAATCTAGCAGCCATAAGAGGTTATCAGCTAGTACAAGTCACTTTAAATGCTGGCCTAGATTCTCTAATTTAGTTCAATGACTCTTCCACCTGCAAGTTAACTGTTCCATTCTATAGGTGCATTTAACCTGTTTCCCAGTGTTTTCTATTTGATCCCTACAATCTTCAGTTGATTTGCTTACTGCCTGGATTTGACAATGGTTTACTGAAGCATAGAAAGTACAAGAGACCCTCCATAGGAAAAGACAACTATCTCCTTATCCATTCTTTTATAAGGACTAATTTTAGAAATTGAGTGGTTAATTGAACTGAATAGATTGTTACAGGAGCAAACCTTGAAGTTATGCACTTGAGTTGGGCAACTTGTTACTAGAAGCTCAAGAATTGAGTACTTCTGGTTAGCAAAGGAAATAGTGTAAGGGATAATAAGTGTTCAGTGGTAGGTTTGGCAAATGGCCTAAATGGATTCATTTGCTATCAGTGACGTGACATGCTTATCTAGCTTCCAAATTGTTTGATTTGGGGAGGGCAGATCATCTGGATGAAGGGAATTTTCTGGATATTTAGAAGCACTTAAACTTGGTAGTATGGATTGATCAATTATGTAGAAAGCTATTTAAACTAAGGTGCGCTATGAAGTTAATTGCCAACTGACATTATCCAATCATTATTCCAGACAACTTGGAAGTAGTGTAAGCAGCATGGTACTGAGTTCATGTTTAACTTTCCATTTCACATGTCTGCTGAAAAGCTATACTGGCTATACTTTTGTTTAACTAGTTACTCCAGTTTTGCTACCAAAAATTAAGTATCATCCAAAAGATGAAGGATGGTACCCCTTCTGGGAACAAGAATAAGCCTTGGAGCAGAGTGAAGGGAGGATTCCATACAAAATTTCCATAAACCCTCTAATTTGGTAATGTTCTATTACATTACAGGAATCCAGTCTGACTGTATAGCTGTGGATTGGGTGGGCCAAAACCTTTATTGGACTGATGGGGTTGCTGGTTGTATTCTGGCAGCCAATTTGAATAGCACATGGAATGGACCTCCAGAATATACAGTTGTAGTTGACACAGCTGTAGATCAACCTCATTCTTTGGTCCTGCAGCCACTTAATGGGTAAGACTTTACAAATTCAATTTTTAAAGTTAGAACATGCAAGTCCATACCTGCATATTGTTTACTCCCATTGCAACATGAGAAATGATACTTTGAGCTACACACCATGATGCTTGGCCAGTATAAAATATTTACAAAGTATATATTACCATTATAACACTTCTATTTTGAATGGTCAGTTAATTCATTGCAACCAGAATCTCTATGGGGAGAAAAGGTCAACCTTTTTTATATAATAAATCTGAGCTCCGTAACCTGTTAAATGCAGAGATATATCAATGTTACTAGTTTGTTTGCCTACAAACCAATGATCAAAGCAAGACTGAGGCACCAAAATCATGGTATGTGTATAATTAAATCTTCTATAATGTAGGCTAATGTACTGGGCTGAGATTGGAAGTGAGCCACACATTGAGAGAGCCAGCATGGATGGAACAAACAGAAAACTCATGGTTAAAAGTGGACTTGGTTGGCCAACTAGCTTGACTCTCGACCCACTTGGCAAGAAACTATTTTGGGCTGATGGCAAACTGTATTGTATTGGTGTGGCTAATTTAGATGGCACAGCTATGAAGGTATGGAATTCCTATTTAAAAAATTGTTAAGCATCACTTAAAAACATGAAATTGAATAACAATGTTTTGTATCAGCTGTTCCAGCTTGCACACATTCGTAGACCGTTTGCTGTAGCTGTGTTTGAGGATGAAATCATCTGGTCTGATGTGGAATTGAGAACTGTTCAGAAAGCTGACAGACAAGGAAAGAACAGGACTGTCCTCCTGAAGCACAATGTTCAACCATATGGATTAAAGGTAGTGACACTTTGTATGGCAGAGGGGATGGGTAAACTAGTTCATGAATATACCCAAACTTAGTTGACATGTATATGAATAACTTCAATGATCTGTCATAAGGGCATTTACTGGATCAATTGCTGTCCATTGTTCAAGGTGGAATACAACTGGAGTTGCCCTGTTTTCCTTTTTAATGTCAAGTTACAATGGGTTGTAGCTGGGAGTAAGGGGAAGGTAGCTGCAGCCCAGTGATATCAAGTGCAGGGGTAGTTACCAGGCAGAAAGGACTCTGGTTTTATCAGGGTATTTGATTTATATTTATTGAGATTGATTGATTTATTTGTTTTAGCCTTAGTTAGTGGGGTTGGAAGAAAATATTAATTGGCTGCTATATATGGCTCAATTTGGCTATTACTAAGGTCATTCCACTTGACCAAAACCTACACAGCTATCTTGTCTCTAACTTTGCACTAGGATATTAGAATTTTCCTAACCAGTTAACCAATCCCTCCCTTCAGGGAAAGGAATAAAAATGGATAGTGTAGCAAGCCTTTCCATAGCAGTTGAGGGGTGGCAAGCCTTTCCATAGCAGTCTTTTTAAGGAGGTGGGGAAGGGAATTTTCACTAACTTTTCAAAAGCAAATTTTACAGTTGTACTGTATTTCAACACTTCATTTTAACTGTTAAAATTATTGGTCTTTGGGCCCAGGTGACTCATTTGCAATCCTGGTGAGCTAAGTAGGCTGACTTTTCAATCCAAAGATAACTGACATCTTGAACAAAGACAAACCAATTCTTTCTCCCTGCAGGTGATGCATGAGGTTCTGCAGCCACATGTATTTAATCCATGTGAAAAAATGGGCTGCAAGCATTTCTGTTTGTTAGGCCCTGGATTGAAGGGGAGCTGCCGATGTGGATTGGGCATGTTGCTTGCTGATGACGGTGTGACCTGTATGAAATCAGTTGATGAGCCTTTTCTCTTCATAATCTCTCCCACTGCCCTTACTCAGGTAAGAGCTAAAAGATATAAATGCCCTAAGCATCTTTGTTGACCACAGGATGTCCCAATGTGCTTTATAGTCAATTAACAATTAGTCACTAATTGTAGGAAACAGCCAGTTTGAACAGCTTTATAATCAGAACTTTTTGGAGATTGAATAATAAATATTGGCCAGGATGAATTTGCCTGCTTTTCAAAATTATTGCCTGATCCTTGTTTGAATGTTTTGTCCCTCATGTCAATCAAATAAAAGGAATTCAAGTTACTGATTTTTGTATTCCTACTGAGTTCTAGGTTTTTAATGTTGACTAGTAACTAATCCTATTCCTAAATTTTTGAATTATTGTCTTGTTTATTTGTAGTGGTCACTCTTCCACTTGGCAGAAGCTCTAACTGCTTCAGATTGGACCCATTAGCTCAAGTATTTGACCTTGTTGCTGATCTGTTGTCTGTGTCGAAACTGACGCTTTGTAGAGAAGGCTTAAAGATGTTAGGAATAGATTCCAGGCAGATAGTATTGTTTTCTTTTTACTTGGGAGTAAACTAATTCAGACATTTGGTACCAGTGGCTGAATCCCTTGGCCAAACTGTGATGGCACCATTTTAGGATGCTTTTTGAGCATAGGAGCTTGCCCAGCTCCAAAGGAGGGGAGGATGGAAAAGGAGAGAGAAACACGTGAAAGTGACAATTCTGCACTCTGTTCTTAAAGTTGAGCTACATGTAGCATAATTGAGACAAATCAGTAAACATTGAGATTGAGACATAGAATTTAAGTGCTCAGCACTTAATCTTCAGTGTGTAACAAGGATTGCAAAAGTGCCTTTACCAAGTGACTGCAAATGAAGGAGCAGTTAAATGGGTCTATCTGCATCTCTACCCAACCCCATTGCTGGAAACCTGAGTGCCCAAGTGCAATCACTGAAGCATGATGCTATATTCTGTTTGAGCCAGTATTGGAATGCCACAAGCGCAGGAGGAAAGGGGAGGGTTGGTGAAACATGAAACTGTCTGCATGACATATGAACAGGAAGGGCATGAAATAGCATAAATGGCTGTAGGTTATTGGACATATCACTAACCTTGTATCAGTGTGTGGTCCTTTACAGCAGACAAAGTTGATAGACCAAAGTAATTTGAGCATAAATCATGAGCAAGTTTGTATAAGGCCCTGGAAATCACTCCATTCACTAGTATATTCAAGTATAGGTTTAGTGTGATAGGACAAAGTTGATACTTGAGTATTAAAAGTAGAATTCTAAAATTCAAATTGGACACAGGTGTTGACTCCTTTTGAAGGAAAGTGCACAAATTTCTAACCAGTGTAAATTGTGCATAAGGTACAGACAGGATATTAGGAATATGCAAAGCTTAAAGGGATATTTGTGGGAGGGCAATTGAAGGATTGGTTTCTGATTGACCAACTGCAGTCTTCACTGCCTTCATATGCAAAGTGGACTCTAAATTTTTTTTCCCCTCAAATGCAGGCTTTCCCTGGACTTGGTCTATAAACTAGTACTTGAAGCACTGCCAAAGTGACTAACCTAGCCCTTCACTCGCTACATCAGTTGGCCCAACTGACTAATGAGTTATGAAACACCTGAGCGTCTGGCTTGGATTGATCAAGAACGTCAACTTAACTATCTTTTTTGCTCCAAGATGTCATTTTTTTTTTCAGGGGGCATTGTAGAGTAATTTAAAGTAATTTGAAGGTGCCTTGGTCCATTCTTAATGCCTACTAGCTTTTTGTAAAAACAACCATTTCACTTGGTTTCCTTTTTGAGTTTATCAAGAGAAGCAAAATCCAAGAAATACTGTTAGCAGGCAGACCAAACCACCACCTTCCTTTTCAGTGGAAGGCAGATCTAGCCTGCCTTCTTACATTTGACTAGGTTGCACAATTCCTGGAATAAACTTTGCAAAAGGAAGCAGCTCATTTAATTTGTGACTTTCAGCTGGTGAACTATACAATTTATCTCCATTTTATATAACCTTGTATCTGAGCCCCAATCAGAACAAGAAATCTACAAGTTACTGCTGGCTTCTGACTTCTCTTCACTCAATCATGTGGCATAGGTGTTAGATGTTGGTTCAGAGCATATCTTTATCCATTGTTTAACCCTTCACTCTAACATGCTGCACTTCCTATTTGAGTTTTGGTTCATTTACTTGGTTGGAATGTGATTTTAACATAATTTTAAACATCTAATTTAAAGATAAAGCAATTCCTTATTCTAGTTGCTTAAAACTAAATGTTTGTCAGATGCACCATTTATTCCAACTGCAACTCCTATTTCTCTCCAGGTATACTTGAAGCACCTACAGCCTGATACAGGGTTAAAGGCTTTACCAGAACAGAGTGTACACCAACTGATTAACAACCAAATATCTTCAGCAGATTACATCTGGAAAGAGAAACTAGTCTACTTTGCAGAATCTGATGAAGGCCTCATTGGAAAATTTATGCTGGGGTCAAATGTGTCCTTGGGTGAAATGATTTTCCAGGTTAATGATGACATAATATCTCTATCAGTGGACTGGTTGAGTGGCAATCTCTACTGGATCACCAGCATGCCTAGTGTAATTGAAGTGGCATCTGCAAATGGTGCTTATAGACTTGTACTAATAGAAAATCTCTATCGTTCAACTTCCCTTGCATTGCATCCACCTACTAGTATCATGTGTTTCTCTGACTGGGGATCAGAAGACCGGAGAAGTGGTCCAAGGATTGAATGTTCTAATATGGATGGGCAAAAGCGAAAAGTAGTTTGGAAAAAGTGTCGCCTCCCTACAGATATGCTCCTTGCAGAATCTGGCACTCGGCTTTATTGGATTGATTTGGGTAAGTATTGGTGAAAGATCGGTTGAGCTAAGCAACAGTCCTCCATTTATTAAAAATGAGTGCTGCCAATTTGCATCAATAAAATTAAACCCTATTGGGCAAATGAGAAGTGCATAAGGTAGGAATGCTGTTTGTTCCCCGTGACCTTAATTTGAGCTTGTCGTCTCAACCAACTTATTTTCTGTGCATCACTTAAATGGAGGAAGGTGTTATTGTTTAGTTGCCATAGTAGCTTAGCTGCAAAATACATTTTTTGCAGTGGTTCCAATTTAATACCAGTTTTCCACATTGAAATTTTGATACTTGAGCACGCAAACATGTCCCTGCAGTAACCAACTTTTTCTTATTCATAGATCGCAATGTTATTGACAGTGTCCTTTTGGATGGCTCAGAATTCAGAGAAGTTCAAGCAGGCCTTGAAGCCCAGTCTGTGTTTACATATGGGGAGAACATCCTGTTCTGGACAACAGTGCACAATGGTAAATTGCCAGTTCCATTAGTTTCTAACCTGATTTGTGGCTTGGACCCTAACTCTAAACTGTTTGACAGGTTACACAAGGCTGTGGTACACTATGATGGGTCAGGAGCAACAGTGGTTTGAAGTAGAGCAGAAAATTGTTGGTCTGAAAGTGTACAGTAGGCAACAGCAACAAGGTAAGTTTGCACTTGTAATGGAGTGGGCCAAATCTTGCTGAAGTGGAATACCTTGCATGTATTATTTCAGCACCCTTCAGTTCAACTTTTGCAACATAACTTGCTGCAAGATGAAGGTATCTTGGTGAATGATAGCATTGAGAAACTGGAGCAGAAATAAGAATTGGAATAAAGAAATTGAGTTAAAACATTTAAACTATTTTTGACAATTTGTGGTGTTCCCTTTGATTCATTTTGAGACTAAAATTTCTAAGTTATTAGACAATCCAGCATGTACTTGGAAGCTAGGGGAGAGGTGTGATGCAAAATCAACCAGCCAAATGTGGGACTTGCAATTCACTAACACTTCACCTTGAATATGCTGGCCAATTTGCCCATTAATGAGAGCATATAGTATATTTTTGAAGACAGGATGTCCCAAGTGCTTTAGCCAATGAATTACTCTTGACATAACAGCTGATTATTGCATGAGCTAGCAGAACTGCTGCCTTAAAAGCTTTTCAATTTGAAATTTACTCTGCAAAGCTAACATAACAGCTAGAAATGAATTGTTACACAAGCCCCCTAATGCATGTTGCTTTGCAATTCACATCTGGGGCTGCCAGTGGCTCCACAATGTGCATGCAGATCATTTTTCCAGATGTGGCTATAACATTGCTCACTTGTAAATTCACAGGGTACAGTTTCTGTTCTGAGAAGAATGGTGGTTGCAATCATTTGTGCCTAGCATATCCAGGAGGAAGAACATGTAGGTGTTCCACAGGATATCAGCTCATCAATGGCAGCAGTTGTGAAGTTATGGAATGTCTACCTAGGGCTTGGAAGTGCCAAGATGGACTGAACTGCATCTTGAATGATCAAGTGTGTGATGGTGAAAAACATTGTGCTGATGGATCAGATGAAATGGAGTGTAAGTTTAAAATTGTCACCAATTTGAAATACCTTTCAAAGCTAGGAATCTTACAAAAAAAAATCTTGCATCCTTTTTGACATCCTCAAATGGCACAGGAGGCCATTCAACATAGCTCTTCCAGCTATGCCACTGATCCCTTTCCTGTTTGTATAGCTTTTTTTAAATTTTCACCTATGCGTCCAATTCCTTTTTGATAAGTTACTATTTAATCTATTTCCACTTAGTGAGTTTAGAACTGCATTTAAATTATCTCCCCTCCTTCTAATTCTTTTGCTAATTATCTTAAATCTGACTTAATTTCTAATTCTCCTATCAGTAGAAATTTGTCTGCTGTATCAAAATCTTGTCTTTGACATCTCTGCCCCTGCAATAACAAACCCAGTTTCACAGTGAAGTCCTTAACTGCTGCATATGACATCTGTTTTGTGGCTGCATGCATTGGGAATGGATGCAAATAAGTGAGGTGCTGGGTAGATTAAGGGGTTAATCAAAAGTCTTGGTTTTTCAAAATAGATTACAATTGAGTAAGGCTTGGCCTAAATAGCCAAGTGGTTATGATACTGGGTTTGTAACCCCAAGATCAAGGGTTCAAATCTCACAATGGCAAAGTATGAAACAATATAACTTCATCTGAAACAGATGGAAACGGGTTTGTACTCAAAAGAGTTACAATTGAGTAACTTGATTTTTGTTGACTGCCATGAATGTCTAAGTATCCACACTTGAGCATAAGCTGGTATTAGTGACACTTTTTTTTGGCAATGGCATGCATGGAAAAAACTGGCAGTCAGTCAATGCATCAATTGCATTTTATCTTATCTCCACAAATCAGCAGTAATATAATTGCATTTTGGACTAGCAGCAGCCAGGTAAACTCAACAGAAAATTGGATGCTAGTTTTAATATCAGTAGGCTTATATAGCTGTTAACTGAGGCTGTAGTGGTTTTGAGGCTAGGTGAAATGTTGTATAGAATGAAGAGCTTACTGATTACTTCTGGTTTTATGATCAGCGCTGTGTGTGAATTTGTCTCAAAAGCCAGATCTTTTGGGCTAAGGGTGTGATGTGTTTCAAATGGGTTACCTCAACCTGTGCTTTTATTTCAAGCTTTAACAGCTGTTCTGAACTGCAAGTTTCTGGCAAAAAAATTAAAATCCCACTTAATTTTAATAGAACAAAGGTTGACTGCGAGTTTATATTATGGACATTTGTTCCATGCTTTGTACTTCCACAGTAGAACCTTTTTGGTCTTTATAGGCTACTTAGTATTCAAATATACAGGGTCATCTCCTTTCTAAGGATGTAGCAGGTTCTTTGCACAAATTTTTATGGCAGTGATTTGGGATATCTTGAACTTTGGATCCAGCAGATGGTCCTACGCATCACCATGTTGCAGACTTAAACCAAATATTTGTTCGCTAGGCTGTTTTGATTCATAGCCTTTTTTCTAGATCTATGCATTCCTTTCCTTTTTAATGTCTATCCTAATTCAGTAACTTTTTTTTCACAGGTTACAGAATATGGGGGCAATCTGCATTGACAACACATGTACTCCCTACTCCTTCAGCTTCCAAAGTCTCCCACTCTACTCAAGAACACTTGGCTCCTTCAGAATGGTTTCCAATCACTGCCACACCCCATGGAGAAAGTCAGTACTCTTCTAGTGATATAGGTACTATCATAACTACACCTAGTTATGGAGTGTCCCTGCAGAACACTACTATTTCTGCAGCAGAAAATGTCTCTACAGACCAAATGAGTGATTTCACTGCAACTGAAGGTGCAGGTAGATTTGGCTCCTGTACAGCTGAGACGTGCAATATGCGTGGAACGTGCTATATAGCCAATGCCTTTGTAATGTGTAAATGCCAGGAGGGCTACACAGGAAAATTCTGCGAAGACCACGTGATGCCAGGAATGAGTGTTCTCCTCATTTTGGGAATACTTGTTGTAGTACTGCTTGTTGCTATTGGAACAATAATCTTCAGAAAGAAAGGGGCTGCAAAAAGGTTTGTGCTATATCCAATAACTCAATTCTATATACCTGTGAAATGGACTAGTAGACAATGAAGTCTATACAAATTGCTTTCAATGTATGACAAACTAGATTCACTTTTATCTAATAATTTGTTTCCTAATCCAATGGAACACCCAGGTAGGTTAGGTAATACCCAGCCCCTATTTTAATCTATTAGCTGTTAGACATTTAAGAGATTTTTTTTCACCAGTTCTGAACTGAACACTAATGGGAATGCAGTTATAGGCACCATTCGATGACTCCTAGCTAAAAAGCAATTTGTTTATTCCAACAGTCCAGCATGGTAACCAGGGTAGAAGACTAATACATATAAGATGCACCTGTTTTCCCCTCTACCTCAATCAGCTAGTGTCATAAACATTATTATTTACAAAATACTTCTCTATCCTCATCCTTTAACTGAGATCAGTAGCAGGGGGCAAAGTTGGTGTGTATAAAGTTACATTCATGTTGCCTTAACATTAAACTGAAATAGCACTAGTAAAATGTCAAAATACAAAAATTCTCTGCTTTTCTAATGCAGGAGAGCCAGAGCCGACTTACAACTGACTACAGCAGGCCATAGGAGCCAAACCATTAGGAATGAGGCTTTTGTATCAATATTGGAGGTAAGGTAATGATGAGAACTTAAGAACCACATGCTGTACAAATGCAGCAAGTTTCATTGAATGGATTTGGCTCTAACACTTCAATTTGAAGTGGATTCTGAGCAGGATTTTCCCTGCAGGCTTCTGAACCCTGCCATCAGGCTCAAATGGGACTGAGTAGCCCACACCATCAGAATCTGTCACATAAATGTGATTTCCTAGATTGACCAGAAAGGTTCTCTGTCCACTTTGGGCAGGCTCTCAGCTGGAGGGCTGATCAAAGCAGGGTGTGAAGGAGGGTATTCAAAATGGAGGCACCTGGTACCCTCTTTAAATTTAGATAATGGCTTTTGCAGCCTGGCTATTGGCAGTGGGCTTGGATTGAGATCATGTCCACAGGGTGGTCTACAATGGTGGTTATGGCACCAAGCAGGCAGGGAGGACCTCTAAGCCTGCTGGGAGCACTATCCCCTTCCATCAGCTCACTGTCTAAGGGCCACCCTGAGGCAGCTAAATTGGCTTCCACTGCCTCTTAACATGACTTCCATCAACAGGCCTTTCATTGGTTTAATTGGGTAGTTTTGCTGCCCCTACTTGTCTAGGGAGAGTGAAAATGGCCTGGGGCTGGGATTCAGGGAGGGAGCCAGCACAAACTGGTGCTTTCTTTAGCTCCCATCCATGTCAGCCTTAAAATCCAGCACAAAAACAGAAATACCTGGAAAAACTCAGCAGGTCTGGCAGCATCGGCAGAGAAGAAGAGTTGATGTTTCGAGTCCTCATCACCCTTCAACAGGACTAAGTTTAAAAATAGGATAGGGGTGAAATATAAGCTGGTTTAAGGGTGGCGGGGGGGTAGCTGGTTGTAGGGACAAGCAAGCAGTGATAGGAGCAGATAACCAAAAGATGTCACAGATGAAAGAACAAGGAGGTGTTGATTATCTAAAAGAATGTGCTAATTAAGAATGGATAGCAGGACATGCAAGGTACAGATAGCTCTATTGGGGGTGGGGTGAAATAAGACTAAAAGGGCATAAAAGGTATAGATTTAAAAATAATGGAAATAGGTGGGAAAAGAAAAATCTATATAAATTATTGGCAGAAACAAAAGGGAGGGGGAAGAAACAAAGGGGGTGGGGATGGAGGAGGGAGTTCAAGATCTAAAGTTGTTGAACTCAATATTTAGTCCGGAAGGTGCCTAGTCGGAAGATGAGGTGCTGTTCCTCCAGTTCGTGTTGAGCTTCACTGGAACAATGCAGCAGGCCAAGGACAGACGTGGGCAAGAGAGCAGGGTGGAGTGTTAAAATGGCAAGTGACAGGGAGGTCTGGGTCATTCTTGCAGACAGAACGCAGGTGTTCTGCAAAGCGGTCGCCCAGTCTGCGCTTGTCCTCCAACATAGAGGACCTGCTGAGCTTTTCCTGGTATTTCCATTTTTGTTTTGGATTTCCAGCATCTGCAGTTTGTTTTTAAAATCCAGCACCATATGCACTATGATATAAAGTAATAAATGTGATTCTGAACTGCTCTCCTATTGAGTCCTAATTGTTTGGATCTTGTACACAAGTGCTAGAATTTTAAACTCCAATTCTGTCTAGGCTAGTAAGCCAAAACAACCATTACTTGAACTGGAACATATCCCTCGGTGCTAAGGTTTTCTCCTGTTGCCACAGGAGAACTTTATACAATGTCAATTTGAAGCTGAGATTTTTTCCGGATTTCAAACCCCTTTGTCTAACTATTGGCTATTTTTCTGCAGGAACCACAGACGTCCAGCTGAAGCTTATAGAACCTTTTTATCCAATCGTTTTCAAAATGGTTTCAAAAAATTGTTTTGGTTGAATAAACAGCTGCAACATATCCTTTGGTTTATTTCACTGTTAAAGTTGCTGAACTGCACCTTGGGTATTATGAACTGCTACTTTGCATGAATTTTTGTCCATTAATTGAGGCATTGTTCAATTAAAGCCAATCTATCTTGGAGCAGGTTATTTGGTGTGTAATGGACTTCAGACTTGTAAGACAAATATGTGCAGCCATGTAATTTCCAAGTCCTTCACACTAACTCTTACAAATTTCCTTTCAATTCTGTTGAAGCCTGGCTGTTCAATTCTATTGGTTGTGCTTAAAGGAGCAAGTAAATTTAGGACACTAGGCTAATCTAGCACTGCCTTCACCAATTTATTTAAGACACCTGGAGGGTAGTTGAATTTGACACTAATTGAACCATATGTCTGACAGTTGTGCTAATAGTGCACAAAGGGGCACATGACACCACCCTGCATGTTGAGCCTAGAGCAACTTCATGCCATTCTTGGTTCAATTAAATTGTGCACCAAACATAAATGCCACAATACCTATGTTGCTGCTATGTCAGCCTAACTTATGGAAGTGTGTATTCTATTGGAATACTCAAGGTAAACTATTGGTGTTAATACTTGACTAAGCAATTGCCTTGTCTTAGTGCCATCGGTTCAGGGAGCTGAGCAGTAGCACCCTGCAAATTTTAGGCAAGTTGGTCTCAACATACAAATAGATGAAATAGGCCATTTGGCCCCTCAAGCCTGCTCCATCATTCAGTAAGCTGATCTTTGTTTTTGATGTCTACATTCCAATCTACCCCCAACTAACATTCAATCTACCTCCACCTTTTAAAAATATTCAGTGACCTCACTTCCACTGCCTTCTAAGGCAGTGTTCCAAAGCATCTCGACCCTCAATTTCTCATCTCTCCTGAGTGACCCTAGTTCTGGACTCTTCCACAAGAGGGAACATCCTTTCCACATACAATCTTGTCAAGATTGTTCAGGATCTTGTATACTTCAATCAAGTCACCCCCTTGCTTTCTAAACTCCAGTGGAAACAAGCCCAGCCTTGTCCAACCTATCCTCACAAGACAACACGCTCATTCCTGGGATCAATCTGGTAAACCTCCTCTGAACCACATCCAACACATTTTACATCCTTTAAATAAGGAGACCAAAACTACACACACTATTTGGTCTCAATGTCCTCTAACTGAAGCATCTGTCCCTGCTTTCCTTTCATAATATATCAAGAAAGCTAATGTTACATGCTGTACCTGCATATTAAATTTGCAGAATTCCAAGGTGCAGCAGGATTTAGGTGTTCTTATGTATGAGTCAGTCGTTCTCCATTTAAGCAATACTCTGCTTCCTGTCAAAGTGAACAACTTTGCATTTTTTCCCTATGTACTCCTGCCAGATTTTTGCCCACTCAGTCAACTTATCCATTTCCATCTGCAAACTCCTTATGTTAAGATGACATACTTTCCTACCTATCTTTTGTCATCTGCAAATTTAGCTACCATGCCTTTTGCTCCCCTCATTTAACTCATTGATGTAAATTGTAAAAGTTGAGGTCTGTGTAACCCCACTAATCACATCCTGTCAAAGACCCATTTATGTATACTGTTTTCTGCCAGCCAACCAATCCTATCCATGCTAATGTGTTACCCCCTACACCATGAGCTTTTATTCTCTGCAATCAGCTTTGTGGCACCTTAGCCTTCTGGAAATCCAAGAACACATCTGCAGGCTCCCCTTTATCCAGAACACGTGTTACTCCTTCAAAAAACTCTAAATTGGTTAAACATGATTTCCCTTTCTCAAAACAAGGCTGACTCTTCCCAATTACCTTGTTGTTCTAAGTGACCAGCTACAACTCTTTAATGATTGACTCTAACACCTTCCCCACAACAGATGTCAAGCAAACAGGCCTATAGTTTCCTGTTTTCTGCCTCCCTTGAATGGAGGTTATATTTGCTACTTTCCAGAATCTAGGGATTTTGGAAAATTAACACCAATGAACCTACCTCATCGTCCTAGGATTTTAGAGGTGGCTGAAGTCCATCTGGATTTGGAGACTTGTCAGGCCACTGCTCCATCAGGTTGTTCAGTACTGCTTCCCTAGTAATTGTAATTTCACCAAGTTCCCCTCTCTTCCAGTTCCTGATTTATAGCTGCTATTGGAATGTTTTTATATTCTCTAGTGAAGACAGAAGCAAAATATTTGTTCTGCTATTTATCTATTAACTCCCCATTTTCACTCTTGGAGGACCCAACACACCTTTCCTGTTTTTTTTTAAAATAGCTCTTGCTATCTGTTTTTACATTTCTAGCTAGCTCCCCCTCATATTTTTCTCCTGATTTACCTTATTTAGTAAATCTGTTCTTTATATTCTGACTTGCCACTCATCTTTGTACAGCTATGCTTTTTTCTTTGAGTTTATGCTTTTCCTAATCACGGATGGTGGATCCTCCCTTTAGAATTTTTCTTTATAGTAGGAATATACTTTATTCTGAGTATTCTGAATCCCCTTTTAAATGTCTGCCACTGCTTCTCAATTGATCCTCTAGCCTAGTATCCCAATTCACTTCAGCTAGCTCAGCTTTCATGCCCACATAGTTGCCCTTATTTAAGTTTAAAATACTAGTCTTAAACCCACTTTTTTTTCTTTCAAACTGGATGTAAAATTCAATCTTTGTGGTCACAACTAGCTAGGGGTGCCTTTACCCTGAGGTCTTTAATTAACCATGTCACATTACACAGTACCAAGCCTAATATAACCTGCTCTCTGGTTCCAGAATGTGCTGCTCTATGAACTCCTCATCCAGGCTGGTACTGACTCTGTTCTGATTTATATATAGATTAAAGTCACCAATGATTATTATCACCCCTTTCATTCCAAGCACCCACTATTTCTTCTTGTATACTTTGTCCTACATAGTAACCACAATTAGGGGCCCTGTAGGCCACTTCCAGTAATGACTTCTTTCCCCTACTATTCCTCATCTCCACCCAAACTGATTCTACATCCTGATCTCTTGAACCAAGGTTGTCTCTAACTATTGCATCGATACTATTCCTCCACTTATACCTAGCTTCCTGTTCTTGAAGGTCATAATGCCCCTTGATATTCAGGACCCAATTTATTTATCCTGCAGCCACTCTGTAATGGCCATCAGATATTTATTTCCTTCACTCTGCACAATGAGTTCATTGACCATGAATGTTATGCACCTTCAGATCCTTCTATTTTGTCCTTGTTATCTTTGACATCCAGTCTTGGTTCATTCTTCCTGCCATTCTCTGACCCTCATTTCCCATTACTATTCTCCTCTCTCCCCATGTCTCTACTCTTACCTTCCAGACTTTTGCACATTTGATCCCTTGCCCCCATTATTCAGTTTAAAACCCTCTAACAACCACATAACCAGGGAAGTAGTGTTAGGAAATACTGTTTAAGTTGTATTTGTGGGTGTTAATGAGTTGTAGCTTTAAAGTTTAATTTGTAAATCTATATTTGTTTTAGCTTCACTTTAGAATTGCAGGCAACTTTTGAGTTTTATGACTAAGGGCTGAAACTTGTGCCATGCAGTGCACGTTCGACACACGAGTAAAATAGTGTATGATCTTGGGTGAGTGTCCTGATATCTTGTGCCATTTCACTCAGTAGGTGTGCATGGATGCCAGAGGCACCCACCATTAATTAATAGGCCACTATTTTCTGCTCATCGCAAAGGCAAAACAGGCAGGTGGCCAGTTGGCTTTTTCAAACCTCATCCAAGGGCAGGATGAAAAGGGTCAGCAGCATTGCCAGTGAATGTTGTTGGGTTTAGGAGCAGTGTGTTACTGGTTGCTTATTTAAACATGACAGCTTCATTTCTGTTTGGGGCTTTGGATCCTTCCTGTTATCAGACCGCCTTCCTTTTACCCTGGTCATGGGGATTGCAGTCTCTGCTGGGTGCACCTCCCTGAGGAGGCCATATGTTCCTATGTGGCTTCAAGGGGAGGGACCTGTGACAGGTGAGGCACAGGCACATGGAGTGCAGGGCCAGCAGGTGGTGAAAGGAGTTGCCACTGCTATCCTGTTGCTAGGGTTTACAGACCGAGGTGGCTGCAATGTTGAAGGAGGCTCTGCATTTCGAGGGAGACAGTGACGTCCATTTGTCAGATCAGCTCTGACTAAGTGCCAGTAGCCCTCAACTTCTATGCACCCAGCTATTTCTAGAGCTGGATTCCCCCAGTCAGCTGTCCAGTTGCAGCTAGCTGGTTCCCCCATGTCCAGGGTGTTATTGACTGCACACATGTGGCCAGCAGGTCAGCCATATGCCTTCGTCAACAGGAAGGGATGCCACTCCACAAGCGTGCAGATAATGTGAATACAGGATGCCGAGTCTGTAAGTGCATGCAAGGTACCCTAGCAGCTCCCATCACGTGTACAGCCTGAGACGCTCCCAGGTGCCAAGGCTCTTCAGGGCTCCAGCCTGACTAGATGGATGGCTTCTGGGTGACCAGTGCTGTCTGTTGAAACGGAGGCTCATGATGACTCTCTACTGCCCAAGAACAGAGGCAGAGCAGTGGTATAATAAGCACTAGCTCCATAAGGGTGGTGGTAGTAATGGCCATAGGTCTTGAGATGTACTTTTGATACTTAGACCATTCAGGCGATGCACTATAGTCCACCATGTGTGCCATGCCAGCCCTCCCCCAAAAACATTGCAGGTGCCATTGATAATGGTTGCATGCTTTGCCATCCACAACCTGGCATTGGCAAGGGGAACCATGGGAGGAAAGGGATCTTGAAACAGCTGCCAGGGTCAAAGATGAATAGTGTACCCTGCACCAATAAAATAAATGTGAAGCACACTCAGGCCATAACAACAAAAACAAAACAAGCCTCCGCCCCTACTCAGCCATTCCCGGCCAGTGACAAGCCACGTTTCACGCTAAGCGGGCCTTAATTGGCCCACCAGCATGAAATCATGGTCAGGGCCTGATTGCAGGTGGCAGTTGGTTTCATGGCTGCTCTCCGGCCCACCCACCCAACAAGGGCAAAATCCAGCCCTTAGAGAAGTTAAGCAAACACGAGTAGAAAAATCTGTGTTGCCTATTAATGGGTCCTGAGAAGCAAGTCCCACCCCCACACATGGGAGGAGCAGTTTGAGTTAAGTTAGGAATAGCTGCCAGGCAGAAGCAACCTAGAAGGGGCAGATAGAAAGAGCCCCACCCCTGTCCTTCCAAAATCCAGGGGAGTGGAACAGGAGAAAGTCCTAAACAGACCTTCTAGTCAAAGGAAGGACAGGAACCTGGAAAAGATCCTGTGAAGTTAAGAGTAAGGAGCAGAGAAAGGCGTCAAGTTAAGGAGATGAACACTCTAGGAAGCAGATTTAAAGTAATATGAAGGCTTGTGAGAAGCCAGAATGTCCAAAGGGGCAACTTTAGGGTCTGTAATTCTTTGCTATGGGCATGTGTAGCGGTGGTCTACTGTTGACGACTGAGTTGGTGAGAGTTCATGGAAGAAAGCCTGAATGCATGTGGTAACCAAGGGGAGAGGAACATCGGAATTGGAGTTTGAAACCCTGGTGGTGAACCCTTGCAAAAGGCGTCTGAGAGAAAGCATCAGTTTCGGAGAAAGTTCCAAAGCAAGTTCTTAGAGTGGTGATTAGAAACCCTCATGTGAAAGATGGAATGCAGTGAAACCGGTTGGCTCACGGTGTGACGAGCATCTGGGTGGAGTTGAGAGATCCATGATATCTGGTTGAGGTGGCATCTGTCAGTTGGTTTCAGCGAGTGGTATAGCTGACCACAGGTCGCCTATTGGTTTACATGAACTGTGTATTTACTGTGAACATTAGAGTCTACGATAGCTTTTGTAACTTATGTTATCTTTACAAATTTGTATATATCTGTAAAAGTATAGTTGTGGGTGAAGAAATATTGTAAAATAGTTCATCTTTTATTTAACAGGAAATGTTTTATGCTTAAGTTCATTAACTGACTCCAGTGACTCTTCAGTAGCTACTTTCCTCGTATCTAAACAAACAAATTAAAAGTTAGGATCTACCAAGCTGGGTTCCACTCTGGCATCAGGCTTGTCCAATGGTAACATCAGCTGGGATTGTAACATTATGACCACAGTCAATGTTAATTACTGTACAAACCAAATCCCAGAGGGAAACTTGGCTTATGTGCCACAACTTATTTTTGTATTCTAAAACCAAGGAACCATACTGATCTTAGCAGTAAGAGGTTCAGTAACACATTTGGGTTTTTAATTTAAAAGTAAAAGTTTTATTAACAAAAATAAAACTTAAGCACACAAGATTACAGTCACACAATTAAGTTTAGTCTTCCAAAACACACTATGGTCAAACCCACAAGTAAACACCTTCCAGGCAACACTTCCTTATAGATGTTTAAATATGAAATCCAATAATATTACATAAGGCAAACTTCTGTATCTTCAATAAAGGTATACCACATGACCTTTAGCTTCTTCCACTCTATGGTGGAATTCACTTCAGAATAAAACTGCTTGCTGCAGCCCAAGACTTTTTTGGCTTGACTGGATGGGTGATTCAAACTGCATCCTCTCCCAGCACAGAGTTCCAGCTATTTCCAGCCATCTCTAGCTCAACAGCTATCCGCAGTAACTCACCTTTGCCCATTTCACCTTCTTTCTGTTGTTCTCACATCCCATTTTGAAACTCAAGCCCTTCCAAATATAAGATTTTTAATGTTTCTATCTTGTCTTTGCCTCTGGGTCAATAGAATATCATATCCCCACTACTTATCTATGAATTCTTGCAAGATGCAAACATTTTCTTGGCACCTCTAACTCCCCTTTAATATTCAAACAATATCTCAATTTATCTAAAAATGTAAATGTTAGATCTAGCCTATTTATTTGTCCTTCAACTTAATATCTCTCTCCTTTTCATGTTTCCAAACCCCCAGACAACCTGAATCCTATCAAGCCCCGAGCAGCTTAATTAAATCACACATACACATAGACACCCAGCCTTCTTTACAGAATAACACAATATTCCCCAAAATATATTTTTTAAAATCCATTTTTACATGGTTTGCAAGAATGCTGGTCCCAGCACATTTCAGGCATAGATCATCCCAACGGTACAGCCTGTACTTTTGCCACAAACCGGAACCCACTTCTCCCACACCAGTCTTTGAGCCATGTGTTAATCTCTCTAATTTTTGTACCCTATGCCAATTTGCATGTGGTTCAAGTAATAATCCAGAGATTATGAACGATGCGGTTCTGCTTTTTAATTTAGTACATAGCCCCTCATACTCTCTATGCAGAACCTCTTTCCTATTTCTACCTATGCCATTGGTACCTACATGGACTACAACAACTGGAACCTCCCCCACCCACTGCAAATTCCTCTCCAGCCCTGAACAGGTGTCCTGAACCCTGGCATTTGGCAAGCAACACAGTCACCTGGCCTCTCACTCTTTGCTGCAGAGAACAGTGTCAATCCCCCTCACTATACTGTCCCCTACTACCACTACACTCCTTTTTGCTCCCCCCACTGAATGGCTTCCTGTACCACAGTGCCATGGTCAGTTTGCTCACCCACCCTGCAGTCCCCACTCTCATCCAAACAAGCTGAGAGAATCTCAAACCTATTGGACAATTGCAGAGGCTCACACTCCTGCCCTCTGGGTCCCCTTACTTGTCTCACTCACAGTCACACATTCCTGTCCCTGACCACTGACCAAATCAGAAGATCCTGTCCTAAGTAGTGTGACTGCCTCCTGATACAAAGCGTCCAGGTAGCTTTCCACCTCCCAGATGTGTCACAGAGTCTGCAGCTCAGCCTCCAGCTCAATGACACTGAGCTGAAGTTCCACCCATGGCAAACATTTACTGCAGACTTGTTTGCCCTAAATCATATTGTTATCCAGGAGCTCCCACATGTTGCAGCCTTGACACAGCAACTGTCCTGCCATCCTTAATGTGTTTTAAATGCTTACCTAATTATATTATCCACTTATATAAAAAAGCAACATAAATATTTTACTAACTTTACCACCAATTTGTATACTTTTTTAAACTTTAGGAATAGAATAAACCTTAGCCACTCACAAGATCCTCACCAAACAGTTAGCTCCTTTCCCTGTAGCAGAGTAAGAACCAATTGCTACAGGATGAGAAAGATAGAAAAAGGAAACAAACACCTCCCCCTTCACCGAACACCCCCACTCACCAAACCCCAAGTCACACTCAATTTCCTTAGCTGCACTAGTTTACTGCTGTTTGCTATCCAGACTTTTTGTAACTGTAATTGACAATAATTTGACTCTTCTTGTAAGGCAACTTCTAGTTAGTTTGTCCTTTGCATGAGCCATTTAGCCCTGAAAATCTGCCTTTAGATCATGATTGATCTAAACTCCACTTTTTTTTGATCCATACCCCTTGGTTCCATTACCTAATATAATATTTTAATTGACCCAACAGCATTTTGGATTCAAACAACTTCCTTTTACTTAAACTTTTTTGATTAAACACATTGCAAGAAGACTGCCCATTAGAATGAATTTCGTTCAGTTGATTTTTCCCGCCACCCACTGCCTTAAATAAGGAGACCAAAAACTGCACACACCGTTCAAGATGTGGTCTCACCAATGCTCTCTATAACTGAAGCATAACATCATTACTTCTATGTTACATTCCTCTTGTAATAAAGGAAAGCATTCCATTAGCTTCCTTAATTACTTGCTGTACCTGCATACTAACCTTTTGTGACTCATGCACTGGAACACCTAAATCCCTCTGCATCTTGGAATTCTGCAGCCATTCTTCCTTTAAGTAATACCCACTTTTTTTATTCTTCCAGGCAAAGTAAACAACTTCACATTTTCCATCATTATGCTCCATCTGCCAGATTTTTGCTCAATCACTCAACCTATCTATATCAGTCTGCAACCTCCCTATGTGCTCGTCACAACATGCTTTCCTAACTATCTTTGTGTGCCATCATTCCCCTCATCTAAGTCATTGATACAAATTGTAAAAAGTTAACCCCAACCATAACTCAGCACAAACCCCTGTGGGACTCCACTTGTCACATCCTGCCAATCAGAAAAAAGACCCATTTATGCATACACTCTGTTTTCTGTCAAACAGCCAATCTTCAATCCATACTAATATGTTACCCCCTACACCATGAGCTTTTATTTTCTACAATAGCCTTTGATGTTACATCTTTTCAAATGCCTTCTGGAAATCCAAGTACAGCACAGGGTCTCCTTTATCCACAGCATATATTACTCCTTCAAAGAACTTCAATAAATTATTTAAACATGATTTCCCTTTCACAAAGCCATGCTGACTCTCCCCAATTACCCTGAGTTTTTCTAAGTGCCCAGCTATAATCTACTTAATGATCGACTCCAACACATTCCCCATGACAGACATTAAGCTAACTGACCTATAGTTTCCTATTTTCTGCCTCCCTCCCCTCTTGAATAAAGGGGTTATATTTGCTACTTTCCAGTCTTATGGAACCTTTCCAAAACCTTCAATTCTGTTCTTGGTATTGCATCATACTATCAGCTAGCATTCATTGCAACTGTGGAACTATTATATATAACCCACTGGCGTCTGTGCATTTTGCTACTTGTGGGTGCTGGTAGGGTGTAGAACTTTGATTTCTTGAGTATTATCTTAACATAAAATGTACAATAGATTTGCAGGGAAAAAATACAGACTGATAAAGATATGAATCCATCACACTCACAACAGAGTTCAAAAATGTTGCTCTTTTATCACCTTCAGATGACATGTTTTAGAATGTTGGAGATCACAGATCTCCAACTTCTCATGCTCCTTGATAGTAGCCAACATCTTGGTGGTGTTCTCAAATCTTATGCCTGTTCTGCTTCTTAAACTGTTGGTATATTTCCTCCCCCTTGCTCTGCTACCCTCAGTTTTACCAGTCACTACCAGATGTTCTAGTTTCTCTCTCCTAAGTGTCCAAAGAATTGTAGTTGTCTTTTGGTGATCATCTGCAAAGGTTGTTCTTATGTGCCTGTTTTCCTCAAAAGTTTCCTCATAAGTTGTCCTTCTATATTTCTCTCTATCCATAAACATCATTCTTTGCTAAATTTTTACCCAATTTCTACTTTCACTCTGATGGCACCATCTCTATCACATGGTATCTTAAAGTAGTCTGATCATCTTCTCACTTCAGAGGATGAGTTGTATTGTCTGAGGCTATGCTTGAACATGTCTGAAACCTGTTGTTTTGTAAAGTCCCTGGTGTGTGATGTACATTGAAGGGATGATCCTGTGCTTTCAGCTGGGACTGTGTGGTTATCAGGAGTGTGACCCGAGCGTTTGGCTACAACATCACAGTCCCTGTTCTGTAACCTCCAGTCCTCACAAGGAGCACAAGATTATGGGGTGACCTCCTTTCATTCACCAGTACTTGTGCACATAATCTATCTGTGAACAGAAACTTAAATGTATACCGGACACAGGGAATAATATTTAACTTTATAAGTTTATTCTATGATCTAAGGTTTATTCTTTAATAGTTGTGCACCTTTACTAAGGGGGTTCTTTTGTTTAATGATACTGAGATAACCCAGTATCCCCTTACTGCTTTGCTTGAAAAAGAATATACACTTATTCATTCTTGCTTGCCTTAACAACAAGATTCTCCTAGTGATAGTAAGAATGGCATTTCGGTAGAAATTGACTTACCAAAACAAATCTCAAATTCCACTGCTTTTAGTTTACTCAAGAGATTGAATGATTACTAGCCACAGAACAATTTTTCTATCACACCAGATAACTTTTAATTTTAAACTTGTCAGCTTCAGATTTCAGCAAATCGTCTTAATCATTCCTATAAGTTTCTTAAGCAAACTTCACCCTTGTGTTAAGATATTATTTTGCTGTGCACTGTCATCCATTTGCTGCTGCTTGTCCATTGTCAAGCATCTGCCAGTTTCTGAAAGATTATTGCTTATGAATTTGTGGAAATGACAAAACTTACTTTTTCACTTTTGGCTTATGATTGCTTCCTCCCTGGATTGAGTGAAGGGTCATATCCAATTATTGCTTCTATTCAGTTCCACCAAGTGGCACTTACTCAGTAACAAAGTCAGAACTGGGAATGTTTGCTTGTGGTTGTACACTGTTCAATCCCATTCATAACTCGTCAAGTCACACGACAGTCACGCGCACATGTAGCAAGACCTGGAGAACATTCAGGCTTGGGCTGATAGGTGGCAAATAACATTTGTGCCACAAGTACCAGGCCAAGTACCATCTCCAGCAGGAGAATGTCTAACTACCTCCCCTTTATTTTCACTGAAGCCCCCACCAGCAATATCCTGAGGCTTACGATTGACCAGAAACTGAACTGTACCTGTCATACTGTGGCTACAAGGGCAGGTCAGAGCTGGGAGTTCTCACCTGTGTAACTCATCTTGGGATTCCCCAAAGCCTGTCAACATCTACAATGCACAAGTCATGAGTGTAAAGCAATACTCCTCATTTGCCTGGGTGAGTACAGCTCCAACTACTGAACAAACTCAACACCATCCAGAACAAAGCCTCCAGTTTTATCAGCAATCTAGTACCACCTTCAACATTCACTCCCTCCACCACTGTGCACTGTGGCAGCAATATGTACCATCAACAAGATGCTCTGCAGCAATGTGCCAAGGCTCCTTTGGACTGCATCTTCCAAATCCATGGTCTCCACCATCTAGAAGAACAAGGGCTGCAAAGACATAGGCACACCATCATGTATAAGTTCCCTTCCAAGCCAAACAACGTCCTGGCTTGGTATGATATAGCCAATCTTTCATTATTGCTGGATCAAAATCCTGAAACTCCTTTCCTAACAGCACTGTGGGCGAGCTATGCCATAAGGATTGCAACAGTTTAAAAATGCAGCCAATCACCACCTTCTCAAGGCTAATTAAGCTTGGGCAATAAATGTCAGCTATGCCCACATCTTGTGGATGAATGAAAACAAAGCTGTTTAAACAGTGTAGGTTTAAGGTTAATTACTAAGTTTTTTTTTGATCATGGGATATGGGCATCGCTGATAATGCCAGTGTTTATTGTTCATCCCTAATTGCCATTGAGAAGGTAATGGTGAGCCATCTTCTTAAACTGCTGTTGTAGGCACACCATAGTGCAGTTAGGGAGCGAGTTCTAAGATTTTGAGCCATGACAGTGCAGTGCCATTGTTAAGAATCGAGAACCCTTGCAATAGGAATACAAAAAGTTGCAAGGAAAATCAGCAGCATGCATTCCATTTGTTTAGTTTGTTTGGGGTACAAAAGCCTTAAACCATGGCGTTGGATCAATTCTTACCTGAGGAAGGACAGTGTGGAAGAATAAAATACATCTACAGGACAACTAAGGGTTAAATGGTTAAAATGACAGTGGAATACTACAGCACAGTTCCCTCTTGGTTCTCGCAGGCACACCTGCAGCTGCCAGCTCATTAAGCAGTAAAGGAGGAAAGGAGTATCATAAACAAGCTGCCTGGAATCCTTGACGCAAGGATGGGATGTCTGCCCCAACACAAAGGTACAGGATCAAGCAATGGTCATTTGTGTTTTAGCATATTCACCTCCTAGCACTATAGATAAGGTCAAGCAGGGTTATTTATTACCTGGAAAAACTCAGCAGGTCTGGCAGCATCGGTGGAGAAGAAAAAGAGTTGATGTTTCGAGTCCTCATGACACTTCAATAGAACAAGAAGTGTCATGAGGACTCGAAACGTCAACTCTTTTCTCCACCGATGCTGCCAGACCTGCTGAGTTTTTCCAGGTAATTCTGTTTTTGTTTTGGATTTCCAGCATCCGCAGTTTTTTGTTTTTATATCAGGGTTATCTATTATCTGCTCACTTCTTATCACCAGATGGGCTCCTCCTAAGATCCTGGGTAGTCATAAGCTAGAATAGATCAATTGTATACTGCAAGCCGTAAACAAGGATTTGCAATGTAATTAATTATTGAAGGTTAGACAATTTTATCACCTTCAGGTTCTTTGATATGTACAACTTTTACAATAACTATGTGTGTACTCTGATGCTTGTTCAGAGTGTCAGCTAGCTCCACTGTAAGCTGCTGGGCTCTCCGTGATATCACGATTTTAATAAATGGCTTCCAAGACAAACCTCCTGGGTCTGAGTGTTCACTCCGATTTCCGCAACAAATTGACGACGAGGATGGGATCCGACTGAGGTCCTATGGCCTCTTAAGTTGGAGAGGTAATTGAAAACCTGGACCATCGGATCTCTGAAAAAGAACCCTTGCGGAGAAAGGGAGAAACTCTCCTAAGTTGGGGAGAGTATCAACTGCATGCTAGCTGAAAGGGGGAGTGCAGTTAAATAGTATCCCAGCTACCTCTGAAGTTGGAGAGGTGGCCTCTTAAGTTGGAGAGGTGAAAGGGGGACGAAAAGCATCCTAGCTGAAAGGGGGAGTGTTTGAAAAAGGGTAGCTACCGACCAGACTAAAAAAAAAAACCCAAGGAACTGGAGGACTTGTTAAGGAACTCTTAAACACCGGTGAGCGCATAGGGTAGGAAACGCGCCGCGCTGTTAATTGTGTTTTCTTTTCAGAAAAATGGGAGGTCACAAGAGCAGAGCGGGCTCTGCCACTCTCCCTGCTTCTCAAAGTACTGAGAACAAACTGAAACCAGCGAAATCGGAGCTTAAATTAGGAACTATGAAGATGGGTAAGAAAACAAAAAAGGTAGTAGTAGTATAACCAGGAGTTCGAGTCCCCTGGAGGTGAAAAGTAAGTAAGTTCTGTGTTTTCTTTTGTGTATATTATTAAGTAAAATGGGAAATATGACATCAAAGAAACCCCAGGTTCCCCCTTTGAAGAGAACCCCAAACGCTTATATGTATGTCCATTGTGGTCCTGAAATTGTCCAATATGTTTCTGATTGGGTTAAATGGACTCAAAGTAAAGGAGAGAGCTTCCCACCAGCTGAAACTTTTAATCGGAACAGATTTGAGTGGTTATTATATGTTTTAAGGGAAGTAGATAGTCCGCTACTGAATTTTCTATAACTTAAAAAATATGAATTGATCTAAGTTAACAGAGCTGTTTGTGCTGAAGAGAGAGAGAGAAAGGGTACCCCTAGGGGGTTAATAAGCAATTGACAAGCAGCAACAGAGAAAATGTGAGCTTTTGTCAGTTTGAAGGTCCCTATAGGTGGAGCCTTCAAGATCCCTTTATTTCCCCCCCACTGCTACTCGAAGCTTCGTCTAGAGTTAAGTTCAATATTATAGGAGTATCGATACATATCTTAATCTATGTGTTTGTTTGTGTGCAATGAAGCATTTGTATGTGAGCTTTAATGTGTTTTCTTCCCTGAATTTTCTTTTGTGTGTGTAGTCGAGCACTTTAGAGTCGAAAGCCCCATATTAGATTAAAGGAAAAGTTTATTCAAATATTCCAAAGTTTTGAGTATAAGGTTTCAGTTGAGATTTCTGGCAAAAATCATAATTTGAAGGTAGTGTAAAGATAAAACAGGGCTTGCCTTTGTTAGAGATGAACCAACCCTTGTACCACCCCCTTGCAGACTAGTAGGGAATAACCCTCATTATCAGCTTCCAAACTGATTGGGATTAATACATACGAGTTAGTATTCCAAAATTCTGAGAAAAAAGAAATTACTTGAAATTCAGAAGGATTCTAGGAAAATGAAAAGACATAAACACAAGGTCTAGGTGGTTCCAGTGGATAAAAAGGGGTTTCTTATGAAGAGAGGAATTAAATGTTAAAGGAAATCTGCTTTCCAAAAGCATTGTAATTTGAATTTGGGACAATCTTGAGATGTAAAGTGCGGTGTAATTTAACAGGTTACTTTTGAATCACTAGGATGCTATCTAAGATAAAGAATGTGTCGATAAACATACGGAAATTATAATTTGGATACAAATCATTACACATGAAAAAGAGGTTGTTTTAATTTTGATGGTGTAAATTACAGTTCTTACAAAGTATAAAAATTTGAGGTTTGGTTCTTGATAAAGTTCTCAAAAAGGGAATTTTCATTTTAAAAGGTCTGATAACAATTGGTATTAATTCAAATGCTGCAAGCTTTTGTATTTGTAAAGTCTATTCCCAAAATATGAAGCTAAGCTCAAGACCTTTACAAAGTTTGGCAGAAATCCAATTTTTGGCCGAGTTAATGAATCTGGGATAATTCTAAAAGAAAAGGGTCAGACACAATTTAGTGGGTTACTTTTAAGACAATAAAATCTTTAAGAAGAAAAGAAAGCAAAACATGTCAATACCTGATTTCTGTTTTTAAAGTTGTTATGAGAGCATTTTATTTATTTTAAAGTCTCTCCAGGAACAAGATACTGTTCTGTCGAAGGGTCATGAGGACTCGAAACGTCAACTCTTTTCTTCTCCGCCGATGCTGCCAGACCTGCTGAGTTTTTCCAGGTAATTCTGTTTTTGTTTTGAACAAGATAAGATGGTAGCTGTTGCAAGTATAAACTGGTATGAGGCAAGTCGGAGAATGAGTTAGGGAAAGAGGACAAAATGTACAAACTGTTTTAAGTGAAATGAATTTGATAATCTGGCCATCAACTGAGGCATTGGAACTGCACAGGGGGAGATAAGCAAAGATCTAGAGATAGAGATCCCCGTTGAAATGGAATAGTTAATATGGCCTAAAGAGTAAGGAAACATTTTAAACAATCAAGGCAATAGAGAAACTGAACTCAAGAAAACCTTAGGATGATCATGGTCAGGAAAGAAAACTTAGAGGTAAAACTATGAGGAATCTGTAGTTCAGAAATTGAAATGTAAGGAGAAATAATACTTAACAATTTACCGCAAGATGGATACAGGTAAAGGGAAAGCTGGAAAAAGGCTAAATAGATGTTTTACTGATTATATTAATGTGCCTGCAAGTTACAAAGAGTAAAACCATAGGATTAACACCTTTATGACAGGCAGAATTAAGTGGTTCCCAGAGAGAACCATCACTGGAAGTGAAGATACTGAGCCATTGAAAGAAAGGATAAGAAGGTGCATTGTACAGTTGTTTAAGGAATTGAGGTCTGACATGAAACAGCAGCAGAGAGTAAACTGGAAGGAGTGGGGGTGCCTACCCAGATGGATTCAGATCAGGGAACTCATTTCACAGGGAGAGTCATTAAAGAAGTGTGTAAGTTTATGGAGATTAAACAGAAATTCCATATTCCTTACCATTCCCAGATCCAGGGATGGTGGAAAGGATAAACTAAAAAAAAAATCAATCAAGAGACAGGGAACAGCCCAATATTCTAATGCACTGTGGACTACCCCAAATAGGACCGACAGGTTCACCCCATTTGAAATGATAACAGGAAGAGCCATACAATTACCCGAAGGCATTATAGTAGGAGGTGTAGGGCGACGGAAAGGAAAAATACAGGACAATGTAAGAGAATTAAGTAGGCAATTACATGAGTTGAGAGAGGAAGTTAAAGACTGACAGATGATTAAGGATATGGAAACAGGCAAATCCAAAGAGCAACAATGGACCATACCAGCTAATTATGACAGGTGGCACATGCGCACTTGTAGATATGAGAACGGGAAGTAAATGGAGGCTGGCTACTGTGCTCGAAAGTCATGCGGGGACTATCAATAAATTAATTGAAATAGGGAAAAATATTTCAGACGAAGCGAGCAGAAATGATGTATGCAACACCTATGGATCTTGGGCACTGGAACAAGCCCGAGAAAATTTAAGACAGACAAAAGAAAGGGTAGTCCCTTTATGGGTAACTAATGAGCATTTATTGAATCTCTCATAACACAAGAATCATGACTTAACCAGTTGCCAGCTCAGGGGTTTAACACGTGTATGTAGAATGAATGTTGAATGTATAGTGAATAGTAATATGATAAAAGGCATTGTATTAGTAATTCCTGTCATACCTATGTCAATGACATAACCCAGGCAAGACGCCCACAGTGACTGCTGGTATGGGACCCCAGCCATGGGGCCCACTTGTACACCTACAAATGGACTTTATATAAATGCCTAAATGTATGGAATATAATTATGTTTTAGTTCTAGTATGTTTGTTCTCGCGATGGATGGAGGCGTATCCCACTCGACGAAATGATGCTGTTGTTGTAAAATTGTTGTTTATTTTACTGCTAAAGTGATAAAGGAACTGTTGAAGGCCTTACAATGCAACCATCGCCTTTCCTGCCCATACCACCCCCAGTCTACTGGAGCGGTGGAAAGACAAAATGGTATTCTGAAAAACAAACTAGCTAAATTATGTGAAGAAATCAATTTGAAAGGGCCTGAAGCTCTACCCTTGGCACTCATGACTAGGCGCTCTCACCCTGACTGTCTCAAGAGCTTGCATATACAGGTAGTAGAAGCTCAGAAAAAGCCCACCATTGAAGACTGCCATCAATACCAGCCCTGGGACGTAGTCCTAGTAAAGACCTTCAGGAGAAAGAACTGTTTGGAACCTCGATGGGAAGAACCTTTCCAAGTCCTGCTCACTACCCATATGGCCGTGAAGGTTGAAGGACGCCCTTGTGGATCCACGCATCGCACGTCAAGCGGATGCTGACCTCGGACGGAAGTGTTAGTGCAAGAACTTTGACTGAGCCATCAGAATGCTGACTCTGATTTGGATCCTGTCCTGTGTGGTCCTTACGGGGGCATGGACTACCAATTCTGCAGTTCAACGAATGCAGGCCATAGCCTCGCAAGTTATTTGGACTAAATGTTGGATTTGTACTCATTTTCCTCAATGCAATACAGCAGCTGAATTGCATGAGAGGGTGGAAAGGACCCTACCTTGTGCTGCTAACAACTCGAATGGCTCCAAAGATTAAAGGGAAGGAAGATTGGTTCCACGCCACTTGTTGTAAAAAAAAAATTGTTTGGCAGTCCTATAACCATCGTTACCAGTGAACTAATTTGCATTGTGTATTGGATACTGCCTTTTCCTATATTCTGTCTTTTTGCTATATTTTGTGGGGTGTACCCAAAGGATTCTCACCCCAACACATTTTTGTCTTTATGCCGCGCCTATGCTAGACAAGTAGGACAGGGTGCCTGTTGGATATGTGCCCAGACTCCCCAACATGGAGGTGAGTCAAGCGCCTATCAGGCAAAACCAATGACTGAGGAAGAAGTGAAGGACCTCACAAATTTCCACACCCAGTCAGATGAAGAAGAATCCAATATGTTCAGGGGATGGTTCTGTTCCTCTCCACCTGCTAATGGGTGGAATTATACAGATCATGGGATAAGAATCAAGCCTCCTCAGGGGCTGATAAATGCCACCTATTGGTGTTCAAACCTTGCAACCGGTACCTATAAGCTGGGACAGCATGTTATGGATAAAGTGCGAGAAATAAAGCTGGGGAAAGATTGAGCACTTTTTATAACAGGGATTCCTGGTGGGCTACAGTAACGGGGTGGTTCTCCGATTGGGGAAGTTGGCTGCTGTGTGTTTTAATCGGGTTAGTTTTAATAGGTGTTATAGGGTGTTGTGCACGTGCTACTTTGAGGATTTGCTGTATTCGGTGTATTAATGGAGCTATGAATGGAGTCACCACTGGATTAGGAGGAGCTCCCATTGTCCCTCAATTGGTACGCACTGGCCCCCGTGAAACCCACTGGTGGGGAGAAAAAGTTTACCCTGCCAGGGATCGGCCTTTTCCTTATGGTTATGAGCCCCCTTATGATGATGAAGATACTATTCCTCATTGGTATTAATCTAAAAGATTAACAAGGAGGGATTGTGGAAGAATAAAATACATCTACAGGACAACTAAGGGTTAAATGGTTAAAATCACAGTGGAATACTACAGCACAGTTTTTCTTGGTTCTCGCAGGCACACCTGCAGCTGCCAGCTCATTGAGCAGTAAAGGAGGAAAGGAGTATCATAAACAAGCTGCCCAGAATTCTTGACGCAAGGATGGGATGTCTGCCCTAACACAAAGGGACAGGATCAAGCAATGGTCATTTGTGTTTTAGCATATTCACCCCCTAGCACTATAGATATGGTCAAGCAGGATTATCTATTCTCTGATAAAAACAAAAAAACTGCAGATGCTGGAAATCCAAAACAAAAACAAAAACAGAATTACCTGGAAAATGCTGCCAGACCTGCTGAGTTTTTCCAGGTAATTCTGTTTTTGTTTTTATCTATTCTCTGTCTCACTTATCACCAGATGGGCTCCTCCTAAGATCCTGGATAGTCGTAAGCTAGAATAGATCAATTGTATACTGCATGCCGTAAACAAGGATTTGCAATGTAATTAATTATTGAAGGTTAGACAGTTTTATCACCTTCAGGCTCTTTGATATGTATAACTTTTACTATAACTATATGTGTACTCTGATGCTTCTTCAGAGTGTCAGCTAGCTCCACTGTAAGCTGCTGGGCTCTCCGTGATATCACGATTTTAATAAAAGGCTTCCAAGACAAACCTCCTGGGTCTGAGTGTGCATTCCGATTTCCACAGCAGACAGTGGGAGACATTATGAAGAGAAAAGACTCAAGCAGGTCACATCATCGCCAGCAAGCAACATACTCAATCAGGAGCTAATTAGCAGAAATTCCTGCAGCCCATTTTTTCATACAGATTCAACACTTGTGGTTGCAAAGTTTCATGTATCACCTGCAGATAGAAATTGAATTGGTTTACTTGCTTAGTTCAAAGTATGAATGCAAACCAGTTGCCTGGACCCAAGGACCATTTTTTTATGCAGTTAATTGTTTGAAATAGTAAAGTCCAACCATGGGAAATAAAGTTGCCTTTTGAAATTTCAAATTAGTGACAATTAATTTCCATCTAGTGTTTTCTTATAAGTCTGCCCAATAGTTATACTTCCTGTGAGGTTCCCTCACATTGTAGATTTTTATAAAATATATATAGATATCCTCATGGCTATTTCTAAAATGTTAAAAGCTGGACAAAGACCTTTTAAAATTGCTAAAGCTATGTCTATCTGTGACCCTCAAACAAAAGGAGGTGCCATGGCAGTATCAAAGAAACTTGCACCTCGTTCTCTGAAGAGACACGAACTGCCCTGTGTCTGCAGAGACCACATTCAAAGAGACCTATGCTAAAACCATCTGCATTTCATAACCCAGATTGGCCAACCAGAGTCTAGTCATATGCTAGGACAAAGGGCTCTGCAACCTTCCATTCAATTCTTAAAGGCTAGGATATTTAACCACCTCAGGAACCCAAATGAGGGATACACTTCCCTTGTCAAAGACAATGTGGAGAGATGGGAGTCATTTGGCATGGACCTCTAGTTTTTGTAACCAGTAATATTGCCTTGCAGTACTACAAAATCTCAGCCTGCCATTTTACCATCTACCTAGCAGCAGGTCAGAAGAGGGGCTCTGCCCAGTATGAATACCTGGTTCCATCTACACTATTTCTATTGGAACTTCTGTACCATCACCTACAAGACTGATTCATCTCTATGTGCCTATCTGATCATATGTAGTCAACTCTATTGGAAAAGTGAATGATAAAGCATCAGTTTTCAGCCTGCCAACCTCCGTGAAGGAGTACCTCATTGGACTTTGATTCTGGACTCTGAAACCCACGTGAAACACCATGGCTGGAATTCTACACTCCCCCACTGGCAGGTCTTTAGGCAGGGGAGACGTGAAATTGAAAGGACAGGATTCCTTCTGAGTTCCTGCCCACCTCAACCACAGAATGATTTTGTGCTGGGGTGGGCAAGGCCTCAGATAAGAAGCCCACTCTTGCCCCAATTGAAGCCCTTATGTGGCCAATTATTGGCTATTTAAGGGCCGTCTCCTGCCCAGCCTCAATTGTTAGGCTGGCAGAACAAGCGAACTTCTGTGAGGGAAGCCCGAAAAAGAACAGTTACATCTCGGGTGGGAAGTGGGTGGGGGGATGCCTCCAACAGAAGCAGGACCCCCTCCCCCCCACCCCTATTTCAGGCCCATTTCTTTTATCTGTTGGCTCGGCACTGTAAACTTTTCTTTGTCCCATATTTAATTTATGACTGCAAAACGGGCAATAGTGCAACCGCACCACCCCCCCCCCCCCCCCCTCCCCCCCCACATTTGAGTGTGTACAAATAAGCTGAGCTTTTGGCTTCATCCTATCTTGAGTTTACTGTGGGATTATTAATAGAAATTGGATCACCCCAAAACCAAGGGGTTGGGAAATATGCCATTGCTTAGAAAGAGGGAAGCAATTCAAAAATAACTTTCTGTTTACGGACAGGTGGTGAGAGGAGAAATCAGTGCTGTTTAAATTAATCCCCTCCTGTCCATAACACTTACAAATGGCAATTTCAGTCTAGGGATGAGGAAAAGGGAGAAAAAAATGCATAATCCACTTGTTCTTTTCCCTGCAGGGAAAGATTAGTCAATTGGTTAGGCAAATGATAATAATATAGTGTAAAATTTAGGAGACAAGATAGATGTGCAGGTTTTCATCAACTGTAGTGATCTTTGTTGAAGTACAGTAATGTTCAAATTGAGCTATATATAGCCATTTAATATTTCTTTCTTCCAACCCCATGTTACTAAGGTTAAAGCAAATGATCACAGCCTCAAATTAATATAATCAAATATCCTGATGGAACTGGAGTCCTTTCAGCCCAATAACTACTCCTGCACTGGGTGCCTCTGGGTTGCTGCTTTTTTCAAAGTATTTTATATTCAGTTTTAACTCGGCAATAAAGAAAAACTTCAGCTTTACCTCCCCGTGATCAATGGACATTAAGTAATTCCAGCAGAGTCTCCTTGAAGAAGATACTTCCTCCAATCCTGCAACTACCACATAGGCCAGTTGAAAAGGAGAAGTTACAATCTCAGATCACACAGCAACCACAAAGACTCAGGTTTCCTTTAACTGGTTTTATTCAAGCATATGCAAGGGAGCCGCAATCATTCCTAAGAATGAATACCCAGCTCCCAGATTGATTACATTTCATTACTTTTATACTTTTTCTTATCATAATATGTTTGCGTACATTTAAATGCATCCAACCGGTAACCGACACACCGGTCTCATACTAACTCTATCCTATTGAGTACGTAAACATTGAGTTTGCTAACCGATTATTCTAAAGGAGGTATACATAATTATATTATCCAATTAAAATACGTACGCAAAGACCTTGGTTCTCACAGCTCAAGACTGTTTGTGTCTCATCAAATCCCCCTCTTTGTCTATTATATGTCCTCCCATATCTAAGCTAAAACCATCTGTCCTTTCCCTATGCGAAAGGGAGTACACTTAATTTGATTTATGTCCTGCTTGTGTCTTCCAGTCTGACTCTCAAGGCTGTGCAATGTTCATCTGGTAATCTTCAACTCTTAATATGCTTAGCAGCCATGTCTGCCTGGAGATTTTAAGTGTTCTTCAGTAAATTCTTACAGTGTTCTCGTTTAGCATTTTTAATTTTCCCCTAGCAGTCCCCAGTTTTGGCCCTTGGCAAAGCCCAAGCTGGCCACACCCTAAGTTGAGAATTCCTCTTCTGGTCCTTTGGGTGGCCAGTCATCCAGACCGCCAGAGGAATCCTAAACCACCTGGTTGTATAATATAATCTTCCCTTGTCTTCTCCCTTGAAGTATGCATAGGCCGGGGAACTGATGCGCATCTTTGGTTTGTTACTGTCTGTGCCTGGAGAGTCCCTTTCCAGGTTTTACGCTGGTAGCATCAGAGTCCGATAGCCCATAAGAGCATGATTCCTGTGATTATCATCATACCCATTCTAACAATCTCCCACCAATTCATTAATCTTCCAGCTACAGCATAGGAAGTAGCTGATTGGGCTAACCACCTGGCTGATTGGGTGGCTAAATTCACTTGCACCCACCCCCTCTTGATTTGCTAGAAGCTTCTGCATACGATTGAGCTATTCGTGTGGCTTCCTGCATGGCTAAGCGTGCTATTCTGACATGGATTTGATCAATGAACAATGTGTCATCCCACCAAGAGCTAAACAAGTATCCTGTGGTTCTGCCTGGCAAATGGAAGTGTCCTATAGTAAATGGATCGATCACCTGTAGGCAGAGTTGCTAGCACAAAGTAAGTCCCCATAAAGGAACTCAGTCTCGCTGGTCATGAAACACCATTGAGTTGAGGATACCTGAATTGCCTGAAATGCTTCCTGAATCAGTAAAGTGGTAAATGTAATTTTGCTTGTGTTTGTAAATACCTCCAGCGTTTGGCATGAGCACACAATGTAATTTCTTGATTCTGAACAACAATCTCTAGTACTCATCAGCATCTTGCCTTTTGCATATGATATATATCCACGTAGCCCTATGCGGAATAACATCCCCCCTTTATCTACTCCTGGGGACTCAAACCTGTAGCTGCTCAGGAAAGCCCCATTTGGATAATGTTCTTGGGGAACGGCCATGATGAATTTTATGACTCCATCCTCTCTTCCACCTTGAGCTTGTGTAATCACCAATTCCTGCCACTCCTAGTGTAAATTTATTAGGTTTAATTGGTATACTGACTCGAACATGTGTTTGGGAATTGTTCTAAAACTGATAGCTTCAATGTTGGATTTTACCCCATCAATTAGATCTCATGCTAGCATATCACATGCCGTCCCTGTGGCATGTGATTCGGCTGTGTCTATTATTCCGTCTGCAGTCTGCCTAAGAATCTGTAGCAGACCCTCTCCTTGTAGCTCCACAAATGTCAGGGCATATCCTGTCCCACACACACTGTAGTGCAACCCTCGGGCAGTCTCAGCAGCCACCCAGGAGGCATAATCATTTAAGTCATAGATTTGACCTGAATTAGGCATGGAGTTGGCACTCCCAAATACCCCTCCGATGCCTCTTAGCATACTTCTTTTTAACCTAGCCTGTGCTTTTGCTCTAATTCTCGGGATGATTCAAAATTTATAGTCTTTAACTACGCTCTCCAGTTGGCTTCTAGACCATTTAATGGAAATCTGGTGGCTCTGACAAGTGGTGTGCAATATTGACAGTAGTCCCGAGATATAAGTCACTTCCAGGCAGACCATAGTTACGTCATGCAATAATGGTTTTGACTTTCCTATCCTGACCATCCCATCTGTTGGGGGACTTACTACATCAGGACATTGAGTGGGTCTTTGATATCCACACATGGTAAAAGTAAAACATCGTGTATCATAACAATCATGCCTATCTATTACATATTTATATGTTCCTTGACAATATTGTCCCTCAAGGCCCGGTTCCCAAACAAATGGAAGTAGGTCTGTCCATCCAGCAGTCACATTAATCTCTTGATACATCCAAATGCTTGTTGATGATAAACTGGTACATCCCCCATTCCACCCACCCAGTCCAGTTCTATTGTAAGGGGCGTATACGTTCATCATTGTCCTTACCCTTGGGTAAGTACCACCATCCCATGAAGTTCCCGTTGTTACACTCGAGTGGTGTTAGCTGGACTGGCTGTCCTGGTGCTGTTAAATGTAAAGTATTGTTACAAGTCTTTGTGTGATCACATATGGGGGTCCTGTTCCCAGTTGTTCATTTGATGTGTCCGTGTAGTGGCTTGATCCGTGATCCAGGTGTTGGGCTTTCTTATCCATTCCCCACTTCCACCTTGGGGAAGTAGTACGTACTGCCCAGGGTGAAGGCAGGTGTCATTATTGACTTTAACCATTGGTACTACCCATGCCAGCGCTGACATATCCATAGCCAGGATCACGGACCTGTGGAAACATTAACATTGGCTCCCGTTGTCCAGGTTACCTCTTGGTGATTCATCGTATATCTTTAACTGTGTTTAATGCCTCTATTTATTTCCCATTTTCATATCTACAAGTGCACACGTATCACCTCTCATAATTACCTCATATGGTCCATGCTACCTGGGGCAAACCCTGTTCGCCCAGGGCTCACCCCGACCATCACCTTATTCCCCATTTGAGGGTCCATTGTTGCTCTTTGGATTTGCCTGTTTCCATATCTGTAATCATCGGTCAGTCCTTAACTTCCTCTCTCAACTCATGTAATTGCTTGCTTAATTCCTTTACATTGTCCCGTATTTTTCCTTTCAGTGGCCCTACATCTCCTCCTTCTACTATAATCCCTTCGGGTAATTGCATGGCCCTGCCTGTCATCAATTCAAATGGGGTGAACCCGGTGGTCCAACTTGATGTAGCCCTAAGGCACATCAGAATGCTGGGCAATATGGTGGCCCAGCTGTTCCCTGTCTCCTGAATTGCTTTGGCTATAGATGTTTTTAAAGTTCGGTTCATCCTTTCCACCATCCCAGAACTCTGGGGGTGGTATGGAATATGGAATTTCTGTTTAATCTCCATAAGTTTATATATTTCTTTCATGACTCTCCCTGTGAAATGAGTTCCCTGATCTGAATCCATCGGGGTAGGCACCCCGACTCCTTCCAGTTTACTATCTCCTGCCGCTGTCTCATGTCGGACCTCAATTCCTTAAGCTGTCTACACAACTCTACAATGCACCTTCTTATCCTGTCTTTCAAAGGCTCACTATCTTCACTTCCAGTGGCAGTTCTCTCTGGGAGCCACTTAACTCTGCCTGTGATCAAGGTGTTAATCCTGTGGTCTTACTCTTTGTAGCTCGCAGGCACATTAATATAGTCAGTAATACATCTATTTAGCCTTTTCCCAGCTTTCCCTTTACCTGTATCCATCTTGTGGTAAATTGTTGTTAAGCACTATTTCTCCTTACCCTTCAATTGCCTCAACTACAGATTCCAAATAGTTTTACCTCTAAGGTTTTTTTTTCCTGACCGCGATCATCCCAGGATTCCCTTGAGGTCAGTTTCTCTATTGTCTTGATCATTTAAAATGTTTCCTTACCCTTTAGGCCATATTAACTGTTCCATGTCAACTGGGATCTCTGTCTCTAAAACAAAAACAGAATTACCTGGAAAAACTCAGCAGGTCTGGCAGCATCGGCGGAGAAGAAAAGAGTTGACGTTTCGAGTCCTCATGACCCTTCGACAGAACTTGAGTTCGAGTCCAGGAAAGAGCTGAAATATAAGCTGGTTTAAGGTGTGTGTGTGGGGGGCGGAGAGATAGAGAGACAGAGAGGTGGAGGGGGTTGGTGTGGTTGTAGCGACAAACAAGCAGTGATAGAAGCAGATCATCAAAAGATGTCAACAACAATACTACAATAGAACACATAGGTGTTAAAGTTAAAGTTGGTGATATTATCTAAACGAATGTGCTAATTAAGAATGGATGGTAGGGCACTCAAGGTATAGCTCTAGTGGGTTTTTTTTTATATATTTTTTTTTTTTATTTTATATAATGGAAATAGGTGGGAAAAGGAAAATCTTTATAATTTATTGGGAAAAAAAAAAAGAAGGGGGAAACAGAAAGGGGGTGGGGATGGGGGAGGGGACTCACGACCTAAAGTTGTTGAATTCAATATTCAGTCCGGAAGGCTGTAAAGTCCCTAGTCGGAAGATGAGGTGTTGTTCCTCCAGTTTGCGTTGGGCTTCACTGGAACAATGCAGCAAGCCAAGGACAGACATGTGGGCAAGAGAGCAGGGTGGAGTGTTAAAATGGCAAGCGACAGGGAGGTTTGGGTCATTCTTGCGGACAGACCGCAGGTGTTCTGAAAAGCGGTCGCCCAGTTTACGTTTGGTCTCTCCAATGTAGAGGAGACCACATTGGGAGCAACGAATGCAGTAGACTAAGTTGGGGGAAATGCAAGTGAAATGCTGCTTCACTTGAAAGGAGTGTTTGGGTCCTTGGACGGTGAGGAGAGAGGAAGTGAAGGGGCAGGTGTTGCATCTTTTGCGTGGGCAAGGGGTTGTGCCATAGGAGGGGGTTGAGGAGTAGGGGGTGATGGAGGAGTGGACCAGGGTGTCCCGGAGGGAGCGATCCCTACGGAATGCCGATAAGGGGGGTGAAGGGAAGATGTGTTTGGTAGTGGCATCATGCTGGAGTTGGCGGAAATGGCGGAGGATGATCCTTTGAATGCGGAGGCTGGTGGGGTGATAAGTGAGGACAAGGGGGACCCTATCATGTTTCTGGGAGGGAGGAGAAGGAGTGAGGGCGGATGCGCGGGAGATGGGCCGGACACGGTTGAGGGCCCTGTCAACGACCGTGGGTGGAAAACCTCGGTTAAGGAAGAAGGAGGACATGTCAGAGGAACTGTTTTTGAATGTAGCATCATCGGAACAGATGCGACGGAGGCGAAGGAACTGAGAGAATGGGATGGAGTCCTTACAGGAAGTGGGGTGTGAGGAGCTGTAGTCGAGATAGCTGTGGGTGTCGGTGGGTTTGTAATGGATATTGGTGGACAGTCTATCACCAGAGATTGAGACAGAGAGGTCAAGGAAGGGAAGGGAAGTGTCAGAGATGGACCACGTGAAAATGATGGAGGGGTGGAGATTGGAAGCAAAATTAATAAATTTTTCCAAGTCCCCCACACACACACCTTAAACCAGCTTATATTTCAGCTCTTTCCTGGACTCGAACTCAAGTTCTGTCGAAGGGTCATGAGGACTCGAAACGTCAACTCTTTTCTTCTCCGCCGATGCTGCCAGACCTGCTGAGTTTTTCCAGGTAATTCTGTTTTTGTTTTGGATTTCCAGCATCCGCAGTTTTTTTGTTTTTATCTCTGTCTCTAGATCTTTGCTTATCTCTCCCTGTGCGGTCCCATTGTCTCAGTTGATGGCCAGATAATCAAATTCAGTTCCCTTAAAACAGTTTGTATTTCCCTAACTCTTTCCCCTACCCTTAATCCTTTCTTCATACCATGTTACACATGCAATAGCGACAATCTTATCTTGTTCAGGTTGTCTGGAGAGACTTTACAGTCCAATAAAGTATTCTCATAACAGTTTTAAAACAGAAATCAGGCATTGACATGTTTTGCTTTCTTTCCATCTTCTCAAACAACATCCTATTGCCTCAAAAGTAACCCACTAAATTATGTCTGACGTTTTTTTTAGCATTTTCCCAGATTCATTAACTCTGCCAAAAATTGGATTTCTGCCAAACTTTGTCAAGGTCTTGAGCTTAACTTCACATTTTGGGAACAGGCTTACAAATACAAAAGCTTGCAACATTTGAATTAGTGCTAATTGTTGTCAAAATCCTTTTAAAATAAAAATTCCCTTTTGAGAACTTGATATCAAGAACCAAACCCCAAAATTTTAAACTTTGTAAGAACTGTAATTTACACAATCAAAATTAAAACAACCTCTTTTTCATGTGTAATGATTTGTATTCAGATTAGAAGTCCCATATGTTTATCGACACATTCTTTATCTTTGGATTGCATCCTCGTTATTCAAAGTAACCTCTTAAATTACACTGCACTTTACATCTCAAGATTGTCCCAAATTCAAATTACAGTGCTTTTGGAATGCAGATTTCCTTTAATATTTAATCCATCTCTTCAAAAGAAACCCCTTTTATCCATTAGAACCACCTAGACCGTGTGTTTATGTCTTTTGGTTTTCCTAGAATTCTTCTGAATTTCAGGTAACCTTTTTTTTCCTCAGAATTTTACAATACCAACTCATATGTATCAATCCCAATCAGCTTGGAAGCTGGTGTTGAGGGTTATTCCCTAATAGTCTGCAAGGGGGTGGTACAAGGATTGGTTCATCTCAAACAAAGGCAAGCCCTGTTTTATCTTTACAATACCTTCAAATTGCAATTTTTGCCAGAAATCTAAACCCAAACCTTATACTCAAAATTTTGGAATGTTTTAGTATACCTTTCCTTTAATCTAATATGGGGCTTTTGACTCTAAAGTGCTCAACTACACACACAAAAGACAATTCAGGGAAGAAAACACATTAAAGCTCACATACGAATGCTTCCTTGCACACAAACACAAATACTAAGGTATGCATTTATATTCCTATAATATTGAACTTAACTCTAAATGAAGCTTCAAGTAGCAGTGGGGGGAATAAAGGGATCTTGGAGGTTCCACCTATAGTGACAATCAAAATGACTGAAGCTCACATTTTCTCTGCTGCTGCCTGTCACTTGCTCATTAACCCCCTAGGGGTACCCCCTTTCTATCTCTCTCTCTCTCTCTCTCTCTCTCTCTCTCCTCAGTACAAACAGCTCTTGAAATTTAGATCCATTCCTTTCTTTTAAGTTACAAAAATTCAGTAGCGGACCTGCCACTGCGACTGGCACAACTCTACCAAGATATTTCTGTATTAGTTTAGTTTGTTGCAGATACAGACTCAAAATGAGTACTGTAGCTTCGTCAGGTTTATCGTTAGTCTAAGCTTCCACCCCTCCTTGGAGCGTAATGGTGGGTCACTCCGCTGCCACCCTTGTTGTTTCATTTTGCTGATCAGCTTTCAATGCTTCGTGGCGAGGTGAAGGGACAGGGTTCCTTCACCTCCCCATCCTGCAACAAACTCGAGTTCATCCTTCTCAGTCATACTCACATTCACATATTAAACAGGGACACCCAGTTCCCCCGAGACACTCCGTCCCCATGAGGTTCACTCATCTCAACTGTCCACCTGAGTCTCCCTGGCCGAAATGTTCAGATCCGCCCCATTAGACCTCCGTTCTAGTCTGACGTGAACAACCGGAGAGTACCTTTCAAAATGAAAATACGCACCAGATCATTGTTCTGCCTTCACAAAGGTCCGGGCGAATCCTGCCGACTACGCCACTGAAGAAGGTACCCCCTCCAATCCACCATCTACCACATAGGCCAGTTGAAGAGGAGAAGTTACAATCCCCAATCACACAGTGACTACAGAGTCGCAGGTTTCCTTTAACTAGTTTTATATCAAGCATATGCAAGGGAGCCGCAATCATTCCTAAGAATGAAGATCCAGCTCCCAGATTGATTACATTTCATTACTTTTGTACTTTTTCTTATAATAATACGTTTAAGTACATTTGAATACATCCAATGGGTAACCGACACACCGGTCTCATGCTAATTCTTTCCTATTGAGTGCATAAACATGTGATTTTGCAAACCAATTATTCTAAAGGAGGTATACATAATTATAATATCCAATCAAAATTAAAACACGTACGCAAAGACCTTGGTTCTCACAGCCCAAGACTGTTTGTGTTTCAACAAATCCCCCTCTTTGTCTATTGTATGTCCTCCCATATCTAAGCTAAAACCATCTGCCCCTTCCCTATGTGAGAAGGGAGTACACTTAATTTGATTTATGTCCTGCTCGTGTCTTCCAATCTGACTCTCAAGAGTGTGCAATGTTCATCTGGTAATCTTCAACTCTTAATATGCTTAGCGGCCATGTCTGCCTGGAGATTTTAAGTGTTCTTCAGTAAATTCTTACAGTGTTCTCTTTTAGAATTTTTAATTTTCCCCTAACACTCCTTATGACTGGAATTGTGAAAAATAACATTATTTTGCACAATGCTTGTAGCAAAATGGCATAGGCATATTCTTAATAGCAAAATGGGCTTAAAGGTTGTAACGTTTAGTCACCAGTTAAATATATTTTCAAAACTATTAGTTTCCCTCTTCCTAACTCTGCAATATGCACACTACATTTAATCCATTTGTTTAAACATGCATTTCAAAACCATGGTCCTGTTCTTTCCCAGTCTTTTATTGAACCGTTCTCAACTGTACATTACAGCAGTAGATTTTGTCCTCAAACACAGCCCAAATCAAATGTTCTACAAGTGTGCACTAGCTGGAACATGAGTTTTCGCTTTGTTCCATCCATACCTGCTCTATCAATGTGTGGCTCACTTCCAATCTCAGCCCAGTAGATTAGTCTACATTGTAGAGAACACAAGACATCAGGAGTAGTTATACACATGTTAACCTGATTACATGTAGCATAGATCTTGGATTTTTGTGCCTTCTGTTTCCTCATTCTTACTATGGTACATTTGTTTACTTACAAATGGATACACCTCCGTATTTTATCAGGCTAAGAAATTCAGTGGGAAACGCTGCATAGTATTAACTTTATTATTATCCTTATCCACTTTGACCTATTCTTCCCCTGGGAATTCTAGTTGCAACCAGTTAATTGACCAATCAAATAGCCTGCGTCATTGGCATTATCAAGGAATAGTAATATGCACTTCAGCATCAGAGTTAATGTGCTAAACTTTGCTGAGAAAAGAATGATTTGTGAACAATGCATGCAATTATTAATGTGCAAAGCACCCCCCCAACCCTCAACCCTGGGCAGCTTGTGGTGAGGAATTGAGGAATATCTACCCTGTGAACTGCAATTCCCTATAAATGGTTGGATGATTTGTGTTAGTCTGCCAATAACTGAGCGAATATCACAATTTCAACACATTGCAATCTAAAACAAATGCTTTCCTTGGATCTGGTCTCATACGTTAGCTAAAACCTCATGCTGAAGCTCTGCTGAAATATCTGATCCAGTCTTCTAGTCTCTAGCATCTGGTTAGTATTGGTTTTGTATCTGTTTACACTTGAAGTTCCAATGGCCCCTGACCTCTGACTATCACTCACCCAAATGTAAGTGTCAGCCATGACTCAGTTAGTCACACGTTTGCCTCTGAGTCAGTAAGTTTTGGTTTTAAGTCTCAATCCAGAAATTTGAGCACAAAATCCTGGCTACCATTGCCGTGCAATACTGTTGAAGGTGGCATATTCTGGATGAGGCATTAAACCAAATGCATATCTGCTCTCACAGATGGATATAAAAGATCCAGTGACATTACAAGCATTTTAAAGAAGAGCAGAATAGTTATCCCCAGTGTCCTGGACAATATTTATCCCTTGCTCAACATCACTAAAACAGATTATCATGTCATTATCACATTGCTATTTGAGGGAGCTTGCCATGTACAAATTGGTTGCTGCATTTCCTGCATTACATCATTGACTACACTTTAAAAGTACTTCTTCGCCTGTAAAACACTATGGAATGTCCTGAGGACATGAAGGGCACTATATAAGTCCATGTCTTTCTTACTGTTTTTTCAACTGATTAATGGGTTAAGAACCACACAAATTGATTCTATCCAATTTGGAAGGATTTTTTAGGCATGGATTGGTACAAGGATGTTAACTGAAAATAACTAGAGGTCAGAGTCTTTATTTTCTTGAATGGGATTGGGGGAGGAGAGTGATTGAAAAAGAACTGTACTTCATCAATGACCTTCCCTCCATCATAAAGTCAGAAGTGAAGATGTTCACTGCTGACTGCACAGTGTTTAATTCCATTTGCAACTCCTCAGATAATGATGCAGTCTGTACCAGAATGCAGTAAGACCTGGATAACATTCAGGCTTGGGCTGATAGGTGACAAGTAACACTTATGCCACGTAAGTGCCAAGCACTGACCATCTCAAAAAAGAGAAAGTCTAGCCATCTCCTCTTGGCATTCAACATCATTACCATTCACAGCTGAATCCCCCACCAATAACATCCTGGGAGTGACCATTAACCAAAAGTTTAACTGGACCAGTCATATAAATACTATGGCTACAAGGACAGACTAGAGGCTGGGAATCCTGCAACAAGTGACTCACCTCCTGACTCCCCAAAACCTGTGCACCATCTACAAGGAACAAGTCAAGAGTGTGATGAAATACTCTCCAATTGCCTGGATGAGTGCAACTCTAACAACATTCAGAAAGCTTGACACCATCTAGAACAAAGAAGCCCGCTTTTGCCACCTCATCCACCATCTTAAACTTTCACTCCCTCCACTTCCAGCACACAATGGCATCAGTGTGTACCATCTCCAAGATACACTGCAGCAAATCCCCATGGCATGTTTGACACTGCCTCCCAAACCTGGTACCTCCACCACCTAAAAGAACAAGGGTAGCAGGTGCTTGTACAAGTTTCTCTCTAAGTCACACACCATCCTGACATGGAAATATATGGTTCTTCTTTCATCATCACGAGGTCAAAATGTTGGGATTCCCTACTAAACAGCACTGTGGGTGTACCCACACTACAGAGTCTGCAGCTGTTCAAGGAGCTGTCTCGCCACCACCTCCTCAATGGCATAAAGGGATGGTGAACAAATGTTGGCCTTGCCAGTGACACCCATTATGAAAGAATTGAAAAAAATAGTTTTGAAATAACGCTAAACACCGGTTTTAATATTTGCAGCACAGCCTATTATTATTTGTCCCAGAATCTGAACTAGACAAGTCTTTAGACTTAGTGTGTTGTGTATTGCTGAATTTGATGCAAGTCCTGAGAATTAACAAGTACTTAGGGAACAAATAAAAGCAAAATACTGCAGATTTTGGAAATCTGAAATAAAAACAGAAAGCAATGGAAAAACTCAATAGGTCTGGCAGCATTTGTGGAGAGGGAAACAGAGTTAATGTTCTGAGTCTGAAATGACTCTTCTTTGGAACCCCATTCTTGTTACAACTTTGCCAGCATATACAGATGTCTTTTAACACAAGGAATGCTAGGGGCTTGTATGAAGGGATCAAAAAAGCAACAGGTCCATCAGCAAAGAAAACAGCTCCACTGAGAACAAAGGCAGGGGAAGTCATCACGAACTGCAATAAACAGTTGGAGAGTCAGGTAAAGTTGTACTCTAGGAAGAACACTGTCACTGAGGAAACTCCAGACACCATAGAGAGCCTGCCTGTCATGGCAGGGCTGGATATCGAACCCAAGTGGAGGAGCTTAGCAAAGCTATTGATTAGATTGTCATGGGCAAAGCTCTGGGTGCTGATGCTACACCACTTGAACGCATTAAGCACGGGAAACTGGGCTGATGCTACACCACTTGAAGGCATTATGCACAGAAACTGGCACTCTTGCAGCTTTTGCATAAATTTCTCCATCTCTGCTGGAGGAAGGGGGCAGTGCCCCGGGATACATGTGGTGCAAAGGTTGTGACCCTGTACAAGAACCAAGGCAACCGCAGTGATTGCAACAGCTATCACAGTATCGCCCTGCTGGACATAATGGGAAAAGTATTTGCCTGTGTTGCCCTTATCAGATTGCAGATCCTGGCTGAATGCACCTACCCTGAATCGCAGTGTGGTTTCAGAACTGGAAGATCTACAATTCATATGATCTTTTAAGTCCAGCAGCCACAAGAGAAATGCCGTGAACAAAGGAGACATATATATATTATCTTCATCAATCTCACCAAGACATTAGACAATACGAGCAGAGGCAGTGTATTCAAGCTGTTGGAGAAAATTGGCTACTCGCCGAAGCTGCTCAATCTGATCTCCTCTTTCCACGAAAACATGATAGGTAAGGTCAACTATGATGGGGCACCATCAGAATCCTTTGAGATCTGGAGTAAGGAACAGGGTTGTGATCTGACACTGACAGTCTTTGGTATGTTCTTCTCTTTGCTGTTGTCATAAAAAATCAAGTCATGTACAGAGTTTACTTATAAACTGGAACTAACAGTTCTCACCTGAGATCCAAAGTAAATGTGTGCCAAGTCCTCAACAGAGATTTGCTTTTCACTGACGATGCTGCATTAGCTCTCCATCAATGCACGCATCCCAAAACCCGCAGCTGTTATATCCAAGCTGAGTAAGAGAATATGGAACAACAGCAACCTGACTGAGAACACCAAATTATGAACCTACCAAGTCATCATCCTCAGTGCACTCCTCTACAGTGGTTAGACCTGGGCAACATATGCTAGGCAGGAGAAAAGGCTGAACAGTTTCCCCCTTTACTGTCTCAGACGTATCGCCTGCATCTCTTGGCAGGACAACGTCACCAACTTCGAAGTACTGGAGTGTGTTAATTCAATCAGCATACATTCATTGCTAAGCCAATGACATTTGTGCTGGCTCAGCCACGTTCATTAGATGGATGATGTCAGTATACCCAAAGACCATCTATATGGTGAACTGGCCACTGGGTCAGGACCTAATGGGTGTCCATACTTCTGATGCAAAGGCACCTGCAAGTGAGATATGAAGTTTGTGGACATTGACATTGACAACTGGGAGACAGTTGCTGATGGCTGTGACCACTGGAGCCTGACTGTTTGGAAGGGCATTGGAAGAGGTGGAGCAAATCAGAAAGCTCAGCTGGCCAGGAAGAGGGCCCAGAGAAAATAGAGGCCAGCAAAACCGTGCACCTCCTTAGCCCACTGCCTTCCTTTGCAGTAAATGCAGCACATTAAGCACACCAGATGATGTGAGGCACTGAGTTGACCACCACAGTGTAAACTATTATCTTACAAGATAGAAGGATGCTACCAATCTTAAAGGAGGAAAGCAAGATAGGGAGGCAGGGAGCTGTAGGGAAGGAATTGTGGAGCTTAGGGCCTAGGCAACTGAAGACACGGCCACTAATGGGAAGAAATTATAATTAGGAAGTTAGAAGATGTCTCGCAGGATTGTGGGGCCAGAGGTGATTACAAAGATAAGGAAGGGCAAGGCCATGGAGGGATTTGAAAACAAGGATGATAATTTTAAAGTCACGACTTTGCTTGACTGGGAGTCAATGTAGGTCTGCGAGCACAGGGGTGATAAGAAATGGGATGTGCTGTGAATTAAGACACACGGGCAGCAAAGTTTTGGATGACCTCAAGTTTAGGATGAAGGAGACCAGCCAGGAGTGTGTTGGAATAGTTGTGTCTAGAGATAACAAAGGCATGGATAAGCATCTCAGCAGCAGCTGAGAGGCAATGTGGGTGATGTTCCAGAGTTGGAAATAGGTGGTCTTAGTGATGATATGAATACGAGACCAGAAGCTCAGCTGGAGATTCAATGTAACACCAAGGTTGCACACAGACTGGTTTAATCTCATCTGTTGCCTGGGAAGGAGTCCGTAGCAAGGGAACGGAGATCAGAGCTTCAGTCCTCCCAGTATTTCACCAGAGGAAATTTCTCTTCATCTAGTACTGGATGTCAGATAAGCCATCTGATAATTTAACAACATTGGAAAAATTGAGAGAGGTGGTGGTGAGGTCAAGCTGAGTGTCCTCAGCGTACATATGAAAATTAATGCTGTACTTTCGAATAATGTCACCAAGGGGCAGGATGTTGATGAGAAATAGAAGGGGGCCAAGGATAGATCTTTGGGGATGCAGGAAAAGAAGCCATTACAAGTGACTCTACGGCTATGATTAAATAGATAAGAATGGAACCAGGTGAGAGTAGTCTCACCCAGCTGGACAACAGTGGAGAGGCAGTAGAGAAAGATGGTGTGGTCAGCCATGTCAAAGGCTGCAGGCAGGTTGAAGGCGTGGAGGGAAAGCTTACTCTTGTCACAGTCACACAGGATTTCATTTGTGACTTTGTTAAGAGACCCATTGAGCAAGGACACATTAGCGACTGAGTGGTAGGAGGCTTAAGAGAATGAATTGCCTCCTTCCACCACATTGTGAAAGACAAGGTGTGAAGCAAAGCAAATAGCAAGGGCTTTATGGCTGGCAAATCAACACAGTTGAATGTAACAGCCCACCTGCTATAGGTGAATTTAATGCCCCCCATCCTCTACTTTTGATGTAGGTTTTGAACATTTGTCATTTATTTGACACGGCAGAGTATTAGAAGACATAAACCAGCCTTGCCAATTTGCTCTCATTTATTTTAAAACCAGTAAGACAAGAGTGAAACATCTGCGTGCTGGCTGCTGGAAAATACAGTCCAGCTGTCTAAAACTAGCTTTAGATTTAGATCTAAAAATCACAGATGACAGGTGACTGTCTTTGGTAAATGACATAAACTGGTCTTGCCAGTTTGTTCTCTGTCATCTTGAACCAGTGCCACAGTAAAAGAGGCAGTTCATTCTAAAGGGAATGGAGGAGGCATGGTCAAGGGGTGAAAAGTTCATGCTGCACTCACTGGTCTCATAGTCTAGGTGGAGATTGGGTCCCCTTGGGCTTCTTGTGTCACTTTCAAATTGGCCTGGATCTTCTGCAAAGCTGTAATCATTGTCAGATTGCAGCTGCACTTGAACTTCTCCATGCCTAGATGCTGCTCCACACTTCTTGCTGAGTTTTCAAAGCCTGGCTTCTCCAGAAATGCAGAGCACAGCATCCCTCAGAGAGCTCCATCACAGTGCTGTAGCATCGGGGGAAGACAGGGCACTCCCTTGTTTTACAGCACCAGGTGCCGCATAGTAAGTTTAAAGGCCTTGTTACTGAATGGGTGAATGTTAGTGAATAGGTAAGTGGATGAATGAGTGCATGGGTAGGGTCATAGGGCGGCTAGGTGGGTGAGGTAAGTGAGTACATGGGTAGATGGGTGGGGTGACAGGTGGGTAGATGGCAGATGGGTAGGGTGGCAGGTGGATAAAGTGGTAGGTGAGTAGTGTGGCAGGTAGGTGAGGTGGCAGGTGTGTAGGGTGGCAGGTGGGTAGGGAGAGTGAGGTGCAAGTGGGTAGGGTGACAGGTGGGTAGAATGATAGGTGGGTAGGGTGGTAGGTGAGTAGCATGGCAAGGAGATGAAGTGACAGACGAGTAAGGAGAGTGAGGTTGCAGTGGGTAGGTTGGCAGGTGGGTAGAATGGTAGGTGGGTAGAGTGGCAGGTGGGTAGGGTTCTAGGTAAGTAGAGTGGCAGGTAGGTGAGGTGGTATGTGATTAGGGTGGCAGGTGGGTAGGGTGGCAGGTGGGTAGAGTGGTATGTGAGTGAGGTGGTAGGTGGGTCAGGTAGCAGGTGGGCAGAGTAATAGGTGGGTGAGGACGTGGTGGATAGGGTGGCAGGTAGCTTGGGTGGTGGTTAGATGGGGGCAGGTAGTCAGGCTGGGGGATAGTCAGGTCGAGTTGGGGAAGTTGTCAGGCAGTGGAGGGGGTAGTCGAGTGGTTAGGGGAATGGAGCAGTCAGGGGGTAGTCGGAGGGGTCAGGGGGCTTAGTCAGGGTTCAGTGGGGTAGCTGGAAGGTTTTAGGGACAGGAGGTCAGTGTGAGCGACTGGATGGTCAATTCTGTAGTTACTCAGGAATTAGACTAGGATTTTTCTGTCTATTCCCTGGTAACTATTCAGGTTAAGTCCCACGGAACTAACCAAAGTCTCCGACTCTAGCTCAGAGTTGGAGACCTTTGAGGAGCATCCTGGGGAACATGGGAATTGCCAGCCGGAAGTTCAAACTTCCCGGGCGATTCCCCACAGAGGTCAGCACATCGGGTCTTCCACAGGATCCCGATGTGCATCTTGGGTAGTACGTCTGGTTTCTGATGATCCGGAGATCTGGGCCACTGTTTCTGAATGTGGCATCTGTTTTGCCATCAAATCAAGTGAATGAGAATGTGGTTGTGTCAAACCTTAGATGTAGTGGCATAAAGTTTCACTTTCACATCTCCACAGACCATCACTTTCCCCAAACACTGACTGCTGTTGCCATTTTTAATGAACAGCCACTGGCAGTGAAACCAATTAAACAAATAGCTGCAGAAAGAAGAAGCTGCTCCCTTTAAGAATTATTTTGCAAATCCTGTCCCAAGTTTCTAGCTTATTTTATAGGATTTCCCTTTGCTATGTGAGCTCTGCCTGTACAGCCCACTTAAAATATAGGGTAGTGAAAAATACAACAGCCCAGGGCATCTTACCTTGGGCACTGAAGAAGAAATAATCAGCGTGGAGTTCAGATGGGTATGAAAACCTGATGAAAAGGTGTCTTTAGTTGTAAAAATTAATTAATTACAATTTGGAGATGTAACTGAGATACAACTCAAGTGAGAGACTTTTATTGGTGATCAATAGTTTATGATTTTACTTTTTGGCACAATGCAGCTTGGATCATGGGAGACCAATAACTTATGTGTCCCTGTGGCTTAAAATGGCTCCCCTCAGTCTTCAATTAGATTATGGATCCATCGCTTCCTTATAACAATTCTTTTACCAAAATGCAGAGTCATCCGTGATCTTAAGGAGAGAAGTTTGAAATCTAAAGCTAGTTTTAGACATCTGGACTGTATTTTCCAGCAGCCAGCACGTAGATGTTTCACTCTTGTTGTCACACTGGTTTTAAAATAACAGACAGCAAACTGGCAGGACCAGTTTTTGTCTTCTAAAACTCTGACGTGTCAAATAAATGACAAATGTTCAAAACCTACCTCAAAAGTAGAGGATGGGGGGCATTAAATTCACCTATAGCATAAGAACATAAGAACTAGGAGCAGGAGTAGGCAATCCAGCCCCTCGAGCATGCCCCACCTTTCATTACGATCATGGCAGGTGGGCTGTTACATTCAACTATATTGATTTGCCAGTCATAAAGCCCCTACTATTTGATTTGCTTCACACCTTGCCTTTCACAATGTGGTGGGAGGAGAGAATTCATTCTCTTGAGCCTCCTACTGTTATTTTGCTTAAAATGATATTAGGTAAGAAGCATGGATAAAGAAAGCTGTTATAAGTCATACAGCTGCTGACAGTTGTGCCTTGTTTTCACCAAAATTCACCTGATAACTTTGTTGAGCTGTACCTGATTGCATACCAACAGTTATGAGTGATTCCAGTAAAAAATGCAAAGGGAAAGTTATCTTCTCCAAATAACAACACCGGTTCTGCACTATGCTGAGATTGTATTGTTAACCTCACCCATGTTATCAGCTTCTGCACATATGCAACACCAATCTTTTTGCCTTTGACTCAATTCTTCCTGTTCTATTAAGTATCTGACATCAAGTTGGGAATAAGCTATGAATATTGTCCAGTTCAACTTTGGCAAAATTGGGAAACCATCCTATCCAGCTCACGCTAGAAACTGTGTATCTTATTGCAGTATTAATTTGGCCTCTGGTCCTTGCTTCCTTCCTACTAAACACTCCAGCTGAATCAGACGGTGCACTATCTTTCGTTCTCTTAGCTGAATACCAACGCCCACTGTTACAATGAGGGGCTTCTTCCCTTATCACCCTTAGCTCCTGTTCACCACAAAAAAGGCATTTCCAAGAGCAGACATTATCTCTCTTGCACTGAAAGTTGTATGTTGTTCAATGGGATGGGTGTCACAGGCTTAACAATTATCTTTTTATCATCCTTTTTCTACATTGTACACCATCTGGTCACAGCCATTCTAAAATGAATAATGGAATTTATTTAAAATAATTATACAGACCAAAACACCACAACAAAATGCTGATGGTATGATCTTTTTCTAAAACAATAGATTATATAATTTTATGATAATATTGGTTAACATTCATTGTAACTGTGAAACTGTTATTGTATACATCCACATCTGTCTGTACATTTAGCTACTTTTTGGTGCTGGCAAGGGTGCAGTAGAACTCATCATTAATTTTCAATATCACATTGACAGGAAATATACAAAAGACATGCAGAAAAATGTGTAATATGAAAAAGCATTGAATCCATCACACTCACAATAGAGTTGAAAAGCAATGCCATTCTAAATATCTCTCCATCCCTCAAATTTACACAATTCCCCCTTTCACTTTGATGATACCATCTCTATTTCCAGTCTGTTCCATAAAGCAGTTAAGTGTATGTTGTCTGCTTACCTTCGCGCTTCAGAATTTATGTTACTTTTCCTTACTGAAACACATTTAATTTAATTGGAGGGGGTCTGTTTTCAGCCACAGTTGATGCCATAGTGAAGACTTTGCCTGAAATCTGTTATTTTGTAAAGCCACTAGTGTATGAGGTATATAAATGAGTTGTTTCTGTGCTCTCAACAGGGATTCTTTGATTGACAGGAGTGTGATTCAAGTGTCTCTAATTCTCTGACCTCCAATCCCTGCAGGGAGCATAAGGGTGCAAGAAGATTCCTTAGACTCACTCTATCACAGATGTACATATTCCTTCAGTAGCCCGTATGCTGGACACTGGAAACAATATTTAACTTTAGACGCTTTCGTTGTCGGCTTATGTTCATTCTTTAATAGTTGTGCCCCTTCACAGGGGTGGAGGGGCGAGCAGTTTTGTTTGATATTCGGATAACACAGTGTTTCCATTATTATATATTTTACTTCGAAAAGCCATATGTACCTATTCAATATTACTTGCCCGAACAACTGGCGATAGTGACAACAGCATTTCAATATGGATTCATTTACCAAACATTTCTCAAATTCCATTACTTCTGCCTTGCATCACAGGTTGAATAGTTACTAGCCACAGAGGCAACTTTACAATTACACTAGATAACTTTTGATTCTAATCTTGTCAGTTCTAAATTTCAGCAAATCTTTTCAATCATTCACATTAGATTTTCATGTAAATTTCTGACTTGTGTTCATAAAAGATTATTACATCGTCATCCTCCATTTGTCAGCCCACTGTCAAGCACTTGCTGGCTTCTTAAAGTTTATTGTTCATTAATTTGTGGAAATGGCAAAGTTTATTTTAAACTGGCTTATGATTGCTTCCTCCCTGATTTTACGGAAGAAATATATCTCATTGCTGCTTCCACTGAGTTTTTCACCAATGAATGAATGTTTTTAAAATTAATTTTCATTTGTGGATATCATTGGCAAGGCTGGGTATTACCCATTTCTAGTAGCCCTTGTGAATGTCATGATTAGCCTCCTTTAACCTCTGCAATCCCTGTGGCACTCCCAGAGTGCTGTTGGATAGGGTATGCCAGGATTTTGCGGCGATGAAGAAAGGGCATTTTCTGTCCAAATTGAGATGTTGTGTTACTTGGAGGGGAACTTGGGAGTTGATGGTGTTCCCATGAAACTGCTGCCCTTGTTCTTCCATGTGGTGGAGGTACCAAGTTAGGGAGGTGCTGTTGAAGAAACATGGTGTGAAAACACACATACAATTATCTTCCGGTATTGAGTCACAGGAACAAATGCTAATGATAATCACTGTAATAGAGGATAATCAGAACTGAAGTACTTCAAGTTATGTTGTTAGAAAAACATCTAAATATCTGAAAATATAACAACAAATATTCAACATGAATTGCATAGCTGACCAATCTTATTGAATCCTTTGAAGAAGTAGCAGATAGAGTAGACAAAGGCAATGCAAAAAGATTTTGATAAGTAGGTGCATGAATAAAATCAGAACATTTGGAGTCAGAGCACAAGAAGCAGAATGGATAACTAGCTGGCTCCAAAACAAAGTAGAGAGTCAAACTTTAAAGGCAGCTACTCAGAATGGCTAAAAGTATGAAATCATGTTCCACATGGATTGGTGTTGGGATCGTTGGTGTTCACCATATACATATGGACTCTGAAATCAGAAATACAAATTCAAAATTTGTTGATGACAATTAATTGGGAGATGTATGTACCTATTCAATATTACTTGCCCGAACAACTGGCGATAGTGACAACAGCATTTCAATATGGATTCATTTACCAAACATTTCTCAAATTCCATTACTTCTGCCTTGCATCACAGATTGAATAGTTACTAGCCACAGAGGCAACTTTACAATTACACTAGATAACTTTTGATTCTAATCTTGTCAGTTCTAAATTTCAGCAAATCTTGATGAGGAGTACTGTGACAAATTACAGCAAGCTTTAATGAACTTACACATTGGGTGTGTAATTGGCAATCCACTGTCAAAATATACTGTCAAAATACTGTGCATCGTTCTGGTTGTCAAATTATATAAAAGATATGGAGGCACTGGAGAGAAGGCACAAAAAAGATTTATGAGAAGGCTACCAGTGCTTAAGAGTTTATATCTAAAGACTAAACAGGCTGGGTCTCTTTTCTAAAGAACTGAGAAGACTGAAAGATGACCTGATAGAAGTCTTTAAGATAGGATAGCAGTAGAGAAAATGTTTGTGGTTCATTCCAAAACTTAGGGGTTTTAAATAAGTATTTGGTAGTCACTAAAGCAGTAAATCCAGTAAGGAATTCAGGAGGAACTTCATTACCAAGACAGTGGTTAGAATGTGAAACCTTTTTCCACATGTGAATTTGTATCAATGCATTTAAGGGGAAGCCAGACAAACACCAGGAAAAAAGGAATAGAAGGATATTCTGACAGGGATAGAGGAGGCTGGTCTGGAGCGTGGACCAGTTACTCAGGACTAGGGCCTGTTTCTGTAATTTACATTTTAATTCCAAGTTGTTAAAATCATACCAATAACCACCGCCAGTCATCTAGTCTATCTACAGGTCGTCATCCCAAGGAGTTGGAGCAGAGGGAATGGTCGTTGGTAAGTCTATCATTGTGACTGGGTTGGAAATCCCAGTGGGATATCTGCTGGCAGGATAGGCTGCGCTCTTCGGGTAATAATTCGTCTTCGCTGCAGTATTGTTTTTGAACAATTTGCCGAAACTGAACAACAGATGAATACCAGCTACGACTATGAGGCCACCGCCAATGAAGCCCAGGACGGTGGCGTAGCCAACAGTGAGTACGGCGCCGTCTACAGTGTTGGGGATCTGCTCGAGTCGATGCGTGTACCAGGAGACCGGGATCAGGGTCAAGGCCCCACCGATCACAAGAACGATCCCTCCCACTCCTGAGACGGTGTAGTTGGGGATGTCCGTCCAGCAGCGAACTCCCAAAGTTGTCACCAGGATCCCAGCAGCAGACACCACCATGGAGGCGATCATGAGGCCTCGGGCGATGGAGATCACTTGATAGTTAAAGTAGGCATCGTCGCTCTGTCCGCAGGTCAACTGCCGCACGGACTGCTCGTCCCTGCAGATCTCCCACAGCCCCTGGTGATGGATCTCATCCCGAGCCCTCTCGGGAATATCGGACACATCTCTCCAGGCAGGAGCCACAATGCAGGTGAGGATCAGTACATAGCCCGAGGAAGAGAGGACCAGCCCCAAGATCATCACCAGTGGGGTCCGCATGTTGAAAGCAGTCAATCCCAACAGCGATTGGAGAACTAACTGCTTCAGTCCAACAGACAGGATAGGAGGTAACTCTGTAAAACCCCAACTCTCGGATTACACCGAAACCAGAAAAACAGGTTTTACTCTGCTGCTCAACGCGAAAACACTGAATGGCGAGCTCACTCTGCTCTTGCTCTTTACAATTAAGTTAGCTGCTTCGCCCCAACGCTCAGGTGGATTGCAATGGCACTATTGCGATTAAAGCGAAAAAACTGGTTTTGTTAAAAAGTGAAAGCGAATGAAGGCAAACTTATTTGGTGGCAAAGTCACATTTATTGTGTTTTTTTTGGAGGGTGGGGGGGGGGGGGGTGAGATCTAATCAAAATGTGCTGCCATTATCAAGGAATGTATGCACACCTCAGCGTCCCCGCAAGACATGTTTCTGTTTGGGTTTCGATAAACACTGGCTTGCATCCAACCACATATTTCGCGTTGCGCTGGTATGCGGAGAGGAGTGAGAAATGCATCCACCGGTTTACCTCATATTTCACTATGGACATTTCAGAACGCACAATAACTTTGCCTCTGTAAAAGAAAAAACATCAGTCATTTAGGAATAATAACAGAAAATGCTGGAAATACTCAGCAGGTCAGGAAGCATCTGTTGACTGAATGAGAGAGAAACAGGATTAACTTTTCCGGTTGATGACCTTTGTCAGAACTGGAAGTAGTTAGAGATGTGATAGTTTTTAGTAGAAGCAGGGAACGGGGAGAGGATAAATGAAAGGTAACGGGGTGGGAGGCAGAAGTAAATTCCCTGCCTCTTTTTATTGTTCAAAACCCCCTGTTATGCCTCTAACTACTTCCGTGGGCAGCCGCTGCTTTTCGAATACAATAAAAAGGGTCATTACATTTTATGGATACAGGGAAAAGCTAAACTTACAATTACTGTTTAACATTGTTTATAAGGCTAACATAACTAACTTCTGCAAATGAGTTAACAGACAGTCTTAATGCTGTGTTCACAGTTTTGTGCTAATAATAGGAAGGTGACTTGTTAAAGGCCAGGCAACAAATGGTTAAAAGCCAGGCAACAATTGTTTTTTTTTTCCAGTTTTCGACCTTTTTGATTACAAATATAGTGTAAAGTTGTTTGCTTAAAACTCAAACGTCAAAAGGTAATGTCTTAATATAATGCAACTGACGATTGCTGTTTGTTTAGAATATCATTGAATAAGTAGAAATTCGGCAGTTTGGAATCACCCTTACCCAATGGTTGCTTGGTGGAACTGGGGACAGATGGGGAAGGTGCTGAAGGAAGCAAATCTAAGAGGATAAAAGCAAAAACTGCGGATGCTGGAAATCCAAAACAAAAACAAAAATACCTGGAAAAACTGAGCAGGTCATAGAGAGATGATTGAGACGATCTTACAAAGTAAGAATCCGTTGGATGAGGCAAATGGTTGGCCACAGGGGTCAACCCAGAGGCCAAACATAGAAAAGGCCATGTGGCTGATGGCATATCAGAAGAATCAAGCTGTACAATTGGAAGAGATAGGCAACTGAAACAGAATTTAGAGGAAAGGGTTGTCAATAGGCTAAAGAAGGACCTCAAGGAAGAATGGCATGGGCGAAAGGAGGTAGAAAAGCATGAGGTAGAAAAGGAAAAGTGGTGCAGCCAATTACAATTTGTGGGAAGCCAGTGCATAAATCACACAGAATCATGCAGTGCAGAAGAGGCCTGTCGGCCCATCGAGTCTGCACCGACATGTGAGAAACACCTGACCTACCTACCTAATCCCATTTACCAGCACTTGGTCCATAGCCTTGAATGTTATGACATGCCAAGTGCTCATCCAGGTACTTTTTAAAGAATGTGAGGCAACCCACCTCCACCACCCTCCCAGGCAGTGCATTCCAAACCATCACCACCCTTTGGGTAAAAAAGTTTTTTCTCACATCCTCCCTAAACCTCCTGCCCCTCACCTTGAACTTATGCCCCCTTGTGACTGACCCTTTAACTAAGGGGAACAGCTGCTCACTATCCGCCCTGTCCATGCCCCTCATAATCTTGTACACCTCGATCAGTTCGCCCCTCAGTCTTCTCTGCTCCAACGAAAACAACACAAGTCTATCCAACCTCTCTTCATAATTTAAATGTTTCATCCCAGGCAACACCCTGGTGAATCTCCTCTGCACCCCCTTCAGTGCAATCACATCCTTCCTATAATGTGACGACCAGAACTGCACACAGTACTCCAGCTGAGCTGTGGCCTCACCAAGGTTCTATACAACTCCAACATGACCTCCCTACTTTTGTAATCTATGCCTCGATTGATAAAGGCAAGTGTCCCATATGCCGTTTTCACCACCCCACTAACATGCCCCTCTGCCTTCAGAGATCTATGGACACACAAGCCAAGGTCCCTTTGTTCCTCAGAACTTCCTAGTGTCATGCCATTCATTGAATACTTCCTTGTCAAATTAGTCCTTCCAAAGTGTATCACCCCACAATTTTCAGGGTTAATTTCAATCTGCCACTTATCTGCCCTTTTGACCATCCCATCTATATCTTCCTGTAGCCTAAAACACTCAACTTCACTGTTAACCACCCAGCCAATCTTTGTGTCATCTGCAAACTTACTAATCCTACCCTCCACATTGTCATCAATGTCATTTATATAAATGATGAATAATAGGGGACCCAGCACAGATCTCTGTGGTACGCCACCGGACACTGGCTTCCAGTCACTAAAGCATCCTTCTGTCATCACCCTCTGTCCCCTAAAACTAAGCCAATTTTGAATCCACCTTATCAAATTACCCTGTATCCCATGTGCATTTGTCTTCTTTATAAGTCTCCCATGTGGGACCTTGTCAAAGGCTTTGCTGAAATCCATATAAACTGCATCAATTACACTATCCTCATCTACACACCTGGTCACCTCCTCAAAAAATTCAATCAAATTTGTTAGGCATGGCCTCCCTCTGACAAAGCCATGCTGACTATCCCTCATCAAACCTTGCATCTCCAAGTGGAGATAGATTCTCTCCTTCAGAATTTTCTCCAATAGTTTCCCTATCACTGATGTGAGACTCACTGTTCTGTAGTTCCCTGGCTTATCTCTACAACCCTTCTTAAATAGCAGAACCACATTAGCTGTTTTCCAGTCCTTTGGCACCTCCCCTGTGGCCAGAGAGGAATTAAAAATTTGGGTCAGAGGCCCTGCGATCTCCTCCCTTGCCTCTCTCAGCAGTTTGGGACACAAATCATCCAGACCTGGAAATTTGTCCACTTTTAAGACTGCCAACACTTCCAATACCTTGTCACTGCCTATATCAATTTGCTCAAGAACCTCGCAGTCTCTCTCCCCAAGTTCCATACCTTCATCCTCATGCTCTTGGGTGAAGACGGATGTGAAGTATTCGTTCAACACTCTACCGATGTCCTTTGGCTCCACCCATAGATTGCCCCCTCGGTCCCTACTGTTTCCCTGGTTATCCTCTTCCCATTGATATACTTATGGAATATCTTGGGATTTTCCCTACTTTTACCAGCCAGAGCTTTCTCATATCCCCTCTTTGTTCTCCTAATTGCTTTCTTAAGTTCCACCCTGCACTTTCTGTACTCCACTAATGCCTCTGCTGATTTGCTCCCCTTGTACCTGCTAAAAGCCTCTCTTTTCCTCCTCAACGTATCCTGAATATCTCTGGTCATCCATGGTTCTCTGGGCTTGTTACTCCTTCCTATCACCCTAGAGGGAACATGTTGAGCCTGTACCCTCCCCATTTCCTTTTTGAACACCTCCCACTGCTCTTCTGTTGATTTCCCCACATGTAGCTGTTCCCAGTCTACCTTGGCCAGATCCTGCCCTATTTAATTAAAATCCACTCTCCCCCAATCCAAAACATTTTTTTTGCAACTTGTCAATTTCTTTGTCCATAACAAGATTAAATTGTACCATGTTGTGGTCGCTATCACTAAAATGCTCCCCCACCACCACCTCAGCCATCTGTCCGGCTTCATTCCCCAGAATTAGGTCCAGCACTGCACCATCCCTTGTTGGACCCTCTACATATTGACCTAAAATTTCTTCAAGAAAGCCACTCCATCCAAGCCCTTAACACTGCCTATCCCAATTAATGTTGGGAAAGTTGAAATCACCTAATATAATTACAAAATTGTTATTGTTTTTACACACCTCCACAAATTGTGCACATATTTGCTCTTCAATTTCCCGCTGACTATCTGGGGTCTATAATAAACACCTAACAATGTGGCTGCCCCTTTTTTATTCCTAAACTCTACCTACAAAGCTTCATTCGATGTCCCCTCCAAGATATCATCTCTCCTTACTGCAATAACTGACTCCTTAACTAATAATGCAATGCCTCCTCCTCTTTTACCCCCTCCCCTGTCTTGCCTGAAGATTCTATATCCCAGAATGTTGAGCTGCCAATCTTGCTCCTCCCTCAACCACATCTCTGTGATGGCTATTATATCACAATTCCACGTGTCAATCCTCACCCTTAACTCATCCGTTTTACCTGTAATACTCCTGGCATTTAAGTGGAGGCCATCCAGCCTTGCCTTACTCCCTTGAAACTTATTGCAGCTGTACTCCGTCTGACTTGATTGTTTTATTGTATTATGATGTGTCCCTATTCCTGCTAATATTCTGTGTCCCCTCCCCCTGCTGAATTAGTTTAAACTCCTCCCAATAGCACTAGCAAACCCGCCCGCAAGGATGTTAGTCCCGCTGTGGTTCAGGTGTAGACTGTCCCACTTGTACAGGTCCCACCTTCCCCAGAAACGGTCCCAGTGATCCAGGAATCTAAAACCCTCCCTCCTGCAGCAACTCTTAAGTCATGTATTCATCTGCGCTATTCTATTTCTGTGCTCGCTAGCACGTGGCACTGGGAGTAATCCAGAGATTACAACCCGTGAGGTCTTGCTTTTTAGTGTACTGCCTAACTCCCTGAATTCTTGATGCAAGACCTCATCCCTTTTTCTATCTATGTCATTGGTACCAACATATACCATGACCTCTGCCTTATCACCCTTCCCCGTCAGGATGCCCTGCAGCCGTTCAGTGACAGCCTGGACCCTGGCACCAGGGAGGCAACACACCATACTGGAGTCACGTTGATGGCCACAGTAGCGCCTATCTATGCACCTGACTATACAATTCCCTATTACTATTGCTTTTCCTCTCTTCCCTCCCTCCTGTACAGACAGGCTGCTTGAGGTGCCAGAAGCTTGGAACTGTCTGCACTCCCTGGAGGAACCAGCACCCTCATCAGCCTCCAAAATGGAATACCTATTTGGGAGCAGGACCCCAAGGGAGTCCTGAACTACCTGCCTGTTTCTCTTTGACTGCCTGGTCGCCCATACCCTTCCTTCCTCAAGTCCCTTCAGCTGCGGTGGGACCACCTTTCTAAACATGCTACCCACGATGCTCTCAGACTCGTGGATGCTCCACAGTGTCTGCAGCCGCTGTTCCAGCTTTGAAACCCGAGCTTCCAGGATCTGCAGCTGGATACACTTGCTGCGCACATGCTGATCCCGGGCACTGGAAATGTTCCTGGCTTCCCGCATGGAGCATGAGGAGCACACCATGGCTCTGAACTCTCCTGCCGTGACTTATCCCTTTAAATTAAACCTCTTAAATTAATCACTCTAGGGTCCTTCTTTCCTGATCCTCGTTACTACAGAATATACAAACTATAAACCACAAAAAAGACCTTAAGCGATAAAAGTAGTAAATACTTACCCAACCTTACCCACTACTTAGCAATCATTTCTCTCCCTTGTAGCCTCTACTGCTGCAGCAGAACAAGACCACTCTCTGAAGATTTAAGAAGTTGGATAGCAAAGAAAAAATGCAAAGAGCACCTCTTCCCCTCTGCACCGAATTCCCACTGTGCACCAAATTGCCATAACCCACGTTCACTTTGGCTGTGTCTCACTCATAATGAGGTCTCTCCCCTGCTTGTGTGCAAGCACACTGATAAATAACCAAAAGCAGTGTGACTCATGGGCAGAAAATGAACACACACACAGATGCCGGGCCGAGGAAGTTGAAAGGCAGTGTGCCGATCTAAGGGTTGCCTACCAGTGTTTGGTGGAGGAATGTCATCGGACCCAGCAGGCATTAGCAGATCACATGGAATGTCAGGACAAGATTGAGGAGTTGAAAAGGGAATTATAGTTAAAACAGGGGATAGGATATGCAATGGTGGGAGGTGAAGTAGAGGAGGATACTGAGAGGGAGTCAGAAGATGAAGACGGGCAGATAACAGGGTATCCAGGCGGATGGCAGCCTTTCCGGAACCCTAGCGGATGTTCGCCAGTGGTACCTATGTGCCAAGAAAGTATTGCCTAATGTTCAATTGGACAGGGAATTTGTTGTTCCATATACCTCTGATCAGTTGCAGGGTTGGCCAAAAAGATCCCAAAATTAGAAACGGGAAGGAATCTGTGTGGTCACATCTTGCAGTTGGATCAGTTGGGCATATTACACAGCCTGGATGGTGATGAAAAGAGGAAAGTAGTATTGTTCATATTAGGCAGTAGTCTCTTTGCCGGCCTCCCCACTGAGGTTAAGCGGGGAGGAGGGCAATATGCTACCTTGCAGAACAATGCCTTAGCTGCCATGGGAACTACTAAGGGGCACTCCCACAAGCCACTGGAAGGGGTTACACAGGGATCCACAGAATCTCCCAATGCCTACACCGATTGTCTTTGGACCGTCTATGATATGGCACATGGGGGACCACCCCTGAATCGGGGTCAATTACAGGGATGTCCCTGAATCATTGGCTGAGGACCCTGACAGCCCATTCTTACAGGCAGCCTTCAAGGACTTTGATCCCAAAGCTGCCAACAACACAGAGGCAGGGGTGTTCAGGAAATGACCTTGAGGTTTGAAAGGCGCCAGTGGGATTAGATAGTTGGGTCTGAGCAGAAGCAAAAAGGAAGGTGTGTGAGGTCAAGAATACAGCTACAACGTCATGGAAACAGGAGGGAAAATTTAAGGAAGGTGACAGTGGTTGTTTGGAGTGTTATAACTGTGGACAAAATGGACATTTTAAACAAGAGTGCCAAAAGCCCCAGAAATGGAGAAGGCCACCCCTGGAAAGGGATAACTGCCTGGACAAGGGAAGCTCTGAGGTGCAGGAGTTGCAAAGGGAAATGGTAGAATTAAAAGCCCACATGGGGATGGTCCACTCAAACTGGAGGGGGGGGGAGCTCCCTTTCAGCCCCCTCCCAGGCATGAAGGGGCCACACCCAGCCCAATTACCTATACCCGATTAATTTATGATGAATGGGGAACACCTTGTATCCACATGCGTGTGGCAGGCAGGATGGTTTGGTACCTGGTGGACACAGGAGCCTCCAGAACAGTGATCCACTCAACCATGCCATGAAAATCACCCCTATCTAACGGCGTGGTTTTCCAACTGGACGGGTTCACAGGTGTTGGCAATGTGAGGAGTATCTAAGCCATTGGGTCTAAGGGTGGGGCTCCTTGAGATGCAAGGGGAATACATATTAGCCAGATGGCTACATTTGACTAAAGGAGTGTTGGGAGCGGACTGGTTAACAGCCCATTGTGTGGCTATCAATATGGCCAATGATTGCCTGTGGAGAGGGGTAATGGAGGGACTGGGAATACTGGTCAACAACAGAAGGGTGGTCGGGTAGCTGCCATAAAATCATGACTTACTGGAGTTATTGATAAAGATGAATGAACTATATGGGAGCCATGTACAGCAAGATGCGACAGCTTTTGCAAGGCATAAACATGTTTGTGGAAAACCTCAAGTGTAGGACATTGGTGACCAGGTAATGGTCCGAAACTATGCAAGGGTAGGGGTATTTGAACCCTTGTATAAAGGTCCCTACAACACCATGGACAAGGCTTGCCCCATGGTCTATGCCAGCTAGTCATCCAAGCAAAGAAAAGGGTTCCATATCAATCAAATGAAAAGGGTACAGGTCTCAGCCCCAGATCAGGGACAGGGAACGGCACCCATGACCAGTTGTGAGGGGATCCTACTGCCTTGCATTTGGCATGACACACAAAGACAACGGGTCCTAGCTAATCACTGAAGACACCAGAGTAGTTGGAGCCCAAAGCCACACTGCCTTCCCGAATACCATACTAAAAGGGGGTTGGGAAGTGTAAAAAAAAACAACCTTCTAGGCGAGGTCCTGGGAGCCCTTCAGCGACTTGTAAATATTTTGTTCTGCAGGAACACGAAGTGGTGCTTGACCGTGGGGATCGTTGTAGTGGTCACAGTTACGGTGTCGTCAGAGGCAATAAAATTGAACGGAAAAACCACTCTGAGGGTCCCCAGGGGTAATATTCAACATAACGAATGGGTCGTGTCAGGATGGATGGATCAACATTGCCCGAGGGGTGGATATAATTTGTATATTGTGCGCAACGGGTGGGGGTGGGGGGGTGGGGCGGGAACAGGAGCTGTAATGTACGAAAGCAATATGAAGGCAGACCCAAGTTTTGGACCAAATGCAAACTACCACGTGGTGGAATGTGCACATGCATGTGCATCCCCATTCCCCAGTGATAACACCTAGGAGGGGCAACCAACAGAAGTGTAGCAGTCAGGAATGCCCGTATGGAACACAGGATATGTCCCAATGGCACCCATTTGCTGGGCTCCACCAGCAATCACAGCAGCCCACCAGCCCCAACTACCAGAGCGACCACTCTGAAGCCCATCCCGTGTCCTGAATTTGAAGAACGGCCCACCAATGGGTTGTATTAATTAAAGAAAATAACGTTTTGGATGACAATGTACACCTCAGTTGGTACCTGTTATGTTGAACATCTCACATATTGGACTCCCATCCTGGTGCTCCAATCTGACCAGGGCATTATATGAAAGGTTGCTAAAACAAGTTATTAAACAGGAAACACAGGCTCAAAGATCACAGACAAAAGCTGCAGAAGGGGGAGAGCCCAACTGGAGATAGCCAATCTGGACCAAAACATGCGTGCCCTGAGTGCACAGCTGAAGGAAATTCTAAGAGATAGACAAAAGATCCAGACCGACAGTTTGGGTACTAGCCAGTTTTTTGTGGATCAAGTGCAGAAGGTAGCCACTGTTTCGGAGGGCCATGCCAAAACAATAAACAACTTGATCAAGGAGGAACAGCGGGCTTTTGGACAGGCTGCCAAGAACAGTGCTTGTAGCACTTAGGTGTCCTGAGTAGTAGAGCAAACCAGGGAAAACCTGAAACAGGTTCACCAAGGGAAGGTGTCTCAATGGATTAGTAATGACCAATTGGGTAACTTAACTATGGGAAAGTCCAACATAACCAGTTGCCAACTCAGAGGTCTTACGTGGGTGTATTCTACTAATACACATTGTATTGTAAAGCAGGGGAATGTTGCTGGGAATAGTATTGGCCATGCCTATCATAACACCAGATAATGTTCCCAAGGGATTATGAAACAAAAACAGAAAATGCTGGAAAAACTCAGCAGGTCTAACAGCACCTGTGGAGAAAAAAAAAGTTAACATTTCGAGTCCTTATGACTGTTGGTTATGATTTATTTCCCATCCCTAGTTGTCCTTGAGAAGGTGGTGGTGAGCTGCCTTCTTGAATCACTGCAGTCCATGTGGTGTAGGTACACCCACAGTGTTAGGAAGGGAGTTCCAGAATTTTGACCCAGCAACAGTGAAGGAACGGCGATATATTTCCAAGTCAAGATGGTGAGTGACTTGGAGGGTAACTTCCAGGTAGTGTTCCATGTGTCTGCTGCCTTTGTCCTTCTAGTGGTCATGGGTTTGGAACACGATATCTAAGGAGCCTTGATGAATTCCTGCAGTGCATCTTGTAGATAGTACACACTGCTGCTACTGTGCGTTGGTGGTGGAGGGAATGAATGTTTGTGGATGGGGTGCCAATCAGGCAGCTTTGTCCTGGACGGTGTCAAGCTTCTTGAGTGTTGTGGGAGCTGAATTCATCCAGGCAAGTGGGGAGTATTCCATCACACTCCTGACTTGTGCCTTGTAGATGGTGGACAGGCTTTGGGGAGCCAGGAGGTGAGTTGCACATCACAGGATTCCTAGCCTCTGACCTGCTCTTGTAGCCACAGTATTTATATAGCTACTCTGGCGAATCTTTTTAGATCCAAAATGGATAACCTCATATTTCCCTACATTGAACTCTGTCTGCAACTCACTCACTTATTACAACAACTTGCATTTATATAACACCTTTGATACAATAAAATGTCCCAAGGCACATCACAGAAGCATTATCAAACAAAATTTGACACTGAGCCACATAAGGGGATATTAGAGCAGGTAGCCAAAAGTTTGATCATAGAGTTGGTTTTTGATAAGGAGCATCTTAAAGAAGGAGAGAGAGAGAGATGGAGGTGTTTAGTGAGGGAATTCTGAAGCTCTGGGCCTAGGCAGCTGAAGGTATGGCCACTAATTGTGGAGTGATTAAAATCAGGGATGTGCAAGCAGGCCGGATTTGGAAGAATGCATAGATCTCAGGAAGAGGTTACAGAGATAGTGAGGGGCAAGGACATGGAAAAATTTGAAAACAAGGAAGAGAATGGTACTAGGTTAGAATACAGGCATCAGAGTTTTGGATAAACTCAAGTTTATGGAAGGTGGGAGGTTGACCAGGAGAGCACTGGAGTAGTCAAATCTAAAGGTAACAAAGATATTGATGAGTGTTTTAGCAACAGCTTAGCTAAGGAAGAAGCAGAGATTGTCAGTGTAATGGAAATGAAGTAGGTAGGCTTGGTCAGGATATTGGTCAGAAGCTTAGCTCTGGGTTAAATAGGACATCAAGGTTACGACTGGTCAACCTCAGATGGGAATCGGATTGAGTCAATGGCTAGGGAACAGAGTTTGTGACAGGGATCAAAACAGCTTGAGTCTTCCCAATATTTAGTTGAAGGAAATTTCAACTCATCCAGTATTGGATATCGGACAAGCTGTGTGACAAATCAGAGGCATAGGAAGGCTCAGAAGAGGTAATGATGTGGTTGAGCTACATGTTATCAGCATCGCGTATATTTAATCTTTCAATGTCCTTTTGCAACATTCAGATCCCATCTACACTATTTACTATGTCACGTAGCTTAGTGTCAGCTGCAAACTTGGATATATGACTCTCCATCCCTTCATCTAAGTTATTTATAAATACAATGAAAAGCTGAGGCCCCAGTAGAGGTGATGGGGGGACATCTTTAATCACATCATGCCATTTTGAGTACAGACCTATTATCCCTAATCTATTCGAATAGGTTGTCTCCAATTCCATGCATTCTCATTTCTGTGAATAAGTTCTCATGTGGAACTTTATTAAATGCCTTCTAGAAGACCATATAAATAACATACATCGGTGGACACTCCCTTAGCTCCCACATTAGTGTCCTCCTCAAAATTTAACTAAGTTTCTTAAACATTACTTATCCTTTACAAATCTATGCCAGTTTTCTCTGATCAATTCACATCTAATCATATAGTGCCTTGACAATGAAGGCACTCCAAAGAAACTAATCAAGCAAAACCTGACCCTGTGTCAAAGAAGAACATATTAACATAGCTGATTAAAAGCTTGGTTAAAGAGGTAGATTTTAAAGAGAGTCTTGAGAATTTGAGGCAATGGATGTTAGGGAAGGGGTTTCAGAGCATAACCCCTAGATTGCTGAAAGCACAAAAGGTGGGTCAAAAGGAATGAAAGGTGCACAAGAAGCCAGAGTTAGAGGAAATAAGAGTTCGCAAAGAGTTGAGGGCTGAAAATGCTTATATGGATAGCGAGGGATGAGGCCCTGTAGGGACTTGAACACGAAGGATAAGAATTTTACATTTGAGGCATTCAGGCACTATGTAAACACTGAGTTTTAGGCACCTTAACAAATGCCTATAAAAGGACCAGACAAATCCTTAATTCCTTCACTTTAACTTTTAACTAAGGAATTCTGTGGGTTTTACCACCCAGTTTAGGTTTAGAAATGATGCCTAAGTCAGCTCACCAAACTGTCATGTCTCTCAGTTCAGGTTGAATTGAGTTCTTCTCTAACTCCTGGATTGGGATATTCTCAAACTCCTGAGTGAATTTTTTTTATTCATTCATGGGATGCGGCCGTCGTTGGCCAGGTCAGCATTTATTGTCCTTTCCTAACTGCCCTTGAGTAGGTGGTGGTGAGCTGCCTCCTTGAACCGCTGCAGTCCATGTGGTGTAGGTACACCCACTGTGCTGTTAGGAAGGGAGTTCCAGGATTTTGGCCCAGTGACAGTGAAGGAACGGCGATATATTTCCAAGGCAGGATGGTGAGTGGTTTGGAAGGGAACTTCCAGGTGGTAGTGTTTCCAGGTGGCAGTGTTCCCATGTGTTGCTGCCCTTGTCCTTCTAGATTGTTGTGGTTGTGGGTTTGGAAGGTACTGCCTAAGAATCTGGGTGAATTCCAGCAGTGCATCTTGTAGCTGGTACACACTTGCTGCCACTGTGCGTTGGTGGTGGTGGGAGTGAATGTTTGTGGAATCATATCTCTCAAGATTGAATTTTTCTTTTACAAAATGGAAGGACTTGGCATTATCTGTATATTTGGATGCTGACCTGGGATTTTCTTTTAAAAGGTCATAAGTTCAACATGGAATTGTCAACAAGCAGGTCTCTTCCAAAAAATTACCTGACCTTAACAGTACTTGAGAAAGATCTGGTTGTTTGTTTTGAACTACAGTACATACTGAAGAAAAGCAAAATCTAGTAACTTGCTGGAAATCACATGAACCGACTGGCTTTGAAGGCAGTCTTGTTGGGGAACAAGCTGAGGAAAGAAGGCTACCCTAATTAGCTCTTGCTTTCCACTTTACCTAAAATTATGTGTGGCTATCAACCTGTAGCCAGAGAACCCTCATCTGAGCACAACTGGCCTGAATTTGGACCTGCAAAGCTGAGACTAGTCAGTGAGAACTTCCAGACGTCCATAGGGACCAGTGACCTGTCTTCACATGAGGAACCTCTCTGTCTACAGCATCGAAACCCTGTGAATTTTATCTTTTAGTTTTATAACTCCCATCCTCTAAAGCCCACCTCTGCTGAGTTTGTCCTTTGTCTGTATATGTGTCTGTGCATGTGCTAGGGAAATTCCATAAGAAAAGATAGATAGTTAAACTTCCCGATTAAAATTGTGTGTTAACCAGTACTTAAAACTTGCAAAAATAAGTTTTGTTTTATAATAAACAATCATTCTGAATTTATTTGAAGAAGCCTGGTTGAAGACTCTTTTATTCTGGACACCAGTAAGGGAAATAGATGATTGGCTATTTTGGTGAGAAAACTAAACTGTTAGATTAATGGTATGGCCTGCAGAGTAGTGGGGCTGGATCATATGTGCACTCCTATCATCGGGCTGCTTTGTTCTGGACGGCATCAAGCTCCTTGAGTGTTGTGGGAGCTGCACTCATCCAGGCAAGTGGGGAGTATTCATCACACTCCTGACTTGTGCCTTGTAGATGGGGGACAGGTTTTGGGGAGCCAGGAGATGAGTTACTCGCCAGAGGATTCCTAGCCTCTGACCTGCTCTTGTAGCCACAGTATTTATATAGCTAGTCCAGTTCAGTTTCTGGGCAATTATAATCCCCAGGATGTTGATAGTGGGGGATTCAGCGATGGTAATGCCATTAGAATGTCAAGGTTAGGTTCACTCTTGTTGGAAATGGTCATTGCCAGGCACTTGTGTACCACAAATGTCACTTGCCAAGCCTGGATATTGTCCACATCTTGCTGCATTTGGACATGGACTGATTCAATATCTGAGGAGCCGCGAATGGTGCTGGACATTGTGCAATCATCAGCAAACAACCCCACTGCAGACTCTATGATGGAAAGAAGGTCATTGATGAAGCAGATGAAGATGGTTGGGCCAAGAACACTACCCTGAGGAACTCCTGCAGTGATGTCCTGAAACTGATATGATTGACCTCCAGCAACCACAACCATCTTCCTTTGTGTCAGGCATGACTCCAACCAGCTGAGAGTTTGGCCTGATGCCATGAGACTTCATTGGAGCTGGACTCAATGTTGAGGACTCACGGAGCAATTCCCTCCCAATTGTGTACCACTGTACCACCACCTTTGCTGGGGTCTGCGCTGCCAGTGGGACAGGACATACCCAGGGATGGTGATGGTGATGCCTGGGACATTGTCTGATTCCGTGAGTATTGATTCCGTGTTGCCTGACTAGTCTGTGAGACAGCTATTCCAATTTTGGCACTAGCCCCCATATGTCAGTAAGGAGGACTTTGCAGGGTTGACAGGGCTGGGTTTGCCATTGTTATTTCCGGTGCCCTCATCGATGCCAGGTGGTCCGTCTGGTTTCATTCCTTTTAGGCTTTGTAGCAGCGTGATTCAACTGAGTGGCTTGCTAGGCCATTTCCAAGGGCAGTTAAGAGTCAACCACATTGCTGTGGGTCTGGAGTCACGTGTAGGCCAGACCAGGTAAGGCCTGCAGATTTCCTTCCCTAAAGGACATTAGTAAATGGGTGTTTTTTTTTTACAACAATCGACAATGTTTTCATGGTCATCATTAGATTTTTATTGAATTCAAATTTCGGCATCTGCCATGGTGGGACCCTGGATTACTAATCCAGCGACAATGCCACTACGCCACCAGCCCCACTATGTGAGGCAAGTGAAAACCAAGAAGAACAAGGGCAACAGGTATGGGAGCACCAACATCTGCACGTTCTCCTCCAAGTAACACAGCATCCTGATTTGGAAAAATATCTCTGTTCTGTCATTGTCACTGCAGCAAAATTCTGGACTCCCTAACAATACTGTGGAAGCACATTCACCACACAGACTGCAGCGGTTTGAGAAGCTGGATCCCATCCCCTTCTTAAGGATAATTAGGGATGTATAATAAACAATGGACTAACTAGTGATGCTCACATCTCATGAACAAATTAAGAAAAAGAATTGAAGGTGCTTCAGTGATGTAATTAAAAAAAGTAACACTAAACCAAAGAAAATATTAGGAGGGGTGTTGAAAGCAGAAGAGCTTAGGGAGGTAATTGCAGAGCAAAGGCTTATGCAACTGAAGACTCAGCCATCAGACATGGGGCAAAAGTAGAGTGATGATCAAGAGGCCCCCGCTATCCCTTTGGCCGTGCATTGGCTTTCACTTGAAGCTCATTAGCCACTTCAACCATTGCAAAATGTGTTGAATCCTTCTACATCGAACTGAATGTTCTACATGAATACTGTGTGCAGTTTTGGGCTCCTTGTTTAAGGAAGGATGTAAATGCATTGGAGGCATTTAAGAGGAGGTTTACTAAATTGATACCTGGAATCAGCAGGTTGTCTTATGAGGATAGGTTGGACAGGCTGGGCTCGTTTCCACTGGAGTTTAGAAGCGTGAGGGGTGACTTGATTGAAGTATATAAGATCCTGAATGCTCTTGACAAGATGGACATGGAAAGGGTGTTTCCTCTTGTGGGTGAGTCCAGAACTAGAGAGCAATGTTTTAAAATTAGGTGTTGCCCTTATAGACGGCGATTAGGATAAATGTTTCCTCTTAAAAGGTTGTGCAACTTTGGAACTCTGTGCCTCAGAAGGCAGTGTAAGCGGGGTCACTGAATATTTTTAAGGCAGATGTAGATAGATTCTTATTTGGCAAGGGAATCAAAGGTTATCAGGGTAGATGGGAGTGTGGAATTCAAGACACAAACAGATCAGCTATGATCTTATTGAATGGTAGAGCAGGCTCAAGGGGCCAAATGGCCTACTTCCACTCCTATTTTATATGTTAAGTTGCAAAACAATGTAAGGTAAAATTTTTAATCATGAGAACAAGCTTATACACTGTGGGGTTCTGCCGACATGGAACAGAAACTCAACACTGTATATATTTAAAACCTTTATTCTTATTGCTGTTTCTTATTCTGAAACTGGACTAATCAATTAAGATGGTTGACCCTCTGTCTGGAGTTATCCCCAGCAGTCTCCAGAACAAAAGAATTCTCCTCTCAGTTTCAGGAATGTCACACCTCGTTGTGCCTAAGGAACTACTAACAGACAACCTGAGAGACAGAGAGGGTGGGTGTATGTGTGTGTGTGTGTGTGTGAGAGAGAGAGGGTAGCTTTGTGTGCAGCAGAATTGTACTCGAACACAATCTGTAACCTCATGGCCCAGCATATCCCCCACTCTGCCATTACCATCAAACCTTAGTTCAATGAAGAGTTGCGGAGGGCATGCCAGGAGCAACACCAAGCATATCTAAAAATGAGGTGTCAACCTGGCGAAGCTATAACACAGGACTACTTGCATGCCAAACAGCATAAGCAGTAAATGATAGACAGAGCTAAGCAATCCCACAACCAATGGATCAAACTAAGCTCTGCAGTCCTGACACATCCAGTCGTGAATGGTGGTGGACAATTAAACAACTCACTGGAGGAGGAGGCTCCAAAAATATCCCCATCCTCAGGGATGGAAGAACCCAGCACATCAGTGCAAAAGAGAAGGCTGAAGCATTTGCTACAATCATCAGCCAGAAGTGCCGAGTGGATGATCCATCTCAACCTCCTCCAGAGGTCCCCAGCATCACAGATGCCAACTCAATACACTCCATGTGATATCACGAAATGTCTGAAGATACTGGATACTGCAAAGGCTATGGGCCCTGACAACATTCTGGCAATAGTACTGAAGACTTGTGCTCCAGAACTTGCCACGCCCCTAGCTAAGTTGTTCCAGTGCAGCTACAACACTGGCTTCTACTCAGCTATGTGGAAAATTGCCCAGGTACGTCTTGTATAGAAAACGCAGGACAACTCCAACTCGGCCAATTACCATCCCATCAGTCTTCTCTCGATCATCAGTAAAGTAATGGAAGGAAGTCATCAACAGTGCTATCAAGCGGCACTTCCTTAGCAATAACCTGCTCACTGATGTCCAGTTTGGGTTCTGCCAGGACCACTCAGCTCCTGACCTCATTACAGCCTTGGTTCAAACATGTACAAAAGAGCTGAACTCCCAAAGTGAGATGAGATTGACTGCCCTTGACATTCAGGCAGCTTTTGACCAAGTGTGGCATCAAGGAGCCCTAGCAAAACTGGCATCATTGGGATCAGGGGGAAAGCTCTCTGCTGGTTGGAGTCATATCTAGCACAAAGGAAGTTGGTTGTGGTTGTTGGAGGTCAGTCACTTCAGCTCAGGACATCATTGCAGGAGTTTCTCAGGGTAGTGTCCTCGGCCCAACCATCCTCAGCTGCTTCATCAATGACCTTCCATCATAATGTCAGAAGTGGGGATGTTCGCTAATGATTGCACAATGTTTAGCACCGTTCGCGACTCCGCAGATACTGAAGTAGTCCCTGTCCAAATGCAGCAAGACCTGGGCAACATCCAGGCTTGGGCTGACAAGTGTAAAGTAACATTTGCACCACAGAAGTGCCAGGCAATGACCATCTCCAACAAGAGAGAATCCAACCATTGCCCCATGATATTCAATGGCGTTACCATCACTGAATCCCCCACTATCAACATCTTGGGGGTTACCATTGACCAGAAACTAACCTGGACTAACCATATAAATACTGTTGCTACAAGAACAGGTCAGAGGCTAGGAATCTTGTGACAAGTAACTCACCTCCTGACTCCATAAAGCCTGTCCACCATCTACAAGGCACAAATCAGGCGTGTGTTGGAATATTCCCCACATGAGTGCAGCTCCCACAACACTGAAGAAGCTGGACACCGTCCAGGACAAAGCAGCTCGTTTGATTGGCACCACATCCACAAACATTCACTCCCTCCACCACTGACGCACAGTAGCAGCAGTGCGTACCATCTAGAAGATGCACCGCAGGAATTCACCAAGGCTCCTTAGACAGCACCTTCCAAACCCACGACCACTACCATCTAGAAGGACAAGGGCAGCACATATATGGGAACACCACCACCTGGAAGTTCCCCTCCAAGTCACTCACCAACCTGATTTGGAAATATATTGCCGTTCCTTCACAGTCGCTGGGTCAAAATCCTGGAATTCCCTTACTAACTGCACTGTGGGTGTATCTACATCACATGGACTGCAGTGGTTTAAGAAGGCAGGTCACCACCACCTTCTCAAGGGCAACTAGGGATGGATAATAAATGCTGGCCCAACCAGTGAAACCCACATCCTGTGGATAAGTTTTTTAAAAATTCAAAGGGAGCTCCAGGAGGGCCATTTGTATTTAATAAACCAATCTTGCTAGTGGAAGCAGTGGGTCTACTGAGACAATGGTTTCCCAAACAGCAGACCCTAAATATAAATGGCACCCCTTTCAACCCATAATGGCTAAGACACTATCAGTCCTAGAAACAAAGCCAATTTCAGACATTGGATAAACATCCCCTTTAGACGTCATTGTGGAGAAGGGAGGTCACATGACCCAAGACTCTGGCCTTTTGAACAGTTTAATATTACCTTTCTGAGCTGTACACCCAGTTTACTGTTTTACCAGCTAACTGGCAAGCCACAAAGAAGCCGGCTCTGCCCAGACAGGACAACCAGCCCATTGAACCTGACCCTGCTGGGAGATTTCATACCATCGTCTACAGAACCGACTCACTCTCTGCATGCCTACTTCATCTTGCAACACCAACACCACCCAAAAAGCAAATCTTACCACCCTGGTCTCCAGCCAGCTGAACTCGAAATGGCTATATAAAAGAATTCCTCATTGGACTCTGACTCTCGGACTCTAAAACTCACGTGAACCAATATTCAGTTTTTCTAAGGTCCTTGTACACTAAACTTCCTTTTCTTTATCCCTCCTTTACTGTGTGAATGTGGAATGCGAGGTTCTAGAAACTCCTTTTGCAGACTTTGAATATGTGAGATAAACGAACCTTCTGAGTTAATTAATCCTAACTCAAGTTTGCTGTGGATTATTAGTAAAATTGAGGGGTTGGGAAAAAATGTCACTGCTTATTCTTTAAAACAAACTAATTCAAAACATCAGTTTACGGACGGGTAGCAAGAGGAAAACAGTGCTGTTTGAATTGTTCCCTGCCTGTTCAAAACAACACACACAGCAAAAATAAATTCATAATTGTCACATATTGTCTCCTTCCCATCTTCCCTCCCGGAACTCATTAAATGGAGTGAACATAAGAAAGGTAAAATCAACAAAATTGTAATTGGGGACCATGGGACATGCATTATTGATGGGATGCCCGGGAGGACTAGTGTACAATGGAACTTATAGCTTTTATTGGAACTGACTGTCTTATTAACACAAGTTTCTCAGGCCGGGATTTTCCAATGCTGCTCATGGTGAGGCCTGTTGTGGGCGGGACTGAAAATTTGGAGAGGCAGCCAAGCATCCATTGACTTTGGGCTGAAATTTTGGCGGGACTGGTAAATCCCACCATCAATCTTTTTGTTCCTAAATTCACACGGGGCAGCATTTTCCTGTCGGCGAGCAGGGGGGTGTGAAGCTTGCTCACCGACGCGTAAAATTATGCGCAGTGACATCGGGCGTGCATCCCAACGTTACAGCGTGTCATCTAGGCTGTCAGTTCGGCGGGCACACAGCTGAGTCGGCTGCGCACCCACCGAATTGTCAAAGGCCTATTAAGGCCCGTTAAAAACAATTAAATGAGCTGCCCGTCCGATCTTAAGGTTGGCGGGCAGGCAAAGAGCCTAGGCAGCCTTCGCATATTTCATGGACCATCATCCACGGGCAGGATGAGGTTTCATGAAGTGTTCAAAAAAATCAGTAAAATTTTTTCCAAAATTTCATTAACATGTCCCTGCTCATGTGATAATGTCACATGAGGGGACATGTTTCAAAAGTTTAAAAATTCTTTATTTAAAAGCTTAACACTGAAACAAATCTCCCTGAGGCACACCCGTTTCTCAGGGAGATGTCTGAAGCACTCAGGGAATTCCCCCCTCCCTCCCCCGCCCCCCAGCCTGCACAGGGAGCACTCAGCCCACCCACTAAAAAACAGTGGTGTGGATCCGATCGGGGGCACCGATCAGGTTCGCGCCCACCCCCGTACCACCCCTCTTGACGGGGGAGAATTTCTGGCCACGAAATAGTGTTGGGTGAGGGGGAGGGGGGGAGATGTAAGGGAGCATCGCTAAGATTGCCAATTCTGGTTCATCACAAAAAGTTTTATCACATTTCCTGGCATTTCCCACCGCCCCCCCCCCCCCCAACCCCCCAACTCTCAGTATTGCTTACCTGTTACCTTCATCCTGATGTTGATTGGAAAGCAAACCATTTCTGCATCAATAGAGTCATGACTATTCGTCATAGGGTCTCTTATCCTATCTCCAATATTTTTAGGGTTAATAAACATGTGTTAAAGAAAATATTTTTTAACACCCTATGACTTTTCTTGCAGCAGATTAATCCTGAATTCCTGGAGACACAGAACAATCAGGGTACAAGTACATGTTATGGGACCAATAATGCAGACAACTTGAGTTCAAATCTTACTATATGGCAATTTGAAAATTGGTTAAAAAAAATTGGAAATAAAAAACTGGTATCAGTAAAAGTGACCCTGATCATAACATGATTGAATTTTACATTCAGCTCGCAAGAGGGAAAACATATAAACATAGAAATCAGGAGCAGGAGTAGGCCATTCGGCCCTTCGAGCCTGCTCCACCATTCACTATGATCATGCCTGATCATCCAACTCAATAGCCTGCTCCTGCTTTCTCCCCATATTGTTTGATCCCTTTCGCCCCAAGAGCTATATCTAATTCCTTCTTGAAAACATACAATGTTTTGGCCTCAACTACTTTCTGTGGTAGCGAATTCCAAAGGCTCACTGATCTCTGGGTGAAGAAATTTCTCCCCATTTCAGTCCTAAATGGTCTACCCCATATCCTCAGACTGTGATCCCTGTGATCCTTTCTGTAGGAAAGATCTGTCTAGTCCTTTTAGAATTTTATAGGTTTCTATGAGATCCTCCCTCATTCTTCCGAACTCCAGTGAATATAATCCTAACCGACTCAATCTATCCTCATATGTCAGCCCTGCCATCCCAGGAATCAGTCTGGTAAACCTTCGCTGCACTCCCTTAAAAGCAAGAACATCCTTCCTCAGATAAGGAGACCAAAACTGCACACAATATTCCAGGTGTGGTCTCACCAAGGCCCTGTATAACTGCAGCAAGACATCCCTGCTCCTGTACTCGAATCCTCTCACTATGAAGGCCAACATACCATTTGCCATCTTTACCACCTGCTGCACCTGCATGCTTACCTTCAGCGACTGGTGTACGAGGTCTCACTGCACATTCCCCTCTCTCAATTTATAGCCATTCAGATAATAATTTGCCTTCCTGTTTTTGCTACCAAAGTGGATAACCTCACATTTATCCACATTATACTGCATCTGCCATGCATTTGCCCACTCACTCAGCTTGTCCAAATCACACTGAAGCATCGCTGCATCCTCCTCACAGCTCACCCTCCCACCTAACTTTTTGTCATCTGCAAATTTGGAGATATTACATTTAGTTCCCTCATCTAAATCATTAATATATATTGTGAATAGCTGAGAGTGAGTCACAGACTAGATTTTAAACTTAAATGAGGGCACTTATGAGGACATGAAAGTGGTGCTAGCTAAAGTGAACTGGCAAATGAGGTTAAGGGATAGATCAGTAGAGATGCAGACATTTAAAGGGATATTTCAGAATACACAGAATAAATACATTCCAATGAGAAAGAAAAATTCCAAGGGGAGGACCCATCACCCGTGGTTAACTAAGAAAGTTAAAGACAGCATAAAACTTAAAGAAAAAACATATAATTGTACAAAGAAGAGTGGACAGAATATAAAGAACAGCAAAGAATGACAAAAAGATTAATAAGGAGGGAAAAATTAGAGTATGAGAGAAAGATAGCTAGAAATATAAAGACAGATAGTAGGAGTTTCTATGGATATGTAAATGAGAAAAAAGTTAACAAAGTGAGCATCAGTCCTATAGAAAGTGATTCTGGAGAATTGATAATGGAAAGTAGGGAGGTTATGCTTCATGTTGTACAGGGCACTGGTGAGACCACATCTAGAGTAACAAAAACAGAATTACCTGGAAAAACTCAGCAGGACTGGCAGCATCGACGGAGAAGAAAAAAGTTGACGATTCGAGTCCTCATTATCCTTCCACAGAACTGAGTAAGTAATATTGGTAAGTAATATTAGGAGAGGGGTGAATTATAAGCTGGTTTAAGGTGGGGGGGGGGGCCTGGGGGAAGAGAAGTGGGGGGTGGGGTGTGGTTATAGGGACAAGCAAGCAGTGATAGGAGCAGATAATCAAAAGATATCACAGTCAAAAGAACAAAGAGGTGTTGAAGGTGGTGATATTATCTAAACAAATGAGCTAATTAAGAATGGATGGCAGGACACACAAGGTACCGCTCTAGTGAGTCTGGGGTGGAAAGACGAACAGGGCATAAAAGGTATAGATTTAAAAATAATAGAAATAGGTGGGAAAAGAAAAATCTATATAAATTATTGGAAAAAACAAAAGGAAGGGGGAAAGGGGGTGGGGATGGAGGAGGGAGTTCAAGATCTAAAGTTGTTGAATTCAATATTCAGTCCAGAAGGCTGTAAAGTGCCTAGTTGGAAGATGAGGAGCTGTTTCTCCAGTTTGCGTTGGGCTTCACTGGAACAATGCAGCAAGCCAAGGACAGACATGTGGGCAAGAGAACAGGGTGGAGTGTTAAAATGGCAAGCGACAGGGAGGTTTGGGTCTTTCTTGTGGACAGACCGCAGGTGTTCTGCAAAACGGTCGCCCAGTTTGTGTTTGGTCTCTCCAATATAGAGGAGACCGCATTGGGAGCAATGAATGTAGAAGACTAAGTTGGGGGAAATGCAAGTGAAAGGCTGCTTTACTTGAAAGGAGTGTTTTGGCCCTTGGACGGTGAGGAGAGAGGAAGTGAAGGGGCAGGTGTTGCATTTTTTGCATTTGCATGGGGAGGTGCCATAGGTGGGGTTGAGGAGCAGGGGGTGATGGAGGAGTGGACCAGGGTGTCCCAGAGGGAATGATCCCTACAGAATGCCGCCAGGGGTGGTGAAGGGAAGATGTGTTTGGTGGTGGCATCATGCTGGAGTTGGCGGAAATGGCGGAGGATGATCCTTTGAATGCGAAGGCTGGTGGGGTGATAAGTGAGGACAAGGGGGACCCTATCATGTTTCTGGGAGGGAGGAGAAGGCGTGAGGGCAGATGCGCGGGAGATGGGCTAGACACGGTTGAGGGCCCTGTCAACGACCGTGGGTGGAAAACCTCAGTTAAGGAAGAAGGAGGACATGTCAGAGGAACTGTTTTTAAGGTAGCATCATCAGAACAGATTCGACGGAGGCGAAGGAACTGAGAGAATGGGATGGAGTCCTTACAGGAAGCGGGATGTGAGAAGCTGTAGTCGAGGTAGCTGTGGGAGTCGGTAGGCTTGTAATGGATATTGGTAGACAGTCACCAGAGATTGAGACAGAGAGATCAAGGAAGGGAAGGGAAGTGTCAGAGATGGACCATGTGAAAATGATGGAGGGGTGGAAATTGGAAGCAAAATTAATAAATTTTTCCAGGACCCGACAAGAGCATGAAGCAGCACTGAAGTAATCATCGATGTACCGGAGAAAGAGTTGTGGGAGGGGGCCGGAGTAGCACTGGAATAAGGAATGTTCCACATACCCCATATGGAGACAGGCATAACTGGGGCCCATGCGGGTACCCATAGCCACATCTTTTATTTGGAGGAAGTGAGAGGAGTTAAAGGAGAAATTGTTCAGTGTGAGAACAAGTTCAGCCAGATGGAGGAGAGTAGTGGTGGATGGGGATTGTTTGGGCCTCTGTTCGAGGAAGAAGCTAAGGGCCCTCAGACCATCCTGGTGGGGGATGGAGGTGTAGAGGGATTGGACGTCCATGTTGAAGAGGAGGCGGTTGGGGCCAGCGAACTGGAAATTGTTGATGTGATGTAAGGTGTCAGAGGAATCACGGATGTAGATGGGAAGGGACTGGACAAGGGGAGAGAGAAGGGAGTCAAGATAATGAGAAATGAGTTCCATGGAGCAGGAACAGGCTGACACGATCGGTCTGCTGGGACAGTCCTGTTTGTGGATTTTGGGTAGGAGGTAGAAGTGGTCCGTCCAAGGTTGGGCAGCTATCAGGTTGGAAGCTGTGGGAGGAAGCTCTCCAGAGGAGATGAGGTCAGTGACAGTCCTGGAAACAATGGTTTGATGTTCATTGGTGGGGTCATGGTCCAGGGAGAAGGAGGAGGAAGTGTCTGCGAGTTGACGCTCAGCCTCCGCAAGGTAGAGGTCAGTGCACCAGACAACAACAGCACCACCCTTGTCAGCAGGTTTGATGACAATGTTGGGGTTGGACCTGAGAGAACGGAGTGCAGTAAGTTCAGAGAGAGATAGATTAGAATGGGTGACAGGAGCAGAGAAATTGAGACGACTAATGTCACACCGACAGTTCTACATCTACAGTATTGTATACAGTACTGGTCTCTTTATTTAAGGAAAGATGTAAATGTGTTAGAAGCAGTTCAGAAAAGGTTTACTAGACTAATACCAGGAATGGATAGATTGTCTTATGAGGAAAGGATGGACCGGTTAGGCTTGTATCCACTGGAGTTTAGAAAATTAAGAGACAACTTAATTGAAACCCTCAACATCCCGAGGGGTCTTGGCAGGGTGAACATGGAGAGGGTGTTTCCACTTGTGCAAGAATCTAGACTTAGCGATCACAGATTACAAATAGGGATTGCTCATTTAAGGCAGAGATGAGGAGAGATTTTTTCTCAGAGGGTTGTGAGTCTTTGGAACTCTTTTCCTCAGAAGTCAGTGGAAGCAGTGTTTTTGAATAATTTTAAGGCAGAGCTGGAGAGATTCTTGATTAACAAGGGGGAATGTGGGGTTGAGGTTACAATCAGATCAACCATGATCTTATTGAATGGCGGAGCAGGCTCGAAGGCCTACTCCTGCTCCTAATTCATTTGTTCACGTACGTTTGTATGAAACTGCTGGATAACTGAGACAAAAACAAAAAACTGCGGATGCTGGAAATCCAAAACAAAAACAGAATTACCTGGAAAAACTCAGGAGGCCTGGCAGCATCGACATAACTGAGACAACCCAACTTGTTCACCAATCCCTTTTAGGGAAGGAAACTTGCAATTCTTACTGGGATCGGCCAACATGTGCCTCCAGTTTCACATTTATCAGGTTGATACTTAAATACTCTGTGAAGTAGCTTAGCAAGTCTGCCAGGTCACTAGACAGCATGGGATGGGCAGTAAATCTCAGCCTTGCTTAAATTCTAAGAATATTTTTGTTAAAGTTCTGGAGGGTTGGTAACTTCTTTCCCAACCAGAGGTTGATCTATCAATAAAGGCTGCTTACCTCCCATTCCCCACCAGCTCCCCACAATGCTGTCTCCCACCTCTCCCCCCACCCACCAGAAATAGATTCTCAGTCGAGCTTGCTGGGTTTCCTCATCCCTTGGTCTTCCCATCAATTGGGCTGGACTTCTGATGGGAGGCTGAGACCAGATAGCCAATTACCTCTAACTCCAAGGGATTGTTGAACACACCTTTAATGGTGGGCTCATTAATATATCTACTTTGTTTTCAACTCAGCAGCTGCAACATCTGTCTGCAAGCAGGATTTCAAACTGGTGCAAAGCAACTTTAATTTAAAACACACCACATAAAAGGCAACTCATTTATTTAGTTTCATACCTGTGGAAAAATGATTGGAGTTTTTTTTTAATACAATGGTATGGTATACAGCAACTCTAAGGCTTCTTTAACAGGTCTTCCCAAACTCATGACCTCCATCACCTAGGAGAACAAGGGCAGCAGGTGCATTGGAACACTACCACCTGCAAGTTCCCTCCAAGTCATTCACCATGCTGACTTGGAACTATGTCACTGTTCCTTCACTATCATTGGGTGAAAACGCTGGAACCCTCTTCCTAACAGCACTGTGAGACGTGGACTGCAACAGTTCAAGAAGATGGCTCACCTTCTCAAGGACAGTTAGAGATAGGCAATACATGTTTGTCTTGCCAGTAACACCCACATGCAAAGAATCTAGAATCAGACACCCATCGTGTCTATGCCAGCTCTCTGCAAGAGAAGCTCGGCTAGTCCCACTCACCTGTCTTTTGCCCAAAGACCTGGAAATGTTTTTACATAATTATCCTATTCCCTTTTGAAAGCCACAATTGAATCTGCCTCCACCACACTCTCAAGCATTGCATTCCAGATCCTAATCACTCACTGCATAAAAATAATTTTCCTCATGTTGCTGCTGGTTCTTTTGTTAATCTCTTTAAATTGGTGCCCTCTGATTCTCAACCCTTCCACTAATTGGAACTGTTTCTCCCCGTCTACTCTATCTAAATCTTTCATGATTTTGAAAATCTCTATCAAATCACCTCTCAATCTTCTCTTACCTAAGGAGAACAAGTCCAACTTCTCCATCTATCCTCATAACTGAAGTCCTCAGCTCTGGTATTTTTGTAAATCTCCAATGCCTTAACATCCTTCCTAAAATGTGGTGCCAAGAATTGGACACAATACTCCAGTTAAGGCCAAACTATTGTTTTATTAAGAATACAATACTTTCATTACTCCCAAACTTTTGTATACTATGCCTCTATTTATAAAGCCCAGAAACCTGTATAAACTACTAACCACTTTCTCAACCTGCCTGCCACTTCAATGGTTTGTGCACATACATGAACAAGTCCGTCTGCTCCAACATCCCCTTTAGAATTATATATTTTATATTGCCTTTCCTCATTTTTCCTACCAAAATGGATCTCTTCACACTTCTCTGCAGTAATTTTCATCTGCCACATGTCTGTCCGTTCCTATCCATGTCTTCTTGGGGTCTTTCATTATCCTCCTCGCAGCTCACAATACTTCCAAGTTCTGTGTCATCAACAAATTTTAACATTGCACCATGCACATCCAAGTCTAGGTCATTAATATAGATCACAAAAAGCAGTCATCCTAGGCTGACAGATGCAGTGCTGGAGTTATTAGTGGTTCAGGTGGGCAGCAGGAGAGACAACATTGTTCCACAGGGGTCCAGAACACCCTCAAGGACCACCCTTAAAAAGGAGTGGGAGTAGGACATCAGGTCAACTCCCAGAGCCTTGGCACAAGGACCCGGCAGAAGTGTAACAAGAGATCTAATGATCTCACACAGATGGTTAGCACCAGTGAATGCATCTTCACATGACATCTCCTACCCACCAGAACACCAACTTCTCACATTGCTCAATGCACCACACCCTCATCACTCATCCAGCAGCAATCCCTGTCACTCAGGACTCATGCCTAACATCCAGATATCCCAGTACATCCTCACATACCTACCAAAACTGCCAGCCTCACACCCACTTCTCACTGCCCCCACACACCTCCAACTAGTCAACTGTGATGGGGACATCACCAAACGCAATGCGAAACAATCATTGATATTCTGCCATCTCTCTTTCAGGACAAGGTGACACATACTAGAAGAGACCAGAGCAGAATTGGTGGGGGACAAGGACACCTTGTTCACCTGAGTCCTACAGAGGAGATGGTTCTCTGCATCATGGAGCAGGATGCAATGGAGTCAGTGGCATCCAGTGTCGCGGAGGACATTGCCCCATTTTAACTCCCAGCACACCCCTCATGCTACTATTTGGCATGGCGAGCATGCTGCAGATGGACCTCTTGCTTCCTACCCCCACTCCCAATTCCTACACAACAGCCCTTCCCCTTCTAAGTTCCTGCTTTCAAAGACCAACAAACTGCCATTGCACTGCCACAGCAACACAAGGGAGAAAAGCGAGAGAGAGCGACAGCACAACACTGCTGAGACAGCCCCATCACATGATCTGACACTTGCGGAAGCTAAGCTACCGGCACTGCACTTAACCTTTAAGGCTAGTATAGAGTTAGGATCAGCACATGATGAGTGGGCGGCAAGCAGTCCAGGGATATAATTCATTTACCTGCTGACTGGAGAGTGGGTTGGCAGACAAATACTGCTGCACAGGAGTTGCCTGAAGGCCTCAATGAGGTGGCATACAGGAGAATGTTGAATGGAAATGCACCCACAGATTGGCTGACCTAACTCTGTCAAGGAGCATGAGGGAGGCCAGCTCCAACTTAGCAGAGCATGACATGGAGCTTGACCTCTCTACAGCCTCTGTTTCCCTGTTGTGCTGCAGACCCAAAGGACACTGTCACTGTTGCCCCCATACCTGTTGTGTGGACAGGTCACCAACTCCTCTGCTATCCCTGTGAGGGCGCAGCAACACTCTCTGGCAAACAAACCAAAACACCTTCAAAAACATGCCAGAGTATTTTCAGATATTTTCCAATGGAAAAACGTTCCAAAAATTTTACTTACCTGCAATGAAGGTGCCTGGTCCTTTAAATAGCACTACTGCAGGGACCATCTTGCTGCTCCTTGCTTCTTTTTCCTGAGTGGACAACATAGGTATTTCCTGGACCTCCGTTGTCCAAGTTTGGTGTCCTCTCATCACATCAGCCAGTTGGACAGTGTTACAAAAGGGTAGAATCAATTCAACAGTTCGGTTGTACCCATATCAATGAAGGATGCTATGTGGACCACACCAGTAACTGCCTGCATCACTGCCTACCCCCCAGGGAAGTTAAGTAGGCCTGTGTAGCACTACTGCTAATGGTGCTACATGAATGGATTTCTCACCTGTGGTCTATTGGGAGAGTGTATATTCCACCATTTAAACAGTGAACCACAGGTGTAAATTTTAGTCTTCTCAGGGAGGACATCAAATAATTTCAATTTGCATTTTATCTTTTATACATCTTTCCCATGTAGGGAATGTAATTCTAAGTGAAAGACTAATGGTGCATGGACCCATGTTCCTTGGATACACACAGGCTTGTTTCAAACAGAACAAGAGAAGTAAACTATTTTGCTTTTAATGTAAGCTTTAAGCAAATACTATGATTGCTAGAAGCCAATTAGCATGCCAGAAATAAGTATTGTTTGCAGTAGGAATTCTAAGTGTCAGACAGTACAGTTGCTTATCTGGCACCCAGATTGAATTCCTCTCTGGAGCTGCTCAGTTACTGGGAAACAGGAGCAGGAATCAGTCATTTCCCCTTCTTTATCAATTGACATTTTCTTCTGTTGTATATTTTCTCAAATTCAGTTTAAATATGGACAAGCCTGTGACACATTAATTTGGCGTTGCTGTGTAGTACAAATTGGAGTTGCATTTTAAATATTGCCACTTGCGCTTTTGAATATTGTCAGTTGTAAGAATAAGTAGCTTTAATTGGTTGTCTAACTTATGTTTGAACCATATCCCAGGATGGATTTAGGGTTTTTACAATTTGAGTTAGACTATTACCCAGTCACCATCTACCAGTTTATGAGTGTCCCACTTGCACTTATGTTCTACTGCCTCTCCATCACCGGACGCCTTCCTTTGACTGCAAGGTAAGATTGCCTAAAGTTTGTCAGTAATGAGTAATACCAAGCTCTAACTCATTTAAACACTAAAAGTACTTAATTCCATCCCGTACTCTCCGCAACCTGGATGTCGCGAACATGTACATTTTCAGTCGACAACAGGTAACAGGGCAGGTGACTTTTCTTTGGTAGGTTGAAATAAGGCAGCAATAGCCAACAATATGCATCCCTAGGTAAAATGTCTGGTTGGCAAATTGAATTATATTATCTTGGAACGGAACAGAAGGAAGCTTAGTGTTTTGTAACCTTATTTTGCAGATAGACTGTTACGTTTATAAAACTCTAGCTTAAGTATTTACAGATCCAATAGCAAACTACAAAAATTGAGTTAATGTTTCAGGTTGATGACCTTTCATCTGAGCCCAGATGGAAGGTTACCAACCTGAAACGTTAATTCTGTTTCCCTGTCCACGAATGCTGCCAGACCTGCTGAGTATTTCCAGCATTTTCTGTTTTTTATTTCAGATTTCTAGTATTCGCAATAGTTTTTTTTGTGCAAAAAAGGAATTGTGAAGAGAAAAGAGAATAATCTGCAGGAAAATCTAGCTTGGTGGATTGTTTATTTCACTCTTTGTTATTATGTAGGATAGACCAGGAATTTAAGGAACACACAGAAATAATTTTATAAGTTAGAAATTTAGAAATTATAATTTAGAAATAATTTTAACTTGAGTGTGAAGTAATCCTTTTTTTGTGATGATCAAAAGTTTTCTTACATGGAACTCTCTTTTGCAAGCAACTGCTTCATTTAATTTTAAGAAAAACAAAAACAAGTAATAGTCTTGTCAGCTGTTTTGTGATAGTAGGAATTTGATTATTGTGAAAATGTTCAACTGTTCAAAGTGCATTAATTATATATTATAAAATACAAGGATATCTCCTGTACCATTTCTTATGGTGAGTCAAGGGTTACAGACTCAGTAACATTTGGTAATTTAGTTAGGTCTACTAATACAAAGCACTTTGGTTATTTTTCAAAATTAGTTGAAGAAAAACTAGAGATTAAACATTTGTGAGCTTTATTCCAGTAATGTTTATATTGGTTTTTAAGTAGAGATTTTTTTGTGTGACAGCAAAAAACAGACATCTAGTTTAAGTCTGGAGGATCTGCAAAAGAAAGAAAGAACCTGCAGTTATATAGCGCCTTTCACAAACTCAGGGCATTCCAAAGTGCTTCTTGAACAAAGGGGTTCTTGACCTGTCTTCACTGTCGTGATGGGCAGCCAATTTGTGCACAGCAAGGTCCCACAAACAGCAATGAGATAAGCAATTGGATAACTTCTGTTAGTGGGTAATGGTTAGGATCGCTTGTCCATCTGAGAGGGCAGATGCAGCCTTCATTTAGCACTGTCTCAATACTCTATGATATGTTAGCTGGTGTTATGTGTTTAATTCTCTGGAGTGGAGTTGAACCCACAAGCTCCTGAGTTAGAAGTAAGAGTTGCTACCATTGAGCACTGTGTGTTTCAGTGTATTTCAACGTGCATAAGTTGCTATGAGAACTTATATGAGAGGTTGTAAGTATGTCTATATGTGAGTGTGACTATGTAAAGTATGCGTGTTTGTGTTTCTGTCTGTATGCTAGAGTGTATCGTTTGATATGTGAGTGTATGCATCCAGAGCCAGGATTTTACGCTTCCCCACAGACAGGCTTTTAGACAGAAGGGGAGCGTGAAATTGAACGGACAGGATTCTCTCTGGGTGGGCAAGACCTAGGACAGGAAGTCCACCCTTGTCCCAATTGAGGTCCTTAAGTGGCCAATTATTGGTCACTTAAGGGCCATTTCCTGCCCAACCTCAAATTTTAGGCTGGTGGGAAGATTAAACCTCTGTGGGGGAAGGCTGAAATACATCAAAGTTACATCCTGGACGGGGAGTGGCCAAGGTGGCGGGGGGGGTGGGGGGGGGTGGGGGGGTGGCATCCATCGAAGCCCTCTTCTGAAGTCGGGCACCTCCGTGCCCCCTTCATTTAAAGTCCAGTGGCCTCCTGAACTCCCTCCCCACCCCAGGTCTCTCTCCCGAGACCTCAGTCATCCCTTCTCGTGCCACCCACCCCCCAAAGGCCTTCCCTACCCTCACCACCCTGGGACCCTCTGAACTTGTCTGTGCCTCCAGTTCCCAGACTTAGTCTCTGATGACTTCCTGAACTTCTTTTTCTGTCCATTGCAGCGCTGCCGCTGTGAGGAGCGGAAGTCCTACCTGCAGCCAACTGACCTTACTGACGCTTGTTGGAGTGTAAATTGGCTGCAGGGCAGTTGGATTCGGCGGGGATATGTTTCCTACCGACTCTTTGGATGGCAGGAAACAAGACCCCAGCATCCTAAAAATTCAGGCCCCTATGTATGTGTGGGTTTGTGTATGTGTTGGCCCATGTGTGAATCTCTGTGTGGGTGCATGTGTTTGTATTTCTTTTAGAAAAGCTGATCAATAACACGATGCTGATGTGCACAATTAAGAAGCAATTCATATGGGTTTAATTTAAAGAACAGAATTTGTCATATTTCTCCAGATATATATTCCTTATGTTCGGAGGACTTCTAATGGCAATTGTTTCCATGGGATTTTATGCAGTTCTGGTGCTCATACCTTCAGTTCTCTCCATGGTATTCATACTCTCTCTGGAGCCCAGAATTATTCACAAATGGACCTTCCTCACTCAGATGGGATGGCAAACACTGTGTCATCTCTGGCTACACTATAAAGACTACTATCTACAAGAAGCAACAGATATTAAGTAAGTGTATAACCTATAAGCAGTTATTACAAATACCGCTTGGTGATTAATTGATCCATTACCCAGTCTAATATTGCTCTCTCCTGGTTTTATAACTATGGGCAGAATTTTACCATTGGCGGGTGGGGCCCGCTCACCGACCCTTAAAATGATTCAGGATGACATCAGGCGGAACTCCCACTGTCACCCCGGCCCATTTAAATTTTCAGGAAGGCGGGGGCGCAGCAAAATCAGCTGCGGGCCCGCCGACCTGTCAATGGCCAATTGAGGCCATTGACAGGATCAATTAAGCAATTAAAGGACCTGACCATCCAACCTTAAGGTTGGCAGGTCGTCCAGGAGCCCCGGCGGCAATTAGATAAAACATGAAACCTCATCCACCAGCAGGATGAGGTTTCATGCAGTGTTTTAAAAATTGTAATAAAGTTGTTATGTAAATTATGAACATGTCCCAACTCATGTGACATTGTCACATGAGGGGACATGTAAGGGGTGTTTTATTTCACTATTTTTAATATTTTTAAAAGTCGAGGCGATCTCCCTGAGGCTGCGTTTAGCCTCAAGGAGATGAGTGCGCTCTTTCATGCGCATGCACGAGAAAGCGCACTCTCGACTTTAGGGATTTCCACCCCCCACCCGCACAGGGAGCGCATAGCGGTCAGCTCCGCGCCCACCTGCTATTGGGTCAGGCCTGCCCGCCTGACAAATGGAAAATTCTGTCCTATGTTCTACCTCGCTTGGTCCAATTAGTTTTCTCTTGTTCTGCTGGTTCTTCTGGCCTCTTTATTTTACTGCTTTACCTTCAAGCTAATTTTCTCCCAGCTTCATCTCCATGATCTCCTGGCCACACATAATGAAGCCTTTTTGTACACAAATATTAGAAGAGCTATCCAACCCTTATATCCAGGCGTTTGCTTGATGGAATCCAGCATGGTTATTAGGGCTGCTAAGGGACTGCGGACTCACAGATCCTGTATCCAAATAGAGATTTATTTCATTACAGGATGATCAACAAAAGGTCCGCAAGTTCTTGAAAAGTCATCAATGGATTCTCTAGTGATGTCCATCAGATTTTGATGAATGGTAATATTGCACTGACTTTTGAAAGTTTGACACTGAGACCTACCAGTTATCTCATGTATTCAGTGTTCAAACAGAGGCAATGTTTCCGTCATCTGAATATGCCTGTCTGCTTGTAAAACCACATGGACAGTAAGGCCTGATAATTACTGTGAGAGATTGGGGGAACGTGACAGTGGTGGGGTGGGGATTGTTCCCATAAATCACAGAGTGACAGAAGGATCTGAATGGCAGATCCTCATTATCATTTTCTCATTCTACTTCCTGACCGTCAGCTGGCCAGATTGCAGGCTATCACACAGGATAGCCAGCATTAGGAGGCCAGAGTCGAGGACTGTTGATGCTGATCCCCGGCAATCATGAAAAATTGGGGAACAGACAAGGGGTTGGCAGTGAGGCAGAAAGTTTGTTTGAGGGGCGCGTGGAAGCACTTTTGCACCTCCTGCTCCATAAAGCAGTGCTCTCAAAACCACTTAATTTCTGTAGCCAATGGCTCCATCTCCAATTAGCTACCAGCAGTTACAGATGAAAGCGAAAGGTAACAAGTGTTAAAACCAGCAGCAGGCCAAGCCATTGCCCAGCCTAACTCAATACCAATATTTTGTAAAAGCTTTGATCAGATACTCCTGAAAGAAAGTTGATAATGGAGGAAATAAGATACACATTCAAAACCCGAACAGGTAGATCTTTCAGTCAGAGACTATAAGAAATGAATAACTGTAGATAAAGGCTAACTATAAATTAATAGGTTAGCATAGAGATTGCAAATACTTATTTTCTTAATTTCTTTCAGGAAGCTGGTTAGTATAATGTTTACATATATATATATATATATATATATATATGTTTTCTGCAGACTTGCTCTCATTAAGTTTTCATTGAAATTAAGATGGGGCTTCCTGTTCCCTGCACTCCAAGTAATTTATGGGGAATGCAAGCACAGCATGTGTCCCAGTAACAACAGGAAAATAGCAGGATCTGCAGACACAGGGACACTGAAAATATCTTGCAGCATCAATGGGAAATAAAGAGAAAATAAAACCATTAATGAAAGTGAAAGGTCAAAATAAGTAATGCTCCAAAATTAATACAGTCGAAGAACATGACAGTTTAAAAAAAACACACAAATGCTGAGTAAGAAAGCCCTGTGTTGATGTGAATAAATATTAAAAGATCAATGAGATTCATTCCATGTGGCAAATTAATGAGCACTTTGGGAAAAATTGCTGCAAGCTAAAGATCTTGGATTGGAGGTTGGTATTCGTGCTCTGCTACTTACCAGTCAATGGGAGGAAACTTAGCCTCGTAAATCTGTTGGGACAGTTGCAGCAATTACTGTATTTTCGTCACTCATCTGCTGTAGCTTCCTCCTTAACCCCCGCAGATGGTCAGTCCCCAACTTTTCTTACACTGCACTATCACTCTGAAATGTCTGACAATGCCTTTCAGGTGACTAGACGCAGGGGATTAAGATCAAGAAAATCTCTCATCTGCTGATGCTGTGGAGAGCAGCCAATTACTGCACAAGCAGAGATCCCCTTTGCCAGCAACCCAATTTTTCAACACTTACTACAAATTTATTGATGGTTAGCAATGATTCAAGAGCTTATGTGACTTTGTCCTTGATAAGCCCCTCACATGGCAGGGTTACCTGTTCCACGCAGATCCTCTACTTTGGCTGAGCACACCTTCCCTACATGTGCATTGTCTCTGAGTTTGCTGACTTAAATATCACCTTCCTTAACCTCAGGCAGTTAATTGGCACACCTATCTCTGCTTGTAACTGACTGCTACAGTCAGACAATCTATAACCACCTATATTGTGCTTGTAAAAGGTGCCACTCTACCTCTGCTAAGTAAAGATTATGGCCAAAATTTTCAGTTTGGCGGGCAGGCAGAGCAGGTGCTGGTGCGGGCTGCCGCAGACCCGATCACCACCATTTTATGCAGGCGGGCCAATTCAGACCCGCCCAGCGCATTTCCGACTCCCATGGAGAGCGGGAGTCTGGAGTTTGCGGCAGGCGTGTACAGACCTCTGGATCCAATAGCGACCTGGCAGTCTGTTTAAAAAAAGGCCCGGCAGCCTCCTTTAGGTTGATCACCATGGCCAGCGACAGGTGGTACTGCAGGGGTTCTGCACAGCAGACCAATGTTGGGGGAAGCCCAGAGGGGGATGGCAGGCTGCAGGGTAGGCCAGTGGGGGGCCAATGTGCCCCTTGCTTTTCAGATGATTGCCTTGCTGCCCTTGTCAAGGAGGTGCTGTTTCCCCAGGATGGGAGGAGGAAGCCCTCCACATGACAAAGCATGCCTGGGAGGAGGTGGCGGAGGTGGTAAGCTCCCAGGATGTGGTATGGCATCTGGATCCAGAGTTGCAAGTGCTTTAATGATTTGTTGTGCTCTGGAAGGGTGAGTACCATGTTGGTGTTGGGCATTTAACCTAGCAGATAGCCTTAGCCTTTGAGGGTCCCCCCGCCAAGTCTTACTGTCATGACTGCATTGACTCATGTTGGGCATTTGTCACACGCTGGGTGGGCAAGCAGATAGTGCCCATGCTTACATCAGCCTCAGTGATTAATGAGAAGATAGGTTCTCCCCGCACCATGTGTTGGTCTTAGCTGCACATGACTAGTCTGGGGGCAATCTGCAGGAGATGCAGCTCGGTGCATACTCAGAACTCCAACACATGTCCTATTCACAGTGATGAGATTGTGGAAGGGGTGCCTCAAGGTCTCATGGCCAAGAGCCATCTGGTGCCCTCGGCGCCGCATCTAGTTGTGCCTCCTTGCCATGTGAGCAAAGACCGTGTATTTCTGAGAGTGATGGATGCAGAATGTGTCCAAGGTGGCTGTTGGGGGGGTGGAGGGGGGAGGTTGGGAGCAGTCATACTAGTTTGGCACCAATCAGCAGTAGTGTGGACAGGAGGCACTGGAGGCCTCAGATGGGCCACAGTGGTTGGGGTGCAATGTGCGCGTGCAGAGTACATGAGCGATTAGCCCCAGTGAATGGTCTTCCCTGTTTTGCAGGAGAAAAATGCACACGATGCTTATGAGCATTCGCGCAGTGGAGGCGGCCAGGCCCAGTTGGTGATATTGAGTCGTTTTGAGCAGGAGCTTGAAATGCGCCATGCACCCAGGTCCACTGGTGTCAGTGAGGCAGAGGTGGAGCGGCCAGTTATTTGAGGTCCACCATCCCACCATCCAAAGCACTGTTGATTGTTGGAATCATGAATGCAGCAATACTGCTCATTCACAGACTGATACAATCAGACATGTGGTCATACACAAAGGTCCATCAAAGATGCACGTGTCCAGCACCTTCCAAAGTCACCTTATCCCATTTCTGACCACTATCCCCATGGCCTTGTATGCCATGGCATCGCAACTGCACATCCAAATACTTATTACATGATAGGAGGGTTTCTGCATCCACCACCCTTTCAGGCAGTATGTCCCACATTAATGTGTGCCAGAGTTCCTCATCACCTCACCTGTCAACCTCATGCCCCTTACCTTAAATAAGTGCCACCAGGTTAGTCATCCCTCCGCCAAGGGGAAAAGTTGCTTTCTGTCCACCCTATCTATGCCTCTCATAATGTTATGAAGCTCAATATTGTCACCCATCAATTTCCTGTGCTCCAGGGGAAATATCCCCAATCTATGCTATGTCTCTTCATAACTCCAACTCTCCAGCCCAGCATGCATCCTGGTCAGCGACCTCTGCACTCTCTCCACGCCAACCACATCCCTCCCATGAAGCGTTGATCACAACTGCATGCAGAACTATAGCTGTGGCCTCGGCAGCGTTTTCAGCACTTGGAACATGTCCTCTCTGTTCCTACATTATAATCCTTGGCTAATAAAGGCTAGTGTGGCATTTACCTTCTTAAATGCCTTATGTACCTGTCCCGCTACCTTAACGGGCCTGTCGATATGCCCAGCAAGGTCCTGTGATCTTTCTTACTTTCTACGGTCCTACCATTCCTCATGTATTCCCGTACCTAGTTTCTCCTGCCCAAGTGCATCACCTCACACTTATGTACATAACATTCCATTTGGCATTCCTTTGACCAACTGACCAGCCCGTTTGTATCTGCCTGTAATGTTTGGGCCACCTCCTGACTATTTGCCACCCCACCAATGTTCATCTCCTTAGGTTCTGGAAGGTTGAGTGCATAATGAGCCGGGGGAAAGGGATGAAGTGTGTCCCTGTATGGATGCTAACTGATCCACTATCCTTCTTGTTATTTTCAGCATCATCAGAGGCTGGCGACCAGGCTCCATTACTGATGCCCCCTCTCACACCTGAGGGCTGTGAACTGTCACCTGCATCACACCATTTCTGCCTGGCAGGCACCAGTGCAGATACTAGCACATCGGTGGGAATTGCAACATCGGCTAGTGTCCCGGGGCACAATGGAGAGGGCACTTCACAATCGCTGGAGGAGATGGTAGAGACAGAGAGTGCAGATGGTGCCAGCAGTAGGAGGACTTAAGGGGACTAGGCACATGCTGAGTCGGGGCGTGATGATGTGCCTCTGGAGTCGTCCATGACACAGCAGCTGCAGGAAATGCGGCCAGGTGTGTGGGAGCCTCTGGGAGGGTTGTATGAGATCATGCTTCACTAGGTGTCATGGTGGAGGAGTCCATGCGAAGTATGAGTGATGCCATTAACCTCATGGCAGAGCATCATGCTTCCTCCAAAAAGAGAATGGCGACTCTCGTGGACAGGGGCTTACAGGAGAACAAGCAGCATCTCCTGGGGATACGCTCGGACCTGCAAGTCCTCACAGCACCAGTGGCCACAGCTGATCATTGGCAATGTGGGAGATGGTCTGGGCACCAAGTTTCCCAGCTCGGTGGCCATCCATCTACAGTGAGCAGGGAGAATCGAAGCGACCTCACGTCAGCACAGCAGCTGCCTGTCGTCTCTGTGGGCTCCTCAGTGCGCTGCGGATGAGGGCAGCAGCTCCTCCGCCCCTCTACCAGTGACCGTTGCATCCGTTGAGTCTACGATGACTGGGGAGATGCCAGCTGTGGAACTGGCCGCTCCCTCCCAAGCAGGGCCAGCACAGGCTCCGCGGGCCCAAGGACGTCTGCCAAGGTCATCGAGGCCACCAGGATAGCAGAGTCAGCTGGCTGTCTCAGAAGCCACTTTGAGCAATGGGGCGGCACCAAGAAGTAGCACCCGTAAATGTAAGCATAAGGCACCTTAGGCACACCACGGGTTTCTCATTGGTGCTTTTGCGTTGGCCCTAGATTAGGGAATTATTATTTATTGCTGTTGTAAAAACGTTTTGCTTTCATTTTGTTGCACCATATCATGGATGAAATTAAATCTAGATATGTGTTACCATAGCTGAGTGTGGCTCCTTTGTTCTGCATTTGTAAGTTTTACATACATTGTCATGAGTGTTTGAGTGGACATTGATGTTTATGTCCAAAGTCCTTAGTTGCAGCTGATGAAGTGGCAGATTTAGCACTTAAGTGCCGAGTATGGAAGCACCAGGCAAGGCTGGCCCTCCTGATCCATTTGTGTGGAGCTAGCTGAAGGTTCGATGGATTAAAGTCTCCCAAGTGTCCCTGCCTCCTTGGTGTAGTCCCAGGTCAGCATTTAGCCCCTCATCATTCCTCTGTGCTTCCTCATCCTCTGAATCAGTGCTGGACTCATCGTATGCAGCCACATCCACTGCGTCAACATCTTCATCGTCTACTGCGTCCCCCCTTTCCAGCACAAGATTATGCAGTTTGCAGCAGACTACCACAATCAGAGAGACACAACCTGGGGGGTACTGGAGTGTGCTCCCTGAGCAGTCCAGGCAACGGAAGCGCATCTTGAGAAGACCGATGGTTCTCTCCACCACAGCCCTTGTGGAGGTGTGGCTCCTGTTGTAGTACTGCTCAGCTTCTGTTCTTGGATAGCGGCGAGGCATCATGAGCCATCTTCTGAGGGGATAGCCCTTGTCACCCAGCAGCCATCCATCAAGCCGAGCTGGAGCACTGAAGAGACCCAGCACCTGGGAGTGTCTGAGGATGTAGGCGTCATGGGAGCTGCCTGGTTACCCTGCACGGACTTGTAGAATCAGCATCCTGTGACCACACACAATCTGCACGTCCATGGAGTGGAATCCCTTCCTGTGTGTACAGCAGAGTGGGAGACACCGCAAAGATCACTCACTGAGCCCTGGAAGGAGTCAGAGGCATAGAAGTTGAGGGCAATTGTGACCTTCAGAGCCGCTGGCATAGGGTGTCCACCCACACAGTTAGGGGAGATCTCAGGGCCAATCATCTGACAGATGTAATGTACTGTCTCCCTTGACAGTTGGATCCCCATTCGGTACTGCACCTCAGTCATATTGAGGTAGCTGCTTCTCACCTGTATACCCTGGCAGCAGGATAGTGGCGTCTTCTGTGGCCCCTTCCACCTTGGACTACATCTTGGCCCAGCACATCTTGTGCCTCTGCCTGGCCTCCCAAAGGTGGCCCCCCTGGAGGCTGATTGTCCACTCCTGGCCTCCTCCTCATTCTATCCCTCCCTTCCTCCTCAAAGAAGCTGCCTCCAGCAGACATGTCAGAACCCATGCCCAGACAAAAGGGAGGCCTCCAGAAAGCTGGAGGCACGGTAAAGATTACTGACAGCAGAGTGCTGAACTGAAGGTTCAAAGTACACAGAAAGCTGCTGGAATTCGTTCTGAACTGCTGCAGATCACACAAGCAAGTTTAAAAAACTTTCTGCAATAAATACTGCACAGACCAGATCGACAACCCCACTGAGCCCTCTTATCCCGCCTGTGGATGAGTTTTATTAAAAAGTCGCTTACCCGCCTGCCCGTTGCGCCCTTGCGCCGAGCTGAAGATCACGTGGGCGCCTGAAAATCAGCGTTGATTGCCGAGTTAAGGGTCTTAACTAGCCCATTAATTAATGGTGGGCACGTGTTGCATTTCATCACACGCCCACCCAACGAAATACCACGATGGCGCGCGGTGACATTGGCATGCTCGCCCGACGTCATTGCGCCTCATTTTACGCGCTGACGTGCAGGGCCCGTCCCCGCCCCCCCTCCCCTCCCCCCCAAACATGTCATTCTGAAAATTCTGTCCAGAGAAAAGAAAGGAAGAATCTGAAAGAACGTGAAAGAATGTGCCAGAATTTGTTCAAATTCTTATACTGTTGTATAATTTAAATTCAAATAAAAACCCTTTCCATTCAATTGATCAATCTCGATAAGACATGCATCAAGAGGTTTCCTTCTGGAGGTAATCATGTCTAACAGCCTCTTAAGAGTCCAGGAAGATCTTAAGCTGATGAGGCATGGATAAATCAACACATGAGACTCAAGGTTATAAAAAGAATAAAAGGATAAAACTAAAGGCTCTGTATTTGAATGCACAAAGCATTTGAAACAAAACAGATGAACTGAGAGTGCACAATGAAATAAATAAGTATGAAACAAAAACAGAATTACCTGGAAAAACTCAGCAGGTCTGGCAGCATCGGCAGAGAAGAAAAGAGTTGACGTTTCGAGTCCTCATGACCCTTCGAAACGTCAACTCTTTTCTTCTCTGCTTTGTGCATTCAAATACAGAGATCTGAATATTAACGGATATAGGACATTTAGGAAGGACAGGAAGCAAGGAAAAGGTGGAGGGGTGGCCCTATTAGTTAATTATAGTGTTAGCACAATAGAGACAGATGACCTAAGTTCAGGAAACCAGGATGTGGAAACGGTTTGGGTAGAGATGAGAAATGGCAAAGGCAAGAAGTCACTTGTGGGAGTCGTATACAGGCCTCCTAATAGTAACCACATGGCAGAATGGAGCATAAAGGAAGAAATAACGGAAGCTTGTCAGAAAGGCAGGGTGATATTCGTGGGAGATTTTAATCGACATATAGACTAGAAGAGACAGATGGATGAGGAGTTCATAGAATGTTTCCAGCATGTTCTGGTGCCAACCAGAGAGCAGGCTATACTACACCGGGTGTTGTGCAATGAGATGGGACTAATTAATGATCTCATAGTGAAGGCATCCCTAGGTAACAGCGACCATAATAGGCTTGAATTTTACGCTCAGTTTGAGGGAGACAGGAGTGGGTCCAAGAATATGTTTTTAAACTTAAATAAGGGAAATTATGAGAGCATGAAAGCAGAGCTGGCTAAAGTAAATTGGCAAATTAGGTTAACGGATAGGTCAATGGAAATGCAATAGTAAACATTTAAATGGATATTTCAGAATACATAGGGCAGCTTTATCCATTCAGCGAGCGGGGACAGGGTGTATGTCCCGACGTCACCCCACATCATTTAGATTTTCAGTTTGGTAGGCGTGCAGCCGAACCAGCTGCATGCCCGCCAAACTGTCAAAGGCCTATTAAGGCCATTAAAAAACAAATTACCCTGATTGATGGACCTGCCCATCCAACCTTAAGGTTGTCGGGCAGGCCAGGAGACCAGGCGGACCTCAGAAAAAGCAAGATTTAAATTTTTCTCAAATGTTTAAATAAAAGTTATTGACAAGTCCCAACTCATGTGACAGAGTCACATGAGGGGACATGGCAGGGAAATTTTTTTATTGCCTTTATTTCAACTTTTGAATCAAAGCCAATCTCCCTGAGGCAGCACTTTGCCTCAGAGAGATCTGTGTGGTTTTTCGCGTGCATGCGCGATAGATTGTACTCCCAGCTGAGGGAGTCACCCCACCCGACCCCCGCCTGCACAGGGAGCACATATCCTGGTGGATGTCAAGCTGGGCGGGCCTTAATTGGCTCTCCCATGTAAAATGGCGGTGCACCCCCAATGTGGGGTGCCGATCGGAGGCCTGCCCATGCCCACTCCCACACAATGTTGCCATAGAGTAGAATTATTCCAACGAGTAAGAAAAAGTCCAAGGGACGGACCCACCATTCGTGGTTAACTTGAAAAGTTAAAGATAGTATCAAACTTAAAGAAAAAGCATATAATTGTGCAAAGATAGGTGCAAGGTCAAAAGATTGAACAGAATATAAGAAACATCTAAGGATGACTAAAAGATTAATAAGGAGGGAAAAATTAGAATACGAGAGAAAGTTAGCCAGAAAAATAAAGACAGATAGTAAGAGTTTCTATAAATATTTTCAAAAGAAACAAATTTACAAAGTGAGCATTGGTCATATAGAAAATGAGTATGGAGAATTGATAATGGAAAACAAAGAAATGGCAAATGAATTGAGCAAGTATTTTTTATCAGTCTTCACTATAGAGGATACAAGTAATATCCCAGAAACAGCAATAAATCAGGAAATAGAAGGGAAGGAGGAACTCAGGAAGACTACAATCACCAGAGAAATGGTACTGAGCAAATTGTTGGAGCTGCGGGCTGACAAGTGTCTGGGTCCAGATGGACTTCATTCTGGGGCCATAAAAGAAGTGGCTAGTGAGATAGTTGATGCATTGGTTTTAATTTTCCAAAACTCCCTAGATTCGGGAAGAATTCCATTAGCTTGGGAGATAGCAAATGTAACTCCATTATTCAAAAAGGGAAGGAGACAGAAAGCAGGAAACTGCAGGCCAATTAGCTTAACATCTATTGTAGGGAAAATTTTAGAAGCTATAGCAGGACACTTGGATAAGTTCAAGGTTTTCAGGCAGAGTCAACATGGTTTTGTGAAAAGAAGCAGAGTCGGAGGGCGGAGTTCCAGAGAGGTGAGTATAAAAACCTTATCTTGGGGATTCGCCGCCTACTTCCAGGGAGCAGAGTCAGAGGGCGGAGTTCCAGAGAGGTGAGTATAAAAACCTGACCTCGGGGATTCGCAGACCTCGGGTCTTTTAAAAAAATAATCAACACTCTGTTTGCACAGCACAAACAGGAATTCTGCTGCAGTGTGTTTCACCCCAGTGTCAATGTGGGTCATGAAACGTACCAGTTTATTTCTAAGGTAAATCTGTGACCTGATTGGCTGATAGAGAATCTACACTGAATTTGAAACTAAAACATTGTTAAACTAATTATACCTAATAAATTAATCACTTAATTAATAAGTAGAAGGTATCTAGACCATAATCAGGGGATTACTGTTCTTAGAATTTAGCATTTATAGTAGTAATCTAGCCCTAGGGAACGTATAGTTAATAAGGAGTCAATAAGCAGTTATTACATTTAAATTAATTTATTAAATAGTTCTAGAAATGGCAGTTGCTGGGGTGAAGTGCTTCACCTGTGGGATGTGGGAAATCTGTGATGCTTCAAGTGTCCCAGACAACTACATCTGCAGGAAGTGTACCCAATTGCAGCTCCTCACAGACCGCATGGATCAGTTGGAGCAGCAGTTGGATGCACTTAGGAGCATTCAGGTGGCGGAAAGCATCATAGACAGGAGTTTTACAGACGTGGTCACATCCAAGGTACAGAGAGATAGATGGGTGACTGCTAGAAGGGGCAGGCAGTCAGTGCAGAAATCCCCTGTGGCTGTCCCCCTCTCTAACAGTTATACCATTTTGGATACTGTTGGGGGGAGATGGCCTATCAGGGGAAAGCAACAGCAGTAGCCAGAGCAGTGGCACCACAGCTGTCTTTGTTGTTAAGCAGGGGGCCGTCAAAGCACAGAAGAGTTATTGTCATAGGGGACTCTATAGTCAGGGGCTCAGATGGGCGCTTCTGTGGTCGTGAAAGAGACACCAGGATGGTATGTTGCCTCCCTGGTGCCAGGGTCCAGGATGTCTCTGATCGGGTACAGGACATTCTGAAGAGGGAGGGAGAACAGCCAGAGGTCGTGGTACACATTGGTACTAATGACATAGGCAGGAAGAGTGACAAGGTCCTGCAGCGGGAGTTCAGGGAGTTAGGCAGAAAGTTTAAAAACAGGAACTCTAGGGTTGTAATCTCAGGATTACTCCCTGTGCCACATGCTATTGAGGCTAGAAATAGGAAGATTGTGCAGCTGGACATGTGGCTGAACAGATGGTGTAGGAGGGAGGGTTTCTGATATCTGGATCAGTGGGATCTCTTCCGGGGCAGGTGGGACCTGTACAAGAAGGACAGGTTGCATCTAAACTGGAAGGGCACCAATATCCTGGCTGCGAGGTTTGCTAGTGTCACTCAGGAGGGTTTAAACTAGTATGGCAGGGGGGTGGGAACCAGAGCAATAGGTCAGCAGGTGAAATAAATGACTGGGAACCAGTGAATATGGCCAGTAGGACTAAGAGGAAGGGCAGGCAGGGAGAAATTACTGAACACAGTGGGACTGGGGGTCTGAAATGCATTTGCTTCAATGCAAGACATATAACAGGCAAGGCAGATGAGCTTAGAGCTTGGATTAGTACTTGGGGCTATGATGTTATTGCTATTACAGAGACTTGGTTGAAGGATGGACAAGATTGGCAGATAAACGTTTCAGGATTTAGATGTTTCAGGCAGGATAGAGAGGGATGTAGAAGAGGTGGTGGAGTTGCACTGCTGGTTAAGGGGAATATCACAGCTGTACGACAGGAGGACACCTCATTGGGCTCATGCAGCGAGACAATATGGGTAGGGCTCCGGAATAGGAAGGTTGCAGTCACAATGTTGGGGGTCCACCCAATTGCCGGCTGGAGATTGAGGAACAGTTATGTAGACAGATTTTGGAAAGATGTAAAAGCAATAGGATTGTTGTGATGGGTGATTTTAACTTTCCTTATATTGACTGGGAATCACTTAGTGCTAGGGGTTTGGATGGTGCAGAATTTGTAGGGTGCATCCAGGAGGGCTTCCTGAGACAATATGTAGATAGTCCAACTAGGGAAGGGGCAATACTGGACCTGGTAATAGGGAATGAACCCGGCCAGGTGGTTGAAGTTTCAGTAGGGGAGCATTTCGGGAAAAGTGACCATAATTCAGTAAGTTTCAAGATACTGGTGGATAAGGATAACAGGAGTCCTCAAGTTAAGGTGCTTAATTGAGGGATGGCTAATTATAACAATATTAGGCAGGAACTGAGGAATCTAGACAGGAGGTGGATGTTTGAGGGCAAATCAACAACTGATATGTGGGGGGCTTTTAAACGTCAGTTGATAAGAATTCAGGACTGGCATGTTCCTGCTAGGATGAAGGATAAGCATGGCAAGTTTCAGGAACCTTGGATAATGAAGGATATTGTGAGATTAGTCAAAGAGAAAAGGGAAGCATTCATAAGGGCTAAAAGGCTGGGAACAAATGAAGCCCGTGGAGAATATAAAGAAAGTAGGAAGAAACTTAAGCAAGGAGTCAGGAGGGCTAAAAGGGGTCATGAAAAGTCACTGGCAACCAGGATTAAGGAAAATCCCAAGGCCTTTTATACATATGTAAAAAGCAAGAGGGTAGCCAGGGAAAAGGTAGGCCCACTCAGGGACAGAGGTGGAAATCTGTGTGTGGAGCCGGAATAAATGGGAGAGATACTAAATGAATACTTCTCATCAGTATTCACCAAAGAGAAGGACTTAACAGCCGATTTGTCTAGGGAAGAGTGTGTAGATAGCCTGGATCATGTTGAGATCAAAAAAGAGGAGGTGTTAGGTGTCTTGAAGAATATTAAGGTGGATAAGTCCCCTGGGCCAGCTGGGATCTACCCCAGAGTCTTGAGGGAGGCAAGGGAGGAGATTGCTGGGGCCTTGACAGAAATCTTTGCATCCTCACTGGCTACAGGTGAGGTCCCAGAGGACTGGAGAATGACCAATGTTGTTCCATTGTTTAAGAAGGGTAGCAGGTATAATCCAGGAAATTACAGGCTGGTGAGCCTTACGTCAGTGGTAGAGAAATTATTGGAGAAGATTCTTCATGACAGGATTTACTACCATTTGGAAGCAAATGGGCGTATTAGTGAGAGGCAACGTGTTTTTGTGAAGGGGAGGTCGTGTCTCACTAACTTGATCAAGTTTTTTGAGGAAGTGACAAAGATGATCGACGATGGAAGGGCAGTGGATGTTATATACATGGATTTCAGTAAGGCCTTTGACAAGGTCCCTCATGGCAGATTGGTACAGAAGGTAAAGTCGCAACGGATCAGAGGTGAGCTGGCAAGATGGATACAGAATTGGCTTGGTCATAGAAGACAGAGGGTAGCAGTGGAAGGGTGCCTTTCTGAATGGAGAGCTGTGACTAGTGGAGTTCCGCAGGGATCAGTGCTAGGACCTTCGCTGTTTGTAGTATACATAAATGATTTGGAGGAAAATGTAACTGGGCTAATTAGTAAGTTTGCAGATGACACTAAGGTCGGAGGAGTTGTAGATAGTGAAGAGGATTGTCAAAGGATACAACGGGATATAGATCGGTTGGAGACTTGGGCGGAGAAATGACAGAGGGAGTTTAATCCAGACAAATGCGAGGTAATGCATTTTGGAAGGTTTAATACAGGCAGGAATTATACAGTAAATGGCAGAACCATTAAGTGCATTGACGGGCAGAGGGATCTGGGTGTACAGGTCCACAGATCACTGAAAGTGGCAACGCAGGTGGATAAGGTAGTCAGGCAGACATAAGGCATGATTGTCTTCATTGGCAGGGGTATTGAGTATAAAAGCTGGGAAGTAATGCTGCAGCTGTATAGAACCTTGGTTAGGCCACACTTGGAATATTGCGTGCAATTCTGGTCACCACATTACCAGAAGGATATGGAGGCATTGGAGAAGGTACAGAGGAGGTTTACCAGGATGCTGCCTGGTCTGGAGGTTATTAGCTATGAGGAGAGGTTAGAGAAACTCAGATTGTTCTCACTAGAGCAACGGAGATTGAGGGGCGACTTGATAGAAGTTTACAAAATTATGAGTGGCATGGACAGAGTAGATAGTCAGAAGCTTTTTCCCAGGGTGGAAGAGTCAATTACTAGGGGACATAGATTTAAGGTGAGAGGAGAAAACTATAAAGGAGATGTGCGGGGCAAGTTTTTTACTCAGAGGGTAGTGAGTGTCTGGAATTCGCTGCCAGAGGAGGTGGTGGAAGCAGCTACGATAGTGGTGTTTAAGAGGCAGCTTGACAAATACATGGATAGGATGGGAATAGAGGGATACGGACCCCGGAAGTGCAAAATGTTTTAGATGACGGACAATATGATCGACGCAAGTTTGGAGGGCTGAAGGGCCTGTTCCTGTGCTGTACTTTTCTTCTTCTTTCTTTGAAATCATGTTTAACCAGCTTATTAAAGTTCTTGGAGGTAGTAACATGTGCTTTGGATAAAGGGGAACTGGTGGATGTACTGTACTTAGATTTCAGAAGGCATCTGATAAACTGCCACATCAAAGGTTATTGCAGCAAATAAAAGCTCATGGCATGGGGGTAACATATTGGCATGGATAGGAGATTGACTGGCTAACAGGAAGCAGAGAGTTGGCATAAATGGGTCTTTTTCAGGTTGGCAAGATGTAACGAGTGGTGTGCCAGAAGGATCAGTGCTGGGACCTCGACTGTTTACAATTTATGTAAATGACTTGGGTGAAGGGATGGATTGGATGGTTGCCAAATTTGCTGATGTCACAAAGATAGGTAGGAAAATAAGTTGTGAAGAGGACATAAGAAGGCTACAAAAAGATATAGATAGGTGACGTGAATGGGCAAAGATTTGGCAAATTGTGTATAATGTCAAAAAATGCAAAATTGTCCATTTTGGCAGGAAGAATAAAAGAAAGGCTTATTATCTAAATGGCAAAAGATTGCAGAGCTCTGAGGTGCAGAGGGATCAGGGTGTCTTAGTGCATGAATTGCAAAAGGCTAGTATGCAGGTACAGCAAGTAATTAGGAAAGCTAATAAAATGTTAGCATTTATTGTGAGGGGAATTGGATACACAAGTACAGAGCAACAACAGAAAATGCTGGAAAAACTCAGCAAGTCTAACAGCATCTGCTGCGAGAGAAACAGAATTAACGTTTTGAGGTCATATGCCCCTTCTTCAGAGCAGAAGAGAAGTGGAAATATGATTACATTTATACTGTTTAAGGGGGGGTGGGGCAGGTGGAGCTGGATAGAAGGCCAGCTATAGGTGGGGTCAAAGGAGGGATTGACAAAGATGTCATGAACTAAAGGACAAAGGTTAGTGCTAAAAAAGGTGCTGATCGTGACATAAAGGTAAGAAAGCAGAATGTGATACTAGCACAGATGCCGTTAGACCTGCTGGGTTTTTCTAGCATTTTCTGATTTTGTTTCAGAGTTCCTACATCTGCAGTACTTTGCTTTTACAAAAGTAGGGAGATTATGCTTCAGTTATATAGAGTATTGGGAGACCACATCTGGAGTGATGTGTACAGTATTGGTCACCTTAGTTAAGGAAGGATGTAAATGTGTTGAAAGCAGTTCAGAGACGGTTTTGAACTCACTCTCCTCCGTCCCCACCCCCTTTCTGATCCCCTTTTTTTTCCCAATAATTTATATAGATTTTTCTTTTCCCACCTATTTCCATTATTTTTAAATGTATTTCCATCCATTGATTATTATCTCCACCTTTTAGCCTATTTCGATCCCTTCCCTTCACCCCACCCCACCCCCACTAGGGCTATCTGTACCTTGCTTGTCCTGCTTTCTACCCTTAATTAGTACATTCCTTAGATAATATCACCACCTTCAACACCTCTTTTTCTTTTTGTCTATGACATCTTTTGGCTATCTCCACCTATCACTGGCCCTCTATCCAGTTCTACCTGTCCCATCACCCCCTTAAATCAGCTTACATTTCACCTCTTTTCTATTTTTACTTAGTTCTGTTAAAGAGTCATACGGACTCGAAACGTTAACTGTGTTCCTCTCCGTAGATGCTGCCAGACCTGTTTTTCCAGGTATTTTTATTTTTGTTCTACCAGACTAATACCTGGAATGGGCGGGTTGTCTTATGAGGAAAGGTTAGACAGGCTAGGCTTGTAGCCCCCGGAGTTTAGAAGAGTAAGAGGCAACTTGATTGAAACATATAAGATCCTGAGAGGACTTGACATGGTGGATATGGATAGGATGTTTCCTCTTGTGGGAGAATCTAGAACTAGGATAAAGATAAGGGGTTGCCCATTTAAAACGGAGATGAAATCTTTTCGCTCAGAGTTGTGAGTCCTTGGAACTCTCTTCCTGGAAAGGCGGTGGGAGCAGAGACTTTGAATATTTTTAAGGCTGAGGTGGATATATCCTTGATAAGCAAAGGGGTGACAGGTTATCGGGGGTAGGTGGGATGCAGATTTCAGGTTACTATCAGATCAGCCTGATCTTATTAAATGGTGGAGCAGGCTTGAGGGGCCGAATGGCCTACTCCTGCTCCTTATTCGTATGATCATATGGATACATAGGCATGCCACACTACACTTCTATTGCCCTAACATCTCAGTTTTTCTGTTTAACAAAATGTCTTACACAAGATGAGGCATGAGTTATTTATATCCCACTAATGAGCTGTTCCTGAGCACAGTATGTAGCTGGCCTGTTTATCACTGGTAAGGAATGTTCTATTTAAATAAACCTTCTTGATTTCAATTATCTTCAATTTCCCAGCATTTAGTTTAATTACTAACTCCATATTGTGTACTTTTTAAGCTGAAGCTCCAGTTTGAGCTCATTTTTCATACTTGGTTTTGCTCATTCAAAGTTTATGCACATCAGTAGCATAACAATCCTGTCATTGAGAAAGCCAGTGTAGCAAAGTTAATCCCACAGTGCGATTAGGTACAGAGTTCCAGGATTTTGACCCTATGCTGATGAAGGAACAGGGATATGTTTCCAAGTCAGGATGGTGTATGACTTGAAGGAGAACTTGGAGGTGATAGTATTACCAGACATGTGCTGTTCTTGTCTTTCTAGGTGGTGGAGCAGATGGGTTGGGAAGTGCTCAAAAGATTTTTGGTGAGTTACTGGATAGTCAACACAGCTACCATAGACCACCAGTGGTGGAGGGGCTTGAGATATTGGCTGGGGAGCGGACTGCTATACCCTGGATAGTCTTGAGCTTCTTGAGTACTATAGTAGTTGCACCAGTACAGGCAAGTGGAATGTATTCAATCATACTTCTGACTTGTATCTTATTGGTTTTCTTGTAGGTTTGGAAATTCAGGAGATTCAGAGCAGTCAGTCACCGCAGAATACCAAGCCTCTAATCTGTACTAGTGGCCATGTCAGATATGTGACTGGCTCAGTGAGTTTCTGGTCAATGATGGTTCATAGAATGATAGAATCATTTATAACACAGAAGGAGGCCATTTGACCCATCAAGTCCATGCCAGCTCCCCACAGAGCAATCCAGTGAGTCCCACTCCTGCTACGATGGGAGAAGTCAATGATGTAATGCCATTGAATGTCAAGGAGTGGTTAGATGTTTTTTCTTGGTGGAGATGATCAGCATAAGCATTACTTGGCATTTATTAGCTGAAACTTGGATGTTGTCCAGGTCTTGCTCAGTTTGGCACAGGCTACTTCATTCTCTGATGAATTGAGAACGGAAATGAGCACAGTGCGATCATCAGTGAACAACCCCACTTCTGCCCTCAACAACAAGAACTTGTGTTTATAAAGTGCCTTCATTGTCATAAAATGGCCAAAGGTGCCTCACAGAGGCATTATAAAACAAAATAGGACATCAAGCCACATTAAAAAATATAAGACCAGGTGTCCAAAAAGTTTGGTCAAAGAGGTGGATTTTAAGGAGTGCCTTAAAGGAGGAAAGTGAGGTAGAGAGGTGGAAGGTTTAGGGGAGGAATTTCAGAGCTTAGGAGTTAAGGCAACTGAAGACACAGCCACCAATGGTGGAGGGATTAAAACAGGGGGTGCTCAAGAGGCCAGAATTAGAGTACTGCAGATATCTTAAGAGAATGGTGGAGCTGGAGGAGATTACAAAGATAGGGAAAGGCTAGGTCATGAAAGAATTTGAAAACATGGATGAGAATTTTATAATCAAAGTATTTCTTAACCAGGAAGCAATGTAGGTCAGCAAGCACAGGGGTGATTGGTGAACAGAATTTGGTGCAAGTTAGGAGATGGGCAGTTGAGTTTTGATGACCTCAAGTTTACCCCCGAATGTTGGAGGCTGGCCTGGAGTGTATTGGAGGTCTAGAGGTAACAAAGGCACGAATGAGTGTTTCAACAGCAGAAGGGCCTAAGGCAGGGCTGGGTTTGAGCTATGTTATGGAGGTGGAAATAGGCAGTCTTAGTGAAGCATGGAGATGTGGTTGAAAGCTTATTTCGGGCTCAGATATGACATAGAGTTTGTGAATAGTTTGGTGCAGCCTCAGATATTTGTCAAGGAAAGGGTGGAGTTGGTGGTGATGGAGCAGAAGTAGGGTAGGGACTGAAGACAATGGCTTCAGTTTTGCCAAGGTACATGGTGGAATTTTCCCTGAATTGCACTGACTGTGGTGGCGGGCGTGAAAAAAGGCGTTTTGCATGCTAACCACAAGAGTGGGTTTTTGCTTCCCGGCACAGTAATTATGTAACCACAAGAAACATGCTGTTTCACTGGTGGGCAGACTGAATCACCCTCCACGCTATTACCTCACTGTTACCTCACTCCAGGTGCCATTTCTAAACTGCAGCAGCACACACAGTTCTCAATGCTTGCAGCCTAGGACTGCTTCAATGAAGACACGGCCCTGAAAGCCAAGAAGAGTTCAGTGACCCATCACTGGAATGCCGTTTGGAAGCTCGCCGTGATGTCCTCTACCCCTGCTCTGGCTGCAGGAGGTCCAGCAATCTCACCACTCTAGCTTGGGAGGCAGTGGCAATGGTGGTCAGTGCCAATGCTGCACAGAAGAGGTTGGCCATCCCATGTAGAAAGTGGATGAATAATCGCACCTGTTTCATCAGGGTAAGGCAATGCCATCTCATCATTCTAACCTCACGCACTCAGTAAAGTGATGGGGGGGGGCGGTCATTAACAGTGCGGCACTTGCTTAGAAATAACCTGCTCACCAATGCTCAGGTTGGGTTCCGCCAGGTTCACTCAGCTCCTGACCTCATTACAGCCTTGGATCAAACATGGTCAAAAGAGCTGGACTCCAGAGGCGAGGTGAGAATGACTGCCCTTGACATCAAGGCAGCATTTGACCGAGTGTGGCATCAAGAAGCCCTAGCAAAACTGGAATCAATGGAAATCAGGGGGAACCTCTCAGCTGCTTGGAGTTACACCTAGCGCAAAGGAAGATGGTTATGGTTGTTGGAGGTCAATCATCTCAGCTCCAGGATGTCATTGCAGGAATTCCTCAAGGTAGTGTTCTAGGCCCAACCATCTTCAGCTGCTTCATCAATGATCTTCCTTCCATCATAAGGTCAGAAGTGGGGATGGTCGCTGATGATAGCACAATGTTAGCACCACTCGTGACTCCTCAGATATTGAAGCAGCCTATGTTCAAATGCACAAGACCTGAACCATATCTAGGCTTGGGCTGAGAAGTGGCAAGTAACATTCATCCCACACAAGTGCTAGGCAATGACCATCTCCAACAAGACAGAATCTAATCATTGCCTCGTGACATTCAATGGCATTACCATCACTGAATCCCCCACTATCAACATCTTGGGTGTCAGTAAGAGGCGCACGATCAGTAAGGGGAGACTTCAGCCTGAGTGAGACAGAGACCAAGTAAGTACATTTGGGACAAAAATAAAAATAAAAATAGCTGGAAAAACTCAGTGGGTCTGACAGCATCTGTGGAGAGGAATACAGTTAATGTTTCGAGTCCGTATGACTTCATCAGAACTGAGGAAATATAGAAATGAGGTGAAATATAAGCTGATTGAGGGGGGTTGGACAGATAGAACTGGATAGAGGGCCAGTGATAGGTGGAGGCAAAAAAGAGATTGTCAAAGATGTCGTAGACAAAAGGACAAAGGGCTGTTGATAGTAGTGATATTAGCTAAGGAATGTGCTAATGGTGACATTAAAGGTAGAAAGCAGGATGAGCAAGGTACAGATAGCCCTAGTGCGGGTGGGGTGAGGGGAAGGGATCGAAATAGGCTAAAAGGTGGAGATGAAACAATGAATGGAAATACATTTAAAAATAATGGAAATATTTGGGAATTTGGTTCAAAGTGGGAATTCAGTGCATGGGGGAAAGAGGTGCTTTAGGTAAGGTTTATTACAATAAATAAAGTCTGTTGAGCGGGGAGTTTGGTGAAGGGCGGAGAGGAGGTGCTTTTTTTCTTCTACCCTTTTTCAGCCTCTAGTAATTGATTTCCACTTTGGTGCAGCAGAAGGATCAGGTAAACCAGTAACTGGTATTATTAGTTTTATCAGTATTGCAAGTACTGTATTGTTTTATCAGTATTGTAAAGTTTACTGGCAGTGCCTAAACCTATTGAGAGATGTTTGCTTTACTCATTATAATTAATTAACTAGCAATTATTAATTAACTAACATATATTGGAGATGGCAGGGCAGGTAATGTGCTGTGATTGCAGGATGAGGGAGTTTCTGGATACCGTTGTGATCCAGGGCAAACATATCTGCAGTAAGTGTTGGCGGCTGCGGGAAATTCGGCTCTGAGTTTTTGAGCTGGAGGCCAAGCTGCAGACACTGCAGCATATCATGGAGGGGTAAAGTTACCTGGACACTTTATTCCAGGAGGCAGTCACACCCCTTAGGATAGAGTCTTCTGATTTGGTCCGTGGTCAGAGACAGGCGGGCGTAACTGCAAGTGAGGCAGGTAAGAGGACCCAGGGGGCAGGAGTGCAGGAGCCCTGGTCCTTGCAATTGTCCAATAGGTTTGAGGTTTTTTCAACTTGTTTGCGTGGGAGTGGAGGCTGCAGAGGTTGATGAGCTAACTGACCATGACACCGTGGCACAGGAAGTAAAATTTGCTAATGATCCAGTGTGGGGAGGATGATTGCAGCGAACAAGGCTTATAACGAGATGCAAAAGTGTTGAATTAGATTCCCAACGTGCAGCAGTGGGAAACGTGGCCCGCTATTTATAGGTGGAGCGAATGATTGCAAACTGGCTTTACGATGACATGAAACTGATTTTTGTGATCTCCTGACATTTTCCACTCCCACAAGCTATGACACCCGCTGCAAACGGAAGTGGAAAATAATGGCCATAATTTTAGGAAGCTTCTTCTCACCTAACATTGTATGTTGGACAAGCAGACTGACAATTTAGATCTACAGGAGGGGTTGAGAGGGATGGTGGTGAGGTAAAGCTGGGTGTCGTCAGCGGGCATGTGGGAAATTACATCTTGTTTTTAAATTATGTCATCGGGGCAGCATGTAGTTGAGAAATAAGGAGGGGCAGAGGGGAGCCAAATATAGTCCATGGGAGACGTCAGAGGTAGCTGGCCTGGAAATAGGATAAACCATTAATGGTGTTTCTCTGGCAAAGATCAAATAGATAAGAGTGGAACCAGGTGACTGCAGTCCCACCCAGCTAGATGGCAGCAGAGAGGCATTGGAGGAGGATGGTCAACTGTGTCAAAGGCTGCAGGCAGTTCTAGAATGACGGGGAGGGATATTATGCCTTAGTCACAGTCGCATAACATAAGACCAATGACTTTGAGAAGAGCAATTTCAGTATTATGTACTTTGGGGTGATTCAAACATGGAGCTGTGGGAAAAATGAGTATGAATTTGGGAGGTAACACATTCATGGACTTTGCAGAGGAAAGGGAGGTTGGAGATGGGGTGGTAGTTTGCAAGGACGGTGGGGTCAAGAGTTTTTTGAGTTCGATGGGGTCAAGAGTTTTTTGAGGTCAGGGGAATAACAACAGATTTAAAGGAGAGAGGAACAGAACCTAAGGAGGGAGAGCCATTAGCAATATCAGCTAACATAGGAGCCAGGAAAGAAAAAGGAAGTAGTTTTTTGGGAATATGGTCAAGGAAGCAGGAGGCGAATCTTATAAGAACATAAGAACTATGAGCAAGCAATTCAGCCCCTCGAACCTGCCCCACCATTCATTACGATCATGGCTGATCTAATTTTGGCCTCAACTCCAAATTCCCGCCCTCTCCCCATAACCTTTCAACCTGTTTCTAATTAAAAATCTGTCTATCTCCTCCTTAAATTTATTCAGCGTTCCAGCATCCACTGCACTCCGAGGTAGTGAATTCCACAGATTCACGGCTCTTTGAGAAAAGTAATTCCTCCTCATCTCTGATTTACATCGACCACCCTTTAGCCTAAAACAATGGCCTCTCATTCTAGAATGCCCCAGAAGGGGAAACCTCAGCTCCACATCTACTTTATCTGTCCCCTTTAGCATTTTATATACCTCAATTAGATCTCCACTCATCCTTCTAAACTCTAGCGAGTATAGGCATAAACTGCTCAATCTTTCCTCATAAGACAAGCCCCACATCTCTGGAATCAATCTAGTGAATCTCCTCTGAACTGCCTCCAGTGCAACTACATCCTTCCTCAAGTAAGGGGACCAAAACTGTGCACAGTACTCCAGGTGCGGTCTCACCAATGCCTTGTACAGTTGCAACAACACTTCCCTATTTTTATACACTAATGGCCAAGATGAACTTGAAGAGAGCATGAGGGAAATAGGAGAGAAACTAGGGAAAGGTACAAGTTCAGGTCTAGGGAAGGAGGACCTTAGATGAAGTTTGGCCTGGAGGGCTAGGGGAAGGGAGAGAAGCAGCAGAAGCAGCTGGTGGGATGGCCTCAATCTTGGGCACAAAGAAATCTATGAGCTCCTCACACCTCTTGTTTGAGGTGATGTTGGAAGAGACAGAGAAGGGCTAAAGAAGAAAGCTTGCTGTAGAGAAAAGAAGCCAGGGGTTATCTTTGCATTCCAGGATGATTGTAGAATATTGAGCAGTTTTAGCAGATGAAATCAGGACTCAATAGTGCTTCATATGGTCCAGTGGATGGCTAAACCAGTCGTCCACCACACACTTTCAAATCTACATCCCTTGGACTTCAGGAAGCAGAGATAAGAGCCACACCAGGGGAAATGGCTAGGATGAGATAGAGTAATGTTTTTAATGAGGGCTAAGGCATCAAGGGTGGAGTTGAGGTTGGAGTTGAGAAGATCAATAGCTGCAAAAATGCTGTGGTGACCAGAGGGCCAAAGGCAAGACAGTTGGGATTTTTAAACTGCAGTTGTAATGAATTGGGAAAGATTTCTTTCCAGGGCGGATACAGAGGGAAGTAGGGTTTAGAGGGGACCTGGGTTGTGGGTTGAGAGCAGTACAAAGAAGTGGTCAGAGCTGGCCTTATCTGTGATTGGTACTATGGGAGCGGGGCCTCACAGGATGGTAAGGTCAAGCAAGTGGCCATGAACATGGCCTTGTGTGTTTACATGGAGCAAGAGATTAAGGGAGAATAGGAGGGCAGTGAACTCAGGGACTATAGAATGTGATGAATTGAGGTGGAGTTTGAAATCACCTTGGATGAGAAGCTGCTTGGTGTAGAGGCTGAGGGAGGAAAGTAGTGAGGATTGTTCCATAAGAAAATTGGCATGCTATTTAGGTGGATGGTCGAGAGCCAGGGTTTCAAATGAAAGATGAGAGGATTTGAATATGGCAAGGTGCTCAAAGGAGGAGAAAATGTCAGACGATTAAGGGACAAACAAAAGTGCGATTTGTTGATAAGAGCCACACTACCACTGTGACGAGGTGAGGTGAGTGGTGAAAGCTATAACCAGGAGGGTTGGCTTCATTGAGAGGGAAGGTGTCATCACCCTGAGCCAGGTTTCTGTCAAGGCTATGATGTCGATGCAATCATCCACAATAAGCTCATGATGGGAAGAGCTTTGTTTATGAGTGAATGGACATTCTGGAGGGAGCTGTGAAGAAGAAAGGTGATAGCTGATCCACTGGCAGAGTCCACAGGTTCAGCATAGTTGGGGGGTGGGGAAGGGGTGGGGGGCGGGGTGGGGGGTGGGTTTGCTGGGGGGATGAGTTGGACAGGGAGGAGATTGGCAAGATCATTCCCCAGCTGGTGTCCTGGGTGTGAAGAGCAGGGAGAGAGTGGGAATGTGTAGTTGGGGTTGATGCTCATGTGAAGGCAGCGGTGAATGCCTTCAGAATGGCAAGAGCAGCAGAGAGGGAAGCTGTAGGCTCAACTAAGAGGAAGTTAAGCCTCGAATGGCAGTAGGAGGGTAGGGAGGTCAAAGAATACTGAAGGATTGGGATGGGGATTTGGTAAGACAATGTACAGAGAAAGGAGAAATGAAAGGAGGCATAGTCACAGGAGCTGAAGGTCTAGAAGGGCCACCAATAAAGGAGTAAAAAGAGGGAGGAAAATAATAAAGTGAAAATCGAAGTGATGGACTCTAATCCAAAGTGGCGGCCAAAGTGTGCAAGTAAATAGACATGGGAAAAACTGAAATTACATAGACCTGGATATGGAGCATTAATTAGGATGCATTCATCCTAGTACTGATCAGGGATAGAGAGGAGCCAAGAGGAGAGAGCCCAGAGTGAAAGCCATAAGTCCCACAGCAAGTTTAAGTTGACATACATAGGTGGAGTTAGCTTAGAGCATCAACAAACTGGTTGTCCAATTTCAGAGACAGGCGTGGCATGAGTGAAGTCCAGAAGCTATTTGATGGGTAAGGTGTCAGAAGATACATTGATGGAGGAATTTCCATTGGAATGAAGATCCAGGAGGCATGCAGCATCAGTTACAGGGCAAAAAAATTATGGTTACGTTGGCAGTCACAATACAATCCAGAAGAAGTGGAGAAATGTGCTTCGGTCCAGGGCAGAGTAATCTGGTCAGGACTCAAACAGAGATGAGGAGAAACTTCTTTAGTCAGAGAGTGGTGAATCTATGGAATTCATTGCCACAGAAGGCTGTGGAAGCCAGGTCATTGAGTGTAATTAAGACCGAGATAGATAGGTTCTTGATTGGTAAGGGGATCAAAGGTTACGGGGAGAAGGCAGGAGAATGGGGTTGAGAAACTTATCAGCCATGATTGAATGGCGGAGCAGACTGGATGGGCCAAATGGCCTAATTTCTGCTCCTATGTCTTATGGTCTTGTGGTCTTATGGTCAGACTGTAGCTGAAGGTGAAAAACCAGAAGAACCATGTAATCATGTAACCATGTAACCAGTATCTCATTGATGAAGCAGCTGAAGGAAATAGGTCAAGGATACTGTCTGAGGGAGCTCCTGTATTGATGCTGAACCTAGACTCTAACTGCCACCACCATCTTCCTTTGGGCTAGAAATGTTTTGGGGCAGTGGAAAATTATTCTCTCATCCCAGTTGATTTACATTTTACTTGGATTCTTTGACAGGGCCAGCAGAACCACTTGGCAAACTAGGCAGTCGTCTAGGGTGACAACGGTTGGGACAGCAGCCACAGCACGCCAGCACCAGCACTGTGGCAAAAACTGAAGTCTGAATTCTGAAACTTTAAAATGATATCGATATGACTTTATTATGAGCATGAGCAACTTAACCGAGTGCCTGGGGCGGGGCAGTTTCACTTCAGTCCCTCCTCCCTGTCCATCTGGAATTTTCTAGCACACAACAGCAGCTACCAGCTCCTTCCCGGCAACCCCCCGCACCACCCCAGTCCCCATGCATGCTTACAACCTCCCAACCATTTCCGTCCAACGCATGTGCTTGTTGACTATCCAATCGCGTTCCCTTCCTTATCTTGCTCCAGGTGATGATCTTGTGATGCAGATTGAGGTCTCACAAGGTTCAGCCATTCAAGGGCAATTCCTGAGTGATGATACAAAAACAGAAAATACTGGAAAAACTCAACAGGTCGAGCAGAAGCTGTGGAGAGAGAAACAGAGTTAACGTTTCGAGTCCGTATGACCCTTCTTCAGAGCTGAAGAGAAGTGGAAATGTGATGAGATTTACACTGTTTTTAAGGGGGGTGTGGAGCAGGTGAAGCTGGATAAATGGCCAATGATGGGTGGGGGCAAAGGAGAGATGGACAAAGATGTCATGAACTAAAGGACATAGGGAGTGTTAATGGCAGTGATAAGGGCTGATAGTGGCAAAGGTAAGAAAGCAGAATGTGATAATGGCAGAACAAGGGCCAGCACACAGAAAAAAACAACAGGAACATGTAACAGATGGCCCTTTCGGGGATGGGGCGGAGAAAAAAGGATAGAAAATAGGATTGAGGGGAAATTAAAAAAAGGGGACAAAACCATGGATAAATGAATAAAAATAAAAATAAGCAGATAAAAAAAAAATGAATGTTGAAAAAAGGGAATTAAAAAGGGGTGAGTATAGAGGAAGGATTTTATGGTCTGAAGTTGTTGAGCTCAGTGTTAAGTCCGGAAGGCTGTAAAGTGCCTAATCGGAAGATGAGGTACTGTTCCTCTATTTACATTGGGCTTCACTAGAACATTGCATCAGGACAGACATGCGGGCATGATAGCAGGATAGTGTGTTGAAATGGCAAGCGACAGGAAGGTCTGGGTCATGCTTGCGGACAGACCAGAGGTGTTCCCCAAAGTGGTCACCCAATCTGTGTTTGGTCTTCCCAATGTAGAGGAGACCGCACTGGGAGCAGCGAATGCAGTAGCCCAAATTAAGGGTATTGCACCTTCTGTAAATGCATGGAAGGTGCCTTGGGAAGGGAATGAGGTGTTGGGGGTGATGGAGGAGTGGACCATTTCCATCCACAGGCACATGCTTATTGACTGTACAGTCACGTTCCTTACCCTGCTCCAGGTGATGATCTCGTGATGCAGATTGAGGTCTCACAAGGTTCAGCCATTCAAGGCAACTCCTGAGTGATGATACAAAAACAGTAACTACTGGAGGGAGCGGTCCCTATGGAATGCTGACAAGGGGGGTGAGGGGAAGATGTGTTTGGTGGTGGCATCATGCTGAAGTTGACAAAAATGCGGGAGAAGGATGCTTTGAATGTGGAGGCTGGTGAGGTGAAAAGTGAGGACAAGGAGGACCTTATCATGGTTCTGGGAGGGAGGGGAAGGTGTGAGGCCAGAGGCGCAGGAGATGGGTCGGACACGGTTGAGGGCCCTGTAAACCACAGTGGGGGGGATACCTCAGTTAAGGAAGAGGGAGGACATGTCAGAAGCACGGCTTTGGAAAGTGGCATCATCAGAACAAATGCGATGGAGGCAAAGAAACTGAGGGAATGGATGAACTGAGAGAATGGGATTACCCCAACACCTCATCCCCTTCCCACTGTCCCTTCCCATGCAATCACAGAAGGTGCAACATCTGTCCCTTTGCCTCCTCCTTCCTCACCATCCAAGGCCCCAAACATTCCTTTCAGGTGAAGCAGTGCCTCACTTGCACCTCTTTCAATTTGGTCTATTGCATTCACTGCTCCCAATGTGGTCTCCTCTACATTGGGAAAACCAAACGCAGACTGCGTGACCACTTTGCAGAACACTTTCGGTCTGTCCGCAAGCATGACCCAGACCTCCCTGTCACTTGCCATTTCAACACTCCATCTTGCTCTCATGCCCACATGCCTGTCCTTAGCCTGCTGCAATGTTCCGATGAAGTCCAATGCAAACTGGAGGAACAGCATCGCATCTTCCAATCAGGCATTTTACAGCCTTCCAGACTTAACATTGAGCTCAGCAGCTTCAGACCATGAACTCTCTCCTCTATCCTCACCCCTTTTTTAGTCCCCTTTTATCTACATTCCATTTTAATTTTTATCCACTTATTTTTATTTTTATTCATTTATCAATGGCCTTATCCCCTTTTTTACCCCCCTCTCTACCCCATTTGCTATCCTTTTTGTCCCCACCACCCGTCTCCACCCACCCCATCCCCAAAAGGGCCATCTATCACAAGTTCATGTTTTTTTCAGTGTGCTGGTTCTTGTTCTGCTATTATCACATTCTGATTTCCTACCTTTGCCACTATCAGCACCTTTTTTAGCCTTGCCACTACCATTAATGCTCCCTTTGTCTTTTTGTCCATTCCAGCTTTATCAATCTCTCCTTTGTGCTCAACTATCGCTGACCTTTTGTTCAGCTCCACCTGCTCCACCCCCCTTAAACAGTATAAATTTAATCACATTTCCACTTCTCTTCAGCTCTGAAGAAGGGTCATACAGACTCGAAATGTTAGCTCTGTTTCTCTCTCCACAGAGGCTGCTAGACCTGCTGAGTTTTTACAGCATTTTCTGTTTTTTTAGATTTCCAGCATCCGCAGTATTTTGCTGTTATCCTGAGCGATGATCCTGTGATGTCTGTTGAGATCTCGCGACAGGTGTGGGAGTGGACTGCACGAATCTGAATGGTGCTGAGGGAACATGGTGCTGCAGAGGCAGAGCTGTGGGATGGAACTTGAGAGGCAGAGACCAGAGTGAGGGCTGAGGGCAGGCCTAACCATGAACTTGATAAGTCTTAGCAGTTGTATGGGAGTGGGACCATTTTACTGTATTAATTTTCAAAAGTTAATTATGGGGGTGCCAGGGTGAAGGTTCACCTAGGGCATAAAATATCTTTGCTCCTTGATGTCACAGTAAGATAAATGCTTGCCTTCATGTCAAGGGCAGTCACATCTCTGGAATTCAGCTCTTTTGTCCATATTTGCACCAAGGCTGTAAGTCAAGTTGATCTGGAGGAGAGTGGTCCTGTTGCAACCCAAAAAGAGCATTGGTGAGCAGGTTAAGTGCCACTTGATAGCACAGGGCTCCTTCCATCACTGCTGAAGATTGAGAGTAGGATAATGGGATTGTTATTGCTGTGTTGGATTTGTCCTGCTTTTTACAGGGTAATTTGCCAATATAACCAAATCAATGTCTTGCATTAAAGTAAATAAAGGTTAATCCTGAACACTATTGAATCAGATCCCAACTGAAGGGTAAGGGACTATATGTGGTGCAGGAACAGAGTGACCTGAGGGTGCATGTGCACAAATTTTTGAATGTGGCAGGACAAACTGAGAAGGTTGTTTACAAAAAGTATGGGATTCTTGGCTTTTGTAATAGAGGGCTGGAGTACAAAAACAAGCAAATTATGCTCAACCTTTATAAAATACCAGTTAGATTTCAGGTGTATTATTGTGTCCACATCTGGGCAGCACACCTTAGGAAGTAGGTCGAAGCTTTAGTGAATGTGCAGAAGAGAATTACTGGAACAGTACTAGAAGGGACTTCAATTATGTGGAAAGACTGGAGAAGGTTGGCTTAGATTCATTAAGGGAAAATCATATTTAACTAACTTGCTGAAGTTTTTTGAGGAGGTAACAGAGAAGGTTGATAAGGGAAACACTGCTGATGTGATGTATATGGATTTTCAAAAGGCATTTGATACAGTGCCACACAACCGACTTGCAAGTAAAATTCTAGTTCATGGAATAAAAGAGAAAGTAGGCACTGGGATAAGGAATTGGCTGAGTTGTTTATCAGATTGGGGGAAGGTTTGTCATGGAGATCCCAAGGCGTCAGTGTTGGGACCCTTGCACTTCCTGATATATAGTAACGACCTAGGTTGTGGTGTTCAGGACATGATTTCAAAATTTTCAGATGATATGAAAATCGGATATGTTGTCAACTATGATGAGGATAGTCTTGAACTTCAGAGGACATAGACATGTTGGTAGATTGGGCAGACAAGTGGCAGATGAAGTTCAATGCAGGGAAGTGTGAGGAGATTCATATCAGCAGGAAGAATATGGTGAGACAGTATAAAATAAAGAGAGAAACTCTAAAGGAGGCACAGGAACAGAGGGACCTTAGTGTATCTGTACATAAGTCATTGAGGATGACAGGGCATGTTGAGAGAGCAGTTAATAAAGCATATAGTAGTATCTTAGGCTTTATTAATAGGGGCATTGAGTACAAGAGTAAGGAGGTCATGTTGAACTCATATAAGACACTAGATGGGCCTCATTTGGAGAACTGTGTCCAGTTCTGGGCACCATATTTGAGGAAGGATGTGAAGACACTGGAGAGAGTACAGAGGAGAGTCATAAGAATGATTCCAGGGATAAAGGACTGTAGCTATGAGGATAGATTGGAGAAGTTGAGACTGTTTTCTTGGAGAAAAGAAAGCTGAGAGGAGACTTGTCAGAAGTGTTCAAGATCCTGAGAGGTATGAACAGGTGTGAAACTGTTCCCACTCAAGAGAACATCAAGAACTAGAGGGCACAGATTCAATATAATTGGCAAAAGGAATAAAAGTGATGTGAGGAAAAATTTTTTCACCCAGAGGGTGGCTGAAGTCTGGAATGAACTTTTGGACAGGGTGGTGGAGGCAGGTTTGATCAAGGTATTCAAAAGGAAATTGGATTGCTATCTGAAAAAAATGTGCAAGGTTATGGGGATAAGGACTGGGACTAGGTAGAATGCTCTTTGAGAGGCAGTGCAGACTCTATGTGCCAAATGGCCTCCTTCTGCACCATAAAGTTTCTGTGATTCTATTCTTTTAGAGAAAAAAAGGAAATTTGATAGAGATGTTCAAAATTATAAATGGTTTTGATAGAGAAAAAAAGGGGAAACAATATATAGTGGTAGAAAGGTCAATAACCACAGGAAACAGATTTAAAATGTGATTAGCAAAAGGGACAGAGCAAACATCTCTTGATGCACTGAGTTATTGTGATCTGGAATGCACTAATGCACAGCCTGAGAGGATCATGGAAATAGATTCGGTAGTAAGTTCAAAAGGTTAAGCCAAAAGGATAAATACTTGAAGGAAAAGCGCTGGCAGGGCTATAGAGAAAGAATAGGGAATTGGCATTAATTGAATAGCTCTACAAAAACCTGGCACAGGCAAGTGAGCCAAATGGCTTCCTTCTGCACATTGTCCTTCTTCAGGTCTATGGTAAGTGCAAACAAGTCTTTGCACAAACAGAAGACTAATTCCTGAAATGGCCTCAAAGTGGGCAGGGGAAGGCTGGAGGTAAAAAGAGTTAAGCAGTGTGATTGGAAGACAGTTTCTACAAAAGAGGTGAAAGGGAATATGAATTGTTTTGAGGATAGTGCACCGGTAAAGTTACACTTTATTGGGTGAAGAAGACAACTGTAATGAGAAAAATATCTTAAAATTACACATTCTATCTGCTGCTCCCTTCTAGTGTTTGGAATTTTTTTTAACAAGTATTATTCCAGTAACAACTTCATTTATTTGTGTACAAAAATAAGTTAATACATCACTATTAAGAGGATTATGCTTGGTTTCACATTCAGGTTCATAATAGCGCTGTCATCTCTGATGCTGTTAACACAAAGAGTAACATCAATGTCAATGGACATTCATGAAGGTGAAATCAAGATTCCAGCTCGAATTATGCAGCAAAATGGCCTTGGCTCTGAAATTCTCTACTGTTCATTACCATACTTCAGCTACATGCTATATTTTCCTGCACTACTTGGAGGACCTCTGTGTTCTTTTCAAATGTTCAGGATTCACATAGAAAATCTTAAAGAGTCTGGTCACAAATGCATCGCCAAACCTTTGTGGTCATTTTTTAAAAAGTGTGTCTTATTTTTTCTGTTGAATATGCTGAGAATATCTGTAAGAAACTGTATTAGTGTTATAGAGCAAAGCAACCAAGGATCCCTTCAATGGGGTGTTCCTAAGGATATTTTATTGATTTGGATTACAGCTTTGATGTTCAGATTAGCATATTACTCTCAATGGCTTCTTAGTGAATCTCTTAACAATTTAGTTGGCCTGGGATTAGATAACGGCAGGACTGGAAAAGCTACTCTTTCCGATGCTGATATCTGGACGCTTGAGACAACCAGTAAGATATCCGAGATTGCTCGAACATGGAACAAAACCACAGCTGGTTGGCTAAGGAGGATGGTGTTTCAACACAGCAAAGTTCAGCCTCTGATGTCAACATTTGCTTTTTCAGCTTGGTGGCATGGCCTTCACCCTGCCCAGATCTTTGGATTTATCTTGTGGGCTGCAACTGTAAAAGCAGACTATCATGTTCACCGATATATGGGCTCAGTTACTGCGGGATCAAGAGTCCTGAGAATATTATATAAAGTCCTGACATGGATGCAAACTCAACTGGTAATTGCGTACATTTTGGTAGCTGTGGAACTGCGGAGTTTTTCTTGTGTGTTGGTGCTGTGCAAGTCCGTTTGCACTGTCTGCCCATTACTATATGTACTGGTACTAATAGGAATGCCAAACAAGCCAAGCAAAAATTAAAGAACATTGTCAGTTTACCACCTGCTCTACACTCCTTTCATCTAAATAAGGCAGCACTACTTCCGGTTGTCAAATCATCTGCTTTTTATCATAATATCTGTGGATGACACCAGGCAGCTTTTGTGAATTATAGACACTAACTTGTCAGACTAGTAGTGCTCTTCAGCAGGTGGGCATCCTAGCTGTGCCCCTAGTGGCAGGGGGTTTGGGGGTGCACTTTTGTCATAGATAATACGGGTCCTCCCCTGCCCCAATGAACTCTGGTGCGTAAATATTCATATTTATGCTTGGATGCTTTCTTCCCACAAATTTTTAGTCCAGACCATCATTTCCCCTGCTTGGGATATCAATCCATCCAATTGGCCACCTTTAAACAGCTCTAATCCCCTAACTATATCTTTTGACTTGGGCTTTATTAAATATAGGTTCACATTCAACAACACTTAACGCTTCCATTAACCATTTTAAAAAGAACATCAATTCAGTATTCCTCAAAAACATTGTGGCAACTGCCTCAATTATGAATCTTATTCACCGGTTTGAATGGAAACCTATGTGTGTACAACAATGACATCAATACGAAATGAAAGAACATTAGGATGGTACCATAATAATTACAGAAAAGTCCCTTCTATAACAGACCATTCAATGCAGTTAATATTCTTGGTCCTATAATTGTAGATTGCTTACCCTGAATTATTTTAATTTTAGAACCTTGTATCCTAGCTATCATATCTATCTATCCACCTACAAAAACATCCATATAAATCACACACATTTTGTTCAATCACATTTTCAGCCATCATATTTTTACAGATGTAATCACACTCTTGCATGATTGGCTAAAATTTCAGTCAAAAAATATTGACAAATTGGAACAAATGGGGAATATACCAATTGTAAAACAAAAACAGAATTACCTGGAAAAACTCAGTAGGTCTGGCAGCATCGGTGGAGAAGAAAAGAGTTGACGTTTCGAGTCCTCATGACCCTTCAACAGAACTGATTTTTGGTTCTGTTGAAAAATCATTGACAGGTCGGCGGGCGTGCAGCTGATTTTGCTGCAAAAATCAGTTCTGTTGAAGGGTCATGAGGACTCGAAACGTCAACTCTTTTCTTCTCCGCCGATGCTGTCAGACCTGCTGAGTTTTTCCAGGTAATTCTGTTTTTGTTTTGGATTTCCAGCATCCGCAGTTTTTTTGTTAATATACCAACTGTGTCTGGTCAGAAGGGTTACATGAATTTCCAATGGAAACTGCTAAAGACAGATGAAAATGTTTGCATTTGCAACCATCTTCAGCCAGAAGTGTCAAGTGGATTATTCATCTCAGCATCCCCACCATTACAGATGCCAGCCTTCAACCAATTTGATTAATTTTATCTAATATCAAGAAATGTCTGAGTGCAGTGCATACAGTAAGGTCTATACACCCTGATAACAAATCAACTGTAGTGGTAAAGACTTGTGTTCCAGAACTTGTCACTAGCCAAAATGTTTCAGTACAGCTATAACACAGGTATCTATCTACGTGACAAAGTAGAAAATATGCTTAGAAATGTCCTGTCCACAAAACTCAGGACAAATCCAATCCAATCAATTATCATCTCATCAGACTACTTCAATCATCCGCAAAGTAAATTTTGCATCGGAGTATACTGGTACAGAGTGGAATTATTGCGAGTTTGTCGAGAAGGTAGCTCGGTGAGGAGGGGAGGTAGGTGCTCTTTTCTTTGTCATTCTCTATCTTTCTCAGCTTGCAGGTGACCAGGGACAGGATTTTACTGTCCGCGAGCGGGGGTGGGGGCGGGGCCCGCTCGCCGACCCGTAAAATGATGCGGGATGACATCAGGTGGTACTCCCAACATCACCCCGTCCCATTTAAATTTTCAGGAAGGCGGGGGCGCAGCAAAATCAGCTGCAGGCCCGCCGACCTGTCAATGGCCAATTGAGGCCATTGACAGATCAATTAAAGTAATTAGTGGACCTGCCCGTCCAACTTAAGGTTGGCGGGTAGGCCAGGAGCTCTGGCGGAAAGTAGAAAAAACATGAAACCTCATCCACGGGTGGGATGAGGTTTCACGTAGGGTTTTAAAAATGTTAATAAAGTTTTGTTGCAAATTATGAACATGTCCCAACACATGTAACATTGTCACATGAGGGGACATGTAAGGGAATTTTTTTTTCTATTTTTAATATTTTTGCATGTAGAGCCAATCTCCCTGAAGCAGCACTTAGTCTCAGGGAGATGCTTGCGCTCTTTCGTGCACATGTGCAAAAGAGCGCACCCTCGATTTTAGGCAAATCCCCCCCGCGCGCACAGGGAGTACATAGCGCTTCCCTGCGGACGTCACACTGGGCGGGCCTTAATTGGCCCACCCATGTAAAATGGTGCCATGCCTCTAATCAGGGGCGCCAATCGGAAGCAGGCCCACCCATCAACTTCCCCCCGATGGAGGAAAAATTCAGCCCCAGGAGCTGAAAAGCTGCACAAGAGGACGGAGTTTAGAAACTATACAAGAATGACATCACAGGAGAAATATAAGTTCAACGGTTGTTGAAAAACTACAGTTAGCAAGGGTCTTCAAGTAGCTGAAAATGAGAAAAACACATTCTTTTGAAAGAAGGAGCTACTTACTTTTCAATAAGAAACACAAGCAATACGGAAGTAAAGTTAAGTCAAGGTCAGGTAAAATAAAGTAGTATAAACCAAAGTAAAATAAAGTTAACGTAAGGGAAGTAAATTGAAGCCATGGTAGGGCAGCTCAGTCGTTTGGAATGCATGTCCTGTAATATGTGGGAAGTCCTGAACAGCTGCAGTATCTTGGGCTCTGAATTTCGCACTTGAGCAGCGGCTGGAGTCACTGTGGCACATCCGCGAGGCTGAAAGCTAGGTGGATAGCATATTCAGAGCGGTTGTCACACCGCAGCTTAGGAGCCTGGAGGCAGAAAAGGAATGGGTGACTGCCAGGCAGTCCAAGAGAACTAGGCAGGTAGTGCAGGAATCCCCTAGGGCCCCACTCATCAATCAGGTCTCCATTGTGGATACCATTTTTGATACATTTTGGTTACTTGGAGGAGTGCAGTCAGAGCCAGGTTTGTGACACCACAGGCAGCTCTGCTCTATAGGAGCAGAGAAAGAAGAGGGGAAGAGCACTATTAATAGGGAACTCATTAGTTAGGAGAACAGACAGGCATTTCTGTGGCCATAGACATGACTCCAGGATAGTATGTTGCCTTTCGGGTGCCAGGGTCAAAGATGTCATGGAGCGGCTACAGGACATTCTTCTCAGGGAGGGTGATCAGCCAGAGGTCGTGGTCCATGTTGGTACCAATGACTTAGGCAGGAAAGGGGATGAGGTCCTGAAAGCAGAATTTAGGGAGCTAGGAAGGAAATTGAAAAACAGAACATCTAAAGCAGTATTCTCATGGTTATTCCTAGTTCCACATGCAAGTGAATATGGAAATGGGAGAATTAAGTGATTAAACACGTGGCTGGAAAGCTGGTGTAGGAGGGAGGGCATCAGATTTGAGTCATTGTGACCAATTGTGGGGAAAGTGGGACCTGTATAAGCTAGACAGTCTACACCTGAACAGGACTGGGATGAATATCATTGCAGGGAGATTTGCTAGCGCAATTGTGGGGGGGGGGGGTTAAACTAGATTGGAAGGGTGCTGGAAACCTGAAAGCAAATTCAGAACAGGGAACAGGAGATGGAGAATTAGTGAGTGACCATGAAAGACGTAGGAAGCACAGGTTAAAAAATGTACAGCACAGGAATTTGACAGTTCTACTCCATAGAACAGGAGTAAAAGTTCTAAGTTGGGGGAAGACAAATTTTACAAAGCTGAGAGGTGAACAGGTGAAAGTGGACTGGACACAACTACTAGAAGGGAAAACTGTCAAATCAGTGGGAGGTATTCAAAAGCGAGATTCCACAGGCCAGTGTAGTCATGTCCCCACACAGAAAAATGGTGGTACTGCCAAATCTAGAGACCCCTGGTTATCCAGAAACATACAAGGTAAGATAAAACAGAAAAAGAAAGCTCTGACAGTCACAAAAAGCTTAATATTGTAGAAAGCCTTTAGGAGTGTATAAAGTACAGAGGTGAAGGAAAAAAGATATTAGGAAAGCAAAGAGAGGGTACAAAAAAAATATTGGCAGGTAAAATCATAGAAAACCCAAAGATGTTTTGCAAGTATATTAAGAGCAAGAGCATAAATAAGGAAAGAGTAGGGATTATCAGAGATGCACATGGTAACTTGTGTTTTGATGCCGAAGATGTGGGCAGGGTTCTCACTGAGTACTTTGTCTCTGTCTTCACTAAGGAGAGGGATGATGCAGACATTCTAGTTAAAGAGGGGTGTGAAATATTAGATACAATAAGCATATTGAGAGAGGATATACTGGAGGGACTGACATCCTTGAAGGTGGATAAATCACCTGGGTCAGACGGATTGTATCCCAGGTTGTTAAAGGAAGACAGGGAGGAAATAATGCATGCTCTGAGGATCATTTTCCAACCCTCACTTGGTGCAGGTAAGATACCAGAGGATTGGAGGTCTGCAAACATTGTACCAATATTTAAAAAGGGTGCAAGGGATAGGCCAGAAAATTATAGGCCAGTCAGTCTGACTATGGTGGTGGGCAAATTATTGTAATCAGTTCTGAGACAGGATAAACTGACACTTAGAAAGATATGAACATAAAAACAAAAAAACTGCGGATGCTGGAAATCCAAAACAAAAACAGAATTACCTGGAAAAACTCAGCAGGTCTGGCAGCATTGGAGCAGAAGAAAAGAGTTGACATTTCGAGTCCTCATGACCCTTCGACAGAACTTCTAGATTGATCAGGGATAGTCAGCATGCTTTTGTTAGGGGAAGACCATGTCTTGTTGATTTAATAGAATTTGTTGAGGAAGTAACAAGGAGGATTGATGAGGGTAGTTCAGTGGATGTTGTGTACATGGACTTTAGTAAGGCATTTGACAGGGTCCCACATGGCAGACTGGACAGAAAAGTAAAAGCCCATGGGATACATGGGAAGGTGGCCAGTTGGATCCAAAATTGGTTCAGCAACAGGAAACAAAGAATAATGGTCAATGGATGTTTTTGCGAATGGGAAACAGTTTCCAGTGGCTTTCCACAGGGCTGTGTTGGGTCCCTTGCTGTTTGTTGTATATATTAATGACTTGGACTTAAATGTGGGTGGCATGATTGGGAAATTTGCAGTTGACAGAAAAATTAGCTGTGTAGTCGATAGTGAAGAGGATAACTGTTGTGTCCAAAATTATATCAATAGTTTGGTTGGGTGGGTGGAAAAGTGGCAAATGGAATTCAATCCAGAGAAGTATGAGGTAATGCATTTGAAGAGGGCAAACAAAGCAGGGGAATACACAATAAATGGAAGAATATTGAGAGGGACTTTGGAGTGCATGTCCACAGGTTCCTGAAGGTGACAGGATAGGTGGATAAGGTGGTAAAGAAAGCATATGTAATGGATTCCTTTATTGATTGAGGGATTGAATATAAAAGCAAGGATGTAATGAAAGAACTGTATAAAATGCTGGTTAGGCCACAGCTGGAATTTTGTGTACAGTTCAGGTCACCACATTACAGGAAGGACATAAAGGCCCTGGATAGAGTACAGAGGAGATTTACAAGAATATTGCCATAGCTGGAAAATTGTAGCTATGAGGAAAGATTGGCTAGGCTGGGATTGTTGTCCTTTGAATGGAGGAGGCTGAGGGGTGACCTAATTGAGGTGTACAAAGTTATGAGGGGCCTAGATAAGGTAGACAGGAAAGACTTGTTTCCCCTAGCTGATGGGTCAATTACCAGGGTCATAGATTTAAGGTGATTGGTGGAAGGATTTGAGGGGACATGAGGAAAAACCTTTTCACCTGGACAATGGTGTGACTGGAATTCACTACCTAAATTGGTGGTTGGGGCTGAAACGCTCAACTCATTTAAAAGGTACCTGGATCTGCATCTGAAGTGCTATAACCTGCAAGGCCACAGACCAGGTGCTGGAAAGTGAGATTAAAAATGAGCGGCTAGTTTTTTTTCTCTTTTTGGCCGGTGCAGGCACCATGAGCTGAATGGCCTCTTTCTGTGCCGTAACATTTCAATGGTTCTAAGTGATGGAAGGTATCACCAAGTGGCACTTACTCACCAATAACCTACTCACCGATTCTTTTTGTTTGTTTTTGATTCTTTCAATGGGCTGTGGACATGCTGGTGAGGCCAACATTTATTGTCCATCCATTATTGTTCTTGAGAAGGTAGTGATGAGCCGCCGCCTTGAGTCGCTGAAGTCCATCAGATGCAGGTACACCCATTGTGCTTTTGGGAAAAGAGTTCCAAGATTTTGATCCAGTGTCAGTGAAAGAATGGTGAAATAGTTCCAGTCAGGATGCTTGTAGCTTGGAGGGGAACTTGGAGATGGTGGTGTTTTCAGGAATCCGCTGTTCCTCTCCTTATAGGTAGCAGAAGTCATGGGTTTGTAAGGTGCTGACAAAGGAGACTTGGTGAGATGCTACATTGCATCTTGTAGATGGTACGCACTGCTGCCACTGTGCATCTGTAGTGGAGGGAGTAAATGTTTAAGATGGTGGATGGGGTGCCGACCTAGCAGACTGCTTTGTCCTGGGTGGTGTTGAGCTTCTCGAGTGTTGTTGGAGCGGCACTCATCCAGGCAAGTGGAGAATATTCCATCACAACCCTGACTTGTGCCTTGTAGATGGTGGGCAGGCTTTGGAGAGGCAAGAGGTGAGTTACTCACCACAGAGTTCCCAACCCCTGATCTCCTCTTGTAGCCACAGTATTTATATTGCTGATCTAGTTCAGTTTCTGGTCAATGGGAACCACCAGGATTTTGGTCGTTGGGGATTCAATGATGCTAATGCCCTTGAATGTCAGATGAAGAAGGTTAAGATTCTCTCCTGTTGGAGATGGTCGCTGCCTGGCGCTTTTGTGGTGCTAAGTTGCTTGCCACTTCTCAGCCTGAATGTTGCCCATGTCTCGTTGCATATGGACACAGACTGCATCAGTATCTGAGGAGTTGTGAATGGTACTGAACATTGTGCAATCATCAGTGAACTTCCCCACTTCTGAGTTTATGATGGAGGTAGGTTATTGATGAAGCAGCTGAAGATGGTTAGGCTTAGGATACTACCCTGAGGAGCTTCTGTAGTGATGTTCTTGGATTGAGTTGATTGATCCAACCATCTTCCTTTGTGTTAGATATGAATTCAGCCAATGGGGAATTTCCCCCCAATTCCCATTGACTTCAAATTTATTACGGTTCTTCGATGCCACACTGGGTCAAAGACTACCCTAATGTCAAGGGCAGTTGCTCTCACCTCGCCCCTTTAAAGATAACACGCACACTGTGGAGTTTTCAGAAATATCAAAGGGAAACCAGTTCAAAATGGTCAAATCTCAATAAAAATCGGTAATACCATCACCATTAATACCAGGTTTCCATTTTAAATTACACAAGACCAGTTGGGACAACTTTTACTGGTACCCTTCATTTCTAACTTTTACTGGTTTTTCCTTTTGAGTACCAACCCCAGTAAATATCAGGCCTTGTGTCTAGAACGCACTGAGTCACATTCCAGACATTGCACATAGGAAGTTACAATTTGTTACAGATGCAAAATAATCGAAAAAGAAAGTCAATCATTGACCTGGGGTCTGAAATTAACCAGCTCTCTAATTGACCTGAGCAGATTATAAATTGGTGCAATTACCTGAATTTGCTTATTTTAAGCATTACCCTAAAGGCACAGGGCAGATCAGCTGCTGAAACATTCTCAAGAGTGTTTGCTGCATTGAAGCCTGCTAACATATATAAGAAGTCTTTCTTCTAAGACATCAATCAAATTTTTATTGCAAATGCAAAATATTCTTTACAAATTATTGAATAGCACCATTTTGATTGTATGCCATCAGAACCGAATTCCAGACTTCAGACAGCACACAAACCCAATTGTACTTTTTGGACATATTGATCATATTTATTTATTATTGAATTTCCTGCTTCTGTGACTGACGAACCAGTGATTAAACAACCCACGTATATAATTAGAAGCCACAAAAATAGAGAATTTAGACTGAAAAACACACTAAGATTGACTATCAGACACCCTCAAAACATTTGCAGTCAAATTTCTATCTTTATTGCAACATTACTTCTTTAACTATAGGATTTCTAGTTATTCTTTCACCAAAGACTTGAACAGAATTAAAAACCCTCACTCTGGAAAAAACTGCACAAAGCTGCCCATGTGTAAAAACAGGCCAAGGGATATAAACTCCAATTTTGTCAAGAGTCTGGCCTTGTGACTTGCTTATAGTCATACAATGTGAAAGTCTAATTGGGAACTGTTTTCTCCTGCATTGAAAGGGCAGGTTTATATCTGATGGGCTCAATAGGAGTTGAAGAATAAACATTCTATTTCCTTGAAATCTGTCTGTTATAATTTCAGGATCTATCATCAAATAAAGCAGCTTCCTAATTACAAATCTTGTTCCATGATTAAGTCCTTGTTTAGGATTCAAATTTTGTAGCAACATAATTGCTCCTTCCATGAGTGTAATTTTTGTGGTGGCATCCCCATTGGAGTTAGACTGTGTAGAAAATCTGGAGGATATAGACTGTTATCATCTTTTTTTCCAATAGAATCAACGCTGGTGTATTCTTTTAATTCATCTGACAGCTTTTCTAAAACATTTTAACTCTAGCAAATCTTCATTTTTAGCATAAGGAACAGCCTTTGAATAATAAGTTGTATCAAATAATTGTCCCTGCCATTTTGCCACATTTAACTATTACCACCATCTCATCCACCCTTCCCATGCCACTTTTCTTATGCTATTCCATCCCTCCTATGCCGTCCCTTTCCATGCCATCCCTCTCTTGCCATCCACATTCGTCACAGAAACAATCTCTCCAGCCAGGGTAACTTTGTTGTTGAGCACCCCTTCCACTGCTTGTTTGCCACCAATGCCACCACCCTCATCCCCTCCAACTCTACCATCACTGCTGCCACCAACTATTGGCAGCTGCATTACATGCTTCAGGCCACCACGTATCCTGCTTGCCTCTATGTGTGCCAGGCATTGCCCACCAAGTAAACCCACCAACAGACACACCCCCTTAAATTAACAGTGGTGTACTGGTAATGTCATTGAACTAGTAATTCGGACTATGGTCTGGGGACATGGGTTCAAATCCCACCACAGCAGCAGGGTGGAATTTAAATTCAATTAATAAAATCTGGAATTGAAAAGTAGTCTCAGTAATGGTGACCATGAAACCATCATCAATCGTTGTAAAAAACCCATCTAGTTCACTAATCTCCTTCAGGGAGGGAAATCTGCCATCCTTACCCAGTCTGGCCCACACGTGACACTTGAGCAAGTAAAAACAGAAAATGCTTGAGAAATTCAGCAGATCAGGAAACACCTGTGGAGAAAGAAAGAGTTAACAGGTAGAATTTTCTCAACTTAGGCCCTCCTGAAATGGTGGAGCATTCACAAAACGGGAAAAGCCACTGAACTCTCCAGTGGGCTTTGTTGTAGCTCTTTAACTGAAGTGCCTAAGGAAGTCACCAGCAGAAGGGTTCTCCTGTCAGCCTGGAAACAGTGCATCAAGAGCATCCAGGACCTCAGGAGGTCAGAAAATTAAGTAGCATAACTTTCAGGTGCCAAGGTGCGCAATCTGACCTTCCCATCATTCCCCTACATAATACTCTCAGACCAACACACTTTGTAGCTCCATTCAGTCCTGTCTCTCCAAGTACCTTCTCACGTCCCCAACTAAGCAGTCAACATTCACACTCACTCATCCTATTGTGCTCAGGTATCCATGCCTCACAGTCACCCTCACAAATGTTGTTCCCTGCTACTCACAGAAGCCACTGCGAACACTCCCAACTCTCTGTTTTCTCTCTTTGCAGGTGAAGAGAGTACACAAACTCAGGGAGAGTCAGAGATCTGGGTGCTGGCCCTCCAGTGTCCAGGCACCTAGTCGGCCACTGGCAAAGAATGCCCACTTGGCCTACTAGGAAGGAGGTCTTGTTCCAGGAAGCTGCAGATGGCAGCAGTGATCTGCCATGAGGAAGTGAGCCTCCTGATGCACTGGTGCTCAGGCATGACAAGGGAGCTGATCCTCTATATGTAATTTGGAGCTTTCACCTCCTTAGAGCATGGTGTCCATCCCCTCTGCCCTATGGAGTGGCATGTGGCTGAGGAGAGGCAGCTAATGTTGGGGTTTCTTCTACGGTTGGTGGTGAAGGTGGTATTGGCATTGCTGCTCTTTTTCAGAGGTGCAAGGTGGGGGTGCATAAGCTACTCCCATGCCATGTTTAAGAGTGGCAGCAGAAAAGTGCAGCTGAAGGTGAGTGAAGTGCGAGACAGGTGAATTGACATCCAAGAAGTTGGCAATTGGCTGTCGAGCACTGAAATCACTCTCTGAATCACAGAACTGTTACAGCACAGAAGGAGGCCATTCGGCCCATCATGTCTGTACCAGCTCGCTGAATGAGCAATTTACTTAGTGTCATTCTCCCACCTTCTCCCCATAACCCTGCAAATTCTTCCTTTTCAGATAACAGTCTAATTCCCTTTCGAATGCTTCAATTGAACATGCCTCCAACACACTCTCAGGCAGTGCTTTCCAGGCCTTAACCACTCACCATGTGAAAAAGTTTCTCCTCATACTACTTTTGCTTCTTTTGGCAATTATTTTAAATCTGTGCCCTCTCGTTCTCAATCATTTGACGAGTGGAAACAGTTTCTCCCTATCTATTCCATCCAGACCCCTCATTATTTTGAATACCTCTATCAAATCTCCTTTCAGCCTTCTTTTCTCCAAGGAAAACAGTCCCAACTTTTCCAATCTACCTTCATAACTGAAATTCTTCCCACCTGGAACCGTTCTTGTGAATCTCTTCTGCATTATCTACAATGCCTTCACATCCTCCCTAAAGTGCAATATCTAAAACTGGACACAATACTCCAGCTGAGGCCAAACTAGTGTTTTATACAAGTTCAACATAACCCCCTTCCTTATGTACTCTATGCCCTGATTAATAAAGTGTAGGATACTGTATGTTTTATTAACCGCTCTCTCAACCTGTCATGTCACCTTCAATGACTTATGCACATATACACCCAGGTCCCTCTGCTCCTTCATCTCTTTAGAATTGTCCCCTTTATTTTATATTGTCTCTCCATGTTCTTCCTACCAAAATTAATCATTCCACATTTCTCCACATTGAACTGTATCTGCCACATGTCCACCCATTCCACCAACATGTCCATGTCCTTTTGAAGTTCTTCATTATCCCCCTAACAGTCCACAATTCTTCCAAATTACGTATCATTCACAAACTTTGAAATCGTGCCCTATACACCAAGGACAGAAATTTTCATAAGGCAGGCAGGCTCAGCGTGAGTGGGTGGGGCCGGGGGCGGGTGTGGAGCCGATTGCCGCTCATGATGGGTTCCACGCTGCCATTTCACATGGGCAGGCCAATTAAGGCCTGCCCAGTGTATGACGTGACCGGTAGTGCTCAGTGCTACCCGTGCAGGCAGGGGGAGGAGGGAGAGCTGGGGCCAGTGTTCTTTCGCGCATGCGTGCAGAAGAGCACTTCAATCTCCCTGAGGCACAGAGCTGCCTCAGGGAGATTGAATCAATAATAAAATTATTAAATAAAAGGTCTAAAAATTCATTTAAACATGTTCCCACATGTGACTGTTTTGGGACGTTTTTATATTTATGAAAATTTATTTATCTATTTAATAAAAGCTTTAGGAAACCTCATCCCGCTCGTTGATGAGGTTTCCTAAAAAATACAAAGGCCGTTTGGGCTTTCTGCCTGCCCGCCAACCTTAAAGTTGGATGGGCAGCATTCACAATCACAATAACTACATTCTTAATGGCCTTAATATGCCCTTTACATTTGGCAGGCGTGCAGTCGACTCCGGAGACATGCAGCTCCTCCATCTCCTCCTCAGCCAGCTCCTCTCCCTGTTGCAGCACCAGGTTTTAAAGGACACAGTAGATGATGATGATGTGTGACACCCTCTGCAGACGATGTTGCAGGGCTCCACCAGACTGGTCCAGGCACTGGAACTGCATCTTCAGCATCCCGATGGTTTGCTCCACCAAGTTGTGAGCTGCTGCACGAGCCTCATTATAGCATCGCTCTGCTGCAGTCTGAGGCCGCCACACGGGTGTCATCAGCCACGGCCTCTGCGGGTAGCCCTTGTACCTAAAGAACCAACCCTGCAGCCTCTGTGGACTCTGGAAGACTGCAGGGATCTGCGAGCAACTCAGGATGTAGGCGTCGTGCACACGCTCTGGAAACCGTGCACGCACCTGCAGGATGTGTTTCTGGTGATCGCATAACAGCTGCACGTTCAGTGAGTGGAAGCCCTTTTGGTTGATGAAGTCCACTGAGTGTAGCGACAGAGACCTGAGCACCACATGAGTGCATTCAATCACACCCTGCACCTGTGGGAATCCTGGGATCAGGGCAAATCCAATGGCCTTTGCATCCTGGCTGTCCCAATCCCGGGCAAAATGCACAAAGTTGTGTATCTTGGAGAAGATGGCATCCGTGACCTCATGGATGCATTTGTGGGTGGCAGATTGTGAAATCCCACAGAGGTCACCTGTGGAGCCCCGAAAGGAGCCACTGGCATAGAAATTGAGCACCGCAGTCACTTTCACAGCCACTGGCACCAAGTCCTACAGTAAGTGGTAGATGTGAGCCATCAGGTCTCTAGACATGAGCAGTCATTGGCGACACTGGTTCTCAGTCATCTGCAGGAATGGCAGGCGGTGTCTATAGACCCTGGGTGTTACTAGGCGCTGACCAGCCATGGTTCACTGTCACTCCTGGCCAGCATGTGCGGGAGCCCCTGCAGCCCCTTCTTCATGAGGTTGCTGCTCCTGCCTTTGTGCGAATGGATGCGTCAGTCACTCTCTCCTCTGTCTTCTACAGTCTCTGTAGGCCATCAGGCACACAGCTAGGTCACCAGAATCCATGATCCTGACATGGTCCTCCTGCAACATGAAAGAGAGAGAGAGACGTGGTTTTCATGGCTGTACTTAGCACCTTTCCTGGCTCTGTATGACCGCCCCTTAATGCTTCCTGGAGAGTGCTGGTCACCCCTCGGATGGCCAGATGTGAGTGCGCTGCAATGGCTGCCCTGTCAACCTGTGACATGGGGGACACTGGTCCAAACCAGAATGCTGAGATTACAAGGGGCTGTGAGCATCTCCAGCAGTGACAGCTACATGGCCAGCGTTGGCGAGGAGATTGTACAACGTGTGCAGCCCAACTACTCCCCAGTCCAGTAAAGTGGTGGCAGACTCAAAGTCTGTGTCTGGAGGGTGAGGGGGCATGGCAGTAAGGTATGGAGTGCTTGGTGCCCCTTTGGTGCCTCCGCATTGCTTGGATGGATGGGCAGACTAGGAGTCTGACCCCAATCATATCACTGTGGCTGCGCTTGATCTGTCTCAGTTGCAGAGGCATGGTCAGTTTATACAGGTGTCCCTAATGCGTGGCCACTTCCCTCATTTACCCTTACCCCCACCACGATTGCCTGTGTGTGGGATGCAGCGCCAGGGCAGCACTTAACCACCCCCCCCCCCCAACAGTCGCCTCTGAGGCTAGTCAGCACTTGCCCCCGGACACACCACACACCCCTCCCCCCCTCAGCAGTCACCTCCAGGGCCATGCATCAGTTGCCCCTGCCCCCCCAGTGCCCCATGAGGCCTGTAAACAATCGGTGAGCTGTGGAGAACGCTGCTGCTCACTCACCTCAGTTGCCCCAAAGTGAAGGCCGCCAAGTGCATGCCATCAGTGTACTTTTTCACCAACGTGGATGGACAATGCAGCAGGGTTCCAAGAGCCTGGTGCGATGGCCTTTTAATTTATGCTGATGTATTACAATTAACTGCCCATTGACCAATGGCGGGAAACACTGCCCACCCTTGGTGGGCTGAGCAGACAATCGCGACCTGCCTTCATGCTGCAGTGAAGCAGATCATGCCATATTTTCCACGCATGCCACCTATCGCGCCCGCCGCCAGAGGGCTCAGAAAATTCCACCCATTAAATCAAGTTTCCACTTGCCCTCTTGAGTCAATGGCTAGTGCCGTAGATCTTTAGCAGAGAAGAGCAGGAGAGTTTTCCCCAGTGTCTTGGCCAATATATGTCCCTCAACCAATATCACTACAACAGATGATCTGGTCATTTTCCCACTGCTGTTTGTGGGACCTTGATGTGAGCAAATTGGCTGCCGTGTTTCCTACAACAGTGACTGCACAGTACCGCTTCCTCCTTTCTTCTTTCTTTATACACCTAACCCAATAATGTAAAACAGACAATATCAGATCAGCCATTACAGCCTACCATTATATACCTCTTCCAATTTTCCTGAAATGGAAATTCAGGAGAAGTGAATAATAGACGGTGATCCGATAATGACTGTTTCACATTATCAGCAAAAGGTAAAATAGCTTCACTCCTTCTAGAGCTCATCAATATCTTCTTGGAACTTTCATCATGATTTTAATACTTGAACAACTTATAGTAATTAAAAATTAGCTCCTAAATTATGGTAACTTTGTAGCTGATCAGCATTGTTAGGTCATTGACATCAAAAGATAGGAAACAGGAGCTGGAGCAGTTCATTTGACCCTTCATGTCTGCTATGCCATTCAACAAGGTCATGGTGGACCTCCTATAGCAGCTACAACTTCCTGTGCCATCCCTGTATCTCTTAATTCCCTAAGTACCCAAAAATCTATTACCCTGTATCTTGAATACACTTAACAATGAACATCCCTGGCTCTTGAAGTGAGAGGCTTACAAAGATTCACAACCCTTTGAGTGAAGAAACTTCTCCATCTAAATTCTAAATGCCTATCTCCTTATTCTGAGACTGTGACCCCTACTTTCTGGATTCCCCAGTCAGGAGAAACATGTTATAAGCATCAACGCTGTCAAGCCCCTTAAGGACTTCATATGTTTAAATTAGATCATCGCTAATTCTTCCAAGCTTCAGGGAATATGCACCTAGTCTACCCATTCTCTTATCATAGGATAATCATTCATCCCATGAATCAATCTAGTGAACCTTCATTGTACTTCTTTTAGTGCAAGTTTGTCCTTCCTTGGATAACGAGACCAAAATCTGCACACAGTGCTCCAGATGTGGCCCCACCAATTTCCTGTGTAATTGTAGTAAGACTTCCTTACACTTATACTCTGGCCAGAATTTTGCCTTCGGTGTGCGGGCACGCGCCTGACATGCCAGAACATAAAATGACACACGATGGTGTCAGGCGTGCATCCCGACGTCACAGCGCACCGTTGCAATATTTCGCTAGGTGGTGTGCAATGAAAACGGAGGCATAGCCGCCATTAATTAATTGGGCCAGTTAAGATCCTTGAGGTACCAATTGTCTGTGATCTTACACAGGCATCACATGGGTGCAACGGGCAGGCGGGTAGGGCACATTTTCAAAAACCTCATCCTCGGGCATGATAAGAGGGGTAAGTGGGCTCGCTAATGCGATTTGTTTGTACTTTAGTATATAAGTTGCTGCTACTTGCTTGTGTGAACAAGACATCTTCATTTGGCTTCAGAGCTGCTTTGACAGAAATAAAAGGCTTCAGTTCAGTACTCCAGAGGAGTCATACCGCTTGGGGCCTTCCAGGTATCAGACAGCTGTCCCTTACCCTGGGAATGGGGATTGTGGTCTCTGCTGGAGGCACCTCCTCTGAGGAGGAAGAGAGAGCCAGAAGGGGGAAGAGGCCAGGTGTCTCTATTCAGCCTCCAGGGGAGCGACCTGTTGGAGGACAAGGGGTGCAGGGCCAACTGGAAGTCCAAGGTGGAAGGAGCTGCAAGAAGATGCCACTATCCTGCTGCCAGGGTTTACAGGCGGTGATGCAGCTACCTCAATATGTCTGAGGTGCAGTGCCAAAGGATGATCGGCCCTGAGATCAGCTCCAACTGTGTGTGTGGGCATCCCATGGCAGTGGCTCTGAAGGTCACAGTGGCCTTCAACTTATATGCCTCCAGCTCTTTCCAGGGGTCAGTGGGTGATCTTTGTGGAGTCTCCCAATCAGCTGTCCAGTTGTGTCAAACTGGTGACAGATGTTCTGTTCAGGTATGCATTGACTTTCATTCACTACCGCACGGACGTGGCCAGCCAGACAGAGTGATCCAGAGGCTTCGCAGCCATTGCTGGGTTCCCCCGCATCCATGGCGCAATCAGCTGCACACATATGGCCATCAAGGCGCCAGTGGGTCAGCCGGGTGCCTTCATCAACAGGAAGGGATTTCACTCCATGAACGTGCACATAGTGTGTGACCACAGGAGGCTGATTCTACAAGTCTGCGCAAGGCACCCAGGCAGCTCCAACGACACCTACATCCCAGGTGCCAGGGCTCTTCAGTGCTCCAGCCTGGCTGGATGGATGGCTGTTGGGTAACAAGGGCTATCCCCTCAGAAGGTGATTCATGACGCCTCTCCGCCATCCAAGAACAAAGGCTGAGCAGCAGTACGATAGGAGCCACGCCTCCACAAGGGCCGTGGTGGAGAGAACCATCAGTCTTCTCAAGATGTGCACTCCATTATCCCCCAGATCATGTGTCACTGATAGTGGTTGCATGCTGCACTCTCCACAATCTGGCATTGGAAAGGGGGGACGCAATGGGGGAAGAAAACGTTGAAGCAGCTGCTCTGTCAACAGATAATGAGTCCAGTAGTGAGTCTGAGGATGAGCACGGTCAGGAGAACGCTGAGGGGAAAAACGCTGACCTGGACAAACTCCAGGGAGGCAGGGACACCCGGGAGACTTTGATCCAATGCTCTTTCAGCTAGCCTACCAAATAAGAGCCATCACCACATGCCAGGGCTGCAGGCTCCATACTTGTTACCTGACAGGAACATTTGCTTGGTGAACAACATGCGCTATGTGCCATTTCATTAAAATTCAATGACAAACAAGTCACTCAACGTCATGGGTTACCCTGCACCTGCAGAACTAATGAAGCACCCAGAGGCTTGTTGAACACAAACACATTTAATGCTGTGCCATGCGCCACCATATGAACACACTCGACCTCTCCCTCCAGCAGCACCGCCGTACCCTTTTTCAAAGCTGCGCGTGCCCCCAGTTTCATTTTATTCTTCGTCTCATCCGACGCCTCAACTATAAACTTTTTCTCTTTCTCTCAAGTGCTAAGGAACGCAAGCTCCAACAACTCATCGACACCAACACCCATCTAGGACCCTCCACCCCTGCCTGTCCCTCCGTCCCCACTCCATCTTCCAATCCCAGCCCCAGCCGTGTATTCACTATACCCCCTGACCTTCCCCTCTCCGACGCTGAACATTCAGTGCTTAGCAAAGGACTTAGTTTCATACCCTTACGCCCTCATCTCAATTAATTTCGGGCTCGGCACGATGCTGAACTCTTCTTCCGCCGTCTTCAACTCCGGGCTCACTTCTTTGGGCAGGAGTCCTCTCCCCGTTCAACGGATCCTTTTACCCACCTCCAATATGCTCCCTCCACCTGGACCCCTCCCTCTGGATTCTTACCTTCTCTTGATCTTTTCATTGAGAACTGTAGGCGCAACATTAGTCATTTCAATTTCTCTGCTCCTCTCACCCATTGTAATCTGTCTCTCTCTGAACTTACCGCACTCCGTTCTCTCAGGTCCAACCCCAACATTGTCATCAAACCCACTGACAAGGGTGGTGCTGTTGTTGTCTGGCGCACTGACCTCTACCTCGCGGAGGTTGAGCGTCAACTCGCAGACACTTCCTCCTACCTCTCCATGGACCATGACCCCACCACTGAACATCAAACCATTGTTTCCAGGACTGTCACTGACCTCATCTCCTCTGGAGATCTTCCTCCCACAGCTTCCAACCTGATAGTCGCCCAACCTCAGACGGCCCGCTTCTACCTCCTACCCAAAATCCACAAACAGGACTGTCCCGGTAGACCAATCGTGTCAGCTTGCTCCTGCCCCACAGAACTCATTTCTCGTTATCTTGTCTCCCTTCTCTCTCCCCTTGTCCAGTCCCTTCCCACCTACATTTGTGATTCCTCTGACACCTTACGTCACATCAACAATTTCCAGTTCCCTGGCCCCAACCACTTCCTCTTCACCATGGACCTCCAATCCCTCTACACCTCCATCCCCCACCAGGATGGTCTGAGGGCCCTTAGTTTCTTCCTCGAACAGAGGCCCGAACAATCCCTATCCACCATTACTCTCCGCCGTCTGGCTGAACCTGTTCTCACACTGAACAATTTCTCCTTCAACTCCTCTCACTTCCTCCAAATAAAAGGTGTGGCTATGGGTACCCTCATGGGCCCCAGCTATGTCTGTCTCTTTATAGGGTATGTGGAACATTCCTTGTTCCAATCCTACTCCGGCCCCCTTCCACAACTCTTTCTCCGGTATGTCGATGATTACTTCGGTGCTGCTTCATGTTCTCATCGGGACTTGGAAAAATTTATTAATTTTGCTTCCAATCTCCACACCTCCATCATTTTTACGTGGCCCATCTCTGACACTTCCCTTCCCTTCCTTGACCTCTCTGTCTCAATTTCTGGTGATATACTGTCCACCAATATCCATTACAAGCCTACCGACTCCCACAGCTACCTCGACTACAGCTCCTCACACCCCGCTTCCTGTAAGGACTCCATCCCATTCTCTCAGTTCCTTCGCCTCCGTCGCATCTGTTCCGATGATGCTACCTTCAAAAACAGTTTCTCTGACATGTTTTCCTTCTTCCTTAACCGAGGTTTTCCACCCACGGTCGTTGACAGGGCCCTCAACCGTGTCCAGCCCATCTCCCGCTCATCCGCCCTGACGCCTTCTCCTCCCTCCCAGAAACATGATAGGGTCCCCCTTGTCCTCACTTATCACCCCACCAGCCTCCGCATTCAAAGGATCATCCTCCGCCATTTCTGCCAACTCCAGCATGATGCCACCACCAAGCACATCTTCCCTTCACCCCCCCCGTCGGCATTCCGTAGGGATCATTCCCTCCGGGACACCCTGGTCCACTCCTCCATTACCCCCTACTTCTCAACCCCCACCTATGGCATGTCCCCATGCCCACGCAATAGATGCAACACCTGCCCCTTCACTTCCTCTCTCCTCACCGTCCAAGGGCCCAAACACTCCTTTCAAGTGAAGCAGCATTTCACTTGCATTTCCCCTAACTTAATGTACTGCATTCGTTGCTCCCAATGCGGTCTCCTCTACATTGGAGAAACCAAACGTAAACTGGGTGACTGCTTTGCAGAACACCTGCGGTCTGTACGCAAGAATGACCCAAACCTCCCTGTCGCTTGCCATTTTAACACTCCACCCTGCTCTCTTGCCCATATGTCTGTCCTTGGCTTGCTGCATTGTTCCAGTGAAGCCCAACGCAAACTGGAGGAACAGCACCTTATCTTCCGACTAGGCACTTTACAGCCTTCCGGACTGAATATTGAATTCAACAACTTTAGATCTTGAACTCCCTCCTCCATCCCCACCCCCTTTCTGTTTCTTCCCCCTTCCTTTTGTTTTTTCCAATAATTTATATAGATTTTTCTTTTCCCACCTGTTTCCATTATTTTTCAATCTTTTATGCCCCCCCACCCCCACTAGAGCTATACATTGAGTGCCGTACCATCCATTCTTAATTCGCACATTCGTTTAGATAATATCACCAACTTCAACACCTCTGTGTTCTTTTGTTCTTTTGTCTGTGACATCCTTTGATTATCTGCTCCTATCACTGCTTGCTTGTCCCTACAACCACACCACCCCCCTCCACTTCTATCCCCCAACCCAACCGCACCCCCCCACCCCCCACCCCCTCACCTTAAACCAGCTTATATTTCACCCCTCTCCTTGGATTCACCCAGTTCTGCTGAAGGGTCATGAGGACTCGAAACGTCAATTCTTTTCTTTTCCGCCAATGCTGCCAGACCTGCTGAGTTTTTCCAGGCAATTCTGTTTTTGTTTTGGATTTCCAGCATCCGCAGTTTTTTGTTTTTATCTTTAATGCTGTGGTACCTGATATACATAATACAAATTAAATTGAAAGGTGTTATCCATCACAGCTAATAATATTTAACATAAAACTGGGTGAAAAAATATCACCAGTGAGAAGCCCATGGTGTGCCTAAGCTGCTTTACATTTACGTTTGTGTGTGCTACATCCAGGTGCTCCCCCCTCACTGGCACCCGCATTGGAGACAGCTGCTCACTCTGCTGTCCTGTTGGCCTTAGTGACCTTGGTGGGCGTCCTCTAGCCCTTGGAACGTGTGCTGGCCCCACCTGGGAGGGAGCAGCCAGTGGCACAGCTGGCATCTCCCCAGTTGCCGCAGCCTCATCGGATGCCATGGTCACTGGCAGAGGGACGGAGGAGCTGCTGTCCTTATCTGGAGCGCCCTGAGGGGAGCTCACAGCGACAACAAGCAGCTTGCGTGCCATCATCAGGTCGCTTTGGACCTCCCTGCTCACCATTGATGGATGGGCGTCTAGCTGGGATACTGGGTGCCCAACCCATCTCCCACACTGACACTGACCACCTGAGGTCATTGTCAGTGTGAGGGCTTGCAGGCGCGATTGCATCCCCAGGAAGTCCTGATTCAGGTCCTAGAGCAGCCTCTCCATGATAGTCGTCGCTCTGTCCATGGAGGAGGCAGTGCGCTTAGCCGTGAGGGTCATTGCATTGCTCATACTCCGCGTGGACTCCTCCACAATGGAGACCATGGCACGCATTCCCTCATGTATCTCCACCAGATCCTCCCGCACACCCTGCTGGACTTCCAGCATCTGCTGCCTCAGGGACGACTCCAGAGGCACATCATCAGCCACCAACTGAGCATGCTCCTGGTCCCCAGCAGTCCTCTGACTGCCGGTGCCCTGGGCACTCTCTGCCTCCACCTGCACCTCAACTGAGTGTGAAGTGCCCTCACCACTGTGCACTGAGATACTCTCCACCAATCTAATGCCCACCAAGGTGCTGATATCTGCGCTGGCGCCTGCCTGGCTGAGAGGGTGACGCTGGTGCATTCCAATGGTTGCTGTCCTCTGGGGTCAGCGGTGGGCCTTCAGGCTCCTGACCCCGATGGGCTTCTGGTGAGCCTGAAAGGAAAAACAAGGACATGTCATTAGCTGAAGTTGTTACACTGTTACTGTTCACGCCTGGCACCCAGATCTGGGTGCCCTCGTCTTTCCATTGTCAATGGGGATTTCATGTTCGTGACTCACATCAATATCGAGACAACATTGGAATGGTTGCTCTTACAGACATTCTGACCTCAGTGCACTGCACTCTTACCTCCCTGTGGCACCCAACCTCACCACGGCCGGTTGACCTAGGCGCATAGCAGATCTCCAGCTCCAGGGCCTCCTGCTCATGTTGAGTTAGGATGAGTAGGTGGCATGGTCCTTTGCCAGTCCGCAACCTCTCTGCATTGCTTTGGGAAGTCTTCTCCTGTAAGGACAGAGGAGCATTGATTAGTCTACCTGCATTGCCATTGCAGCCTGGCCAACACCACCTGAGGAGAACCTCGCAGGGTTCAGCCGCTTCGTGACCCTGGAGCCACAGGACACTCATTCCAAGCAGTCAGGGCTCACCCCCTTGCCCAGATTCTGCCTCATTGACATTTGCCACTCACACTCAAAGAACTCTGAGGTCTGAGATGGGGGCGCTCTTAACTGCTGTGTTAAGTGACACCTGCCATCAAGGTACTCACCCTTCCTGATCGCAAGAGGTCAATGAAGCGCTTACAGCACTGCACCCATGTGTGCTTTACCACAACGTGGGATCTCACCCTGGATGCCACCTTCTCCCAGGCATTTTTGGTGATGTGGGGGGGGCCTCCTCCTCCTTCTCTGGGAACAAGGATATCTCTGTGTGTTGCCACCTCCTCCAGGAGGGCAGTGAGACACTCAATGGAAAAACACAGGGCTAACTGCCCCGCCAGCCTGCCCTCCCGCCTGCCATGTTCAGCACTTAGCTCCATGACAAGATGTGTGTGCTTCATTGGCAGCCTTCACATGGCTGCCTGTGCTACTTTTGAATCAGCCGCCGGGTCGCCGTTGGACCCGGCAGACATTGAGCTCCCGCCCCCACCCGCCCGCCCCTTCTCCCTGTTGCCGCTGTTGCGCCTTTTGCTGGGCGGGCTTCATTGGCCCGCCCACATAAAATGGCGGTGTGGAACTGATCACGGGCAGCGATCCGCTTCCCAACCACTCCCACCTGCTTCTGCCGAGCCTGCATGCCGACTGTAAAATTCTGGCCTCTATTCCTTTGTAGCAAAGGCTAACATACCACTTACCTTCTAAAGTGCCTGCTGTATCTCCGAGGTAACTTTCTCTGATTTGTGGGACGCAGTGTATTGTGGTATTGTCACTGGACTAATATTCCAGAGACCCGGGTTTGAATCCCACCATGGCAGATGATGAAACTTAAATTCAATAAAAGTCTGGAGTTAAAAGTCTGATAATGACCATGAGATTGTTGCCAAAAGCCCATTTGGTTCACTAATGCCCTTTAGAGAAGGAAACCCACTGCCCTTACCTGGTCTAGCCTACATGTGACTCCATACCCACAGCAATGTGGTTGGCTCTCAAATGCCCTCTGAAGAAGGGCAATAAATGCTGGCTTAGCCAGTGACACCCACATCTTATGAATGAATAAAAAGAAACACATACAATTCTCAGCCTCTTGCTATTCAAAAAATATTCTGCTTTGTTTATTATTCTTACCAAAGTGGATAACTTTAGACTTTGCCAAATTGTATTCAATCTGCCATGTTCTTGTCCAATCATTCAACTTGTTTACTTCCCTCTGAAGCCTCTTTGCATCCTTCCCATCACTTACTTTCCACCTACCTTTGTATTGTCAGTAAACTTTGATACATTATACTCAGTCCCTTCACTTTAATATAGATTATAAATAGCTGAGACCCAAGCACTAATTCTTGTGGTATTCTGCTAGTTACAGCCTGCCAATTTGAAAATGCCTCAAGTTGGGAGCACAGAGTTGGGAGAATTCCTGACTCTGTGCTCCTGACTCAGGAGAAAGCCCCGAATCTTTGGAATTTCAATTGACATGAGAGAGGGGAGGTGGGTGGATGGGTGAGTGTTAACAGGAGACGGGCCCATTGACCCCAGAAAGAGTTTGGAGGCAGCCACAAGAGCTGCCAAGTGCCAAGGTGGGCTGATTAAAAGACTCGCCTCAGTGCTCTGGGACATCATCCCAGTTATAATAAAATTAAGAAAACACAGAATAGCCCTCCAGACTTCAACTCTCACACTTCCTCACCGCCACACATTCTCCATGCCCCACCCATGCCAACTCATGCCACCTCATGCTCCCCACCCACCCCCATGGCCCCCATCAATCTATGCCTCTCTACCATCCCGATGGGCCCTCATACCCTCCATGCTGACCTGTGACCCTCCACCCATCCTCATGGACCCTCATAGTCTGCAAGCCAACCAATGTCCTTCTACCACCTCATGGTCCCTCATATCCTCCATGCCAACCTATACCTCTCTATCCAACCTGCATGGCCCCTCATACCCTCCATACCAATCCATGATCCCCACTCATCTCTATAGTCCTTGATAGCCCCAATGCCAACCCATGCCCCCACCTATCACCCTTTGCCCTTACACGCTCCATGCCAACTCACCTTCAAATATTTAATCTCTTCTAAAAATAAACATTTCACTCAAGTATTTAATCCCTTATCAAAACATCACTTGTGTTCTTAGTCCCAATTCAAAGACAGCTAATCTCTTTACAACCAGTAGGAACTGTCAATCAAACTTTGAACTTACAGGCCCCCCCACTGTGATAATAATAGGTTATGGAAGCAGTCAAGCAGCACTAAGCTTTATGTCAACAAACAATGAAATAGCAAGCATCGATTTTTTTCAACTGCAGGCTGGAATTTTTTCCCACAAAATTTAAAGGGTTGGAGATTTAAATGACTTGCCAGCTTGACATTTCCACAGAGCTTATCCACTTTTTACACACATTATGTCTATTCTTAACATTCCCAAAAGGGTATCTGACCTCCCCTAATGGACACCTGACCTCTCCCAAAGGCACCTTCCTCTCCAAAAGGGTACCTTCCCTCTCCTAAAGGCACTTGACCTCCTCCAAAGGCACCTTTCCTCTCCAAAAGAGCATCTCGCCTCTCCAAATAACTCTGGCAACTTTAGGCCTTACAGTCAAAGGTCAGAGAGCTGCTTCAGGTAGCTGAAGTCTCCAAGAGTATTAAATAAAGATTTTGAAATCAGAACAAAAATGTCCAAATATCACAATCAGTCACCTGAACATATACATTATAAAAATTCTGCCCATAGATTTTATTTTTTTTATTTAAAAATGGAAACCTCATCCCACCCTTGGATGAGGTTTCTTGAAAAATGCAAAGGCTGCCTGGCTGATTCACCCGTCGGCCAAATGTGATGCTGGACGGGCCATGAAAAATCAGGGACAATTACAACTTTAGTGGGCTTAAGTGCTCTCTTAATTGTCGGCGGGCACGCTTCCGACTTATGCACGTTCCCACTGACCAAAATATCACGGGAGCACAGGATAACATCAGGACCTGCTATTTTATGCTCAAGTGGGTCAGGAGTGCGCCTATACGCTGACCTGAATATTCTGCCCATTGTGTTTTGGAAATGCCAGTAATGGAAATTGGATCTGTTTGAATGCAGCTGCACTTTTACATGGGCAGCTGCCTCTGTAAACATTTGACCCCTACTGCTCCTCCCCATGAAATTTAAAGGCCCTTGAGACCACGGAGAGGGTAAATGCCTAAGGTAAGTGGATTGTATTTAGGTGATGGTGGGGAGGATTGGAGATTGGGAGGGTCAGGACTTGGGGGAGGGAGGTGAGGTCTCGGTTGTGGGGGTGGGGGGTGGTGCGGGTGAGGCCTCGGGGGAGATCAGACTTCGGGGGTGAGATGGGGGTTGACCTCGGAGGGATGGGGTCTTGAGGGGGATGGGGCCACAAGTGAGTTGGGGGGCTGTGGTGGGGTGTGGAGGGTGGGGGTGGTTGGACCTCGGGGAGGCAAGGAGCGGTGGGTGGTTAGACCTCAGGGTGGGGTGGGGGTTAGTTTGACCCCCGAGCTGGATGGTTGGGTTTTGGCGGGGGGGGGGGGTGCGGGTCGGACCTCATGTGGGTTGTTGGGGGTGGGTTGGGTCGGGCGTGGGGTTGGGCTGAGTCGGTTCGGGGGTGGGGGGTTCAGGTCTTCAGAGGCTGGGAGTTCCATGGGGAGTTGGGGGTGGGGGATACTGTGGGGAGTTGGGGGGCGGGGAAACCGTGGGAAGTTGGGGGTCGGGGGATACCGTGTGGAGTTGGAGGGCGTGGGATATCATGCGGAGTTGGGGGGGGCGGGGGATACAGTGTGGAGTTGGAGGGCGTGGGATACCGTGGGGAGTTGGGGGGGTGCAGTGAATAACATGGGAAGTTGGAAGGTGTGGGATACCGTGTGGAGTTGGGGGGCGGGGAATACCGTGGGGAATTGGGGGGCGGGGATACCGTGGGAAGTTGGGGGGCGGGGGATACTGTGTGGAGTTGGGGGGGTGGGGATACCGTGGGAAGGTGGGGGGCAGGGATACCGTGGGAAGTTGGGGGGGTGCGGGGAGACCTTGGGATGTTGGGGGGCGGGGGATACCCCATGGAGTTGGGGGGCGGGGGATACCATGGGAAGTTGGGGGGCGGGGATACAGTGGGGAGTTGGGGGGTGGGGGATAACGTGAGGTGTTGGGGGGGCGGTGGATATCGTGGGAAGTTGGGGGGCGGGGATACAGTGGGGAGTTGGGGGGTGGGGGATAACGTGAGGAGTTGGGGGGGCGGTGGATATCGTGGGAAGTTGGGGGGCGGGGATACAGTGGGGAGTTGGGGGGCGGGGATACTGTGGGAAGTTGGGGGGCGGGGGATACTGTGGGGAGTTGGAGGCTGGGGATAAAGTTTAGAGGGAAAAAAACTTTACTCACTCTTAAGGGGCTCATTGCAAGAGCCAACACCATGGTTTCAAACAGGGATATTAAAAGCTGCTAAAACCGAGGTGTATATTCTTTTCTCTCCCTCCAGAATTACAGAATCACACAGTGCAGAAGAGGCCCTTGGGCCCATCGAGTCTGCACCAACACGTGAGAAACACCTGACCTACCTACCTACCTAATCCCATTTACCAGCACTTGGCCCATAGCCTTGAATGTTATGATGTGCCAAGTGCTCATCCAGGTACTTTTTAAAGGATGTGAGGCAACCCGCCTCCACCACCCTCCCAGGCAGTGCATTCCAAACTGTCACCACCCTCTGGGTAAAAAAGTTTTTTCTCACATCCCCCCAAACCTCCTGCCCCTCACCTTGAACTTGTGTCCCCTCGTGATTGATCCTTCAACTAAGGGGTACAGCTGCTCCTTATCCGCCCTGTCCATGCCCCTCATAATCTTGTACACCTCGATCAGGTCACCCCTCAGTCTTCTCTGCTCCAACAAAAACAACCCAAATCTATTTAACCTCTCTTCATAACTTAAATGTGTCATCTCAGGCAACATCCTGATGAATCTCCTCTGCACCCCCTCCAATCACATCCTTCCTATAATGTGGTGACCAGAACGGCACACAGTACTCCAGCTGTGGCCTCACCAAGTTCTAGACAACTCCAACATGACCTCCCTACTTTTATAATCTATGTCTTGATTGATAAAGGCAAGTGTCCCATATGCCTTTTTCACTACCCCACTAACATGCCCCTCTGCCTTCAGAGGTCTATGGAAACATAAGCCAAGGTCCCTTTGTTCCTCAGAATTTCCTAGTGTCATGCCATTCATTGAATACTTCCTTGTCAAATTACTCCTTCCAAAGTGTATCACCTCACACTTTTCAGGGTTAAATTCCATCTGCCACTTACCTGCCCATTTGACCATCCCGTCTATATCTCCTGTAGCCCAAGACACTCAACCTCACTGTTAACCACCCGGCCAATCTTTGTGTCATCCGCAAACTTCCTAATCCTACCTCCCACATTGCTGCACAGATCCCTGTGGTATGCCACTGGACACTGGCTTCCAGTCACTAAAGCAGTCTTCTGTCATCACCCTCTGCCTCCTACAACTAATCCAATTTTTGTTTTTCATGAAATGAAGTGATCCAAATCCCTGCTTGTGCTCATTCCACTCGGACCAACCCTTGTTGCTTGCGCCCAATCCCTCAATTAAATTCAATCCCCAACAACCCCATTGCAGCCTGCTAAAATCCCTCTTGCCTTCCTTTTCAGTTTAAGGTTTGAATTGGTTTGGGCAGTGCAGCGCTGGATGTGATGCCACTGAGTGGCAATGCCTCATGATGGGAGTTGTCATGTCTTTCACCTTCTTGGCGGTTGCTGATGTTGAATTATGGAACTGATTTGTTTAAAATACTGTTTTAAAATCTCTCAGATTGCTTTCTTTAGCCAGCAGAAGATTGATGCTGATTCCAGTAGACTCCTGGCCATTCCAGGAGGGTTGACAACCCTATTGGAAACTCCCAAGCATGTGCCTGCTCCTTGCACCAAAATTGGGATGGAGGGAAAACTGGGGAGAGAAATATAGAATCTTACAGCATTGAAGAAGGCCATTCAGCCCATCATGCCTATGTCGGCTTTTTGAAAGAGTTAACCAGTCCGTCTTGCTCCCCTAATTCTTTCCACGCCATCCTGCAAGTCACCCCCAGGTTAGGCTATAGTGAGGCCTTTGACAGACATCTTGAAGCCGCTCATTCAATTGTTTTTAGCCAGAATGGGATGTGACACAGGAAGCCCATAAAGGACAAGGAAAAATATATTTAAAAAGAAAACAAAGTAGGAATTGAACTGAAAGTGTTTGGAGTGCTAATTGATCACCCACTAGTAAAGCTTTTCAGTGTCTATTTCTATTTCTATGTTTAACTGCACTCCAAACATATTTCTCAGTCCCTAGGGGGTTCACTGCAGATTTCCTGCAGTTTCTTAATGCTACTAATGAGTTTCAAAACCTGCCAAATGTTTCAAGAATTTGCAATTAATTGCAACAGTTTCCTGGCTGGAGTTCATTATTACTCGGCACCCTGTTCTTATAGGCTCAGGGCACACACAGCAATCAGCCAAGGGTGCACTAGGGAAAAAATGAGTTTAGGAAACAAAATGCCAATGGGACCGTTCAGCTTTCTTTCTGGATCTTTGTTGCTCATCTGCTTCTTGGCATCAGAGATGAATTGCTATGCAAACAGTGATCAGAGACAGCAACCGTTCAGTAAGGCTATTTTGGAGATGTTACATATAAACACACTTACATTTCCACGACGTACCAAGCTTCACCCTTACATGAGACTGATCTATCAGCAACTCAGCTCATCGGAGACCAAGGACTCCACTGCAACTGAGGGAACTCTGGTCCAAAGCTTCCGGAGTATTAAAGGTACAATGTATTATAAATTAATTCTGTAGACAGCTTGCGTGTCTCAATTCAATTAAGCTACTTCAGTCAAACTTATTTTTAGCACTAAATTCTCACTTTGCCTTGTTAATTACCGTGAATGATCGAGCATGGATCCAGCTGCATCCACATAAGGAGGGAAAGAAGGAAAAATTGGAGATTAAGAATTTGTTTATTTTGAATTACTGGCCCTTTTTTAAGCATAAAAAAAATGACTGAATGATCAGGAGCACAATATATTAAAAACATCTGATGGCATCCTCAGTAAGTGGAAGATGAAAACCTTTCTTGAAAATAGCAATGGGGCCTTGTTTACGTTGCACAAGAGGCAAATACCTCATTATCAATCTCAACATTGTCTATAACTGAACACTAACTCGAAACCTCAAAAGGTTCTGATAAAGCTGATGAATAACCTACTCAGGTATTGGGGCTTCGGTTTAATGTCTCATCCAAAAAGCGGCACCTCCAACAGTGCAACATTCCTCCACAGTGCACCAAAGGGTTAACATAGAATATGTGAAAAAGTCTCTAGACCCCCGCAGCCTTGTGACTCTGAATTGAGAATGCCACAACTAAGTAGTTTAAAACATGGAAAACAAACTTACCTAGGGGGATATTTTCCTGGTGCATGCAGTGCAGTGGGCAAATTCTCCATTGCCAATGTGTACTCGGAAAGAGTAACAATAAAAGAAACCAAAGCTCATTGTCACTGTGTCTCCACTGACCATAATGGTAGAACAGGGTATCAATCGTGAAGTGGAGAAGTGGCTGAAGAAGAGAAAATGGAAATGAGAATTATCTAATAAAGTAATCCAGAGTCGGGTAAAGCAGTAGTAAAGAGATTGAAAAGTTTGATCAAGAAACAGAGATACTTCAATATTGTGAATTTAATACATCTTCGAATGTTTGATTTTGTTTCTCCTTTTTACAATAATCTACTAATTTATATGAAAAATGTGCCTAAGGAGAGGACCAAGAAAGTCAATTCAAATACAAACATCCTGCTGTTAACACGGTAACAGCAACTACTTGCATTTATATTGTGCCTGTAATGCATTGAAACAGTAGAACAGGATGGATAATGGAAGAGTAGCAGAAGGAGATTTTTTATTGAGGAATTGTTTACACCTCATGCTGATAAATTTCCACTGTTTTTTTCATGTTTACTTTAGTTCCTGAATATGACAATCCAGGATGGATATGGTTTAACATATCCAAGCTCAAGCCCTCCATGGTGGCAGCAGAGCTGGTGCTACTGCGGAGAACTCTCCACCCAAAGTCGCTGACAGTCAACGTAACAATACATAATATAGGTTTGGAAGGGAACAACCTGACCATTAGCGATCCGCTGGACAAGAAGATTTTGAATCTGAGTGAGCTGCCATCCTCTGGCTATGACACCTTTAATGTTTCCACCATCTTGAGGCAGTGGGCAGTGGATGTAATAGGATTTCAGTTCCAGTTTACCGACGACAGTGGGAGTCTGGTATTGCACGATGCTTTGACTCAGAACCTCTACTGTCTCGACACTAGCTCTCAGGATGAACCACTGCTCGTTGCCTATCGGTTGGCACTGTCAGAAAGGAGAAAGTTGGCAAATCCGCGGAGCAGCAGGAACATCCAGCAGAGTTCCAGGGAACAGAGGTGGAAACCCTCGTCCAGCAAGGATATTGCCGGAATGTGCAGCCTGCACCCGCAGTATGTGAGCTTCCAGTCTTTGAAGTTAAGTGACTGGATCTTGGAACCACAGGGTTTCTACGCTAATGTCTGCAGGTGAGTCCTAAACCAGTATTAGCTCTAGTATGATCCAGTATGACTTTTTTTGGAGGGAAGCGGACCATTCTTCTTTTTGAACCTTTTTTTAATCTTCCTGCTTTCCACCCTCCCTCCCAACACCATTCCCGCTCATCACCCAACACTTAGAAAAATATAAAATATTCTGGTCTGAGACAGTGCTCACACTCTGCATGTTATTTTTTATTATATTTTATAGAATTATAGAATCATTCAGCACAGAATGAAGTCTTATAACCTGTTCCTGTGCCAGCTTTTTGAAAGATCTTCCCAATTTGTCTCAATCCCCTGTTCTTTCTCCATAGCCCCCTCCATTTTATCCTCCTTTTCAAATTCCTTTACAAGTATTTACCAAATTCCCTTTCGAAAGGTACAATTGAATCTGCTTCCACCATGCTTATGAAGAAATCAGTCCCAGATTCTCCAGTGCCATCACATAACTGAAGTTTCTCATTTTCTCAATATACTCCTCACCTGAAAGCATGTCTGTATGGTCACCAGAATTTCTACAGTATCTCATCTAAGGTCCTGCTTGACTCCAGTGAGTGTAAGAAACTATTTGAGTTTTGGGTGAGGCAACATGTCTCTCTTTTCAGCAAAATTCAAATTAAAAATCATTAAGCAAAAAATCTTTGAAGAAAACTTCAAGAACATTAGCTAGTAAACCTCAGGAACTTCCCTTCTGGCTTTCCCACTTGATTCTGGACTTCAATGATGGAGCCTTTTACAAGTGGCCCATGAAGTGCCTTTCCTTGAGGTGCTCTTTACTGCTGGCTGCCATCAAATGATAAATGAGGGAAGTGTGGCCCTGCATAAATCTCCCATTCATTCACGGACCATTATTTACATTTGATGGTGTATGGGTGCAGTAGCCAAAATGTCCAGTCTCAGTGGGGGCAAAGGAAAATGTTGCTGGGCTCTTTGTATAGTCTATTTCTGGGTTTTAGTTTTGCAGCAAAATAGCAGGTGCAATTATGGTCAAAATAAAATCAAGGCAGAACGCTGACTTCTCACCAACTCAGAGAAAGAAAATAAGAACTTGCAGATCAAAAGCACCTTGATGACCTCAGGACATCCCAAAACACTTTATAATTATTGAAGAGCTTTTGGGGCTGGATTTTAAAATCAGGGTGTGGAACCCATTGCCCAGGGTTCTGAATGTGTACTCAAGATGTGTCGCTCTTGCAATGCTATTTTTAAATGTAAATGGCCTCATTGACCAGGAGATGAGTTCAGTGGCTCTCAGTGCCTCCAGAAGGTGAGACCTGTCTGCCTGGTACCAGCAGCAAAAGCAATTGACAGCCATTTTGTGGGTTGACATTGCTTTGCCAATTAGAGCAGACAGTTCATTAGGTTGAATGCAGCGGAAAGTGGCCAGCACTAATTGGTCCCACACATTTGAATAAATATCAACTACAAGGAAACCTGCTTGGGTCCCGCAAGAAAGCCAACAACTGTGCACAAGACTGTTCTGGTTTGCCCCCCCCAAAAAATTGAAAATGCAGTGCCGGATGGACAGGCCTCTTAATGAGCTCTTTAATGAGCTCAAGTTAATGGGCAATCATTGTGTTTCCCACTCCCTCCACCTTGCAGACCCCTTGAAAATCCAACACTTTCCTGGAGATGTTGGGATCCCAACATGACCTTGAGACCAGGAATTTGAATTCTTGCCTGCACTGGGTCCCAACCCATGGCCCTTTGAAAATCCAGCCCTTTTATTGCAGTAAGGAATAATAGCAGTCAATTTGTGCACAAGGTCCTACAAGCAATAAGGTCCTACAAACATGGATTGCAACGGTTGAAGAAGGCGGCTCACTACTTTCTCAAGGGCAATTAGGGACGGGTAATAAAAATACAAGCCTAGCAGTGACACCCACATCCTGTGAAAGCATTAAAAAAAATAAGAAGAGAAAGCTAGTTTTAGTGATGATGGTTGAGGAATAAATATCCCGTGAAATTGTATGATGGTATCTTTTACATCCATCTGAGAACATAAGAACATAAGTAGGAGCAGGAGTAGGCAATTCAGCCCCTCGAGCCTGCCCCACCATTCAACACGATCATGGCTGATCTCATTTCGGCCTCAACTCCAATTTCCCGCCCTCTCCCCATAACATTTCGACCCGTTACTAATTAAAAATCTGTTTATCTCCTCCTTAAATTTATTCAGCGTCCCGGCATCCACTGCACTCTGAGGTAGTGAATTCCACAGATTCACGACCCTTTGAGAAAAGTAATTCCTCCTCATCTCTGATTTAACCTAAGCCTTAGCCTAAAACAATGGCCTCTCGTTCTAGAATGCCTCACAAGGGGAAACGTCCACTCCACGTCTACTTTGTCTATCCCCTTTAGCATTTTATATACCTCAATTAGATCTCTTCTCATCCTTCTAAACTCAAATGGGTATAGGCCTAAACTGCTCAATCTCTCCTCATAAGACAAGCCCCGCATCTCTAGAATCAATCTAGTGAATCTCCTCTGAACCGCCTCCAATGCAACTACATCATTCCTCAAGTAATGGGACCAAAACTGTGCACAGTACTCCAGGTGCGGTCTCACGAATGCCTTGTACAGTTGCAACAACACTTCCCTATTTTAATACTCTATTCCTTTAGCAATAAATGTCAAAATTCCATTTGCCTTCCTTATTACCTGCCGTACCTACATACTAGCTTTCAGCGATTCATGCACGGGGGACACCCAGATTCCTCTGCACTGAAGCATTCTGAAGTTTCTCTCCATTTAAATAATAAGTCACCTTTTTATTCTTCCAACCAAAATGGATAACCTCACGTTTATCCACGTTAAACTCCATCTGCCAAATTTTGGTCCATTCACCTAACCTGTCCATAACCATTTGTAAATTTCTTATTTCTTCATTGCAACTTACTTTCCCACCTATTTTGGTGTCATCAGCAAATTTAGCTATTGTACCTTCTATCCCTGGATCCAAGTCATTAATATAGATTGTAAATAGTTGGGGCCCAAGGACCGAACCCTGTGGCACCCCACTAGCTACAGCTTGCCATCCAGAAAAAGGCCCATTTATCCCGACTCTCTGCTTTCTGTTGGTTAGTCAATCCTCTATCCAAGCTAATATATTACCCCTAACTCCATGTGATCTTATCTTGTGTATTAATCTTTTGTGCAGCACCTTATCAAAGGCCTTCTGGAAGTCCAGATATACTCCATCTATAGGATTCCCATTATCCACTTTGCTTGTCACATCTTCAAAGGACTCTAGCAAATTAGCTAAACATGATTTACTCTTCATAAAACCCTGCTGACTCTAATGGATTGCATTTTGGCTTTCCAAATGCCCCATTACTATTTCCTTAATAATGGATTCCAACAATTTCCCACTCCCTCCACCTTGCAGACCCCTTGAAAATCCACCACTTTTCTGGAGATGTTGGGATCCCAACATGACCTTGAGACCGGGAATTTGAATTCTTGCCTGTACTGGGTCCCAACCCATGGCCCTTTGAAAATCCAGCCCTTGTATTGCAGTCACTATGATAATGTAAGGAATAATAGCAGTCAATTTGTGCACAAGGTCTTACAAGCAACAAGGTCCTACAAACATGGATTGCAACGGTTCAAGAAGGCTGCTCACTACCTTCTCAAGGGCAATTAGGGATAAACTATAGTTTCCTACTTTCTGCCACCCCTCCCCCCCCACCCCTGCCACCCCTTTTGAATAAGGACATTATATTAACATTTTTCCAATCCACTGGTACCTTTCCAGAATCCAGGGAATTTTGGAATATTATTACCAATGCATCCGTTATCTTTGTTGTCACTTCCTTTAAGACCCTGGGATGTAAGCCATCAGCTCCTGGGGACTTGTCAACCTTTAATCCCAATTGTTTGCTCAGTATTTTTTCTCTCGTGATGATGATTGTTCTAAGTTCCTCCTTCTCTATACCCTCTGCAGTACCCCTTACTATTGGGATGGTACTAGTGTCCTCCACCGTGAAAACTGAGGCAAAATATTGATTAAGAGTCTCTGCCATTTCTGCTTTCCCCACTATTAACTCCCCAGTCTCACCCTCCAAGGGACCAACATTCACTTTAGTTACGCTCTTTCCTTTTATATACTTGTAGACGCTTTTGCTATCAGTTTTTACATTTCATGCTAGATTTCTTTCATAATTTACCTTTGGTAGATGGGGGCCACAGTTTAATGTCTCAGCCAAACCACGCAGCTCTGACAATGCAGCACTCCCTCATCCTGCACAGTTAACCTAGATTATGTGCTCAAAGTTTCTGGAGTGAAATTTGACCCCAGAATCTTCTGACTTGGAGGTAAGAGTGCTACTACTGAGTCACAGCTAACACTGAAAAACACTGAATACACATCTAACTCCAGCTTTAGTGCAACCTGACTGTTGTAGGGTGACCGAGTTGTACTAAATGAGGGAACTAAATGTAATACCTCCAAATTTGCAGATGACACAAAGCTGGGTGACAGGGTGAGCTGTGAGGAGGATGCAGAGTGATTTGGACAAGCTGAGTGAGTGGGTAAATGCATGGCAGATGCAGTATAATATGGATAAATGTGAGGTTATCCACTTTGGTAGCAAAAACAGGAAGGCAGATTATTATCTGAATGGCTATAAATTGAGAGAGGGGAATGTGCAACGAGACCTGGGTGTCCTTATACACCAGTTGCTGAAGGTAAGCATGCAGGTGCAGCAGGTGGTACAGAAGGCAAATGGTATGTTGGCCTTCATAGTGAGAGGATTCGAGTACAAGCGCAGGGATGTCTTGCTGCAATTATACAGGGCCTTGGTGAGACCACACCTGGAATATTGTGAGCAGTTTTGGTCTCCTTATCTGAAGAAGGATGTTCTTGCTATAGAGGAAGTGCAGCGAAGGTTTACCAGACTGATTCCTGGGATGGCAGGGCTGACGTATGAGGAGAGATTGAGTCGGTTAGGATTATATTCGCTGGAGTTCAGAAGAATGAGGTGGGATCTCATAAAAACCTATAAAATAAAACAGGACTAGACAGGGTAGATGCAGGGATGATGTTCCCAATGGTGGGGGAGTCCAGAATCAGGGGTCACAGTCTGAGGATACAGGGTAGACCATTTAGGACTGAGATGAGGAGAAATTTCTTCACCCAGAAAGTGGTGAGCCTGTGGAATTCATTACCACAGAAAGTAGTTGAGGCCAAAGCATTTCATGTTTACATGAAGGAATTAGATATAGCTCTTAGGGAAAAAGGGATCAAAGGATATGGGGAGAAAGCAGGAGCAGGCTATTGAGTTGGATGATCAGCCATGATCGTAATGAATGGTGGAGCAGGCTTGAAGGGCTGAATGGCCTACTCCTGCTCCTATTTTCTATGCTTCTATTAGTGATAGAGTTGATCAGCAGATACTTCTTGGGTGGAAACTTTAAGTTTATTTACAATTTACTCAGCAGCAATTACACATGTGCTTTCAACTCCAACTTTATCTCTACACTACCTGCTAAGGTAGCCCGCACTACTCTCTTATTGGTTACTACAGATCATGTGATCTTATTCTTAAAGGCACATTACACACTAAATAAAACCATAATTACTACATTCCTCCCCCTTTAACTTGGCTATACAAATTGTATTTACAAGTACATATTATTCAAGTCACCATAATATTTACACTGGTTAAGGAATTTACAAGTTCAGTCTTTCAGGTGGTTTCCAGGTAGTTGTGGAACGTTGCAGCTTCACAACTTCAGATTCTTTGTCAGGAACCTCCTTTTCCGGAGTTGTCTGAACATCAGGTGCTTCAGTGGGCACTTGCAGTTCTGTATCCTCAACTCTTACAGGAACATCAGACATGTCAATCCTGGGTTGAGTATCCTCAACAGGAAATGCAGACCTGGTCATGATCACTGGTGGAACCAAATCTTGGTGATTTGTCTCTTTCTTCCTTAAATGGTCCACATGTTTATGAATGATCCGGCCTTCCACCTCCATGTGGTAAGATAGAGGTCCAGTCAATGCACTTATTTCACCCGGTAATCAGTTTGGTCCTTCTCCAAAGTTTTTCACATATACCAGCTCTCCGACGGTAACTTTCCTCTCACAATTATGCCAGTCGTGTCTAGTTTTATGGCTTCCCTGACTCCTTTCCAACTTACCCTCTAAATTCAGCATTATTAAGCTCAATCTCATCCTGAGACGGTGTTTCAACAATAACTCCACAGGTGTGACACCTGTTGCTGTGTGAGGGCTAGTCCTGTAATGAAAAAGAAAGCGTGCTAGCTTGGATGCCAAGGAATCACCAGTTTTTCATGCCTGTCTTGAATGTTTGATCTGCCCTTTCGGCCAGTCCATTTGAGGAATGATGGTACTTTGCAGTTTTCACATGTGTGATACCGTTGAGGCTGATAAACCATTGTAACTCAGCACTCGTAAATGCTGTGCCGTCATCGGAAATGACTACTTCTGGCAGTCCGTGAATGGCAAAACTCTGACGTAGTTTCTCAATTGTAGTACCCGACATTAGCGACTTCACCTCATATATTTCCAACCATTTTGAATGGGCATCAACAATGAGCAGAAACATTGTTCCCAGGAAAGGTCCAACATAGTCAATGTGTAACCACACCCAGGGTCTACCTGGCCACCTCCATGGTTGTGATGGAGCTGTCACTAGCAACTTTTGCAGTTGTTGACATTTCACACAGTGCTTTACTAGACTCTCTATTTTGCCATCTATCCCGTATATGGTCTTCATTCGGGAAATTCCTGGATGGGCACTGAGTAGTTGAATTTAAAGTGCTCCCTTCCCTTTGGAGGAACTATCACTCATGCTCCCCACAATAAAATGCCACCCTGGCTAGTTATTTCATGTCTTCTGTTGAAGTACGGTTTCATTTAGTCAAATACGGGCTCCTGTGACCAACCATGTAGCACTTGTTCTTGTACTTGAGATAAGACTGGGCTCTGATCTGTTGAGCACATACTGACGAGGAATCTAAGAAATTTAACACTAAAACAAGTTCCTGTGGAACTGGGACATGCTCATCATTTTCTTGTAAAGGCAAACGACTAAGGACGTCGGCATTTGCGATTTGGTTGCCAGACTTATGTACGAAAGTGTATTCATATGTTGCCAGAATTAAAGCCCATCATTGTACTCTTACTGAGGCTATGGGTGGTATAGCTTTGCCCTCACTAAATAATCCTAGCAATGGTTTGAACTGATTGTAAAATGGCAGCCGTGTACGTACTGCTGAAATTTCTTGACACCAAAGATGATGGAGAGGTCTTCTTTTTTTATCTGCGAGTATCCCTTATCCGCTACAGTGAGCCTGCTTGTTACATAAACCATTGGCCATTCCGTGCCATCGTCCATCCGATGAGAGAGCACTGCTCCCTTTCCGTAGGGTGATGCATCACATGACAGCACCAATTCTTTCATCTGGTCATAACGCACTAATAGATTGGACGAGTGCAACAATTATTTCATCTTTATGAAAACTTCTTTCTGGGGTGCCTCCCAAGACCAACGTTGGTTCTTTTTGAGCAGAGAATATAGGGGGGAGCAGCACGCTAAACAAATTGGGTAAGAATCACCCATAATAGTTGATCATTCCTAGGAATGATTTGAGCTTTGAGGCGCTCTTTGGCGTAGGTGCCTCTCGTATGGCTCTTATTTTCTACTCAACCAGGTGGGGGCCCTATGAATCCACCCAGTGACCCAGATGCATTACCTCCCTCTCTTAGAACGTGCACTTTTCATTTTTTTAGCACAGACTTTAATCTCGGCCTTCTTTTTGACTTTACTATTGGCCAGACTTCTCTCAGATGCAAACTCAACTTGTCTGAGCCCAGTGGCTGAATCTCCCAAAATTTCATTATCTGTCTGTTTCTTGGGACATTCTGTGACTATTGCTTCCAAAGCCTCTTTGACTTCATTTAGCTGATTCTTCAGCTCTTCCATCTCTTTTTTGTATTTGTTTGCTGCCTCCTGGAAAATTGAACATTGTTTGTCTTCTCTGCCAATTCATTCTTCAGTTTGTTCAGAGAGGGTCTGAATTCTTTCTATTTCTCTTCATACTTTTCCAGAGGTACACATTTTGACCTGAGGGAATCTTGTAGTGTGTGAATGTCTTTCGACAGGTTTTATTTTTCCCTGCAAAAGTTGCTCACCTCATCTCGAACATTGTCATCTAGCAGGGTCTCCTCGAGTTCCTTCTGCTGTTCTTCAGGGTTTGGCATTTCTTCAGGTTGTTGAGTCCTTACACAATCCTTTTTCAAAACAGGAATGCTTTCAGCTTCCATGTGGAACCTCAGTGGCCAATCAAGGTTGATTTCCCTTAGCCAATTTCACCCTAGAAGGCTTGGTCCTCTACTTCTCAATACCAAGACTGGTAGCTTTGCTGATTGGCTTCCATAGTGGACAGTTACTCTGCTTATGCTTTTTACTTGAATATCTTCATCTGTATATGTTTTTAGCTTGGCAGCTGTTTCTTCTAAACTTAATTGATGTTCACCATTAGTCAAATATCTGAAGGTACGTTCCCCAATTACTGCAGTGGAAGCTTCCATGTCCACTTCCATTTTCACAGATCTGCCATTTATTTTCACTGTGACAAATATTGGTTCTGTCTTTCCAACTTTCAGATTAAACAATGAGTAAATGTCTGAATTTGTTGTTTCAGGCTCTTTTACATTGTAGATTTCATTGGGCATCGTCTTTTGCTTACAGATCTGCTTGAATCTTTCCTTGCATTGCCTCATCATATATCCATTTTTATGACAATAGTAGCATTCGAATTTTTTAAACTTCCAATCGTTAAAAGACTGATTTTTTCCACCTTTATTAAAATTGTTCTTCGATTTCACTGCCATTTCACTTCAATTTCTTTATTCTTCAGCTGACAGGGGCTGTTTCCAGCTTCTCAATGGAGTCTCACTTTCTCATGCCACTTTTGGCAGAAGTTTCCTGCCCGATGTGGAGGACGGCATCGTTTTGCACACCCTGTATACTTTTGAATCTCTTACTGCGCTTTCTATGGCCTGCGCTATCTCTGGTGTCTTCGTGAAATCCAGATTCACTTCGGACAATAATCTTTTCTGAATAGTGTCCTCCATCACACCACACACTAAACGATCTCTGATCATGTCATTCAGAGTTGTACCGAACTCACAATGTTCCGCTAGCTGCTTCAAATTTGCTACGTAGCATGACACCGTCTCACCTGGGGCTCTATTTCACAAATTAAATCTGAACCTCTGCATCGTGACTTGGGTTGAAAGTGACCTTTCATGAGGTCCACTAATTCATCAAAATTCTTCAAATCTGGGGCACTGGCTGCCGTCAAACTTCTAATCAAACCATAGGTTTTGCTCCTGCAAGTACTCAAGACGGTCGCTCGCCTCTTCTTTTCCCCCATTATCTCGTTCGCTTGAGAAAAGAACGTGAGGGGTTCTATGTATTGAGACTAAACATCTCTGGCTAGTTCAAAAGGATCAATTCTCCCAAATTGTGGAATTTTGAGAGAGGATAACTTCTTCAATTCTAAAGGAGCTTGCTACTTACAATCACTGGGTGAGGTACAGTGCTGATTTCTTTCTATCTTGATTTCTCCTGTTCAATTCCATTTTATTCTTGACGCCAGTTTGTTGTAGGGTGGCCGAGTTGTACTATTAGTGATAGGGTTGATCAGCAGGTGCTTCTCGGGTGGAAACTTTAAGTTTATTTAAAATGTACTTAGCGGCAACTACATGTGTGCTTTCAACTCCAACTCTATCTCTACATTGACTGCTGAGGTAGCCCGCGCTACTTTCCTATTGGTTACAACAGATTGTGTGATCTTGCCTAACAAGTATTATTCTTAAAGGTACATTACATACTAAATAAAACAATAATTATGCACTGGCTTAAGGAAATCTGCATAATCTTTGAAGACTAAATACTTTAATGACCCTGACATATACAGCAGAACGATTTACTTTGTAACTGAATCTACATTTTGTACTTCTCCCCCCAGAGGTCATTGTTTTGGTTCAATCTCCGACAAGGAGAAAACAATAACAACGAGCCCTGCATGGGGAACAGTCAAGCCAAACATAGGCACATCTCAAAGGTAAGGCAACCGCTCAAATGTTGTCTTGCTCTGTTTCCAATTTTTAAAAAATTGACAGACCATTAATTTGTCTCATTTCTTTTCCCATAGGAGGCACTGTATCCCACAGGAATATTCTTCAGTCAGTGTGATGCACACAACAGAGTCTGGAGATATTTTTATTGAGAGGTTGAAAGAGATGTGTATTGAGAGTTGTGCATGCCATTAAGATTACCCTAATTGTCCCTACATTATGCAAACTGTATATTTTCATATTGCAGATGACAAATATAGCACAAGAGAAATGATTGGATTAATCTATAAATAAATAATGTTTTAGGAAGTACTTGGTATAATAATCACACTATTTACAGTACACCTTTATAGATTGAGTAATTAACCAAACCAACGAGAGTCAACTGAATAAATTGGTCCAGTGCCACTTCACTGAAACTGGAAACATAATGCTAGAATTGTGAGTAATTCCATGAATTTGCTGATTTTAAGGTTTTATTGGGCTGGATTTTACACTCCCCCACTAGCAGGTTTGAAAGTGGGCCGGTTGGTGGGGGGGTGGGGGGGGGGGGTGCATGTAAAATCCAGCAGCTGGCCTTCCCGCTACCTACCTGCTCGCCCCAGCCTGTTTAAAATTTAAGTATGTGGGGTTGGGGGGGCGTGGGGGAGGGCACAGTGGAAGGCATTGGGTGGCCTGCCTGACCTTGGGCCTACTGAGGCCCTTAAGGGTCTCCTCCTGCTGCCACCAGTATTTTAACCTCAGTGGGTGGAGGTTCACACCATGCGGGAATCCCAACAGCTTTAGTGGCTAGCTGGTGGTGGGCAACAGAAGGAGTGGGGGGTGTTGGGGTGTACCTCTTTTTGGGGGCCTCCTGGCCTCTTTCGAGATAACCCACAGGGTACCCCACCTCTCACCCTAAAGCAATGCTGTTCCCAGTGTTAAATCGCTGCAGGACAGCCGTCAGAAACATGGGTGGCTTCCCCCGATATTTTAGCCTGGGTGGGGGTGGTACAGGGACCATGGTGCCCCATAAAATTCAACCCATGTTTCAAATTGCAGTTTGCTTTATTCCTTCAAGTTGATATAACTCTTGGCACTTCAAAGCTATGGAACTACTATCTTGGTTTGTCTTTCTTCCCTCCAACAATCTATAGACTTCTAATCTTGATTAACCTCATTTTCTCTTGAGTTCATTTGAAACATGGTGCTCAGCACTGTATGTCTTTATCCATCGCCGAGATTTCTCATTAAACAAAGTTGTTAGTTAACAATCATTGTTAGGATACATCCTTCCCGATCACATCTACTTTAGCTTCCCAAAGGATATTAGATTGGCTGTACACCCCAAGCACTAACACAATCTGCTCGATTTCTACAACATATTTAGAGAAATTACTATGTATTCCATTGGAACATAAGAGTAGGAGTAGACCATTCAGCCAATCGAACCTGCTCCGCCATTCAAACAGATCATGTCTGATCATCTAGCTCTATGCCATTTTTCCCCACTATCCCCATATTCTTTGATGTCATTAGTATCCAAAAATCTGTTAATTTCTGTTTTGAACATGCTCAATGATTGAGCTTCCACAGCCTTCTGGGGTACAGAATTCCAAAGGTTCACCACCCTCTGAGTAAAGAAATTCCCCCTCATCTCAGTCTTAAATGGCCTGCCCCTTATTCTGAGACTGTGACCCTTGGGTCGAGACCGACCAGCCAAGGGAAACCCTATCCACGTCTACCTGTTTGAATTTTATAAGTTTCAATGAGATCATCTCTCATTCTTCAAAACTCTAGATACAGGCCCAGTTTCCTCAATCTCTCTCATACAACAATCCTGCCATATCAGGGATTAGTCTGGTGAATCGCCATTGCACTTCCTCTATGACAAGTATATCCTTTCTTAGATAAGGAGGCCAAAACTGTACACAATACTATTCATGCATATTTTAAGTGTACCTTAATCAACAGCCCCTTTCCACATAATTGGGCAGAGTTGTTCTTAAATCTTGAAGTTTTAGTGAACATCATGACCAAGCTCCTTTTCATCTCAAACCCATTCCTAAAAGACCTGGACTCATTAATACTTTAACATTTTATGGCAAAGAAATGTGCTGAACCAAATCTCAATGCATGGCATTACTAACATCCTGTAATGTAACCTGTAATGTGTTACAAGCTTACAAAGTGCAAAAACTGTACCGAACTCAATAAAGAACCTTTTCACAAACAAAACTATTTTCTTGCAGTTGCTCTGAGGAGACATAGGGCGAAATCATCCCAGATTTGCACTAAGTGCGGTAGCGGGCAGGAAAAAGTGCATTTTACCTGCCGGCCGCAATGGTGGCTTTTCATGTTGTATAATCCCAATCCTGCCTCATTAATTATGCATTTTTGGGAAACACACTGTTCCGATGGTGGGCGGGATCCCATTCGCCCACCATGCCATCATCTTGCCACTTCATCATGCTGGACGCCATATTTAAAATGTAGCCATGCGCACACCTCTCAGTGCTTCCAGCCCAGGACTGCTGCAAAGAAGACATGGCCCTGAAAGGCAAAAAGGCTGCAGTCCTCCTGGTTTAATAATGCGAACCTCGAGCATCTTTTGAGCACAGTGGAGGCCCAACGTGATGTCCTCTACCCTCGCTCTGGCCGCAGGATGGCAACAACCTCACTAATACAGCATGGGAGTGCTGGAAACGGTGGTCAGCACCAATGCCCTGCAAAAGAGGACAGCCACTCAGTGCCACAAGAGCACAAATGACCTCCTCCACTGTCAGGGTAAGTCACTCTTCTCATCACTCTACTCACACACTCACAAACCCATCACACATCCACAGGGCCCTCACTCACTGCCAATTCAAGAAATATCACCATTCATTCTCTTATACACACCTTTATTGTCCTCATCCAGTCCATAGGACCACTAACCACCCACACATGCCAGGCATACTTATCATCTAAGATAAAAGCAAAATACTGCGGATGCTGGAAAGCTGAAATAAAAACAAAAATAGCTCGAAAAGCTCAGCTGTTCTGATGAAGAGTCATAGACTCGAAACGTTAACTCTGTCTTCCTCTCCACAGATGCTGTCCGGACTGCTGAGCTTATCCAGCTATTTTTGTTTTTATTTAATACCTATCATCTGGCCTGGCAGGCATCCTGCTTACACTCTCTCCATCTCTTTTCATGCAGGGCAAGCTGGCACACAACAAGAGGGAGAGGTTGCAGACCAGTGGAGGAATGGCTGAAATCAAGGTCCTCGCGGACTTTGAAAACAGAGCCATCCAGCTGGCCGTCGAGGATCTGGGCCATTCCTCTCTTGACGGTGAGGGTGGCGCAGCTCTACCAAATGAGGTTCCAGCAGTGCAATGTCCATCAGACAACCATGCTGTGAGTGATGTGTCCTCTTTCACAGGCCACTGCCATTCACTAATTATCTCCCCTTGCTTTCTCAGGCACTTCTAGGAAACAGCCAATGGAGTCCATGACCCAAGGCCTCAATAAAGCCCCAAAGAAACCTCTGAAGAGGACTCTGAAGGCACCTTCAGTGAAGACCTGCCACAGCACTGTGTCACAGACCTGTCACCCACACCCTTCACCAGCGCAGAGACACACTTTGATGGGACCGAGTTCCAGAGTATCCTCAGGATCACAATCCGGTGAGCACATCGCACTCTCTGACCCACAGCAGGTGGAGGCAGGGACCTCCCAGGTCCCCGGCACGCAGAGGACTGATGGAGGCCAGACGTTTGCTGAGTCCGAGTCAGATGACGAGCTTCTGGACTTGGTCATGTCACAGTTGCTGGAACTGCAAAGACAAGTCTTGGAATATCAGGAAGGGATGGCCACTGCACTCCTCGGATTGCAAGGCACGATGGAGGAGTCCATCCATCTTCAAGCTGAGGTGATAGCTCCGGCTTACCAACGCACCAAGGTCAGCACTGGCAGGATGGCAGCCGTCATGGAGACCTTAGTCCAGGACATCGCTCCTGCACTGCTGCAAGGGCTGAACTCAATCGCTGACCAACAGTGTCCATGCGAGAGGGGTTCGAGGCAGCCTGATCTCATTCCAGCTACCCCTTCTCAAGGAGTCAGCCTGGGCCCACAGGCACTGATAGGGAGGAGGATCAGCAGATGCACACACCAGCGCCATCCACCCAGGTGACTCCAGAAGTGTTCGGCCCATCTGAATACCCTCTTCCTGTGACCCCAGCAGCTCCAGCTCCACTGGCCAAGGAGGGTGCCACTGTTACACAGCCGGACTCTGAAAGCAGGCAGAGGCCCTCCAGGTCTCGGCCCTCCAGAAGACACCTGCCAAGGTCATCACAGACAGCAGTCAGCAGGCTGCCTCCAACTCCACTGTGGATGTCCAGGGAGCACCAAGAAATAGCAGCAGGGTTAGGAAGGTTAAGAAGATGTAACTCTTTTGAGTTAAAACTAATATAACCAAATTAACAAAATTGGGATAAATCAGGCACAGCCCCTGATTCAGGTCAGCTGTAAAACCAAGAACAAAGTTTAAAGGAAACTTACAAACTTTAAATCAAAATGTGATTAAAGGGGTCAACAAAACACCCCAGTCCCCGCGGTGCCCACCGGGCATGGAAGGCCTCGAGAGTGCCAGCAGACACCGCGTGCTCCCTCTCCAGGGACATCCGGCAGTGAACGTAGCTGCGGAAGAAGGATAAACAATCGGGCGGGACTCCCCCGTCGATCACCCGCTGCCTGGACCTGTTAATGGCCAACTTGGCCAGGCCCAGGAGCAGGATCACGAGGAGGTCCTCCTCCTTCCCGACCCCCTTCCGCACCGGGTGCCCATAGATCAGGAGCGTGGGGCTGAAGTGCAAACAAAACATCAATAAAAGGTTTTTCAAATAACTAAAAAGGGAGTGCAGCCTACCACACCTATATATGCATGGTCCACGGACTCCACAAGACCGCAAAAAGGGCATATGTCCTGAGAGTCCGTGAACCTATGCATTCTCCTATTATAGGGGACTGCTGCATGCAACACCCTCCAACCCAGGTCCCCGATAGAAAGGGGGAGGATACCTCCGTAGAGGCCCTCCCATCAGGGGCCTCCGCTGCCGGACGGCAACAAGGCACGCCAGGGCATGTCCGGGCGGCGGACAAGGGCGAGAAAATGGAAGGTGTGCAGCAGCAGTCCGTACAAAAAGCTCCTCTTTGCCGTGCCAAAAGGCACAGAGGGCATGTCCACGAGGCAGCTCATATTGCGGGGCACCAGCACCCGAGGGAGGGTTCGGGGCTTGGGGCCAATGTGGAATTCCGTCCGAACAGGGGAATGCTCAGACGGAAGACCACCGCACACCTGGGCCACCTCAAGACCTAAAAGATGTAACTCTTTCGAGTACAAACACGTTTCCATCTGTTTTAGATGAAGTTACATTGTTTCATAGTTTGCCATTGTGAGATTTGAACTCTTGATAATCTTTTAAATGAAAATCAAATCAACAAAATTGGGATAAATCAGGCACAGCCCCTAATTCAGGTCAGCTGTAAAATCAAGGACAAAAATTTAAAGGAACCTTACAAACTTTAAATCAAAATGTGATTAAAGGGGTCAACAAAACACCCCAGGCCCCGCGGTGCCCACCGAGCACGGAAGGCCTTGAGCGTGTCAGCAGACACCGCGTGCTCCCTCTCCAGGGACATCCGGCAGCGAACGTAGCCACGGAAGAGGGACAAACAATCGGGCGGGACTCCCCCGTCGATCACCCGCTGCCTGGACCTGTTAATGGCCAACTTGGCCAGGCCCAGGAGCAGGATCACGAGGAGGTCCTCCTCCTTCCCGACCCCCTTCCGCACCGGGTGCCCATAGATCAGGAGTGTGGGGCTGAAGTGCAAACAAAACATCAATAAAAGGTTTTTCAAATAACTAAAAAGGGAGTGCAGCCTACAACACCTATATATGCATGGTCCACGGACTCCACAAGACCGCAAAAAGGGCACGTGTCCTGAGAGTCCGTGAACCTATGCATCCTCTTATTATATGGGACTGCTGCATGCAACACCCTCCAACCCAGGTCCCCGATAGAAAGGGGGAGGACACCTCCGTAGAGGGCCTCCCACCGGGGGCCTCCGCCGCCGGACGGCAACAAGGCACGCCAGGGCGTGTCCGGGCGGCGGACAAGGACAAGAAAATGGAAGGTGTGCAGCAGCAGTCCATACATAAAGCCCCTCTTTGCCGTGCCAAAAGGCACAGAGGGCACGTCCCCGAGGCGGCTCGTATTGCGGGGCACCAGCACCCAAGGGAGTTTAATAGGATTGAGGGCCATATGGCCTACTCTTGCTCTGACTTCTCCCGGAGTGATGCCTTTAAGTACAGATATTACTTGGGGGTCGGGGGCTTTGGTTTCATACTTTTCACTTGTAACTCTTTCGAGTACAAACCCATTTCCATCAGTTTCAGATGAAGTTACATTGTTTCATAGTTTGCCATTGTGAGATTTGAAATCTTGATCTTGGGGTTACAAACCCAGTACCATAACCACTTGGCTATTTAGGCCAAGCCTAAAAGATGCAACTCTTTCGAGTACAAACCCGTTTCCATCTGTTTCAGATGAAATTACATTGTTTCATAGTTTGCCATGGTGAGATTTGAACTCTTGATAATCTTTTTAGAAAGCTGGTTGTCACTGTCAACAGGCATAACTCTTTCAAGTACAAGAACATTTCCATCTGTTTCAGATGAAGTTACATTGTTTCATAGTTTGCCATTTTGAGATTTGAACTCTTGATCTTGGGGTTACAAACCCAGTACCATAACCACTTGGCCATTTAGGTCAAGCAACAAAAATTATGGCCAGTGACCCTGCAATTTCCATCTGTTTCAGATGAAGTTACATTGTTTCATAGCTTGCCATTGTGAGATTTGAACTCTTGATCTTGGGGGTTACAAACCCAGTACCATAACCACTTGGCTATTTAGGCCAAGCCTAAAGATGTAACTCTTTCGAGTACAAACCCGTTTCCATCTGTTTCAGATGAAATTACATTGTTTCATAGTTTGCCATGGTGAGATTTGAACTCTTGATAATCTTTTTAGAAAGCTGGTTGTCACTGTCAACAGGCATAACTCTTTCAAGTACAAGAACATTTCCATCTGTTTCAGATGAAGTTACATTGTTTCATAGTTTGCCATTTTGAGATTTGAACTTTTGATCTTGGGGTTACAAGCCCAGTACCATAACCACTTGGCTATTTAGGTTGGCACTTAACTCTTTCGAGTACAAACATGTTTCCATCTGTTCCTATTCAGATGAAGTTACATTGTTTCATAGTTTGCCATTGTGAGATTTGAACTCTTGACCTTGGGGTTACAAGCCCAGTACCATAACCACTTGGCTATTTAGGCCAAGCCCAAAAGATGTAACTCCTTCAAGTACAAACCTGTTTCCATCTGTTTCAGTGAAGTTACATTGTTTCATAGTTTGCCATTGTGAGATTTGAACTCTTGATCTTGGGGCTGCAAGTCCAGTACCATAACCACTTGGCTATTTAGGCCAAGCATACAGTGTGATGTAACTCTTTCGAGTACAAACCCGTTTCCATCTGTTTCAGAAGAAGTTACATTGTTTGCCATTGTGAGATTTGGACTCTTGATCTTGGGGTTACAAACCCAGTACCATAACCACTTGGCTATTTAGGCCAAGCCTAAAAGATGCAACTCTTTTGAGTACAAACCCGTTTCCATCTGTTTTTCAAATGAAGTTACATTGTTTCATAGTTTGCCATTGTGAGATCTGAACTCTTGATCTTGGGGTTGCAAGTCCAGTACCATAACCACTTGGCTATTTAAGACAAGGCCCAAAAAGATGTAACTCTTTCGAGTACAAACCCATTTCCATCTGTTTCAGATGAAGTTACATTGTTTGCCATGGTGAGATTTGAACTCTTGATCTTGGGGATACAAACCCAGTACCATAACCACTTGGCTATTTAGGCCAAGCAAAACCTTCCCATCTGCTCCTATTCAGATGAAGTTACATTGTTTCATAGTTTGCCATTTTGAGATTTGAACTCTTGATCTTGGGGTTACAAACCCAGTACCATAACCACTTGGCCATTTAGGTCAAGCAACACATTTCCATCTGTTCCTATTCAGATGAAGTTACATTGTTTCATAGTTTGCCATTGTGAGATTTGAACTTTTGATCTTGGGGTTACAAGCCCAGTACCATAACCACTTGGCTATTTAGGTTGGCACTTAACTCTTTCGAGTACAAACATGTTTCCATCTGTTCCTATTCAGATGAAGTTACATTGTTTCATAGTTTGCCATTGTGAGATTTGAACTCTTGACCTTGGGGTTACAAGCCCAGTACCATAACCACTTGGCTATTTAGGCCAAGCCCAAAAGATGTAACTCCTTCGAGTACAAACCTGTTTCCATCTGTTTCAGTGAAGTTACATTGTTTCATAGTTTGCCATTGTGAGATTTGAACTCTTGATCTTGGGGTTGCAAGTCCAGTACCATAACCACTTGGCTATTTAGGCCAAGCTTTTAGGTTGGCACTTAACTCTTTCGAGTACAAACATGTTTCCATCTGTTTCCGATGAAGTTACATTGTTTCATCGTTTGTCATTGTGAGATTTGAACTCTTGATACTCTTTTGAGTAAACCTGTTTCCATCTGTTTCAGATGAAGTTACATTGTTTCATAGTTTGCCATTGTGAGATTTGGACTCTTGATCATGGGGTTACAAACCCAGTACCATAACCACTTGGCTATTTAGGCCAAGCCTAAAAGATGCAACTCTTTCAAGTACAAACCCGTTTCCATCTGTTTTTCAAATGAAGTTACATTGTTTCATAGTTTGCCATTGTGAGAGTTGAACTCTTGCTCTTGGGGTTGTAAGTCCAGTACCATAACCACTTGGCTATTTAGGACAAGGCCCAAAAAGATGTGGTTGCACAGCCTGGGCACAGGTGTTAATCACTTGTAAATGATGTTCACTATTGTAAATAAACTCCCAAGAATGTCTCCTTTTTTTTGGCTCCTTGTTCTGATGGGCAGTGTTCGTGTCACTTTGATGCGAAACCTTCGTTCCTGCACAAGATAAAGGCAGGTGTATCAGTCCAGGGCCTCTTCCCTGTGCTGTGTGTAAGCTTCAGACTAAAGTGATAGTCTGGCATCTCACTCACTGGACACATCAGTGAAGCCTGGTGCTTGTCATTGCTATGAGCTGGCATCACTGAGTTCCGTCATTCTCTCTGTGCTCTCAGCTCCTGTATGGTGGGTCTGGCCGGCATCTCTTCAGCATATGTGACCAGTGATGCTGTGCTCCTGAAGGGCTGAGGTGCTGAAGGTGGACAAAGGACAAAGGATAAAGTTTCACGTTGGGTCTCCATGATATGACCCTGATCATGGAGTGCAAGCGAGCTGCCTCAGCCAGATAGGAGTCAGACATTCACAGAGGCAATGTGAAGATCTGTAGAGTGTCCTCATTGCATGTCGTCATCATCCTCCTGGAATCTAGTGACTATTAGGGCCTCCGCTGTGTCTCCATGACATGAGTCTGAGCACTGAGTGTATGGATGCTGCCATCAGCCACACAGGAGTCAAAAGCTCACAGAGGCAAGGTGAGGATGTCAGGACTGTCCTCATGGCATCTCGTCATCATGCTCCATGAACCTTGCAGCTATGATGGCCTCCTGTGCATACTTGCCTCATCTGGCCTCATCGTTGGCATCTTCACCTTCGAGGACCTCATCATCGTCATCCCCTTCAACATCCTCCTCATCAGAGGAGATGTGCAGCTCTTCCATCTCCTCCTCAGCCAGTTCCTCCCTCCATTGCAGCTCCAAGCTGTGAAGCGCGCAGCAAGCAATGATGATGCGCGAAACCCTCAATGGACTGTATTGCAGTGCTCTGCCAGACCTGTCGAGCCACCGGAATCTTATTTTCAAAATGCCTATTGTTTGCTCCATCAAAGTCCGAGTGGCAACATGAGCCTCGTTATACTGTTGCTCTGCTGCAGTCTGAGGCCACCGCACAGCTGTCATCAGCCGCGCCCTCTGTGGGTAACCCTTGTCCCTGAGGATCCAACTCTGCAGCCACTCTGGACCACAGAAGATATCAGGGATCTGAGACCTGCTTAGGATAGAGGAGTCGTGGACACTTCCTGGGAATCATGCACAGACCTGCAGGGTGTATTTGTGGTGGTCGCACACCAGCTGAACATTTAGTAAATGGAAGCCCTTTTGGCTGAACTAGTTAACATAGAAACATAGAAAATAGGAGCAGGTGTAGGCCATTCGGCCCTATGAGCCTGCTCCGCCATTCATTATGATCATGGCTGATCATCCAACTCAATAGCCTACTCTTGCTTTCTCCCCATATCCTTTGATTCCTTTCACCCCAAGAGCTATATCTAACTCCTTCTTGAAAACATACAATGTTTTAGCCTCAACTACTTTCTGTGGTAACGAACTCCACAGGCTCACCACTCTCTGGGCAAGGAAATTTCTCCTCATCTCAGTCCTAAATGGTCTACCCTGTATCCTCAGACTGTGACCCCTGGTTCTGGACTCCCCCACCATCGGGAACATACTTCCTGCATCTACCCTGTCTAGTCCTGTTTTATTTTATAGGTTTCCATGAGATCCCATCTCATTCTTCTGAACTCCAGCGAATATAATCCTAACCGACTCAATCTCCCCTCATATGTCAGCCTTGACTTCTCAGGAATCAGTCTGGTAAACGTTTGCTGCACTTCCTCTATTGCAAGAACATCCTTCTTCAGATAAGGAGACCAAAACTGCACACAAAATTCCAGGTGTGCTCTCATCAAGGCCCTGTACAATTGCAGCAAGACATCCCTGCTCTTGTACTTGAATCCTCTCACTATGAAGGCCAACATACCATTTGCCTTCTTTACCACCTGCTGCACCTGCATGCTTACCTTCAGCGCCTGGTGTATGAGGACACCCAGGTCTCATTGCACATTCCCCTCTCTCAATTTATAGCCATTCAGATAATAAGCTGCCTTCCTGTTTTTGCTACCAAAGTGGATAACCTCACATTTATCCATATTATACTGCATCTGCCATGCATTTGCCCATTCAGTCAGCTTGTCCAAATCACACTGAAGCATCTCTGCATCCTCCTCACAGCTCACCCTCCCACTTAGCTTTCTCAGCTCTCCCCATACAGATTCCACATCATCGGAGCTAATATCTTTCCTCATGATTGTGTTAATTTCCTCTTTAACCAGCAATGCAACTCCACCGCCTTTTCCTTTTTGTCTGTCCTTCCTAAATACTGAATACCCCTGGATGTTCAGTTCCCATCCCTGGTCACCCTGCAGCCATGTCTCCATAATCCCGACTATATCATACCTGTTTACATCTATTTGAGCAGTTAATTCATCCATTTTATTGTGAATGCTCCTCACGTTAAGGCACAAAGTCTTAAGGCTTGTCTTTTTAACATTACTTGTCCTGTTCCCAATATTTTTCACTGAGGCCCTCTTTGATTATTGCCCTTGATTTCTTTGCCTATCACTTTTCACATTCCCCTTTCTGCCTTTTGTTCTTGTCCTTGATTCCCCCTCCTCTGACTCCTTGCATAGGTTCCCACCTCCCTGCCATTTTAACTATTGCATTCCCACACTTTTTACTCCTCCCCTGTGCAGCAGAGCCAACCGTGTGCAATGAATTTGGCTGTTGCTGCATTCCCTTGAGAGGCCATTCCCCCCAACAGTATCCAAAGTGGTATATCTGTTTTGCAGGGGAATAGCCACAGGAGATTCCTGCACTGCCTGCCTTGTCCTCTTGCTCTGCCTGGTGGTCACCCATTCCTTTCCTGCCTGTGGACTCTTAGCCTGTGGTGTGACCACCTCTCTATACGTGCTATCCATGATACTGTCTGCATTGTGGATGCTCCACAATGTCCCCAGCCACTGCTCCAGCTCTGAATCTCGGGCGTCCAGGAGCTGCGGCTGGCAACACTTCCTGCACACATGCTGGTCCTGGGCACTGGAAATGTTCCCAGCTTCCCACATAGAGCAGGAGGAGCACACCATGGCTTTGCACTCTCCTGCCATGACTTACACCTTTAAATTAAATTAAACCTTTTGGAAGATACTTAATATAAAATAGTATCAATTACTCTAGTGTCCTTCTTCCCTGCTCCTTGTTGTTACAGAATATAGCCCTTCAAATGATGAACCACAAAATAAGACCTTAAAAACAATGAGCGATTAAAGTAGTAAATACTTACCCAACCATACTCACAGTACTCAAAGGATCACCTCATTCCCTCCTCACTGAACTCCCTCAGTCACCAAACTCCAACTTAAGCACTCCTCTGCAGCCCAAAGCAGCACTCCAGTGCAGAAAAATGACCAGAAAAGACCAAAGTCAATTGCTTGTTGCCACTGAGATCTAAGTGCCACATGAGTGCATTTGATGGCGCCCTGCACCTGTGGAAAACCTGAGATCTGCACAAATCCTAGCGCTCTTGCTTCCAGGCTTTTCTGATCCCGGGTGGAATGCAGAATGTTCTGTGCCTTCGCAAAGATGGCATCCGTAACCTCCTGGGTACACTTGTGAGGAGGCTTGTGAGATCCCACACATGTCACCTGTGGAGCCCTGGAAGGAGTCATTAGCGTAAGAATTGAGTGCCATGATCATTTTCACAGCCAATGGCAGTGGATGCCCTCCATGTCCCTGTGGTGCCAAATCCTGCAGCAGTGGCATATGTGACAGACCAGTTCCCTAGATAGGTGCAGTCTTCAGCGATGCTAGTTCTCAATCATCCACAGGAATGACAGGCACCATCTAATGACTCTGGGTCCAGCAAGGCACCTACCAGTGACAGCTCTCTGTGGATCTTCAGCTGCAGGCGCAGCAGGCCCTGCTGCCCCTTCATCGTGAGGGAGGTGCTCCTCACTTTGCCGAGCCAGGCGCCTCCTCTGCTTTCTTCTTCTCTGCTTCTTGTAAACCATGAGGCAGACCGTTAAATCGCCAGGCTCCATGATCTTGATGTTCACCACCTGCAGGACCAAAGAGACAGATGTGTGGGTTAGCATATGAGTCCTAAGAATCTCTCTCGGTTAAGTCTGAAGGCCCCTTCATGCAAGCAGGAGAGTGCTGAACCATCACTTAGATGGCCAGTGTGTAATGCGCTCATTGCCTGTTTGAAACCCCACCCACCTCCGCCCCATTCCACTTCACCGACTGACAGCAGCTTCGGCCATTGGACTGCATGCTGTGCTCTCAACTCAGGCGCAGGCTGAACTGCAAGGCTGTGCTTGAATCATGAGGGATATTGGCCCAAACCTTAATAAAGACATTGCAAGAGGCTGTCAGTGCCTCTCCCACTGCCTGCGCCATGGCCAGCTTTAGCAAAGGAATCTACAACTTGTGCAGTCGGCCTGTTGCTCTGCTGCCCTCAAAACACACATTAATTTGCAGTCGGCACTTGAGGGGTGAAAAGTTATGAAGCGTTTGGTGGCACTCTCATGCTTTTCTGTGGCTTGAGTGGGCAGAAAAGCTTCAGAGACCTGACTCCAAGCATATCAATGGAGCTGCTGCTGAATGGTCACAGCTGTAGAAGAATGGTCAATCTTGACAAGCTTTTCCAAGTGCTTGACCACTTCCCTCACCCTCCAACCCCGCACACCCACCCCATCACACACACACACACACAAACCACCGCCCCCCCCCCACCACTCTGGCATTTGTTTGAGTAGTTCCTTCAGTCTATGCTGCCTTGCACCTCCCCCATCCCTGTCAGCCTGACCCACACTTGCCCCCACACGGCACTGAAAGCCAGCTGGGAAAAGGCAACTTGCCTGTGTCCCCTGCGAATGCTTGATATCCTACAGGCGATGCTCATGAGCGCTGCGCAAGGTTGTGTAGATTCACCTCCAAGTCCCCCATGAAGTTCAGGTGGATGATAAATTTGACGTGAGGAAATCATTCCGGCAAGCAGGGCTGATAATGAGATGTAAAGTATTGAAATTACATGTGGCGGCAGGAAGTGCGGCCCACTATTGACAGGTGGAGCGGACAATCACAAGCTTGTTTTACGCTTGAAAAGCTGATTTTTGACCTTCTCGCCCTATTGTCCTCATCCCCCTCGAATTTCAATTTTTTCAGATTTACATCCCCTGGTCAGGTTTGCTGAGTCGGTGATTACCCGGCCCACCAAACCTGACCTTTAAAATATCCGCTTATAGGTCAGATTTTCTGTTGGTGAGTGGGTGGGGGGGTGGGGGGGGTGCAGGGAAATATGAGGGCAGATTTTCTCCCAAACTAAATCAAAGGCATAACCAAGTATCCAAGCCCACTGCAGTCCAGATCAGGACAAAAAACACTCTGTACCTGCATTGATACCTTCTGAAACATGTTATCCACGTAGCCCTCATCCTCATGAATGCTCCTCAGTGACACCAGCTGCTCTTCGAGTTCCAAGATACGGTTCTCAAGTTTTCCATTTGGTGGCACTTTCTGCATATGTAGTTGTCCAGGACGTGGGTAGCATCCTGGAGTCCCCACATGGTACAGAATGTGCACTCGATGGGTATAAGCAGTCCTGCCATGCCTCAAATTAATTTACTGCACTGAAATTGGAATGTAAGTAAACACAATAAAATGTTAATTATTCCCATTCTGTCCTCACACCTGTTATGTTTTAAATCCCCAACTCTCACTGGAACTCTCACTCTGCCCTCGTGCCAGTTTTTTTCAAAGCCCTGATTCTAGCTGGATCTCTCACTCTGTCCTCACGCTGGTTTTTTACAAAGCCCCAATTCTTGCTGGAACTCTCGCTCTGTCCTTGCACCAGCACAGATGTATTCCAGGATGTTATAGGAAGCAAGGGAGAAAATAGCGGATGCTCCGAGGGTCATTTTCCATTCCTCACTAGATACAGGTGAAGCATCAGAGGATTGGAGGTCTGTGAACGTTGTGCTATTACGTAAAAAGGGTGTGAGGGATAGGCCAAATAATTATAGGCCTGTCAGTCTGACTTCTGTGGTGGGCAAATTATTACGAACAATTCTGAGAGACATGACAAACTGTCACTTAGAAAGGAATGGATTAATCAAGGATAGTCAGTATGGTTTTGCGAGGGGAAGGTCCTATCTCATAACTTAATTGAATTTTTTGAGGCAGTAACAAGGAGGATTGATGAGGGTAGAGTAGCAGATGTTGTCTACTTGGATTTTAGTAAGGCATTTGGCAAGGTCCCACATGGCAGACTGGTCAGAAAAGTAAAAGCCCATGGGATACAGGGGTATTATGGTACAGCCGATGGTAAATGCTTAGTTGTTCAAATACCAAAGGGAAACTTGAAACAACTGTCACAACTTGTTTTGCAATTTGTATAAATTTCAAGACCTGTGCCTTGAATTCAGTAGTAATAAGACCACCAAGTCTTTAGGTTTTTACAAAACTAGATTAAACATTTATTAATAAAGGAAATGATTTTAAACACATACATAGATCTCTAAATCACTACTATGATAACTTCTAAATCCCCTACTTAATCTGACTCCCAGTTACACTTTCGTTAAGGCAACAGTAAGACACATAGATTTTAAAAGACCCAGGCAAGGTAGCACAAAGACTCTGAACCAGTCGAATTCAAAGTGAGTTTTCTTAACTTCAGTTCTTTGAAAACAGCAGCTTGAGGTGTAGATGTTGAAGGATTTTCACAGTTGTTAGATCATAAAACTGCCTACCCTTACACAGCCTTCACTCATTTATACATATTTTCCCCTTTGATTGCAAATTCCCATTGTTTCACTATGCCTTTGGACTTTATCTTTCTGACAATAAAAATCTCTCATAGCACTAAGTTTTACCAGTAATCTTTAGGAAAAATAAACACGTTGGGCAGAATTTTCCCAGAATTGCACTAAGTGAGGTAACGGGCAAGTAAAATGGACTCCTACTCGCCAATGAAAATAGCGGGTTTTCATGCCGTATCTTCCCGAGCCCGCCTCATTATATATTCACTCCTGCGAAACATGTCGTTTCCATGGTGTGCGGGTTCTCATTTGCCCACTTGCCATCAGCCCGCTGTTGCAGTATGCTGGCCGCCACCTTTAAAAGGCAGCCGCCAGCAAAGCGCTCATCGCCACCAGCTCACCACCACTGCCTGGGAGACAAGGCCTGCAAAAGCAAAAAGACTGCAGCCCCCTGCTTCAATGACAGGTCCCTCGAGTGACTGCTGGATGCCGTGGAAGCCTGCCGAAATGTGCTCTGCCCCCACTCTGGCTGCAGGATGGGTAGCAATGTCACCAACCTGGCTTGGGAGGCGGTGGCAGCAGTGGTTAGCGCCAATGCCTTTCAGAAGGGGACAGCCACCCAATGTCACAAAAGGATGAATGATCTCCTCTGTTCCATCAGGGTAAGTCACTTTTTTCTCACTCCCAACTCACACACTCACAAACCCATCACACATCCACAGGGCTGTGCCAGTGCAGGGACATCACTATTCACTCTTTCACACACACCATCATTGTCCTCATCCAGTCCATGGCCACTCATCACCAACACAGGCTAGGCATACTTATTATCTGGCCCAGCAGGTGTCCTGACACACTCTCCCCATCTCTATCCACGTAGGACAAACTGGCTCAAAACAGGAGGGAAAGGTCGCAGACAGGTGGAGGGATGCCAGAATTCAAAGTTCTGACAGAATTTGAAAACACAGCCATCCAGCTAGCCGGCAATAACTGGGACCGGTCCTGTGATTATAGTGAGGTCAGCGCTGGTTTACCAAGTGAGGATCCAGCCGTGCAACATCCATCAGTCAACCATGCCGTGAGTGATGCGTCCTGTTTCACAGGCCACTGTCATACACTAATTATCTCCCCTTGCTTTTTCAGGCACATCTGGGAAGCAGCCAACGGACTCCACGACCCAAAACCTCCAAGCAGCTCCAGAGAAACCTCTGAAGAGGAATCTGAAGGCACCCTCACTGAAGTCCCATCAGAGCGCTCACCCACACCCTCCACCAGCGCAGAGACACACACCTCGGTGGGATCTAGCTTTAGAGTAGCCTTGGGACCACAATCTGGTGAGCACATCACACTTTCTGATCCGCAGCAGGCAGAGACAGGGACTTCCCAGATCCCTGGCACTCGGAGGTCTGCTGGAGGCCAGAACTTTACTGAGTTCGAGTCAGAAGATGAGCCTCTGGACTCAGTCATGGCACAGTTGCTGAAGCTGCAAAGGCAAGCTCAGGAACATCAGGAAGGGATGTCCACTACACTCCTCAGATTGCATGGTACAACGGAGGAGTCTGTCCCATCTTCAGGCTGAGGTGATAGCGCCAGCATTGCAATGCACCAAAGTCAACACGGGCAGGATGGTGGCCGCCATGAAGACCTTGATCCAGGACATCATTCCTGCACTGCTGCGCAGGCTTAATTCCATTGCTGCTGCCATAGTTGGCCCCCAATAGCATGTATGCAAGAGATGTGCTGGGCAGCTCGATTTCATTCCAGCTACCCCTTCTGCTCATGGAGTCAGCCAGGGGTCCTCAGGCACCCACAGGGAGGAGGATCAGCAGATGCACATTCTGGGGCCATCCACCCAGGAGACTCTGGGAGTGACCGGACCATCTGACTCCCCTCTTCCTGTGACTTCAGCAGCTCCAGCTTCACAGGCCGAGGAGGATGCCACTGCCACACAGCAGGACCCTGAAAGCAGACTGGGGCCCTCCAAATCTTGGCCCTCCAGAGGATGCCCACCAAAGTCATCACAGACAGGGCGTCACAGTCAGCAGGCTGCCTCCATCTCCACTGTGAATTTCCGGGGAGCATCAAGACGTAGCAGCAGAGTTAGGAAAGTTAGGTAAAAGTAGTTGCATAGCCTGGCCATGGGTGTTGATCACTTGTACATAATGTTCACTATTGCCAATAAACTCCTAAGAATGTCTCATTATCTATGGCTCCTTGTTCCGATGGGCAGTGTTCTTGTCACTCAGATTTGAAACCTTTCTGCATAAGATAAAAGGCAGGAGTCTCAGTCCAGAGCCTCTTCCTTGTGCTCGGTGCACAGTGATGGTCCAGCCGCACACACCCTGGAAACATTATTGATGCCTGCACCTAGGCAGAATGTAGTGGGCAGGCACTACAGAGTTCTCTCATAGTCTCTCTGTGCTCTCAGCATCTTTAAGGTGGAGCTGGCCCCCGTCACACCAGCATCTGTGACCAGTGATGCTGTGCACCAGCTCCTGAAGGGCTGAGGTGCTGAAGGCGGACACAGCATCAGATGTTTCTAAAGTTTCATGGCTGTGTCTCTGAGATGGCCCTGATCATGGAGCACAAGTGAGCTGCCCTCGGCCAGGCAGGAGTCAGACATTCTCAGAGGCTATGTGAAGATCTATGGAGTGTCCTCACTGCATGTTGTCATCATCCTCCTGCGATCGAGTGACTATTAGGGCCTCCGCTGCATCTCCATGACAGGAGCATTCTCACCGAGGGTATTGGCCCTGCCATAAGCCAGACTGGAGTCAAACGTTCACAGCTGCGAAATGAGGATCCAGGGGGACACTTTACTGCATGGTGTCATCATCCGCCACAAATTTGGCAGCTATGAAGGTCTCCTGAGCACGCCTGCCTCGTCTAGCCAATGAAAGAACCTCATCCCCGTCGTTGTCACCATCAAGGATCCCCTCACCCTCACCCCCATCAGCTTCCTCCTTATCAGATGAGACATGCAGCTCCTCCATCTCCCCCTCAGCCAGCTCCTCTCCTTGTTGCAGCGCCAGGTTGTAAAGGGCGCAGAAGACGACAACAATGAGTGACATCACCGTGGACTGTACTGCAGGGCTCCACCACACTGGTCCAGGCACTGGAACCGCATTTTCAGCATCCCGATGGTCTGCTCCACCAAGTTGCGAGTTGCTGCATGAGCCTCATTATAGCATCACTCTGCTGCAGTCTGAGGCTGCCACACGGGTTTTGTCAGCCACAGCCTCTGCGGGTAGCCCTTGTCCCCAGGGAGCCAACCCTGCAGCTTCTGCAGATCCTGGAAGACTGCAGGGATCTGCAACACAGGATGTAGGCGTCGTGCACACTCCCTGGAAACTGTGCGCGCACCTGCAGGATGCGTTTCTGGTAGTTGCACACCAGCTGCAGGTTCAGTGAAGTAGAAGCCTTTGCAGTTGATGAAGTCCACCGAGTGTAGCGATGGAGACCTGAGCACTACATGAGTACAGTCAATCACACCCTGCACCTGTGGGACATGAGGAAAAACTTCTTCACCCAGAGGGGGTGGGTGTTTGGAATTCACTGCCTGGTTTGGTGGTGGAGGCAGAAACCCTCAACTCATTCAAAAGGCACCTGGAGCTGCATGTCATGAAAATATAATAATTTTCATATTATTACTGTAAAGGTAGGTTAATACTGGGGTTTGGATTTGTTTCTGTGTGTGTGGTTGTGGGCTTTAATTAAATTACAGACAGCTGTTCTAGGTGCTTTGATGTATCAGAAGGGAAGCTAGATTTGAGATGCTAAATACGTAGCCATGGCTGAAGTTTCAGAATGTGAGGTGAGGAACATTTGCATTTTTAGATAAGGCAGAGTCGTGAATTTCAAAGAGATGGTAAGGTGGTACACCTAGCCAACAGAGGCTAAGCCAAACAGTGTGTTTATTTTCCCAAAGATTACTGATAAAATGAACACTATGAAAGATTTATATTATGGAAACTGTAAAGCTGCATTTTGGGACAATGGAATTTACATTAAAAAGGGAGACACCTGTAAAAAGATGAGGTTATCTTTGGAAGAAGGAATTCTAAGATCTAACAAGTGTGAAAAGCCTCCAGCCTCTATTACCAATCTGCTGCCTATAGGAAGCTAAAAGAATTCATTTTAAACATCATTGTCCAGGGTATTGTGTGCTTTGCCTGGGTCTGTTGAAATCTATGTTGTTTTACTGCTGCCGTAACGGAGGTGTAACTGGGAGTTGGATTAATTAGGGGAGCTAGGAGTTATCATAGTAGTAATCTGTAAAACCATGTATGTGCTTAAAATCATTTATTTTATTAATAAATGTTTAATTAGTTTTGTAGAAAACCTCTTAGACTTGATGGTCTTACTACTGAATTCAAGGCACACATCTCAAAATAAAAATGCAAATTGCAAAACAGTTGTGACAGATGTTTCAAGTTTCCCTCTGGGATTTGAGAAGCTCAGCATTTACCATCCACAGTGCCATAAAACTGCACCTAAAGTGCCGTAAGCTGCAAGGCTATGGACCAGGCGGGATTAAAATGGGCAGCTAGTATTTATTTTTTCTTTTTCGGCATGTAGACACAATGGGATGAATGGCCTCTTTCTGTACTATAACTTTTCTATGGTTTCATTTTAGTACTATTATCTGATTATAGCATACAACATTGCCATTCTTGTTTAAAAGACATTATTCTTATGGTATGATGCACATTTATTCCCATGTTTTCAAATGTACAGATCAACACAATTCATGTCAAAGTTTTATGCTGTTTGCATCATGAAAACTGCACCCTTCTCTTAAAACTCATTTTATTTCAAAATGGTGACAACCTCCTCCCTTAAAAACATTATCATGGGTTCCCCTAATTGAATTTGTCTGAGTCACTGTGTTAATGTACTAGACAAGGGGTACCTGCAATTTGTTTTTGCTATAGAGGTCTGTATCATCATGTGGATACTTACACTCAATTCTATGGGTAAAGGGTTTCATTTCCCATGTTTACCAGGTTTCCCTCTGGCTCTTTCACCAACTCATGTTGGAACAAACGTCTATCTTAAATGATCAAGCAAGATATGTGGCCAGGGGGTCTGGGTAGTGAAATCCTTTACACGCTTTGTCTTTCTGACCATGAGATCTAGGCTTCAGTACAATTTGAACTGATCTTTGTGTCAGCTGGAAATCCAACATGAACTGTCCTTGGACAACTGGGTATGAGCCCATAGCAGAAAATTTGGTACAAATCTTACATTCTTCCTTAGACCATATGGATGGCTGTTGGGAAAGGATGCTGTTGAAGTGATTTTCAGACATGGGATTAAAGTATAGGCTACTCAGAGCTCACCTCTGCTTTTAACCGTGCTGTCTGTAAATTGGATGCAAGAACAACTTTGATGAACTGAAAAGTCATCAGTAGGCACATGTCATTTCAATTTTTCTGAATTAAAACCCAGAGCCCAAAACTGCATCCTCCTACAAGTGCACCTCACAGTACCAGTAATGTTCGAAATACTGAGATTTTTTACATTTGGAAGTACAAATACTTCTGGACTCTGATTCCTCCTTTGTATGCCTATGCCCGATTTCCTTTCCATTGCAATCTCCCAACTCTTTCATTTACATGCCTCTAAACCTTGAGTCTTCTAATGCATGCTTTCTTTTCCTCCGGCACCACACTTCTAAATCCCTCTCCCTGCTGCAGGATATCCAATTCTTCTTCCTCAGGTCAAGAAAAAAATGCATTGAGTAATGGTCCCATCGCAAACCTCCCATATAGAGCAAAATTAGTCCACCTACGGTAATGAGAGCTGTATCTTATCACAAAGCTAGGAAGCCATTTTTGCTGAAACAGCAGGGGTATAAATATAGGGGCACACGTGCATCAGTCTGGCAACTCTGACACAAATAAAGCGGAATGAGACTGGAGTGCTGGGACAATGCAGAAACACCTCTCTAGGGGATCACAAAGATGGATTGCCACAAGTTGCCCAAGATGAATACCACTGGATGGCACTGTAGAATGCCATAATAAATGAGTTTATCTTGATTCCAAGATAGTAGATAATAATGGATATAATAAATTAGACATGGTTTGCTAGTTAAGAGCTGCAAGGTTTATGCACATGACTAAAATTGGCAAGTTTAGTTAGAATGCATGATAAATAATAGATGGATTTGACTCAGAGTAATTAATGTATTCCGTACTTATCAAAATACACACAAACGTCACATCACTACCAGCAATTCTTTTTATTGTAAACATACTAAGAGATAGTTTATTCCAATTTTCAGGTTTTTTTGTTTTGGTTTAATTCATGGTTTTAAAAGATAAGTATAATTACCATCAAAGCAGACAAATTACAGTGCAAAATTCCAACATATAACTCAGTAACAACATAATCCATTAGGGAGTATACATACAGAATAAAATGGGAGAATTCCAATCTTCAGATTAAAAAAATACATATACGCTGCATATAAGCTGAGTAGTCTTTGTCAATATTATCTGTCATTATAATTACTCATTCATAATATGAAGCAACACATCACAGAATAGACTATGAATGTACAGTACGATCAACATAAAAATATATAGCATTGCTATCCACTTCTCCCAAAATATAGTTCCAATACAATTGTTTCTAATGTTCTTCCATTTTAGAGCTAACATAAGACAATATATGCTAGTTGGACAAATAAATAATATATAAGTGCAGTTCCAAAATGCATCCCTTGCATTTCTATTTTAATATATCAAGGTTCATGGAATGTTGTAGTTTCTGTTGTTAAAATGTACTTCAGCTTCTGTTGACATTCAGAAAGCAAGTGGTGCCTTCTGACACCTTATATCGTTCAAGATTATAGGAAATTAAAATCACCAGTAATTGCAATGACGTTTATTACTTGACTCAACACAAAGAATACAAAAATATTTCCAAGAAAACGCTCTGGTAATTAAAGCAAACACCATCATTATGAATTAATCTTTCGTTAGTAGCAGCATTTCGAGCATGGACAGTATGGAGCATCTTTTTCTGTTCTTCAGGGTTAGGGTAGAATTCTCTTGTTGTGAAGGACCTGCTGCGCTATTACTCACAGGAACTGACATCTTGATTGAATGGTCATGGTGGAGTTTCAGAGTTTGACTCAGTTGCCAATCCACCTCAACACCATCCATCAAAACAGAGCAACAATAACAGTTGCCTTGGAAACACCTAAACTGTACTGTTCTGCATAGTTATAGTGCCACTGTGAAGAAGATCGGTAACTAAATTTTAAAAATTCAAGGAGGAAAAAGAGAATGGAGAAGATCTAAGAATTCCTTAATTCCAGATAAGTACCATACAAGATCAATTTCCTCATATTAGTATGTAGAGACAGTGGTCCCATACTAACAGAAAAGGAGGACTTGATGCAAATGATAGCCTGCTACCATTCAGAAAGAAAGCTACAGCCTGAATAGATAGTCTATCCAAAATTAGTGTTACCAGCCATCGATAAATTTTACTGATCTGTAATTGATTTATTGAAAAAAATCATAAGTTTCACTTTTACATCCGAATAAAAAATAAAACATTTAAAATATTTTGTATTACATTGTGGTTTCTTATGATAACCTTGGATCAGTTAAGAAAAATCAAGCTTTGATACTTGACCCATCTTTTGTCCTTATATTTGTCCCATTATCATCTCCTTTTGTCTTGCATCATCATCCTTTTTATCATTTTTTATCATTTAATTATTCTGGCCCTCCACCCATCACAGGTCTCTTCCCTTAGTTCTTCCCATGCCTCCCTTTTCACTGGTTCTGTACTTGCTTAAAAGCTGTTAATCGCTAGCATTTTCCAGTACTCTAGAAAGGTCATCAGTCTGAAACGTTAATTGTGTTTCTCTTCACAGTAAAGTTAATGCCAGGCTTGAGTTTGTATTAGTTCTAATCTGCCTCATTTCCTCCATTCTTTTCATCCAGAAGTCTTGCATTCAAAACATGCAACTTTGAACATGGAAATTAGTTGTCCATAATGGACCAGTGATTTTTAAGATCAAAATATGATTATAGGAACAAGAGTACACCAATCAATCCCTCTGAGCTTGTTCCACTATTCAAATAAATCATGCACGTATGCAGCACGAAAGCAAAACAAAGGACTAATGGTATTGGTCCACAAAAGGACCAACTATCATGCTTAAAATGAGAAGGGCTACACTTCAAGTTTGAAGTAACCAACAACATAATTTCTTTCCCCAATTGTCTTCACAGTCTACGGATAGAGTGCACTGTACTTACATGGCAGCTGGGGAGTCTCCTGCAAAAACAAATCCCTTGTGTCCAGCAATTCAGCAGCAAATTGTTAAATTAGAAAGTGGCTCAGAGGTTTACTCAGTATTTTATCAATGGTTTGAAAAGAAATCCACAAGCACTTGGATAGAGAACTGTGTCCATCGAAGCCAGTACAAGTCTTCACGAAACGATATGTCAGGCCCGGAATTTCCTAGAATAGCGCATTCAGCCCTGACTGTTAGAATTTAGACCTTTACGCTCCCTAATTCTCTCATGGCGAATTTATGTCAAATTGTGCCACAGAATTGATCTGAATCTGCCGCAATGATCATAAATCTGAATTGGAAGTGGAAGTGGTGCAGCCAATTTCTGATACCTATTCAATTCAGGCTGAGTTGTGATGCCTTCAGTGATGATGTAGGCTGCTGATGCTTTCAGAAGGGAAGGACAGAAAGTGTTTGGAATGAAAGACCAATAGCAAGCTTCTTGAAGGCAGAGTCAACAAAGGAGGAAAAATGAAATTCTCCTCGAGGCCAGAGGGAGTAATGAAGCAATACTTAAGATGGTGCCAGTAAAGGCAAAAGGTGAAATTTGTTGGCTAGGTTTGCAAGAAACAAACAGAAGCTGTTGAGCATGTTTCATTCTGTGCATTAAATGAAAATTATTCTGATCAAGTTGGGAAGTTTAGGAAGACTGTATAGCAAAAGGACTTTCCTCAGAACTTTAGAGAAAATAAACCCCTCTTTCTGAAGTACGGAAAGAATTTTCTTACCCCAAGATATACTAACACACATCTTTTTGAAAATAGAAATGCTTATATTGAAAGAGTAACATAGGCCTCCCCAAAGCATGGAAAGGAGCTTCAGCATTCAGCTTCCACACAACAGATGGCATTCCACTTGGAATGCGCAGCTTAGAAAAGATTAGAACCAAACTTATCCAATGCAATTTATTCCAGGTTTGACTAGATGCTGATCTGCTTTTTAAAAAAAAGCACCAAAGGCACAAATTGACAAGTATTGGCGTTATGGAAGGGGATGTTCATATATATTATGGAGCTGGCTCATGGCAAAACTTTTGGAGCCGCAGGGAAAGGAAATGCTTGGGAATAATCAGAACAACAGGGAGATTTTCATTCCTGGGTCAGCCCACTGCTGCAATTTTTAATAGGGGAGATGGAATAAGTCAAAACAGAGCTAAATCTAATCAAAGGTGTTACAGGATACCAAGCTATTTGTAGTTTGGGAATGGCTTTACTATTAGACAGCTTAGGCGGGTGGCCCTATAGGTAACAAAGTAAGGAATAAGTGCCACTTAAGGCCTGAATTTTCACAGGCACAGAAAGGGTCACCGACTTAACTAAAATAGCGCCAGAGCCCTGATTCCCAAGTCCCATCCCTGAACCCAGCACCTACCATTTTCACTGAGGTGAGGAAACAGGGGCGGATTGTAGTTTGCACAGTTTGACTGACAGCTCCAAGTGTTTATGAAGTCTTTGATGCGGGGCTATGAATTCAAATGGATGCTTTCCCTAAGTACTTGAAGAGTTTTAAATGTAGTGAATGGATTTTTATCAATGAGATTTTATTTTTAAAATAGTGAAGAAATCAACAGACACTTTGGGCAGGATTTTCCCCCCATCGGGAGGGGGGGGAGTTGAAGTGCGGGGGCACACCATTTTACATGGGCGGGCCAATTAAGGCCTACCCAGCGTGACGTCCGCACAGAAGTGCTATGTGCTCCCTGTGCGGATGGACGGGGAATCCCTAAACTCGAGAGTGCGCTCTTTCGCGCATGCGTATGAAAGAGCACACTCATCTCCCGGAGTCTAAGTGCTGCCTCAGGGAGATTGTCTCTACTGTACAAATTATTTAAAATAGAAAAAAAAATCCCTGCCATGTCTCATCATGTGACACTGTCACATGAGTTGGGACATGTCCATAACTTTTTAAAAAAAAATTTTAATTAAATTTTTAAAAACCTACATGAAACCTCATCCCGCCCGTGGATGAAATTTCATGCTTTTTCTAATGCCCACCAGGGCTCCCAGCCCATTAATTACTTAAATGGCCTCAATTGGCCATTGACAGGTCGGCAAGTGCACAGCTGATTTTGCTGAGCCCCAGCCTACCTGAAAATTTAAATGGGGCGCAGTGACGTCGGGAGTTCTGCCCGACGTCACCACGCGTCATTTTATGCGTCGGTGAGTGGGCCTCATCCCCCCGACAGGAAAATCCTGCCCTTAGAACTTTATTTTATTTCATCTCACCATGGCTCCTGAGGTTTGCCCTTGGTGATTATTAGGTGAGTTGGCTTGGAGGGTGTAAGGGAAAAGGGTGGTGGGTGCGGGGAGGTCATGGGTTGGCACGAGTTGGCTGTAAGTTGGCATAGAGGCTATAATGGGTCATGGAATGAGTTGAGGGGGGTCATAGGTTGGCAAGCATTGGCACTAAGGTGGCACAGGAGTGACAAAGGATCATGGGGGTATACCAAGGGTCATCAGTTGGCCTGGATGGCATAAGAAGCCATTGGAAGGTGGGGGACATGAGGTGGTATAGGTGGTAACTAGGTAGTGTGTGGGAGGTGAGGGGTGAGAGCTAGAAGGCTGTCCTTTGGGTTTTTTATTTACAGCTGGGCGAAGTCTTGGATCACAAAGTTGGGCCTTTCACACAGCCCACCTCTGCACCTGGCAGCTGCTGTTGCTGCCTCCGCACAGGTTCCAAGGCAGAACATGACTCCCATTTATACCTGCCCCAACTGAACGAAAATGAGAACATCCAGGGCATCGGGATATTCTCGACTCTGCACTCCTGACTAGGGGGCGAAAATTCAGCCCTGTATTGCAAAGGAGTATGTAAGATGGGAGATGGGTAACACAGAATTGGAAGGGATGTCCTGTACACTGCACTAATATAGGGCATGGTCAATGAGACATACCTCTACAGAATCACAAAGCAGAATATTAGATCAAGATATTTTTCATCGCACTCTGCTTTACACTTCATTTCCGTTTGTAAAAATATAGAATAAAAAGTAAACTAAAACATTCTTGAACACCTTACTAGATTGCTTTAACACTTAAGTAAATTTAAACTAGTTTCCCCGGTTTCCTCCTTTATTTTTGTTTTTCATCCAAGGACTTGGTATAGTTATGATAATCTGAACAGGAACTGCCAAATGGAAAATCCAGCATGGTAGCCTGAAGAGATTGCCAAAGATGTCATAGACAAAAGGACAAAGGGCTGTCCTTTTGTCTATGACATATTTGGCAATCTCTTCTTTGCCTCCACCTATCACTGGCCCTCTATCCAGCTCTACCTGTCCCACCCCCCTCAACCAGCTTATATTTCACCACATTTCTATATTTCTCAGTTCTGAGGAAGAGTCATACGGACTCGAAATGTTAACTGCATTCCTCTCCGTAGATGCTGTCAGACCTGCTGAGTTTTTCCAGCTATTTTTGTTTTTGTTTCAGATTTCCAACATCCGCAGTATTTTGCTTTTATCTTATGGTAGCCTGAACACTCAGGCCCAATCTATCCCTCGCTCTGCAAATACACCTGTGTGCTTTCAGCAAGTGTCAGTAGATAAGGATCAGGAATAAGAACACAGACTCTTCCAAGTGCAGGGTTGCTGGAAACAAGCCTTTGTTGTCACAGTGCCATTTCATTTGACTGAATTTGTGATAATTGACCCTGCGCAAGTTATGTATTTACAGGGAGCTCGAACCTAAAAGTTAAAATTTATAGCTAAGCTTAGCTTTGATCCATCCCTGGGAAGAGACTGAACATTAATCTTAATCCTTCCCAATAATAGATAAGGAAATTGGACAGACATTTAAAAAACCCAGTCCTACCGACTCCATTTCCAGGATAACTCTAACTGAGGCACAACATTCAAACATCAGAATTTAGCAATTATTCACTGAAGCTATCCTGCCATCAAAGGCACTGAATTGTAAAGGAATATATAAAGGAAATTAAGATTTTAAACCTTATGTAGCAGAAACTTGGCAACTACACCCCCTGCTGCCAATTTGCTTAGAAGATGGATTAATTCCATCACAGAGGGGACAGGGTGAAATAATGCATATAACTCATCACTGGTAGCTAATCTTAGGAGAGATCAATCATCTACTAGTTTTCTTTTGGCTTTGATTAAAACAGTGGCCCAGGGCATTGCATTTCAAGATACCCAACACCATTTCGTTTTCTGGTGGGAGTAAAAACAGGTTTTACTGTAACATTCTGCAAAGTGTTCTTTAAATATCAATTACAATACTTACCATGGATTAACATGAGCAAGTTATGTTAAGCACTACCCGAGCTGCAATAGAGCTTGGAAGGGTCATGTTGTGTAAAATTACCAGAATGAAGACCAAACTGTTCTTAGAGGGCATGACAGGTGTTCCTGTACATTTTCATTTCAGTATTATCAAGTTTTAACAGATCACAAATTAAGGAAATGGTGCAGCAAAAAAGCTCAGTTCCCCACCAAATACAGGCTTTGCGGTTTGCACATTTCCCACTAGTGTTCATGAAGTGGTAGTGTTCATTTATAGAAAACATTTTCCATCAGAATCAGGTAGGCAAAACTTTGTCATAATAGCATCAATAAAATTACAAGCATGCAGAATCAATGGCTTCAAAGACTTGGCATTTACTAATGACCAAATAACCCATATAGAGCAATATCTACTAAAATACATTATTGTTTGCTGACGACATAACGGTAGTGGACTGGGTTCATGTCAGCTATCAGGGGCTTGACTTAATGTAGCCTGTCACAGTGGGAACCATGGTGAATTTAATTGCGGGAGATACCCTATGTCAGTCTCCCAGTGACAGGAAAACCTCCCCTGATTAAGTTGGAGGGCGAAAGGGGTGACGCGGGATTCCTGGCTGCCAGTGGCAGGGTATCAATTAGACACATTAACCAGCCAATTGACATCCATTATCACAATTTAGTGATGGCTCAGGGATTAAATGGAGGCCACGGTTTTCCCACAAACTCAGGAGGCTGCCCAACAAAAATAAAAATTGCTGGATAAACTCAGCAGGTCTGACAGCATCTGTGAAAGAAAGACAGAGTTAACGTTTCGAGTCCAGGTGACTCTTCTTCAGAAGCCCCAACAAACCTTGTTCGTTTTGCCACCGGCCCCCCAGGGTGAGGTCCCTCGTAGTCAGGCACTCTGTGCTGATTGAGGGACCCAACATTGGGAAGGGGGTGGCTGCTGAAAGCCACTCCCCCTTGTCCTTGCCTCTGACCCCTCTTTCTCCCCAATCCAACCATCACTCACCTCATTGATCCTAGGTCTCGGGTGGCATTGCCACCAATTCCTGCTTGCACTGGCGTTAATGAGAAGCTGTTTTGATTTGCCCCAGCTCCCAGCAGACAGGGCTTTTGCTGCCGGGGGCCTCAATCATGGGAAAGGCTTGATGGTGGTTCTGTCAGGCCTCTCCCATGGAAGTGACAGGTGTTCCCCACCAATTCTCTGACTAGTAGGCGAGACCCCTGTTGTGCTGATAGAATCCCAGCCCAGGTGTGAAAAGTTTTAATGGCAGTTTTCATCAGGCCCAACTAGATTATGCCTCAAAATAGAAACAGAAAATACTGGAAATACTCAGCATATCTGGTAACATCTGTGGAAAAAGAAACAGAATTAACGTTTCAAGGCAGTGACCCCCTTCATTTTATTTCAAGTTCCCAGCATCTGCAATATTTTGCTCTTAGGTCATGGCTCCTTTTGTTGTCTACACTGTATTGTTATTGACGTTTCATTCATCAGCAGAATGCAAATAATTAGTGTGTTTGGTTCATAGGCCAAACTGAAGCTACCCTCATTACTCCCTAAATCCTGCAAATCTACACTGTTTATTTTGTTGCTTATGAACTCAACATTTGGAAAGATCTACTCTGAGACTAACAACAAATCACAGCCATTCCGAACCACTTAGAACCAAAGAAGACAGATTTCCAATTCCGTTCACTACAGCAGAGTTCCAGCCAGGCTCTAACATGTGTAATATTAAAACGTGCATACCACTTGGTGTTATAAGTTTGGTTATAAACTGCTAACTGGTCAGAAATTCCAGCTACAAAAAAATAATTCAAATCAGTTTTGTACAATAACTTGCATTTATACAGTGCCTTTTACATAATAACACATCCCAAGGCGCTTTACAGGAGCATTATAGATTTGACACTGAGCCACATAAGTAAACATTAAGCCAGATGACTAAATGCTCGCTAAAAAAAGGCAGGTTTTAAAGGTGGTCTTAAAGGAGGAGAGAGCGGGAGAGAAACAGAATGGGAAGTTCAGAGCTTAGGGCCTTGGCACCATAGATGTGATGATTAAAATTAAGAATGCTCAAGAGGCCCAAATCGGCAAAGTGCCGAGATCTTTGGAGGTTGTAGGGCTGAAGAAGATTACAGAGATGGGGATCAGCAAAGCCATGGAAGGATTTGAATCAAGGATAGAATTTTAAAATAGAGACATTGCTTAACCAGGAGGCAATGTAGATCAGCAAGCACAGGGCAGATAGGTGAACAGGACTTGGTGCGAATTAAGAAATAACAGACACAGTAGTCATATAAATTATTAGCACTGAAACCTATTTCACTCTTATTGTTTAAAAATGAAGGTCCCAAAAATTATAAATCAATTAGGCCCCAGTTCAACTGCACCTGTAGGAATGGAATTCAATTTTCAATGAGAAATCAATGGCCAATGTTCGTAAGGTGAATGCATAAAATGGTAAACATGGGTCGTTTTTTTTGGGGGGGGGCGGGATTGGCTTCCCATGCACAATTAATGAGGAAAACACAATGGCATATAACAATGGTACATACATAAAAAATACATAGTGTATGCCACTCATGTAGAATATAATTTGTAAAGGCAGGAAAGTTGGACAAAAACCCAAGCCAAAAGAACTAATATAATACCAATTGTTCTATTATTCTAAAGATCCAGGTGCTGATTGGAGTCTATTAGTTATTGCATTCATTGTGTCCATCACAATTTTCTATCTCAGATCTTGCTGCAGGTTTGAGTTCATTTAGTACAGCAAAGGTGTTCAATGCTTTTAACTTGATTGGCCACATAGCTGTGTTGTATCACGGAACCTCATGGGCCCAGTACTTTGTATGCATCTTCGGCTACCAAGAGCAATAAGTCTTAGTGGCCTGATTTTGAACTTATAAGGCAACAAAGCAACAGAACCAAGTACAGACTTGCCAAAGCTCTGTGCCACAATATTCAAACCAAATAACCCAGTGAACAAATAACACCAAATTGCTGGGATTAGAGGCCTGGATTGTGAAGGTTTGTGGGCCACAATCCCATAATCAGTTACTTGGACCTTGCATAGTGTTTTAGGTATTGGAATGTCCATTCTCAGCTGGAATGAACATTTTGCCATAGATCAGTCCATAGTAAATGGGGAGCACTGTACAGCCAAATCTACTATTGCAAGTTCATGGACACCATCATGATAAATGTCCTAATAACTAATAAATCCATGGTAGTACAGACAGAATGTACTTGTAGTAAGGTTCCAATGTATTAGAAACAGAAAACGCTGGAAATATATTACAAGTCCATCAACAGTAAATATAGGTACTGGGGACTCTCCATTCTGATGAAAGGTCTCCAACCAAACATTAACTTTATTTCAGATGCCAACAAGCCACTTGAGAATTCACATTTTCTGCTCTTATTTCAGGTTTCAAAAATTTGTAAATCTTTTCATCCTTCCGTTCGAGTTGCAAGATATTCAGCTTTTCTTTCATTCAGACTCTTAAAACTAAATTAAAATTAAAATAAACTACCTGAATCACTTATATAAATGTATTGCACCAGCATTATCCAGTCTGCATTTAAGAAAGAACAAATTTGATAAAAGTTATTTTGATAAAGAACAAATCTCTGTCTTTTATTTTTATGCAAGAACACACTTTACAGCATTGTAAAAAAAAACCCTGCTTAATTTTTTAAGATGAGAATTAAGGGAACATATTACAACATTCAGAATACTTCTAAGACAGCGGATTATGTCAGCATTATTTTGCTCTTGTCTGTGATTTGTATATCACTCCTACCCGTACACAGGCTTTTATTTATTGCAACATACTTCAGGAAGTTGTTCCTGAGGAATAGTCAAGGTGTTGAGGTAGGGGAATTCTTCAAGCTGTTGAGTGCAGCATGGATCCTAAAATGTAACCGAGATTCCATTGAATAGTCTTTGTAGTTATTCCTGCAATAGGGGAAAATAAAACATAAGAATGCATTTAATAGAAAACAATTTAGAATCAAGCAATGAAGAATCAAACTCCTTTTTAATGTATTTAGGGTATGCAATTCTTCTCGTGGCTATTCTCGGCTGGAAAAGCCAAATAATGTTCAATAAAACCATCAAGTTTGTCTGTGCCACAGTTCTTCAGCTACTAATTAAGATTAGAGGATTATGATGGTTGAATAACCCTTGAACTAGGCTGGAGTGTTTTGTACTCCCAGGTAATAGCAATGCAATATATATTCAGCTAGCTATTTAACCATTGTGTTAAAATCCCAGCAATTCAACTGGATGAGAAAACTCTTTAGTTCTATTTACATCATTGATCAGTCTTCTTGGCATTCTAGTGCAAATACAAGTTTCAATTCATTTATGAAGATAAATAATGAGGAATGTTAAGCCAACTATCATAGCTTTAGTCTGCCCTCATTGTTTGAACACCGTTAAATCTCCAGATACAAATGTCATCCAATCATGGGGAGGGTAATATGTTGAAATATTAAAGTTCATTTTGACTTCTGACATGGAACAGGCACATAGCTTGCGGAATATCTACATGTTCATGCCAGTGGTAGGCCTGGTCCGTTTCAAGATATGGCCCACATTAACCATGCATTGGCCGTGAATGGGCATCCTGCTATGGTGCAATATCGAGCAGTCTTGAGGTCGAGCCGATTTCATTGGGATGGAAAGATCACACATGGAGGAGAAAACTTCAATGATTATACTTTTTTTAAAACAATATTTTTGTACAGGCATCTCCTGGCAAAAGTCATTCTAAACATATCTTTTCTATTTCAACATCCAATATAAATGGATGGAGCATGTACTGCGCACAGCTTGCCTAGTTCTTCCTTGAAAATGCTTCGGGAGTCTACATACATCATAGAAACCTCTCTGCATGTGGTAACGAGGGTCCTACTGAATCAGGCGGATGCCTGGGGAATCCAACTGAAGACCTCGGAAGATATGGCTGCAGGAGAATCCAAGTTGGAATAGAGTGATAGGAATGAGAGATGTTTTACACCATGTTTCCTCCTGGTGGACTAAATTAAAATTATCCTTACTCTACTGTTATGTTGACACTATCCAAGACAATAAGATGTTCCACCATTTCATGGTTACATATGTGAGCTTCGTTGTGGAAAAATGCTCAGGTTCTCTAAAGTAAGTCACCAATACACTGCGACAGAACAAAGGCATACACACAGAAACTGCCAATTACACCAAGTTAGAACAGGAGCCAAAAGCTCAGCAGCTGGGTTTGAATTTATTGACAGCATAAGGAAAAACAATCAATAAATAATCAAACCTTATTTGTTTCACCTCCACACATTACTGTGCACAGCAATTTGAAAGACAGACCATTTCAACACTTAAAAATAGGATAGATTGGTCGTCAAAGAAAAAAGGAGTAAAAGGATATGGGAACAGTGTTGGCATGTGGGATAAGGGCTATTGTTCAAGCGGAGGTTAAACAACAGGCTGATTATGTCAAGCAGCCTCTTCCCGTGTTGTATTTTCAATCTAATTCTATGCAATTGACCATCCTTAGTAGCCTGGAGAAGATGAGCTTTTATCTTGATGTTAATAGTACTAGGAAAAGAATGACAAGATATCAACCAGTAACAACAACAACTTGTAGCACATTTGCCATGGCCAAACATCCCAAGGTGCTTCAGAGCAGCATTATCAAACAAATTCTGACAAAAAGCCACATAAGGAGATATTAGGGAAGATGACCAAAATTTTGATCAAAGATGTGTGTTTTAAGGAATGTCTTAAAAGGAGGAAAGGGAGGGAGAAAGGCAGTAAGGTTTAGGGAGGGAATTCCAGAGGTTCATATATGGCCAACTGAAGGCACAACTGCCAATGGTGGAACAATTAAAATCAGGGATGCTCAAGAGATCAGAATTGGAGGAGTACAGATATCCTGAAGGGTTATGGGCTATTTGAGATTATAGAGGCAGGGAGGGGTGAGAGCAAGGAAGGATTTGAAAACAAGGACAAGTGTGTTAAAATCAGGACATTACTTAATGAGAGCCAACATAGGTCAGCATGTTCAGGGGTGACAGGTAAACAGATGTGTGTTAGGACACAGGCAGCAGAGTTTTGGATGACCTCAAATTTAGAAATAGGAAGGTGGCATAGAGTTTGCTGGAATAGTCCACAGACTAGGAGTAAGAAAGGGATGTTGGAGGGTTTTAGTAACGAACGAGCTAAAGCAGGAGAGAAGTTGGACAATGTTGCCGCGGCGCAGATGGCTGATCTTAATAATGGGATGGATATGTGGTTGCAAATATGTAGTTGCGAGATGTGGTCGGAATATATGATACAACCAGAATATGTGAATGATTCAACTTCCTCCTGAGGTCCCTGCCATTAAATCAGCTAATCTTCACCCAGTGAGATTCACTCCCCATATCAAGAAACAGCTAAGTGTTGGACGTAGCAAAGTTTATGGGCCCTTCAACATCCCACTGGTAGTGATGAAACCTTGTGCTCCGGAACCAGCTAGTTCCAATACAGTTGCAACACTGGCATTTACCTGACAAAGTGGAAAATTGCCCAGGTATGTCCTGTCCACAAAAAGTAGAACAAATTCAATCAAGTCAATTACCACCTAGTCAGTCTGCTTTCAATCATTAGCAAAGCTGAATTCCAGATGTGAGGTAAGAGTGACTGACTTTAATATCAAGGCAGCATTTGACGAATGTGGTTTCAAGGAGCCCGAATAAAAGTAGCGAATGGAAATCAGGGACAAAACTTTCTACTCACTGGAACCACACGTAACACAAAGGGAAATGATTGTAGTTGTTGGAGGCCAATCATCTCAGCCCCGGAACATCACTGCAGAAGTTCTTCAGGGCAGCTGCTTCATTAATGACAATCCTTCCATTATTCGATCTCAAGTGGGAATGTTTACTGCTGAATGCAGAGATTTCAGTTCCATTTCCAACTCCTCAGATACTGAAGCAGTCTGTGCCCGCATACAATCCAACTCCCAATCTTAGTGTCCTAGGGCTACAATGATTGGCTTTTGACAACCACTCCCATCTTTTGTGCCAGGTATGCCGTCAACCACTGGAGGGTTTATACCCTATTTTCCTTAACTTCACTGGAGTTCTATGGTGCTGTGGTTGGTCAAATGCCACCCTGATTTCAAGATTTCACCTCCCCTCTTGCATTTAACTCTTGTCCATGTCTGATTCAAGTCTGTGAAGAAGTCTGAAGTTGAGCTGTCCTGACGGAACCCGAACTGAGCATCATTGGACAGGTTATTAATGATCAGGTGTCACGTGATGGCACTAATGATAAACTTCTTCCAATCACTTTATTAATGATTGGCAGGGGGCTCATGGTATAATTGACTAAGCTAGATTTATCCTAAGCCTTGAAGATGGGGCACACCACAGCAATTTCCCACACTGTCAGTTAGATGCAGATGCACAGCTAGTTCTGGTGCAGATTTTCAGCATTGAACAAGTTCAAAACAGAGTTTGATAGATATCTGGATACTAATGACATCAAAGAATACAGGAATAGTGGGGAAAAATACCGTAGAGGTAGATGATTAGCTATGATCTGTTTGAATGGCAGAGCAGGCTACATGGGCCAAATGGCCGACTCCTGCTCCTATGGCCGGAATTTTCTCTGAATTGCACTAAGTGCAGTGACGGCCGTGAAAAAAGATGTTTTTCTCATCAGCCTCAAGGGTGGGTTTTTGCAGCCACAGGAAACACACCGTATCGCTGAAGGGCAGCCCACCCGCCATGCCGTTACCTCAATATTTCCTCACTCCGGATGCCATATCTAAACTGCAACTGCGCACACCGTTCTCAATGCTTGCAGCCCAGAGCTGCTCCAGTGAAGGCATGGCCCCGAAAGCCAAGGAGAGTTCTGTGACCAGTCACTGAAATGCCTTATGGAGGTCTGCCATGGTGTCCTCAACCCCTGCTTTGGCCACAAGAGGTCCAGCAATCTCACCAGTCCAGCTTGGGAGGTGGTGGCAGCGGTGGTCAGTGTCAATGCTACACAGAAGAGGTCGGCCATCCAGTGCAGAAAGAGAGTGAACAATCTCATCCATGCCACCAGGGTAAGGCAACCATCTCATCACTCTAAAGTCACACATTCACAAGCCCATCACACATTCACTGGCATCTCACTCCCTGCCAGTTCAAGAGATCACCACTTACTCTCTCACACACATCCCCACATCTTTATCCGGCCTCATCTCCTCTGGAGACTGCCTCTTCAGCCCTCACCATCTTGAGGCCATTTGCACAGATCAACAAACTCCTCCACACACACCCTGGGATACTCTGCTTCCCCCTACAGCCTCACCCTGCAGTCTCTTTGCTTGCCTAAGGCCATTTCTCCCCCAAGAAAGCCCTAGCCCTGCAGCTGCTGAAAAGCCACCCCTGCCTTAATGCTGGTCTGATAGGAAGAAATTTGCCCATGAGCTCCCCCAAAAAGCGATGTAGTGCTGCCTGCAAAGCTTGGCGCTGATGACCACAAGTGCTGCCTGAAGCAAGGTAAGCAAACAAACACTCAAAGTCCCAAGTGAAGTGCAGCTCACCAGGTGCATGACGCTTATGCACTATTGTGAAGCACGTCTGCATGATACGCAAGCTCATAGTCCAGTGTGGAGGGGATGATTCCAGTGAGCAGGGCTTATCATGAGATTCTAATGTATTGAAATTAGCTTCCTGACGTGCGGTGGCAGGAAACACAGCCCGCCACTGATAGGTGGAGCAGACGATCGCAAACTGGATTTACGACGTGAGACTGATTTTTGCGATGCTCTGATATTTTCCACTCCTGCCTGCTATGACACCCTTCACAAATGGGAGGAGAAAATCCTGGCTTATGTTCCTATATTCCTAAAAGTGAATGAGGGCCTTGTAATCGGAATTGCTCATGACCCTTTTGCCTTACATTTTTATTGACAGAGTGTATACACAGAGGAGCTGTAGGGGCAGGGATGGGTCCAGCTGCCCCACACCTCTCTGATCAGGAACTTCAATTGTTAGTGGAAGAGGTCCAGAGGAGGGGGTCTGTACTGTACCCTGCTGGCCATCGAAATCCATCTGTCACAACAAAGGAGGTTTGGATACAAATTGTGGCTGCAGTGAGTGTAGCAAGGGAGCAGGATAAGGTGGCAGCTTTGGCGCCTTATTTATCGGCACTCGTGTTCATGTGAGGGGGCCAGGTTGTGAAGCACTTATTACCATGTGTGTTTGCAATATGACGAGGCCCTTGGCTATGATGGTGAGGCTTGCAACAATTTTAATGTGACTGTGTCAAACTCATTGATGTTGATCATCTCCATTGTGGGGCAGACCCTTGAGTAACTGTGGTGTCAATGTTCAAAGTTCTTTAGGTGGAAGCTGCTCACCAGGGAACGACAGATGGCAATTGTGGGATCGGAGGACCTTATGATAATCTATTTTGTACAAGGATGCCTCTGTACAGAATCAGCCCTGGCTACATGTCAATGATCCCAGCTGCTCTGTCATTGGTGGCCTCTTCATTCTCATTTGGTTCTGAATCATCAAAATAGACAGGGGCTTTCTCCTCCTCCTCATCTTACTCCTCCTGAGAGATTGGAGCTCTACCCATGGTCTCATTGTCACAGATTTGGAAGCCTTTCCACTGCGTAGTATTGTGCAGCATGCAGAACACCACTATCCTTGCTGAGGCACATTGTAGGGCTCCGCCTGAGCAATTGAGGCACTTGAAGCCCATTTTTTAAATGCCAATGGCCTGCTCGATTGTACTCCTGTGATGACATAGCTGCTGTTGTAGTTGCACTCTGACTCAGCTCAAGGGCTCCTAAAGGGGGTCATTAGTTAATTTCTTAAAGGGGTCCCCTAGAAGCCAACCATCAATCTGCGTAGGTGGCTGAAATAGCAGAGGGAATTGGGAACTCTTCAGTATGAAGGAGTCACGGCAGCTACCCAGGGAACCATGCACACACATAAAGGAAGACCTTATTGTGGTCACAAACCACCTAGACATTGAGTAAGTGGAAAGACTTTCAGTTGACAAAGGTGTCAGCATGTTGATCTGGAGCCTTTATGACAACATGGGTGCAATCAATAACATCCTGCAGCTGAGGGAAACCTGCGAATTGGGCTAAGGCTGTGGCTCTCTGCATCTGAGATGCCAAATCAACAGGGAAATTTATGTGCTCCCTCGCATGAGCAAACAGGGCATTAGTTACAGCCATAATGCAGCTGTATGCTGTTGACTAGAATATACCAGACAGGTCTCCTAATGAGCCATGGAAAGAACCTGAGGCAAAAAAATTGAGGAGCAACTATTACCTTCGGTGTGTGGCTCAAGTTGTTTCTGGACCATGTGACATATGTCTGTCACTACCTCGTGGTTCAACCTCAGTCACTTTCAGCACTTTTTCTCCATGATATTGAGATAGGATGTCCTAGGTCTGTACATCTTTCCCACATCCTACCTCACCTCCTTCTTCCTGGTGTGTGTGCCACAACCTTTTCCTCCCCTTCTGCTATCCCTCTGGCCTCCAGCTGCTCACATTAACTGGCTTCTATGGCCTCTATGTGCAAAGGTGCCATGCCCATCTTCTATCTTCCTTCGCATGAAGCAGAATGTGCCCTTCTCAAGCACAAATTTCTTCCTCGCATCTGGGTACACGAGTCAGTAGGGGAAAAAAAATTGCCCTATGAGTCCACCAGTCCCACCCTCCTACTCCCCTGGCTTAAGGTAAGACAGTTGGTATTGAGTTTGTGCCAATTCTGGGGCAGTGAATACAAGTTTAAAGCGAATTCCACAGGAGTACCTGCACCTCTCCAAAGGGGGTACACTCTGGCTATCCAAGGAAACACAAAAAATTCAGACCTGCCCGGACTCCACAATCTTAGGCTACCAAAATCTGACTTGAGTGGAGGCAGCTGATGATTTAAGTGGCCAGCTGCCTCCCTGCACCATGCATGCACGAAACATGCCCTGTCCCCATGAAAATGGGAAGTGCCATGTTCGGGGGTGGGACTTTTGACTTCCAGGCTCATCCGCCATTTTCATCATGGAGCCTCTCCATCATGGTGAAAATTCAGGTCATAAAGTCCTAATGTCACATTGAAATTTCAAACTGACTTTTGTCTGATAGGCTTATCCACAAGCTAGATAAAGGCAGCAGAAATTAAAAATAATCAATGAATTATTGCCAATACAGCTGTAAATTTAACATTTTACGACGGTACTTACTTTGCTGTTTCAAAGTACATCCTGGCCTTATCATTGTGTCCTTGCTGTTTGTATAACAAACCCATTTCATAAAGAGTAAATGGCACCAAATAATGATCGTACCTTATCCTCTTCTCACTATATAAAATAAAGCAAAAAGCTCATTTATTTATAAATACAGTCCTAAACACAATGACCTAGACTGTGAACTTTATCCTGTTTGTATTTTAAAATCCAGTACTTGATGCACAAAATCTGCTGATTACTACAGTCTCAAAAGTCACTGTGAACAGATGTACATCTACCATATCTGTAAACTAATTGTGAAAAGTGCAGCTGCAAGACAACCATAGGTCAAAAAATTTGCAATCCGTAGGAAAACTCAGCAGGTCTGGCAGCATCAGCGGAGAAGAAAAGGGTTGACGTTTCGAGTCCTCAAGACCCTTCAACAGAACTGAGTGAATATTAGGAGAGGGGTGAAATATAAGCTGGTTTAAGTGGGGGGGGGGGTGTGGTTGTAGGGACAAGCAAGCAGTGATAGGAGCAGATAATCAAAAGATGTCACAGACAAAAGAACAAAGAGGTGTTGAAGGTAGTGATATTATCTAAATGAATGTGCTAATTAAGAATGGATGGCAGGACACTCAAGGTACAGCTCTAGTGGGGGTGGGGTGGAAAGGCTAACAGGGCATAAAAGATTATAATGGAAATAGGTGGGAAAAGAAAAATCTATATAAATTATTGGAAAAAACAAAAGGAAGGGGGAAGAAACAGAAAGAGGGTGGGGATGGAGGAGGGAGTTCAAGATCTAAAGTTGTTGAATTCAATATTCAGTCCGGAAGGCTGTAAAGTACCTAGTCGGAAGATGAGGTGCTGTTCCTCAACAATGCAGCAAGCCAAGGACAGACATGTAGGCAAGAGAGCAGGGTGGAGTGTTAAAATGGCAAGCGACAGGGAGGTTTGGGTCATTCTTGCGGACAGACGGCAGGTGTTCTGCAAAGCAGTCGCCCAGTTTACGTTTGGTCTCTCCAATGTAGAGGAGACCGCATTGGGAGCAACAAATGCAGTAAACTAAGTTAGGGGAAATGCAAGTGAAATGCTGCTTCACTTCAAAGGAGTGTTTGGGCCCTTGGACGGTGAGGAAAGAGTAAGTGAAGGGGCAGGCATTGCATCTTTTGCGTGGGCATGGGGAGGTGCCATAGGTGGGGATTGATAAGTAGGGGGTGATGGAGGAGTGGACCAAGGTGTCCCGGAGGGAACGATCCCTACGGAATGCCACCAAGGGGGGTGAAGGGAAGATGTGTTTGGTGGTGGCATCATGCTGGAGTTGACGGAAATGGCGGAGGATGATCCTTTGAATGCAGAGGCTGGTGGGGTGATAAGTGAGGACAAGGGGGACCCTATCATGTTTCTGGGAGGGAGGAGAAGGTGTGAGGGCAGATGCACGGGAGATGGCCCGGACATGGTTGAGGGTCCTGTCAACGACCGTGGGTGGAAAACCTCGGTTAAGGAAGAAGGAGGACACGTCAGAGGAACTGTTTTTGAAGGTAGCATCATCAGAACAGATGCGATGGAGGTGAAGGAACTGAGAGAATGGGATGGAGTCCTTACAGGAAGCGGAGTGTGAGGAGCTATAGTCGAGGTAGCTGTGGGAGTCGGTAGGCTTGTAATGGATATTGGTGGACAGTCTATCACCAGAAATTGAGACAAAGGGGTCAAGGAAGGGAAGGGAAGTGTCAGAGATGGACCATGTGAAAATGATGGAGGTGTGGAGATTGGAAGCAAAATTAATAAATTTTTCCAGGTCCCGACAGGTAATTCTGTTTTTGTTTTGGATTTCCAGCAACCGCAGTTTTTTGTTTTTATCTCTGAAGAAATCCTTGTCTGGCAAAACGTCTTTCTTCATTTAGTTCAGATATGCTGCACTTGCTTACTCAAGTCAATTTGACTGCAACTGCATTTTCTTTATGATCATTAAATCAATGAACTCTCCAAGCACTCACTGTACACTGGCATATCTCCATCTTGTATGATGCAACACTCATTTGACAAATGGAATTTTAAACCACCAAAAGAAAAGTGTGAGAGCAAGCCACCTTACCTTTGGATCACCTGATTGAAGCAGAGTTCAGCTTGTAAGGGACGGCCCAAATGTTTCAGACATAGCCCTTTTAGAAGCTGTACAAGACTCTCATCATCTACTTGGTATTCAACAGGCTCTTTTAGAGACAAGAGCAGAAAGTGACATAGTCAAAGTTCAACAACTTTTGTCATCTAAAGTACCTATTGTTTCAGTAAAAAAAAATTTGATGTAATGTCTGTATTTTATTACACTGTTCTTTATTGTATTTTTCCTCAAGTGTATGTTTCTTTGATATCCTACTGCTATGATCCCCAGCTGAGGTTACCACTCGACAAGCCAGAACCCAGGGTGGAACCCAGCTTGACAGATCATAACTTTTATTTGTTTGTTTAGATACGTGGTGAGGTGCTACTGAACAGAGTCACAGGAGTCAGCTGATAAACTCTTAATAAAAGAATAAAACATTTATTAAACAAGAAAAGATTAACTATATTACAATACTCCTTCACCCACAACTATATCTTTACAGATGTATACAGATTTGTAAGGGTAACACAAGTTACAAAAACTCTTATACTATAATGTTCACAGTAAGTACTGTCCATATAAACCAACTGCGACCTCTGGTCAGACATATCACACTCTGAAACCAAGTGACAAATGCCACCCCAGACAGATTCTTTGGATCTCTCCTTAACTCCACCCAGACCCTTGTCACACCATGAGCTAACCAATCTCAATGAACTCTGTCTTTCACACGAGGGTTTCCAATCTCCAGTTTCCAAGAACTCGCCTTGGAAACTTCTCCAAAACCGATGCTTTCTCTCAGGCGCCTTCTGCAAATGTTCACCTCCAGGGTTTCGAACTCTCGTTCCGAAATTCCTCTCCCCTGGGTTACCACATGCATTCAAGCTTTCTTCCATGCACTCTCTCTCACTGTCTCAGCCGCCAACAATACATTACGGCTTCACATGTCCATAGCAAAGAGTTACAGACCTTCAGCCATCTCTTTGGACCTTCTGGCTTCTCACAAGCCTTTATCTCTTTAAGCTGGAAGCCTTCCTTTCTGCTCCTTACTTTCACTTCCACAGAACAGGAATTTTCCAGGTTCCAGTCCTTCCTTTGACGAGAAGGTCTTCTTGGGACTTTCTCCTGTTCCATTCCGCTAGATTTGGGAGTCTTTTCTTTAGCTTGGGACTTGCTGTCACCGTTGCTCCAGTCTCTCCTGGCAGCTACTTTCAAAACCAACTGAACTCAAACAGCTTCCAAATCAAACTGTTGTTTCTAGTTTGTTTTGTTTGTGTCTGTGGGAGGGGCCTGCCTATCTGGACCCTTGTTGCTAGGCAACAGCCCAGTTTTTTTTTTACTCTTTGCTTTACTTAGCTTAGGGTTGTAAAAGTCTCAATGGAAAGTGAAACTAAAACTCAACTTAACACACAAATACAGAAATACAAATCAAACTTAAACTTTAAAGCTAAAACACAATCCTAACATCCACAAATACAAATATAACTTACTTAAACTATCTCTATTCCCTAACACTACATAATCTGTATGTATCCTATAATGATTTGCTTCCTCTATTGGGATGAGATTCCAGATTATCAGGCAACATCAGGCAATTCAACTGTGAGAGGGGGCAGGAGAAGAGATCACAAGTGAGCTTTGATAATATACATCATTGCCCAATCTTAATGTGTGCATTCCCCATCAAAGGGTCACTTAACAGTAATCAGACTTGGGCACAGTAGCTCAATTTCCTTTTCCTAACTAAGGCAAAAGGGCCATTTCTACAGCTATCATACCTGAGAATATCTGACACAACAGCAGCAGACACCCAAAGAAGTACATCCTAGAATTTACTTCTGAGTCTATTAATTGTGTCTGATCTATTTTCCATTTTATGCCTCTAATTATTCCCCACTTTTAGTTTTCTACAGAGAGGATTTGTCAAACAAAAGTACTAGCAGATCTGTCATGGCATTTTTCACAGGTCATTGAACTCAGCCAGGCAGACTTGCCATCCGAGTTTCTTTTTTTGAAAGCATCCTAGACATGTGCTTATGATGCAACATTACAATGTACTCACTGGGGTGTTTTTGTAACTCTATTTCTGCCTTTTCTATTGTAACCAGCATGTTCTCAGTCAGGTCTGCTCGTTTACCCAGTATTGCAAATCCGTTCCACACGTACATCATTTCCTGTCAGGAGGGATAAATTAATGTATTTATCAAATTAATAATAACCAGTCCCAACTAAATAGTGGAATAAAATTACATAACCCAAATCTGGTTCTTAACTCACCAAGGTTTCTTCCCCAGCACCTCCCAAACTTGCAAGTTCCACCCCAAATCATACACCATCCCGAACTGCAAATTTATCATCACAGTTCTTTCGTTGCCGCTTAGCCAAAATCCCAGAACTCCTTACCTAACAGCACTGTGGGAGTACCTTTACTACATGGAAAGCAACGGTTTAAAAACCATTTAAAGGTGGGTAATAAATGCCCGCTCTGCCAGCAATGCCCATATTCCGAGAACAAAGAAAAAATTGACCTCGCTCCTTGAAGGTTGTTTTTATTTTTTTAAATAACAAGCAAGTCATTGGTTGACCCAAAACTAAGTTGTCGTTTGTTATTTATGGTATACCATTAATTCACTGATTATCATTGAATAGGCAAACGCATAAATAAATTCTATCTATTCACGTGCTTTGTCTAACCCCAGTAAGGTTTTATCTTCCAGCTTTTTATATTGGATGGCATTTGAAGGACAGTGATGGTAACACTTAAAATTGTGACTAAAAGTAATTTGTATGGGTCCATCTCACAAATTCCACTCTCTCAATCCATTTATTTGTTTGCCAGGTTTGTACAGGACAAATCTCCATGACGGGAGATACCGTAGGTGTAGCCTGGGTAGAAAATACAGCAGGACCTGGTCTCAGGCTTTTCTCTGCCAGGGTTTCTGTATCTCTTTGCAGTGACTGCATAATACACCAGCCAACAGACTTAAATAGACATATGATGATGCCCTGCAAAACACATACTACAAGGTATTTCCCACCATTCACACACTTGAAACACTTGGCACATCCTGGTATCGAGTGTTGGTAGGGGCATTTTTTTCTCTATTCCCCTCTATGTTTTGGAGTTCCCATTTATTCTATTAAATCCAACAATGGATTGTATTAGGTAAATGAAGAGGATAACATACACTGCCAGAATGAGGGATTAGACCACCAGTCAAGTGAAGAACATAAAGTTTTAACTGGACTGGTGCAGAATTCAAGATTATATACTTAGCATTGTAAAAGGGGTTGTACTCCATTTGCAGTAAAATTGATATAAATCAGTTTTTAAAACAGCAAACTCAGCACAGTAAATCAGCTTCTACAAGAAGCTCCTTAATTAGTTGCTAAACAAAATATTTTGGATTATAAATCAAATCTAAACATATCAATTGCTAAATCCAGTTTTCCCCATAATATGACAATCCATGCAACAGATATCTCCTTCTATCCAAGCTTGATTATACCACATCCTTTGGCTGTTTAACCCTTGCACATAAACAAATTCCACCGCATATCAATTTGCTATTTTCTAGAGGAATATGTTAACTCTAATTACACTGCAAATGAGTTAACTTCAGGCTCAAAGGCAAATGATCACAGGCTAAATTTTGTGAAATTCCTCATCCAGCATGGAATCTTGCTGGACCAGATTGAAGATGCAGAATTGGCCGTATTGAAAAGTACCTATAACTACACTCCTGTGCAGTCAGGCTCTGTGTTTTCACTCAATGCGCAACTTAATACTTCTGCTTCTGAACCATCACAATTGAGGCACTACCTCTCTCAGCCTACTTATTTTAAAAATTTATTTCATCTGAAAAATGTGTGTCAAAACAAAGAATCCTCACCAGTAAAGGCAGGACCAGTTTGACAGGATTTGGAGTCGTGTACCGTCTGGCTTTTCTCACTGCAAACTTCTCTGTGGGTATAGATTTCCCAGCAATTCGTTGCTTCAGACCTTCAACTTGTCTGCAATCCAAACAACAGTCTTACAATAGCAAAGTCAATAAGAGGTATTGCAATTTTTCATGAAAAGAAACATTTAGTCAAGTTTTTTTTTGCTTGTAGAAATAAAAAGAAAACAAAAACAACAGCTTGCAGTTATACAGTGCCTAGGGTGTGGCAAATCCTCCCAAAATGCTTCACAGTGCTTTCTACAGTATCGGTGGGAGATGGGAAGAGATACAGGGGAATGGAGGTTAGATTGAGTGCTATTTTCAGGGCTATGGAAAGGATCAGTTGGTGAGCGGGTCTAATTGGATGGCTTTTTCAAAGAGCCAGTAAAAGCATGATGGGCTAAATGATCTCATTCTGTGCTACAAGATTCTATGAAAAAGAATGCAGAATATGTTCAGTGCTGGCAACAGAAACTGCAAGGAATAAGAGGAGAATGGAGGCTAATTTCAGTGCCATGTATGGTATTTGAAAGAAATGGAGGTAGACAGAGGAGAATGGACTCTAGGTTCAGTGCTGTGTACAGTATCTGCAAGAACTGAGAAGAGGTGCAGGAGAATGGAACCCAGATTTGATCCTTATCTGCCAAGTACTGCACTTGAAGTCCTTTAGTTCAGTTTGTAAAAACGAAATAGCCCATTAACTCAGGGGATCACTGCAGGGTCCTTAAACATTCATCACCTCAAGATAAAATTTTGACAGTAACAACAATCAAAGCCTCACTGACCTGAATAGTTCTTCCACTTTCTCTCCAGTCTTTTGAATGTCTTGCTCTGGGAGCATGCTGAGAATTGCAGCTTTCTGAAACGTGTAGATTGCCTGTAGTAACAATAGTGATCTTATGTCAGAAATCTTCCAACTTCACAAAAACATGGGTTATCACATTAATGGGGGGGGGCGCATTGGACCTCGGCAGGGAGAGGGTTGGGGCGGTGGGGGGTGGGGGCGTTGCCGGGTCAGGCTTGCAGGGTGGGTCAGGTCATGGTGAGGGGGGGGGGGGCGGTGAACAGTCAGGACTTGGTTTGGAGAGGGGTTGGTGAGAGTCGGGTATGCGGATGGGTGGGAGAGTCCTGTGCAGATGGGGGGAATCTCATTGGGTTTGAAGGGGGTGGGGAATACTGTGTGGGGGTGGTTAGTCAGGGAATGGGGGAGTTCCCTGGGGAGGGGTCGGTCTGGGTCTTTACAATAGTTACCCAGAAGGAATTGGATGCAGGGCAGGTGCCTCGCTGCTTATTTTCCCACTAACTTTCTAACATCAGCAAACTTGAATACTTTACACTCAGTTCCCTCATCTAAGTCATTAATATAGATTGTTAATAGCTGAGGCACAAGCACTGATCCTTGCGGTATCCTAATAGTTACATTCTGCCAACCAAAAATTATTTGTTTATTCCTGTCTGTTTTCTATTAGTTAATCAACCCTTATTCCATGCTAAAAATTACCCACTCCCCCATGAGTCCTAACTTTGTATAATAACCTCTTGTCCAGCACGTAATTAAATGCTCTTTTAAAAAGTTAATTTAGACCACATTTACTCGATTCTTCCCTATCCAGCCTGTTAGTCACATCCTCAAAATTTCCCTATCATAAAATGTGTTAACTCTGCTTAATCATGATTTTTTTTTAAGTGACCTGAATCATAACCCTCATAACAGATTCCAGCATTTCTCCTACAATTGATGCCAAGTTAGCTGGTCGATAATTTCCTATTTTCTTTCTCCCTCCTTTCTTGAACTTGCTACCTTCCAATCCACTGGGAGCATTCTAGAATCTAAGAAATTCTAGATTCAATGCATCCACTATCAAATCCAGGGGATTTGTTGGTTTTTTAGTTCCATAATTTCTCCTGTACTATTTCTTTATTAATGCTATTATCTTTAAGCTCTTCATTTTCACTCAAGCTTTGATTCTGCCTGCTTCTGGAAAGTGTATTTTTGTGACTTCTACAATGAAGGCTGATAAAAAGTATTATTTTAATGTCTGCCACTTCCTTATAAAGCCCATTATAATTACTTCTGTCACTGCCTCTAAGGGATACCTGTTTACTCTTGCTAATTTCTTCCTTTTTACAAACACAAAGAAGCTTTTACAATCTCTTTTTGTGTCTCCTGCTAGTTTACACTCATATCCTATTCTCTCTTTCTTTATCAGTTTATCCTTTGCTGAATTTTAAAATTCCCCCAATCCTCATTCACTTTTTGGAAAGGCTCTTCCTTTAATTCAATACTGTCTTTAACTTCTCATTAGCCATGGTTAGACAATTTTCCCTCTAAGGTTTTTATTCCTTAAGGGATTGTAAAACTATTGCAAATTACAAATTACTTATTTAAATACTTACCAAAATATTTTTAACCTAGTTTCCCAGTCTATTTAGCCAACTCACCCCTTATATTCATGCAGTTTGATTTGTTCAGCTAAAGACCCGAGTTTTGATCTAAACTAAATCAATTTCAAACTCAATTCCAGCCTGGGCCCCCACCCCCCTCGACTAGCTTCCAGCCTGGGCCTTCCACTGGCTTCCAGATTGGATCTTGGATTCCAACAAAGAGCATATTTTAATACTTTCACTGTAACATAACATTTCAATAAACTAACACACCGAGTTGGGCTGACAAGCATTAGTAGCAAATGAAAGGCAGCTAAATTCAAAATCGTGTTAGATAGACAGGTGGAGTGTAAGATCTTTTGTATAGCACATTGTCTACAAATTTACTTACTTGAGACCACCGACTTTCTTTGGAGAGGAGATCAGCAAAGCGGTATGCCTGCAGCCACTGCTGCTGAAAGGAGTGACTCCACATTAGTTCCCAGTAACACAGATGATGAATCTGTCTCCACTCTTCCTGAGCTGCTATGCATTCCTCAAACTTCTTCTGAGCCTATGTTTTCAGTATAAAAAAATACAAATGAAAAAGAAATATCGATTAGCATGAACTGAAAATAAGATAAAGAAGGACTTCCATTTACGTAATGCTTTTCATTACCTCTCAATAATTTCTGGCTAATGACCTATTTTTAAAGTGTTGGCACTGTTGTAATGTAGGGAAACTCAGCAGCCAATTTGGGCACAGCAAGCTCCCACAAACTGTGATGCAATCAAGACTATATAATCTGTTTTAGTGCTGTTGTTTGAGGGAAGATATTTGTGTCCACCTGAGGGGGCGGACAAAACCTTGGTTTAAATTCCCACTAGAAGGAGAGCATTCCCTCAGCACTGCACAACCAGAGTGTCCCATATTTATCTGCAAACCAATGTTCACACATATTCATCAGTCAATGAAAAAATACTTTTACAACTGTAACTGTCTTTCTCTTTAATGTTTTACCTCATCTTTTAATGAGGGCTGCTAACTTTACGCCTCGAGGCTTGATACAAAACACATTTCAATGTCAGTCTTATGTCATACCACTCTTCCTTCCCTCGTCTCTCCCAGTTTAGTCAGGTGGAACAGCAAGATGGGAAAGGTGTCATGGTTTCCCTGACTTGAAGGCATAGGCCTGATTTTTCTAATAAAGTGCCTTTTGCTTCCTTAGAATTTTTCAAAAAGTAATAACATGGGGACAAGCTATTTCTGTTAAATATTCTCATGGATCAGCCTTATTCTTGGAGTGTCCTACCTGAATACAGATCAGCGGAGAATGAGTGTGCAGACTGTTTCCAGCCCCCACCTGACCTGTTCTCAATTGCCTTTCCCCCAGTGTAGCACAAGGCCGCCATGCACCCCTCTCCCCCCACTCCCTCCCTCCCCACCGCCCCCACCACCCCCACTCCCCCCACTCCCTCCCTCCTCTCCCCCCACCCCCACTCCCTCCCTCCTCTCCCCCCACCCCACTCCCTCCCCCCTCTCTCTCCCCCCCCACCCCCACTCCCTCCCCCCTCTCTCTCCCCCCCACCCCCACTCCCTCCCCCCTTTCTCCCCCCCCACCCAAGAACCACTGCTGATGCCACTCTGGCCAAAAAATTTAATTGTCCATACCAGCAAGCTTCCTGGGGAATATCAGTCTCATGTAAATGAGGACCGAGGGCCAAAATCAGGCATGCTTTCAGCCTACCTGTTTTGGCAGGCTGTAAGAACTCATTTGTAGATCACAGAGTTTAAAAACACTGTTCTTGGAGTACAACTCGACCCCAAAATCTTTTCCGTAAAGAAAGAACCCAAAACATGACAAGCACCTCTCAAGTTCTCAGGGCATCTCAAAGGCATTTCACAACGACAGTCATTTTTGAAGACAGTTAGTGTTGCTTTGGAACATGCAGCAGCCAACTGCACAGAGCACTAGAATTATTGGCTCCACAGTCTAGAGTTTAGTAAATTGGAGCAAGTTGGCAAGCTCTTCTAGGTTATCTACAGTCAGAAATTATGCGCTGCATGAGTAGAATACAAGCCCAGAATTAATGAACATACATGACTGGCAAAAAATCTGACTAAAACAGCCAACAGTCTACTATTCTATGTGTTATAAATTGAACATATATACAAAATAAAAGCTTAAAAGGAGCATGCATTTTGTAACATTCAAAATGGAATTAAAAAGACTCACCATTTCAAAGTTTCCCCTGAGTATTTTTATTCTTGCTGAATAAAATAATATAATGGAGCCCTAAAGGCGAAGGACAAAGTTTGTTATTGACATTTCATATAAAAGTAAAGATTTCATCAGTGAGGCTGGATTGGTTGCAAAGGTATAGCTTACAATGTTGTTGAAAAATAAAATTCAAACGTGATAAGGTTGTCTACAAGGTACTGCTTGGTGAGCAGCATCATTGAAAATTCGTGAATATCCATACTCAAACTGCAAGTACAATGCTGCAAAATCAACATCAAAGTGCGTCAAAGTCCATGAAGTGCTTTTGAAGTGTAGTCACAGCTGTATAGGAAACATGACAGTCAGTTTGCTTCCCTCTGCCAGCACCTACTCAATGGCCACTGCCAGTGGTGTAGCAGTTTTGGAATTAAATCTTCACCACCAAACTGCCTGGGGACACCAGTCTCATAAATATGAGGGCCAGGGGCCAGTACCAGGTGGGAGGCCAGCAGTGAGATAATGACCATCTGTTCCAGCTATTGGTTGAAGGATAAATATTAGCCAGGACACTGGCAGAACTCCCCTATTCCTCTACAGAATAGTGCAAAGGGATCATGTACACCAACATCGAGTAGATGGAGCCTTGGTTTTATGTCTCATCCAAAGGATGGCATCTTTGACAATGCAGCACTCCCTCATTAGTGCACTGAAGTGTCAGTTTAGATTATGCTCTGAAGTGCCTGGAGTGGAGCTTGGGTTCAAGTCTTGACTCAGGAGGCGAGGGTGCTACTACAAAGGTATACGCAAAAAAAAAAATGCCTTTGGTGGACAAGTGCTTCCTATATAACAGCAAAGGAAGAAATTCAGATAAATGCAATAAGCATATCTGAAAGGAACATTACAGGAATACATTTACAGGCTACAGTCATAATTCTGGCATAATTTCAAGGCCCCAATTTTTAGACATCGACAGCAGCTCTCTCCCAACACTTTAACTTTTCCACAAAGTTTTGAGCAAGATTTCCCTTCAGAGCTATTTCACCGTTGAATGTGGATCAGACTTAAACCAGCCCAACCCTAATGTGCCTCCAACCCATTTTCCTTGTTAAAGCTTAATTAAAATTGCAGACGGGGCTCCCACTGGGGCCACCGCCACACAGAAGGAGCCCAACCCTGCCAAGCAGGAAAATACAAACATAAGTAGCAGCTACAGAAGGAGGCGAAGCAACAACAGCTAATGGAGAAAAAGCGACAGGAAGACTTCCAGTGACAGTTTGATAAAGGGTTCAGGATGAAACGAGGCCTAGTTTTGTCAACTGGAGATAAGGGCAGGAGAGAGGGAAACCTGTCCACTACCAGGCCTCTCCACTTCCAACACGGACATTAATAGTTTTCCTATTGCTGCTGAATAAAGTACTGCCGCCCCACCCCCAATTCTGGTTTTAACTGGGGCTGGCAGTGCACCAACGGATAGCAGGAAACTATTTTTTAATTTTTTTTATTTGTTAGTGACATGTGGTGTCGCTGGCTAGGCCACCTTTTATTGCCCACGCCCTAATTGCCCCCGAGAATGTGGTGGTGAGCTGCCTTCTTGAACCGCTGCAGTCCATGGCCTCATCTGCCCTCACCATCATTTCCGTGCAGTGGAACAGTTAAAGGGGCTTGTGCCTGAAGTAAGGTGAGTGAGGGTGAGGAGGAGTGGAAGGAATGAGTAAGCTAGATGATTCTCGGGGTGGGCATCTAAAGTCGGTCCTCCTATCCCATTTTCCTTCCTTCTTTGCAGTTATCCAGGTAGAGGAGAAGATAACAGAAAATGCTGGAAAAACTCAGCAGGTCTGACAGCATCTGTGGAGAGAAAGACTCCAGTCACACGGACTCGAAACGTTAACTTTGTTTTTTTTCTCTCCACAGATGCTGTCAGACCTGCTGAGTTTTTCCAGCATGTTCTGTTTTTGTTTCAGGTTTCCAGCATCCGCAGTATTTTGCTTTTATTATAGGGGAAGATAATCTAGCTTATTAACTCTACCATTCTAATAATAAACAGACAATAAAAAATAAAAGACAGAGTTGCACTAACAGTTTACACGCTTTCTTGACAATCAGGTATGATAGTGTAGCATACGTTACATTACTGAACTAATAATCCAGAGCCCGGTTAATAAACTTGAAAATGAGAATTAAAACCACACTCCAGCAGTTAAAAATAAAAACTAAATTCAAGTTCTAAGAATCTGGAAGTAAAAAACTGGAGTCAGTAAAATTGATCATGATCCTCAACCAGGCTGGCCTAGGTTGACTCCAGTCAAACACCACAGTGTTTGATTCTTAATTGCCTTCTGAAGTGGCCTAGCAAGCCATACAAAGCACTATCAGTGGTTCAAGGAAAAGGCTCACACCACCACCTCAGGACAACTAGGGCTGGGCAGCAAACACTGGCCTTGCCAATGCACCCACAAGAAAGAATATATTTTTTAAAAGATTATGGTATACTATTAGTTGTTAAGGGATTGCAGCATGAGAGCCCTAGAAAGGAAGTGTATCCAGTTTTAATTTCACTTTTGCTTTTGGACAGAGCACAGCACACACAGCTCTGCTACTGGTGTATTCAGGCTTTATGCCTTTGTATAAATGTTCCCATGTGTCTAGTCTCAATTAAAGAACCCACAATGTCTTTGCACAATCCCTTATGAACGATTGGCCCTTTATATTATTATAAAACCGTGACACTACGAATGCTTGCTACTTATCAGTTCTTGCAGATGTTTTAATTGAGAATCTTTTCTAGTAACATGTTTTGGTGCAATTATTCAACATCAGGGTCATGGGCATTGCAATTGAAGATTTGATGCAAAACAGAAAATTAGGAATTATTTTTCTTCAATACTTACATTAGGATATTTCTCGAGGTAAGGTTGAAGGAGTGTTTCGGCTTCTTGGAGGTTGCCTTCACCCGCACCTGTTAAGTAGTTTCACCATTGAGAAGAAAGTAAGTAGTTTTTTCTTCATAAAGGCACATTTGGGTGCACTGAACACCAAAGAAAAAAATAACTTCCACTAAAAGCCTCCCAAAGGAGGAACAGAAATGCATGTTCATTTATGTAGCATTTTTCACAACCTTAGGGCACACCAAAGTGCTTCACAGACGATTAAGTACGTTTGAAACGTAGGCATTGTTGTAATGTTAAGAGAACTCAGTAGCTGATTTGCACAAAGCAGAGTTTCACAAACAGCAACAAGATATTGACCAGATAATATAGGTGATGGCATAATGGTATTGTCGATGAGCGAGTAATCCAGAGACCCAGGGTAATACTCTGGGGACCCGGGTTCAAATCCCCCCACGGCAGATGGTGGAATTTGAATCCAATAAAAATCTGGAATTAAAAGTTTAATGATGACCACAAAACTATTGTCGTAAAAACCCATCTGGTTCACTAATATCCTTTAAGAAATCTGCGTCCTTACCTGGCTGACATTTGACTCATAACTGCCCTCTGAAATGGCCTAGCAAGCCACTCAGTTGTATCAAACCACTACAAAGTCTCAGAAAAGGAATGGAACCAGACAGACCACCCGGCCCCGGAAACGACAACAGCAAATTCAGCCGTATCGACACTGAGAAGTCCTCCTTTCTAATACCTGTCTCACGGAATCACCTTACAGATAGTGCCCCAGACACCACCATCACCATTCCTGGGTAATGTCTTGTTCCACCGGCAGGAAAGACCCAGCAGAGGTAGCGGCACAGTAATATATGGGAGGGAGGGAATTGCCCTGGGAGTCCTCAACATCGACTCCGGACCCCATGAGGTCTCGTGGCATCAAGTCAAACATGGATAAGGAAACCTCCTGCTGATTACCATGTACTGCTCTTCCTCCACTCAGATCAGTGCTCCTCCATGTTGAACACCACTTGGAGGAAGCAATGAAGAACTTACTCTGGGTGGGGGACTGCAATGTCCATCACCAAGAGTGGCTCAGTAGCATCACGACTGACCGAGCTGGCCAAGACCTAAAGGGCAGGTGGTGAGGGAACCAACAAGAGGGAAAAACATACCTGACCTCATCTTCACCAACCTGCCTGCCGCAGATGCATCTGTCCATGACAGTATCAGTAGAGTGACCATTGCACAGTCCTTGTGGAGACGAAATCCCGCCTTCACATTGAGGATACCCTCCATCATGTTGTGTGGCACTACCACCATGCTAAATGGGATAGATTTCAAACAGATGACTTAAAATTTCAAACTTAAGACTGGGCATCCTTAAGGCACTATGGACCATCAGCAGCAGCAGAATTGTACTCAGCCACAATCTGTAACCTCATGGCCTGGCATATCCCCCACTCTACCCTTACCATCAAGTCACAAGATCAACCCTGGTTCAATGAAGAGTGCAGGAAGGCATGCCAGGAGCAGCACCAGGCATACCTAAAAATGAGGTGTCAACCTGGTGGAGCTACAACACAGGACTACTTGCGTACCAAACAGCAAAAGCAGGAAGTGATAGACAAAGTTAAGCGATCCCACGACCATGAGATAGGATCTAAGCTATGCAGTCCTGCCACATCCAGTCGTGAATGGCGGTGGACAATTAAACAACTCACTGGAGGAGGAGGCTCCACAAATATCCCCATCCTCATTGATGGGGGAGCTCAGCACTTCAGTGCAAAAGATAAGGCTGAAGCATTGGCTACGATCTTCAGCCATAAGTGCTGAGTGGATGATCCATCTCGTCCCTCCTCCAGAGGTCCCTAGTGTCACAGGTGCCAGCCTTCAGCCAATTAGATTTACTCCGCAGGATATCAAGAAACGGCTGAAGGAATTTGGATACTACAAAGGCTATGGGGCCTGACAATATTCCGGCAATAGTACTGAAGATGTGCTCCAGAGCTGGCTGTGCCCCTAGCCAAGCTATTCCAGTACAGCTACAACATTGGTAGCTACCCGGCTATGTGGAAAATTGCACAGGTACGTCCTGTATAGAAAACGCAGGACAAATCCAACCCGGCCAATTACTGCCCCATCAATCTTCTCTTGATCATCAGTAAAGTAATGGAAGGGGTCATCAAAGTGTTATCAAGTGATACTTGCTTAGCAATAACCTGCTCACTGATGCCCAGTTTGGGTTTCGCCAGGGCTACTCTGCTCCTGACCTCATTACAGCCTTGGTTCAAACATGGACAAACGAGTTGGACACCCAAGGTGAGGTGAGAGTGACTTCCCTTGTATTTGACAGAGTGTGGCATCAAGGGGCCCTAGCAAAACTGGAGTCAATGGGAATCGGGGGAACTCTCCACTAAGATAAAAGCAAAAAACTGCGGATGCTGGAAATCCAAAGCAAAAACAAAAATACCTGGAAAAACTCAGCAGCTCCGGCAGCATCTGCGGAGAGGAACACAACTAACATTTCAAGTCCGAATGACCTTTCAACAGAACTAAGTAGAAATAGAAAAGAGGTGAAATATAAGCTGGTTTAAGAGGGAGGGGGGTAGAGCTGGATAGTGGGTCAGTGATTGGTGGAGATAACCAAAAGATGTCACAGACAAAAGGACAAAGAGGTGTTGAAGGTGGTGGTATTATCTGAGGAATGTGCTAATTAAGGGTAGAAAGCAGGACAAGCAAGGTATAGATAGCCCTAGCGGGGGTGGGGTGGGGGCGAAGGAATCAAAAAAGGCTAAAAGGTAGAGATAAAACAATGAATGGAAATACATTTAAAAATAATGGAAATAGGTGGGAAAAGAAAAATCTATAGGAAGGCACTTTACAGCCTTCCGGACTGAATATTGAGATCAACAATTTTAGATCATGATCTCTCTACTCCATCCCCACCCCCTTTCCGATTCCCCACCCTTTTTTTTCCCAATTTACAGATTTTTCTTTTCCCACCTATTTCTATTATTTTTAAATATATTTCTATCCATTGTTTTATCTCTACCTTTTAGCCTTTTTTGATTCCTTCACCCCACCCCATCCACACTAGGGCTATCTGTACCTTGCTTGTCCTGCTTTCTACCCTTAATTAGCACATTCCTCAGATAATATCACCACCTTCAACACCTCTTTGTCCTTTTGTCTGTGACATCTTTTGGCTACCTCCACCTATCACTGACCCTCTATCCAGCTCCACCCCCCGCCCCCCCTTAAACCAGATTATATTTCACCTATTTTCTATTTTTACTTAGCTCTGTTGAAGGGTCATTCGGACTCTAAACGTTAGCTGTATTCCTCTCCGCAGATGCTGCCAGACCTGCTAAGTTTTTCCTAGGTATTTTTGTTTTTGTTTGGGAACTCTCCACTGGTTGGAGTCATACTTAGCACAAAGGAAGATGGTTGTGGTTGTTGAAGGTCAGTCATCTCAGCTTCAGGAAATCGCTGCAGGAGTTCCTCAGGGTGGTGTCCTCGGCCCAACCATCTTCAGCTGCTTCATCAATGACCTTCCTTCCATCATAAGGTCAGAAGTGGGGATGTGCGCTGATGATTGCACAATGTTCAGCACCATTTGCGACTCCTCAGATACTGAAGCAGTCCAAGTCCAAATGCAGCAAGTCCTGAATAATATCCAGGCTTGGGCTCACAAGTGGCAAATAACATTCATGCCACGCATGACCATCTCCAACAAGACAGAATCTAACCATTGCCCCTTGATGTTCAATGGCATTACCATCACTGAATCCCCCACTATCAACATCCTGGGGGCTACCATTGACCAGAAACTGAACTGGACTAGCCATATAAATATTATGGCTACAAGAGCAGGTCAGAGGCTAGGAATTGTGTGTTGAGTAACTCACCTCCTGACTCTCCAAAGCCTGTCCACCGTCTGCAAGGCCCAAGTCAGGAGTGTGATGGAATGCTCCCCACTTGCCTGGATGAGTGCAGTTCCCACAACACTCAAGAAGCTTGACACCATCAAGGACAAAACAGCCTGCTTGATTAGCACCCCAGCCACAAACATTCACTCTCTCCACCACCGACGCACAGTAGCAGCAGTGTGTGTCATCTACAAGATGCACTGCAGGAATTCACCAATGCTCCTTAGACAGCACCTTCTAAACCCATGACCACTACCATCCAGAAGGACAAGGGCAGCAGATAGATGGGAACACCACCACCTGGAAGTTCCCTTCCAAGTCACTAATCATCCTGACTTGGAAATATATCGCCATTCCTTCACTGTCACTGGGTCAAATTCCTGGAACTCCTTCCCTAATAGCACTGTGGGTGTACCTACAGGGATTGCAGGAGTTCAAGGAGGCAGCTCATCACCACCTTCTCAAGGGCAACTAGGGATGGGCAATAAATGCTGGCCCAACCAGCGAAGCCCACATCCCGTGAATGAATAAAAAAAGTGCTTTAATGGTTGAAGGATAAATATTGCCACCCAATTCCCCACAATCCCAGAGGTCTCTGGATCACTGGTCATAGACATAACCCTCTAACTTCCATGTCTGTCATGTAGATATTACCATACCCAGGTCTATGTATTGAAAGGTAATTGTTAACAAGATTTCTGAGTGGCAATTGTGACCAACCAAATTTTCCCCAGTCCATTTACAAAACAGAAATCTACATTGATTTATACACTTGAATCTCATCTACAGATTTGATGAAATATGAAAAATTCCAATTACCATATTCCCAAGCCAAAGACTGGAAGAGATAAAAAGATACATCTTACCGAGAACTACAGTGATGTAAGTTTGATACATCAATAGAGTCAAGGCACACAATACAGCTCTCAAGCTATGGGTGCTGGCGCCTTCACGCAGCATGGATAACCCCAGATCCTGAAGAAAACAGTGACATATAAATGCAACACCATCCCAACTCACTCATGCAACTAAGAAGGGACATAAGCAACTAAATTATTAAAAGTTATTAGTAATTATTTTGGGTCACATATTACACATCATCCTGCAAATTCCATAGTTTTGGGGAGATTTTAGTCCCAGAAATATTAGGAGCTGGAGAAGGCCATTCAGCCTCTTAAGCCTGCTCCACCATTCAGTTCGCTCCTTTGGCCGAAATTCTTTGATAACCTTCCCTATCATAAAATGTATCAACCTCAGCCTTGAAAGCTGACCCAGCATCCTCTGCCTTCTCGGAGAATTGCACTAGATTTTTACTACCCCTTCTGTGAAAAGGTGTTTCCCAATGTTAAGAACTTGTTCAGATGTTAAGCTCTTCTAATAATGTTAATATTATATCTCCTGGGTTTTGAGAGCCCCACCAGAGGAAACAGTTTCACTGTATCTGCCCTAACGCATCCTTTTAATGTTTTAAACACAAATTCAGTGTAGTTTAAACCCACATTCTTTTCAGGGCCACGCTAATGGATTATTTTGGGGTTTGGCTGCTGTGGCTCAGGTATGGCGCCAATGACCAAGAAAATTTGCGAGTAGTGAGCTTCCAGGGCAAGGTCACTTAAGAGTGAATTCTGCAGAAACATCCAGCACAACACAGCTGTTGTGCCAAAAAATTAGAAAGACATTCTGGGCCTATGCCAAAATGGTGGTCAGTTGAAATCTGTGCACTACTGCGGTTTGCCAATAGATAGCAGTGTCTGGTTACAGAAACAAATAATACTGAAGCTGCTAACCTTCCATTTTCAGCCGACAGGCATAAGCAGCATGCTCAAATCATAGTCCCACTTTGAGGGACTGTGAGAAGGTAGTGGCAAATCTTAACCAGTAGCTGTAGTATGCTATTCTTACACTTATATGCACACTAATACATACCCGATTACCCGAAAATCCAATAAATTCAAGAAGTCGAAGAATTCTCAAAGGTAGCAGAGACAGCATCTGAGAGGAAAAGGGAAGAATCCATTTTAGTTCAATAATATACTCAAGTAACAAATGTAGAACGCAAAAACATTTTTTCCAACTTAAAGAATGGACAACTGCGGTGTAATGAGGGCATTCTGTACCAGGTTAAAAGCTCCAATCCCTAGCTTGACACCTCCTTCAAACTGGCAGTAGACATCAGTTTTGACTCGGTCCTGTGTCATCTGTACGATCTGTTGGCATTCTCTTAATAAATAGATTAAATATTAGCAACAGTAAACAAGTCAAACAAAAACATAAACAAATACCTAACCAAGAACCCCGAATATAAACCCCTCTTACCACCAACTGGCACAATTTAATGTCATCTGGCTTCGAACCACATGACAAGCTGTACACTCCTTGTATAAGCATATCCAGGTTCACTTAAAACTAACCATCCATGTCAAAGAAGGAAGTCATAAAGGATAGTGCTTTCAATATGATGTTCTTCCTTCCAGAAAGAATCCGAATCTTCCACCTGGTAGGAGGTTCTCTTATTTGATTTCAATCATCTTCTTCCCTTAGAGTGTATCTGCTACCACAGACCTTCCTTATCACTTGAACATTATTCTAGTGATGTGTTACAAGTGCATCAGGGGCCCGCTCTTAAGAGAAACTTGGAAATCAACTGGAGCTGGGTTGGGTGTTTTTGGATAGTCCAACAATCCAGGCATCAGCTACTGCAATCTGTCCCTGGTTCAGTCACCCCTTATGGTGGCATCAGCATCAGACTTCAAGATGCCCATGCAGCCAATACAGGTACAGTGGGTGGAATCATCCCTGATTTGCACTAAGTGCAGCAGCGGCCATGAAAAATAGATGTTTTACCCGTCGGCCGCAATGGCAGCTTTTCATGCCATATCATCCCTTCCCGGCACATCTTGCCTCATTAATAATGCATTCACAAGAAATACGCCAGATCACTGGCGGGAGGGCTCAGATTAGGCCACGCTGTGACCTCAGCACTTCCTCACTCCGGGCGCCTTATCGAAAGCGCACCAGTGGGCAATCTACTTCATGTCTATAGCCCAGGGCTGCTCCAGGCAACAGATGGCCCTGAAAGAAAAAGTGATGGTAGCCCCATCTGGGGTGCCTGCTGGACACAGCAGAAGGCCACTGTGATGTCCTCTACCCACACTCTAGCTGCTGGAGGTCCACCAGAGTCACCAATCTGGCTAGAAAGGTGGTAATCAGAGGAGGTCAGACATCCGGGAGGAGAATGAATGCTCACATCTATTCTGTCAGAGTAAATCAACCGCCTCACCAAACTCCCAAACCCATCACACATCCACAGGGATCACACACCTCTCACACACACCCTCACATCTCCATAAGGCTCATGTCCTCTGGAGCACTTGTCCTCATCCCATCCATGGCTCTGCTCATCAAACAAACATTCCACACAGTGTCACATGCCCTGCTCACACTCTCCATCTGTTTTCCTGAAGGAGAAGCTGGCTCACAACAGCCGGGAGAGGCCCAAGGCCAGGGATGGAGAGGCCCACATTGGGCCTCTCATTCACTTTGAGGAGTGTGCCACCGTGCTGCCTGGTGAGGACGTGGACCATGCCTGTGGCGACAGTGAGGTGGGCAGCAAACAGCCCCTTGAGGATCCTGCACCCCATCATCCCTCTCTCAATGCAACTGTGAGTGCTCTCTCTCTCCTGCATTTGACTCTGCTGCCATGCACTAATTATCATTACTTTGGTTCACAGGGAGCTCTGCCAAGTGAATGACACCCTCAGCCAGCCAGTCCCTCAGCTCCATCCACATCCTCACCTCCAGCCAAGAGGACTCCTCCTCCATTGAAGAGCTGGAAATAAGCAGCCTGGAAAACCCATCACAACATTTACCCACACCCTGCACCAGTGCAGAAACACACACCTCAGTGGCACCTAGGTCTAGAGCAGGCTCGGGTTCACAATCTGGTGATCACTGCGCGGATACATGTCTGCAGCAGGAGGGGTCAGGCTCAGTCGAGCTTCCCGGAACTTGGCGGGCTGCTGGGGGAGAGGCATCTGTGAGGTGTGAGTCAAGTGATGAGCTTCTGGATTTGGCCTTCCAACTCATCATGGAGTGTGTGTGAAACCGATTTTTGCCCCTCCTGCCGAGTTCTCCATCCACCATGACGCCCGCCACCAACAGGAGAGGACGACTCCAGCCAGTGTCTCAAAACCGGCAACCTTGGAACCAAGTTCCTGCCGGATTTCGGATCTTGCCAAATTTCAGGTTGGACGGTTCAGGCTGGATTGGGTTGGGCATGCGAAGTGTTGAGGGTACATTTTCCAAGCAAGGGTTGCAAAGGGCAGCTTTGAAAATAATAGAGACAACGCTGCAAAAAAAGCCAAGAAATTCTTTGGAGCTGCTTCGGATCCATCAGTGTTATTTCGGAAATATGGCAGAAGCTCTGCTTGAACGGGTAAATGGGGTTCCCGTTGCACTCGGTGGAATACTGGACAGCTCCAAGAAATTTCCCAGCCATACGATTAGACTAAAAATGTCAGTGAGGAGGGAAAGCCAGGTGACATCAGCTTAAAAAAAATCCAGTTTTCAAACATCACCGCTTTAGGGTAGCTGGATTTTGCGATACGATTGATCACTTCTCACATTAACCTACAGCTTTGAAATATGCTGCCCACGTAGTGGGAACCTGTGAACACGGAGCTCTGACTGGCACGTCAGCTAAATGCTGCAGTTGTCGTCAGATACAACTATTAGAATAGGAGCAAAGGTATAATGTACAAAAGGGACATTAAATTTTAACAAAAAAACTCTGCTGAAAAGAGCAGAGGTTTTAAAACAGAGACAGGAAAATAAATGCAAGATATGTTACAGGGAGCAATGAGAGGCATCAAGCTGACTAACCCTGAAAACAGGCATGGGGATTGTGGTATGCAGTTAACCTGTGCCTGTCCATTGCATTGGAAGCAGCAAAGTAAATTCATGCTTCTTGATATTGTAAAGGCTGCTGTGTGTACTGTCTGCACATATCAGGCAGCAGCCAAATATTGTGAGTGGATAGCAGTACTTAAAGGCAGCCTGCACCACTTAAAGGGGAGGTCAACTGGGGCTGCAAGAAGTGCGAGTTTTTGAAAAGTGAATCTGGGTTGCAATACTTTGAGAAATGTATGAGAGCGCGAGTATCAGTTTTCTCAAAATACACTGGAGTTCTTGGTGTAGGTCATGAGGAGGAGGAGAGACATACTGCATCTACTGCAGGGACAGGAGGCCTTCCAGACATATACTCAGGTGACAGTGGGAAGAAGTAGTGGCAGAGGTCAATGCCTGGAATGTTGGCCCAGGAACATGGATGCAGTGCAGGAAGCAGGTTAACTGTCTGGCATGAGTTGTCAAAATGAGTGAATTCATCTTCAAGCGCCATATTCTATCAAAGGGAGCACAGGCCTCATACACTGCTCAACTAACTACAATCCCATCACTGACCTATCAACAATCTCTACCAATCAATACTTTATCTTAAAATTTAGATGCCTCACATCACCCTCAAACATTTAGCACTTTTGCAAGCCTTGCACCCACAACTGACAGTTCACACACACTGGAAGCTTTTCAACTATGATAGCCACATTACCCAAACAAAGCAGAACACTCACTGACACAAGTTCCACTTTCTAGCAGGAAATGGCGGCACTGGATTTGATATGATAGTGATAATGTTGCTGGGGAGTAATCCAGAGGCCTTGGCTAATGATCCAGAGACATGAGCTCAAATCCTACCTTGGCAGTTTAAGTTCAGTTAATTAAATAAGTTTGGGGTAAAAAGCTAGTATCAGTAATGGTGAGCATGAAACTCCTGGAATGAATTATAAACCCATTTGGTTCATTAATGCCCTTTCGGAAATGAATTCTGCTGTCCTTACCCCATCTGGCCTAAATGTAACTCTAGACCAACAGTAATGTGATTCACTCTGAACTGCCATCTGAAATGGCCTAGCAAACCACTCAGTTGTATCAAACCACAATGAAAAACAATATGAGTAAAACCAGATGAACCACCTAGCATTGGCCAAGGGCACAACAAAGGCATGTCCAACATGATCCTGAGCTCCTGGTGACCTGTCATTTTAATTCTCCACCTTGCTCTCATGCTGATCTCTCTGTCCTTGGCCTGCTGCAATGTTCCAGTGAAGTTCACAAAACCTCAAGCAACATCTCATCTTTTGATTAGGCATTTGACAGCCTTTCAGGCTCAACACTGAGTTCAACAATTTCAGAATGTAATCTCAGCACCATGTTATTTCCTTTCCTTTGCAATTTTGGTTTGAATCTAGTTTTTCCTTCTTTTCTGGTTTCAGGTGGCAGCTATTACCATTCTGCCACTCACACTTCCTTAGATACATCTTTTGTTTCTTTACTTGTCCCAATACCACTCCATTTGGCCCTGCACCATCAATCATTTTGTCCTTTAATCTCTCCTGTCTTCCATCCTATTACAGGTCTTCACTTTTGCTCTGATTCCACCCTCCTTTCACTTGCTTAAAATCTATTACATTTCTAACATTTCCTAGTTCTGATGAAAGGTTATTGACCTGAAACATTTCTCTCTCCACAGATGCTATCTGACCTGATGAGTATTTCCATCATTTTCTGCTTTTATTTCAGATTTCCAATATCTGCAGTATTTTGCTTTTGTAAAGGTGCAGCAGGCCCAGTCAACCCTGCAAAGTCCTCCACACTAGCATCTGGGGAATTGTGCCAAAATTGGGAGAGCTGTCCCATAGATGAGTCAAGCAACAGCCTGGTAATCACACAGACAATGTCCCAGACACCACCATCATCATCTCAGCATTTGTCCTGTAATATACATTTGGGAAGGAGTAGCCTGGGATTCCTCAACATTTAACCCAGAACCCATGAAGTCTCAGGACATCAGGTCAAACATGGCCAAATGAACCTCCTGCTGATAACCACTTACTGCCCTTCTTCAGCTGATGAATCTGTAATCCGCCACATTGAACACCATTTGATGAAGCATTGAAGGTAGCAGGGGCACAGAATGTACTCTGAGTAGGGGACTTCAATGTCCATAATCAAGAGTGGCAAATTGGCTATGAAGGACACATCTGCCAGACAGCGGCTGATGAGAGAACCAACAAGAGGGAAAGATTTCCTTACTTGACCTCATCCTCACCAATCTACCTGTCACAAATGCAACTGTCCATGACAGTATTGATAGGAGTGACCATCACACAGTCCATCTGGAGACAAAGTTCTATCTTCACACTGAGGATACCCTCCATCATACTGGGTGACATTATTCCAAGCAAAATAAGATATATTCAGAACAGATCCAGCAGCTCAAAACTGGGCATTCAGGATGTGCTGTGGGTTTTCAGCGGTAGCAGAAATGTATTCAACTATAATCTGTAACTTCATAGCCTGGCAAATCCCTCCCTTTACTATCACCACCAAGCCAGGGGATCCACTTAATGTGGGAGAGCATGCTAAGAGCCACAAGAAACATACCTAAAAATGAGGTGGGAATCTGGTGACACTACAATAAGAGGACTACTTCCACAACAAACAGCAGAAGAAACATGCAACAGAGCTAAGAGATCTCATAATAAATGGATTAGAAACCTAACTGGACCAGCCACAAAAATACCGTGGCGACAAGGGCAGTTCAGAGGTTGGGAGCTCCATGTTAATGACTGTTAACTCCCCAAAACCTGCCCACTATCTACAACGCGCAAATTAGGGGCGTGATAGAATACTCTCCACTTGCCTGATGAGTGGAGCTCCAACAAGACTTGAGAAGCTTGACACCATTCAAGACAAAGCAGTTTGCTTAATTAACACTCCATGCACTACCTTAAATATTCATTTTCTCCACTACTGGTGCTTCTTAGTTACAGTGTGTCCCATGTACAAGATGCATGGCAGCAACTCAGCAAGGCTTCTTTGACAGCACCTTCCAAATCTGCATTCTCTACCACCTAGGAGGAAAGAATAACTGACACATGGGAATACCCCTCCCCACTGCCAAGCTTCCCTTCAAGCAACACAACCTTGGAACTATGGCTGGGATTTTCCAGTCCCACCCACACCTGTTACGGGCAGGACGGAAAATTTGATGGACAAGGCAAAGGTGGGAATTTCCGGTCCTCCCAGAAAATCCTGGCCTATTCTCCACTGTCACTGGGTCAAAATCCAGGAACACTCTTCTTAACAGCACTGCGCGTGTGCTTTCACCACACAGACTACAGTGGTTCAAGCAGATAGCTCAAGCACAATTAGGGATGGGTAATATATGCTGGCCATGCCAGCAACACTCACATCCCAGAAATAATATTTTTAAAAATCAAGAGGCGGCAGGAGGTGAGGACAGAGAAGCCTGCATGTTTTAATCTCTATGAAGGAAACAGTGTTGGCCATCATGGGAGATGCTTTGTATCACTAGGGCCATGAGTGCAGGGTTTGATTATGAGGGTAACTATACACCTAATTCTCCTTCACTTTTCTTCATTCTCCTTTTACTCATGGCTTACACAAAGACTTACACATTGCAGATGATGGTGGGAGGGAGCAAAGAAACTTTAAACAATTATCACTAGAGAAAAAGTACGAGGCAAACTAATGGGACTAAACATGGGCAAGTCCCCTGGACCTGACAGCTTGCATCTTAGGGTCTTAAAAAGAGTAGTTGTGGAGATAGTGGCCACATTGGTTATAATCTTCCAAAATTCTTCTTGCTCTGGAAAGATCCCAGAGAATTGGAAAGCCTCCCTATTCAAGGAAGGAGAGTGACAGAAAGCAGGAAACTATAGGCTAGTTAGCCTAACATTTGTCACTGGGGAAATGCTGGAATCCATTATTAAGGAAGGAGCAGCAGGACATTAAGAAAATCATAATACAATCAAGCAGTCAACATGGTTTTAATGAAAGGGAAAGCATGCTTGAGAAACCTCTTAGAGAAAGTTATGAGCAGCATTAATAAAGGGGAAACAGTAGATGTAGTTTGGGTTTCCAAGAGGCATTCAACATAAAAGGTTACAGCACAAGATAAAAGTTCATGGTTTGGGGGTAATATATTAGCATGGATAGCGAATTGGCTAACCAACAGAAAACAGTCGGGATATAAATTGGTCAATTTTTAGTTTGGCAAAATGTAACAGGGTGTCACCGGGATCAGTTGCTGGGCCTCAACTACTTACAATCTACAGTATATTAATGACTTGGATGAAGGGGTAGAATTTATTGCAGCCAAAGTTGCTGATGATACAAAAATAGGTGGGAAAACAAATTGTAAAAACAAAGTCTACAAAAAGATGCAGTAGGTTAAGTGAGTCTGCTAAAACTTGGCAGATGGAGCATAATGTGGGAACATGTGAAGTGATCTACTTTGGTAGGAAGAATAGAAAAGCAAAATATTATATAAATGGAGAGGGACTACAGAATGATGTGTGACAAAGGGATCTGGGTGTTTGATATGCAAAATGTTAGAATGCAGGTACAGAAAATATTAAGGAAAGCAAATGGAGTGTTGGCCTTCATTGCAAGTGGTACGGAGTTTAAAAACAGGGAAGTCTTGCCACAACTGTACAGGGCATTGTTGAGACCACAACAAGAGTACTGTATACTGTTTTGGTCTCCTTATTTAAGAAGGTATATACTCTCATTGGAGGCAGTTCAGAGAAGGGCCATTAGGTTAGTTCCTGGGATGAAGAGGCTATCTTATGAGGAAAGGTTGAGCAGCTTGGGCCTTTACTCACTGAAGTTTAGAAGAATGAGAGGTGGTCTTATTGAAGCATAAAAGATTCTGACAAAAGATGCTATGAGACTGGTTGCCCTCATGGAGGAATCTAGAACTAGGGGGCATAGTCTCAGAGTAAAGAGTTGCCCATTTAAGATGGTGATGAAGATGAATTTCTTCTCAGCAGATTATGAATTTTTGGAATTCCCTACCCCGAAAGCTGTGTGATTGAATATATTCAAGGCAAGACAGTCAGATTTCTGAACTACAGGGCAGTCGAGGTTTAAGAGAACAGGCAAGAAAGTGGAGCTAAGGCCAAGCTCAGATCAGCCACGATCTTAGTGAATGACAGAATAGGATGGAAGGGCCATATGGCTTACTACTGCTCTTATTTCCCGTGTTCTTATATAAGCATGCATTTCTTTCTTTCTCCTCTCCCTTCATTTCAGATACACAAAACTTGGAACCTCCCCAGTCAGAGGAGGAGGAGGAAGATAACAGTGAAGATGAAGAGATGGTTATAGAAGAGGACTGATGGGTGTACACAGCCAAATGGTCAATGTCTGGAAATCCTGCCAGAAAGGCTGTGCATCATATCAATAAACCTGAAAGAGTTCAGCACCAACTTGGCACAGAGCTTTGTGCAGAGCTTGGAGCCCATCCGTTCAAACAAGGAACAGATGATCACTTCCCACCTGTGAAATCTATTATGATGCAGCTTCTGATGGCCAATGTCACAGCTTCCACTGCAAAACACACACTGTCCAGCAAAGGTCTGAGTACTGGGGTGGGAACTTAGACTGCTGCCATCATGGTTCTGGATTACATTGTTCAAATGAACTTCCAGAATGTCTCAGCAGTTCATCAATCTGTTCTCCAACAGATCATTTGGATTGCTTTGGCATCGCCCCAGCAGTGTGGTAGTAGCTCTTTGGGAAATGAGCCTGCTGTCCTTTTTCAAAATAACAGCATTTCTGCTCCCATGCTGCAGTGCCCCTGATGTTTCTGTCAGCCAGATGGCCCAGATTACTGCTCCAGGTCAGTCTCTCAGACAATCTGCAGTGTCCTCAATTGAAGTTCAGCAGTCTTCCACACCTATGCTGCAGCCACTGGGGAAGCACCTAGGAGCACAGGAAGAGACAAAGGCATAAAGCAAATGTACAAGGATGACTGCTTTATTTTTGTACTGTAAAAATTGAATTTTATAAAAATTGGAAAGTATATTTTCTGGTTGTTCTTGTTTTTTTGTGTTGTCAGGAAGTGGATGATATGATCGTCAGTGATGATGAAAAGGTAAGCGGTGCAGAACTTTTGGTAAATGGGGAGGTGTGATTGAGGTTACTGGAATCGCTCAATAATTATTTCATCAAGTAGAGCCTGGGCAGAAAGGGGCTGTATATGATGTAGCCTCCCTTCCTCTACTTCCCATTATCCTTCCTCTTCCTCATTCTCCTGATCATCTCACCTGATAGGTAGTGGCAAGGGTGGTCCCCTCATAATAGCAAAACTGTACAACAACTGCCACTAATCTTGATATCTGCTCTGATTCTTACTCCAGGATTCCTCCAGAGCAGTCCAGGCAGCAGAAACCTGTTTTGAAGGTCTCGATGTGTGCTACCCAACATTACTTTTCTAGAATTAGGCTTTCATTGTAGGCCTGCTGTGCACGTGTATGTGCAGGTTCTGGTCTGGGGTAATGAGCCATGTCACATGTGGATAAACCTTGCTGCCCAATAGCCAACCTTTGACTTGTGATGGTGGAACAAATGCAGACGGCTGAGTGGACTGTCACAGAATGAAGGAATCGTGACCACTACTAAGGTAATGGGCATTCATCTATATGATGTGTTGTCTTTGATCACATACCAGCTGCACATTGAGGTGAAATCCTTTTCAGTTCATGAAAATCGAAGAGTTCAAAAGATGCACTCAAGTCAATGTGCATGTAGTCAACAATACCTGGCACCATGAGCAAAACCAATTGGTGTAAACCCTCATGTTTCACTGCTTGCTTATGTCTGGCAAGAGGGAATGAGGTTCAAATATTTTTGTGCATAAACAGCCTCAGTAACGTACCTTATTTTGAGCTGTTGCTTATAGTTCCAGCACAAGCCAGGTAGATACAAATTACGAGCCACAATCACCTTGACAGCCAGAGGCAATGCTGTCTTTTTCTTGCTTTGAGCATTCAGTTCTGATTACTGCACTTGGTCAATTTCAGTCACAACCTCTTTTGCGAAACAAAGGCACCTCAAACATTGGTCCTCGTTGAAGTTGAGGTAAGAGAATTGCTCCCTGGCTTGTCAGATACGGCCTCCTGCTGAGAGCTCACCTGCTCCTCAATCCACCCACCCACCTCTCCTCTCCTCCTCCAGCAGCTTGTCCTGCTGTGTGGCCTTTCTTCATTCTTCCAGTCACACTCACTTCCCAGAAGCCTTACCAAACCACCCATGTCTGGAAACAACTTCTTTCAGCTCAAGTTTTTAAATTGACAAGAAAGTATTTTAGCAGCTGCAAGATCACTCCCTGTAGACTATTCAAACCTTAAGCAAGTAATGGAAAGCTCCAAAATACATACAATTGTATCAGCAGCTAAAAGAAATAATCTAGCAACTAACCTGCAAATAGTTCACAGCTCAAATATGGTAGGTCCTTCATTCTGTTTAATGTTGTATTCAGCTGTGCAAGGTTAAGACAGGTCATTGGCTGGAGCATGCAGTTGGAAAATAGCAGTGCTGGCAATAAATCAGTTTTGCACACTGATTCGCGTCATGATCTTCCTGCTCTGCATGCTGCCAGTGGTCATTTGGGTTGGTGTTCCTACACAAACAATGACGCCAAGATGGCATCCTGGCACCTCCCATCAGAAGTCTGCATGTGAATTTCTGACTCCATTTTCATGTATTAGGTGGCTATGTTGGCACCTAAAAAATGAGCACTACGTGGTCTAATTTAGCCCCAAAACTGTCTAACCAGAGTCGATTATACAATGGCAGGCACCGGGGCACATGGAGTTCCCGCTTCTCAACAGAGCCCACAATGCTCAGTGAACCCAGTGAGGGTGGTGACCAAAGGGGTCAGGAGTCAGGACACAATCTGTGTGGCCTTCCTCTCACGTTTAAATGATGTGCCCACTCAAAGTACAACCGAACAAGACACAGATGAAGAGGAAGCTGTGTAAAATTGGACACTCTTGATTTTTTTCTGTGCCCAGGCACCAGGGCCATCAACGAGCATCTCCCACCGCCCCTCCCAGCAACAACCACCACCTCCACCCCCACCCCCACCCCTCACTCTTACACCAGGTAGCCTTCATACCTCGCACGGCCTATCAACCAAGCCAGGAAAGTTCCTGTCATTGGCTGCTGGAACATCAAGAGAGATGCAACCAAAACGCCAATAGTTATGTGAACTGACCTTACTTGGCCTGGCGAGGCCAACCTACTTGTGTGAAGACGCAGCTAGTATTTGTGCCACTAGGTAACTCATTAGAAAGTTAACATAAGAATTTCAGTTATGAATTTTAAGAGTTAGAGATGGAAGAAGCATTTACCTGTAGATGTTATAACTTGTTCGTATTTTGATTCCTCCTTTAATAAAATTAATCATGTTTTCATCCTAGAAAAAGAAAACTGGCATTTATGGAGAGCCTTTCATGTCTTCCGGACCTCCAAAAATGCTTTACAACCAATGAAGAATTGTATCGTTGGAAATGCGGCAGCCAATTTATGCACAGCAAAGTCCTACAAACAACATGTGATAATGACCAGATAATCTGTTTTGATATTATTAGTAGTAATGTTGAGGAATAAGCAGGAGATTAGAAAGAAAAAAAATCCTCTCTCTCTTGAACAGTGAAGTACAGTACAACAGGTGTGTCCTGCCTATGGTGTCACCCACAAAGGCCATCGTCATGCATGGACACAGTGTACTTCAGCTTTTTGACTATAGGGTGAAGTTCACAGCCAAACCTTATCCTGCCCTGATCCAAAACCTACACATGCACATTTTCCAGTAAGGGTGATTGATCAGTGGTCAGGAACAGAGAATTCCTGGCTGACTTTATCTTATCCTAACTGCCTACTACTGAGATCAATTATTTGCATCCTCGTTGCCATGCAGAGTGAGATCAGCAATCCAACACAGACTGGGGATCAAAACTGAAGCCATCCTAGTCTGCTTTCCCTAGTTCCACCAAGGTTGTTGGAGGGGGGAATGGAGGTTGGGATGGCAGGGGAAGAAAAAGGGAAAGAGGTCTCATTAATTAGCCAAGAGTAAAAGGGAAGCAGCACAATCCAGAATTTTGAATAGACGAAATATAAAACAATCCCCAAGAAAATACTTTTGTAACATAAAAGCTTGTCTCGGAAGTTAGAATTTTAAGTAAACGGGAAATGTAAAATTTAGGGTTAACAAAGGATATGAGTTACAATGTAAATCAGCTAGTAACCCCTGCACAACCAAACAATTAGAGAGGTTAGAGTCAGCTCCAGGAGAACTTGCATCCCATAGATGCTCATCATTCTCCCTCTTCATATTCAAAGATCAGATCATTAAAAAAACAGCAGTTAACATGTAGATTTTAAATGGCGAATACGACTGAAGATTCTCTCAGTTATTTCACTACAAACTTTATTTCTCAATGTACAATCTGTTACCCTATATGCCTGATCCCCATAATATTGTTTAAATGGAGAGGAGATCACCACACAGTAATTTTAAAATCTCTAAACCTTCACATCACCAGGCAAGGCCTTTTTTGGTGAGTTTACTTTTCACATCAAGGAATATCAGGATAGGTTATAGTGTCCCTCGATCTGAAGGGAAATGAGGTGGACACTGCAACAAAACTCTTGGCCAAAGTCGTATTTTAGTAAAGTTGTCAAAGCCGATATGCTTCTGTTGGAAACGTGAAGGGATTACATTTTTGCAAGGTTATCAAATGACTTAGAAAAATCCCACACCTAAAACTTGCCAATGTTAACAGCTCTGCCTGGGCTGCAGCCATGATGTTCCACAGAAATATAAACTGACCAAGTTCAAGGGCACTGTACCTCGATCATTAGTCACCCCAACACTAAAATTATCACAGGTACAATTTTAAACCATTTGTCAGATCTCAAAGTTCAGTCATAATTCCCAAGTTAACAGCTGACAATAGATTGTGTAATGTTCACTGATCAGTGATTATGTTTCATTCATGTGTGACAAAAGCAGTTTGTTACAGCAATGTGGCAGATGGATCTTACTCTTGCTTTTCCATCAGTCCAAATGGGTTATTAACCAAGTAATTTGTCTAATGCATCAATTCGCCTTACAGTCCAATGGATTTTAACTTCAATTCCTGAATGCTAGATTGTTCACGAATAGCTGAATCTTAATCCACTCGGAGACTGGGGGTTGGCAATAAATACTGCTTTGCCAGTATTGCTCATATCCAAAGAACTTATTGTTAATTCCCAGTCTGTGATAAGTTCACCAATCTCAGCCAGGCAGTGGCAATTGATCTCAACACCCTGGGCTAGAGACAGATAAAATAAAAAATTATTTCCCCCAACACATGATGATACCTATCCTACAGATGTGACTGGAAAAAACAGTCTGCACTTGATGTATGATATGCATTTGCTTCAAAATTACACTTGAGAAGTTTATAAATTTGAGAATGGTTATGATGTTGTTGTCAAGTTAATCGCACAATTAGCTCAGATCTGACCCAAATATTAAAAAGGGGTTTTCTCCACTCCACACCAAGTTAGCTGATCTCAACTGATTAGCAATTTCTCTCATTATAAGTGCCCACTGGGATCGGGTACAAAATGTCAGCTGGAGTACATCCATGCAGATACTGGGCCCAGCTGTTATATTTGGCATGATTCAATAGCCCACCCATACTCTTCACGTTCTGACCTACATGAACACAGAACTGGACAATGATCAATGTCCATGGAATCATACACCGCCAAAAGACATTCCAACACTTTGAGGAGGAGGAGGAGGAACAAGTTTAAATGGTTATTTTGCAAACCATCGTTCGCTCTCCACAAACTTAATCTTATTAAAATCAATTTTGGATTGATTACAATTACATAAAACTGCTAGGCTAGCTCAAATAGCGATTAATGCTTCATTGTGAACTGTGTTCCGTTAATAAAACCAAACATGTTTAAACATAGAAGTGGTTTCTTACCTGCACTAATGTCAGAGCTGCCTTCTGAAGTAGGCATTCGGCGTAGCACATCTCTGCATGCATCTCCTCTAATGAAAAACAATGTATTCAGGACTGTTTGCAATTAAAATTTAGACTTAAAATAGTACTTAGATTATCAGAGAGGGAGATAAAGGGTGAGAAATTATACTCATGCAATTTTATTGTCCGGATCATGCATTATCAACAAGTTTTATCAAGGGGTGTTTTCACAACAGTCAGAGACATAAATGATACCACAGGCAGCAGATGCAGTGTCCTGACTATGTGGTTTGTTTTACTGGTTATACTTCAGGTATGATTATGAGGTGTATTTACTGCTATTGCAGACAATTCCACAATAAAATTTAAGCCATGAGCTGGGAGACTAGGACCAGGGTAGGCACAATAAAATCACACGGGAACGTGGGGTGGCTTGCCCACCGTCTTCCTGATGGCATGCCATTTTACCAACATCCTCCCAGAGGCCAATTGAGCCACTTGACTAGCTAATTAAGGGTCTCCTCCTGCAGCACAGGTTGAGGGCATCCGCCACGTGGGGAGACTGCCAAATGAACCCTGAACCCAACAGGGGATGCCCTCCTATTCAGGCACTCTTTGGCCAATGGGGGTGGCAGGGGTTTTGGGCCCTGGCGGTAGGGGCCATTCCCCGAGGCACAGCTCTACCTGGCCTCACCAACTACAACTCTTCCCTCCGACCCCCACCACTCGCTGGGGCCTGCTTCACTGGCTTTAGTGTCCTAGACCTCTTTTAACTGCTTATGAAAAGACTGCCCTTCCATGGTATCTTCTTCTTCCAGGTGCAGTCCCAGCAGTGGGCACCACTTCTGGTGGTGCTGCTGAGAATATTCAGCTATCTGCCCTCCAATTGGCTGGCAACCTCTGGGGTTGGCAGTCATCCTTAATGGGGATATACACTCTGCCGCCGACAAGATGCAGTCCTGAGTCCAGCAGACCACCAAAGTGGGTGCCTGCCCCCGCCCCACCCCCTTTCGCACTTTATTCATACAGCAAAGGTAAGCATAAGTATGATGACACTGGTCTAGTGCCATTTTATTTGATTAATTTAGTCACTTTGATAAAAGCTACGTTTTTCTGAAAGCTCAGTTGCCGGTTACATAGCAACTCATGTCTGTTCCTGGTTGAATATTGCTCTCTAAGTCTGAAGTTCAATTTTTGCTTTCCTAGTTATCTCACTCCACTCCTCCTTATCTTCCTCTATCTGCTTCAGCCCCTCTCCTCCATATCCATTGCTCTTCATTTCCATCTTATTCCCTTCCCTCATGCTACTGGTTCCACTCATCTATTTTTTTCTGATCCTGCTTTTCTCTCAGTTACTCCATGGCTCTTCACCGCCATATTGGTCCTTCAATCTCCTTCTCTATCTTTTTCTCTGTCTCTTGGTCCATCCAGTACCACTGCTCTCCATTTATGTATCGGGCGCCCCCTCATGGAATATAAAGTGCCTCCTTTCAAATATTACACCTGCACAATTCTCTTCACCCAAATACTTACTGCTCCAGCCACGCTGATTCCTTTTCTTATAAATTAATTCTTATGTACAACTTCATTACTCACTGCCCCATTTCCCCTTTACTATCCACATTACTCCCTACCCAATTCGTCACCAATTCTCCCTTCCCACACAGTGTTATATCTTACATAACCTTGCCTCTCCAAATCCTTAATACTTTCCACCCCAACCACTTAATACTCTTCCTGAAGTACTCACTAACCTTCTGTATACCTCATATTCCTGGCCCCTAAACTACTATGTCACCTGGCCGGTTATGACATATTTACACCAAAAGTTTACTGTACCTTCTGTCAGTTGGTCAGACCCTTGTTTTGAAACTAAATGTGATAATGACTCCACAACAGAATTCTTCTTTCGAAACCTGAACAAAACATTTTTAAGCCTGTTGAGAAGTTTGACATAACAATAGATTGCAGTTTAAACTAGTCTTGTTTTAATGAAGAAATAGCATGCTTAGTAAATAGATTTTCAAGCCTCACAATGATTAGTTTTCCATACTTTTATTTTCCAATGTTGGCATAGTTTTGAACACTTACAACTGTATAACTCTATGACTCTAATTGCCTGTCTGAAATCCATCCCCAGTTGCCAGCAAAAAGGCGACGTAGTGGCCTACTTGAGCTGCTACTGCTCGGGTGGTCAAGGTATTCTCTCCCATTACAGTTAGGTAGGGTGTTCCAGGATTTTGACCCACTGATGATGAATGAACAGCAACATATGTCCAAGCCAAGATGGTGTATGCCTTGGGAGGGGAACGCAGAGGTGGTGGTCCTCTTCTGTTGCCCTTGTCATTCTAAGCAATAGAGATCACTGATTTGGGTGCACCATCCTTGACCAGGATCTGGAACATAATCAAGGGTGTGATGCTGGCAGTTATGTTGGGTCTCAATCAAGGATCAAGTGCTTAGGGAGCCCTACTCCTAGTTCTCCTCTCTTTATGTCTATGTCAATGACCTTGTAGTGGGAGCAGTGGCTAAAACCCCAAACAGCCATTCCAAGAATTGGCATGGCTGGTTTCCAAACAAGTTTTGACCATTGTGGTAGACTCGCACACAAGTCTTGCAGCAGAAGTAGTTTGGTGACTCTGCTAGATAATGAGCATCCATTTATTGATCCCACCTGCTGAAACCATTTCAGATGATTCGATTTCTTTCATTAAAATAATTTGAATTATCCAATAATTTGAATTAAGCAAAGCAACAATCTGGTTCTTAAAAAATTGGATCAATTGAAGAATTTCAATTAAATGACCATGAATTCACCGGATTCAGTCTTAGATGAAGCACTGACATCTCATAGATGTTCCTGACTTCTTGGCAGGTCATTTCAAAATTGCACACTCACCCAGAAGGGCAAGGGCAGCAAGTGCATGGAAACACCATTAGCTTAAATTTTCTCACCAAGTCACACACCATGCTGACTAAAACATATATTGCCATTCCTTCATGGTTGCTGGGTCAGAGTTCTGGAATACCTAACAGCATTGTGAGCAAACCTTTTCCACACAGACTGCAGTGGCTCTAAAAGGCAGCTCAACACATTCTGCTGAAGGTTAACTAGAAATAAGCAATAAATGAGGGCCTTGCCAGCGACACCCGCATCTCAAGGATAAATTAAGAAGTCCATCTGTTGTTATGTAAGTTCAGAGGAATACCCACCACCTTACTGATATCACCCTATCTTTGAAGTAATATTGTAATATAAACCACATATCTCTTTCTCCCTGCAAGCTTATGAAGTAGAACCTGGAGATACGTTTCTCCTATATTATCATACCACAGGGGTTCTCTGATGAGGCGCTCACTAATGAACCATTTACCACTTATCCTACACTAGCCTGGTTTTGTTGAATTCATCTAATTTACATTTCCATTTCCCTTTTTTCTTTAGATGTAAGCAACACTGCCTCTATTATTGCTCATCCATAGTTGTCTATGTGGTATAGAACTGTAGCCATATGTAGATCAGACTAGGTAGAAGTGACAGGTTCCTTCCTGGAGGATAACGGTGAACCAGTTGGGTTTCTAAACAACAACTCCAGTGCCAGTCCACAGTCTCCCAGATTTATTAAATTACACTTTTATATATACAGTCAAACCTATGAAATTTCTGCCCTGCCTACCACTTCTGGTCAATGTTGCTCTGCCAGAAGGTGTAATGCGGCACAATTCTGTTCCTCAGTATTCCCTCCTTTCCACTGGTCCTCAGAGCTTTGCTTTTGCTGAGTGCGGCTGTAATACCATGACTGAGTTTGGGAACCCACTGCTTGAGAAAATGAACTCCTACTCCATGGCACAGCACAGGTTTGGAACAGCAACTTCTTATTTTGAGGAAAAACACATTAAACGTCAAAACAAACCTTGCCATATATTGCTGAGTTTCAGCACATAGTGATTCGAGCAAATATTTTATAAATGAAAGAAGTGATAATTAGGTAATTAATGAAATCATCAAATGTTTTTAAAAGACATGCCCTCTCAGTTGCTTCAAGGTACAAGACCAACACAGGAGATGAAGGGAAATGGCTTTAATTATTTTGCTAATTAAAAGGAAGCTTGTGCCCAGTGCTTGTCAGAGGAAAGATGTTAAAAGAACTGCAAGCTAGGGGGGCAGCACTTTCAGATCAGTTTGAGAGAGAAGTCATGGAGCGTTGACTCAGCAGCTACACATCACCCCCATCAATTTCAAACCTCACAGCACCTCAGCAGCAAGTGCTGGAAAAGCATAAAGGTTACAAATTGGGGCTTTTTTTTGAGAAGCTGAAGTGAAGTTGTGACAGTCTACAAGCAAATTAAACTAGATAAAGAGGAGGGAAGTGAAGTCAGGATTGGCTGGCTCAAATTTCAGGTTTAAAATCCTGCAGGTTTTGCAAAAAGGAAGTTGGCAGGTCAAGGGTTTTGCAGTCTTATGCGTAATTGAATTAGAGTAGGAGCAATCATTTCAACAGAATGAGCTTTGTGAACTGGAATCATCTGTGCAAATAAGGGGAATTGGGTATAATATGGGGATATCGCCTCCTTTCCTGCATCTCTCAGCATTTGACCATCCTTTCTTCATGCTCCAAATCCTGAAATTGCTGCTGATATCCGTCCCTCCTGCTCCACCTTTATACAAGGTAGCACCACTGTATTGAGGTAATTTGGTGATCAATTTCTAGTTAAGTGATTGATAGATGCTGTGACATTGTTCTCACCGATTGTTCTTGCAAATATTTTGTGTTGTTCTCAAAATGGAATAGGCATTTTCCAAAGTACTGAGTACAACATAGGAGCAGGAGTAGGCCAATCAGCTCTGAGCCTGTTCTGCCATTCAATTAGATCATCACTGATCTGTGCCTCAGCTTCATTCACCTACTTTTAACCCATTATTTAACCTTGATACCTCACCTATAGATCTCTGTCCGAAAAGCCTCAATTGAGCCAGCATCCATAGACTTTTGGGGGAAGAGTTCCAAACTTACACCCTTTGCAAAAAGTGCTTCCTGACATCACTTTTGAACGGCCTGACTCTAATTTTAAGATTATTTGTAAAAGCCTGACATTATTCAACAATAAGAGTTTAAGATTTTTAATGCTAAACCCAGGATGTTCAGGTTTCAGAGATCTGTGCGATATATTATAATGGTGGCACTAAATAAAGATTATTTCTATACAAAAGAAAATTGGCCAATTTTTATTGTATTATCTCCTAGATGCATCAGAAAGACCAATACAGAATAAAGGGTTTCCAACTTTCAGATAGCCCTGCTATTGTAGGTTCAATATCCTCTAATAAATATAGCACAGCACTTATCCATTTCCTAGCAATTCCTTGCTGAAAATTACACAGGAAAATAAAAAGGGCTATGGGTATATTTTTTAAAAAGGCTACCAGAGAACATCAAGTGTAATAAAAAAAACTTTTCTGCACACAGAAAACAAAAGCATGTCATAAAAGAGATAGGATGAAGATGATAATCTTGTAGCAGAGGATAAAGGAATGACAGATATACTTCAGAACTCTGCACAATTTTTGAGAGAGAAGGGTGAAGGAGTAGTGCAGAGGAACCACTAACGTTAATACGAATACTAAAAAGGAAATGGCATATTTTTAAAGTCATTCTCAGAATGTGGGCATTGGTGGCAAGGCTGGTATTTCCTATTTATTGCCAGTTGTCCAGAAATGGTGTTGGTGGGCCTTCTTCTTGAACTGCTGCAATCTGTATAGCAAATGGCCTCCCATAATGTTATTCAGTAGGGAGCTCTGCAATTTTGACCCAGAAGCAATGACGAAACAAGTTCAAGTCAGGATGGTATCTTAGGATGCAAAAAGTGCTTGAATGAAGGCCTCCAGAAGACACGTGATGTCACAATCAAGATCCATGGTTTAAAGGTAGAGACACAGATAGAAGGATGACCAAAGGACAGAAAACATAACAGCAATAAATGAATACTTCTGAAAGTTACAACATGTTTCTAGAAGCATGTCCATGAATGGGTTGCACACAGCATTTGTAACAAGATAGATGAGTTGACGGCACAAATAGAAATAAATGAATTTAACTTGATAGCTATTATAGAAGTGTGGTTGCAGGGTGACCAAGACTGGGAACTCAAGGTTCAAGGGTATACGACCTTCCGGAAAAATAGATAAAAGTGGAAAAGGAGGTGGGGTAGCTTTGTTAATAAAGGAACGTATCAGTGCAGTGTTGAGTAGTGATATAGGTGCGATAGATCGTGATGTAGAATCGGTTTGGATGAAAATAAGGAATAGCAAGGGGAAGAAGTCATGGGTGGGAGTTGTCTGTAGGCCCCTGATGAGTTGCCTCACTGTAGGACAAAAAGTATAAATCAGGAAATTATGGAGGCATGTAAGCAGGGTGCTACAATTGTCATGGGTGATTTTAATCTGCACATTGACTGGGCAACTCAGATTGACAGGGGTAACATGGGGAGACGAATTTGTAGAGTGCATCAGGGGTTGTTTCTTAGAGCAATACGTTGCAGAAACTACCCAGGAACAGGCTATTTTAGATCTATTAATGTGTAATGAGGTAGGATTGATAAGAGATCTCGTAGTTAAGGATCCTCTAGTGGGTAGCGATCACAACATGGTAGAATTTCAAATTCAGTTTGAGGGCAAGCAGCTTGGGTCTCAAATCAGTGTCCTCAACTTAAATATGGGCAATTACAGAGGTATGAAGAAAGAGTTGTCTAAAGCAGGCTGGGAAAATAGACTGAGAGTAAGGTCAGTGGATGAGCAATGGCAGACATTTAAGCAGATTTTTCATAACGCTCAGCAAAAATTTATCCCAGTCAAAAAGAAGTACTCGATGAGAAGGATGAACCACCCGTGGTTAACAAAGGCGGTCAAGGACAGTATTCAATCAAAGACTAAGGTATACAAAGCAGCGAAAACTAGTGGTAGGCCAGAAGATTGGGAATTTATTTAGGAACCAGCAGATGACTAAAAAGCTAATAAAGGAGGAAAAAAATTGATTATGAAAGTAAATTGGCAAGAAATATAAAAACAAACAGCAAGACCTTCTACAAGTATATAAAAAGGGTGGCTAAAGTGAGCATGGGTCCCTTGGAGGATGCAACTGGAGAATTGATAACCGGGAACAGGGAAATTAAAGATAACTTAAACCAATATTTTGCATCGGAGGATATATAAACATCCCAAAGATATCAGATAAGCAAGGAGCTAATGGGAGGAAAGGTCTTGTAACAGTCTCTATCATGAGGAACAAAGTATTTGACAAACTAAAACGACTAAAGGCACACAAGTCACCAGGACCTTGATGGCCTGCATCCAAGAATTTTAAAGGAAGTGGCCGCAGAGATAGTAGAGGCAGTGGTTGAAATATTCCAGAACTCACTGGATTCTGGGACCGTCCCAGCAGAAAACTGTTAATGTGACACCACTGTTCAAGAAGGGAGGGAGACAAAAATCAGGAAACTATAGGCCAGTCAGCCTAACATCTGCTGTTGGGAAAATACTAGAGTCCAATACTAAGGAAGAAATAGCAGGATATTTAGAAAAACTTAACACAAACAGAGGCAACGTGGTTTTGTGAAAGGGAAATCATGTTTGACAAATTTGCTAGAGTTCTTTGAGGAAATAACAAGCAGAGTTGATAAAGGGGAATAGGTAGATGTAGTATATTTGGATTTCCAGAAGGAATTCGATAAGGTGCTACATAATAAATTATTGCACAAGGTAGGAGCTCAGGGTATTGGGAATAATGTATTAGCATGGATTGAGGATTAGTTGACACAGAGTCGGGGTTAATGGGTCTTTTTCAGGTTGGAAAGACATAACTAGTGGAGTGCCACAAGGATCAGTCCTAGGGCCTTTATTATTTGCTATCTATATTAATGACATGGAGGATGGAGCAGAGTGTAATGTATCCAAATTTGCTGACAATACAAAAAAGGTGGGAAGGCATGTTGTGAAGAAGACGTAAGGAATCTGCAAGGGATATACATAGGTTGAGTGAGTGGGCAAAAACTTGGCAGATGGAGTTTAACGTAGGGGAATGTGAGGTCATGCACTTTGGTAGGAAGAATCAAAAGGCAGACTATTACTTAAATGGAAAGAGACTCCAAAAAAGTGCAGCACAGAGGGATCTGCATGTTCTTGTGCATGAAACACCAGAAGTTAGCATGCAAGTGCAGCAAGTAATTAAGAAGGCAAATGGAATTTTGGCCTGTATTGCTAGAGGGTTGGAGTTTAAATATAGGGAGGTCTTGTAACAACTGTACAGGGTGTTGGTGAGGCCACACCTGGAGTACAGTGGATAGTTTTGGTCACCATATTTAAGGAAGGATAAACTGGCATTGGAGATAGTTCAAAAGAGATTCACTAGGCTGATTCCTGGGATGATGGGGTTCACATTAGCAGGAATGGCTAAACAGGTTAGGCCTTTATTTATTAGAGTTTAGAAGAACAAGGGGTGATCTTATTGAAACGTGCAAGATTCTGAGGGGGCTTGAGAGAGGAGACGTTGAGATGTTTCCGCTAGTGGGAGAATCTCAAACTAGGGGACATAGTTACAGAATAAGGGGACACTCATTTAAAACTGAGATCCGAAGGAATTTCTTCTCTCAGAGGGTAGTGAATGTCTGGAATTCTCTACCCCAGAGTTGTGGAGGCTAGATCATTGAAAGTATTTAAAGAGGAGGTAGATAGATTTTTAAAATATCAGGGAGTAGAGGGCTATGAAGAGCTGGCACGAAACAGGAGTTGAGCCCTGGGGCAAATCAGACACGATCTTATTGAATGGCGGGGCAAGCTTGAGGGGTCCAATGACTGCTCCTGCTCCTGCTTCTTTTGTTCTCTTTCTCTCCAATTGGAGATGGAAATGAAGGAATTATCAAAATTTGCTGTTGGTGCCATATTAAAGAGCACAGCAAATCATGAGAAGGGATGCAAGAAGGCACAGTTCAGTGGGCATGCAGGATGTAGTTCAATGCAGATAAATGTGAATAATGTGAAGCAGTATGCAGAGATTGAAAAACAAAGAATGGCGAGGACACCTTAATGGTAAACCATTCAACGGTGTGGATGAAAAGAAAGATCCAAGGTACCGATACATAGTTCTTAACAACAGAAGCGCAGATAGAAAAAAGACACTGCAATTCCAACATATATAGACATTAAACACAAAAGATATTCCTCAACATCAGCTCAGCTACAGTTGAAGTAAATCTCCAATTTTGGCTTCCGTCTAAAGAAAGGATGGTGGCCAGTGACAAAATGATATCGTTAAGGAAAAGGTCCTTAAAAAACTAAGTGTAACATTGAGTACAGAGGGTTATGATGGACCTCGTGTGCTTTAAGGGGGTAAATAGTGAAGGATTATTTCCATTGCTTGGTAAATTGGCAACCAGGTGTATAAACTTATCGTTTGCACTAAAACCAAAAAGGGCAAAGTTAGGAGAATATTTTTCATGTGAAGGGACATGATGATATAGAATGTATTACCACAGGTGCCAGCAAAGCCAAGTGATCCTCTGTTCAAGACAGAATTGAATGCATACGTGCAGAGAAAAAATATTAATAGGCTATGGGGAAACTGCAAGCAAATTGGATTATACTAGACAGCTACAATGTGGAGCAAACACTAATACGATCACTAACTACCAAATGACCGACATTAATGCTGAAATTTCTATTGTTATCATTATTCTCTACATATCTCGGCCTGTCTTCCTATTACATTACATAAAATATAGTGGCGTTCTTTAAAATCACTGGCCAGGATTTCTTGGTCGGCGAATAGGGGGCGGGGTCCCCTCGCCAATGTGTAAAATGACAAATGACGCAGAACTCCCAGCGTCACCCTGCCCAATTTCAATTTTCAGGTCAGCAGGGGCTCAGCCAAACCAACTGTGCACCAACCGACCTGTCAATGGCCTATTGAGGCCATTGACAAAGTAATTAATGTAATTACTGGACCTGCCCGTCCAATCTTAAGGTTGGCGGACAGGCCGGGAGCCCTGGTGGGCATTGGAAAAAGCATGAAACCTCATCCATGGGTGTATATAAATTTTTTTAAAAAGTGAAACTGAAAGTAATGGACATGTCCCAACTCATGTGACAGTATCACATCGGGGGGGACATGTCAGGGAATTTTTTTTTCTGTTTTTCAATATTTTTTAATGTGCAGCCAATCTCCGAGGCAGCACTTAGCCTCAGGGAGATGAGTGTGCTCTTTTACGCGCATACTGCCGCCCCACCCCCCCCACCCCCCCACCCCCCGCACAGGGAGCGCATAGCACTTCTTTGAGGTCATCACGCTGGGTGGGCCTTAATTGGCCCACCCACATAAAATGGCAGCACGCCCCCAATCGGGCGCCGATCGGAAGTGTGCCTCCATGCATCCGCTCTTGAACCCACCCCCGCCCCCGACGGGGGGAAAATTCTGCCCATTGTCTTTTGAAAGGAGGTTTACATCGGTGATATATAACAGAGCAGATCATTTGCAATTTAGTTTAGCTACTAAGGTTTCCTGATAACCATTAAATTATGCACATGAATTTTATAACAATCTACAAGCTTGATTTATTGGGCATTTTGAATGCTCAACATTGCAACTAATATTGGGAGGAAATAAAGAACACTTGAGAGCATTTCTGCTTTATGCATTTTTTCTAATTTTTATTCTGTCTAGCTTTGATTTTTCTTGCCAAAGGGTGGGCAAACAATCTGTTCTTAATGCCACCATAACAACAATGTTTCAAACTGGATGGATTGTAGGCAGAGGAGTCAGCTAGAAGCTTTGAACTGGCTTGATAGAAACTGAATTATTCAGTAGGATGTGCGTGCTATAATTTCAAAGGTGATTAGGTATTCCAGGTAGGAGTGCTATACTGAAAACCGATCTTAGCAAAGGTTCCTCCCATTTGAGTTCTGTTTAGAGCAGATGTGGTTAAGCCCCTGTGACTATATGCAATGACCCTTAACATAATCCTGTGCTTCTTCCCTGCATGGAGGTAACAGTGCAGGATTCCCTATTCACTTGGCTATGTGCTGTTTAGTCACTAATGCCTTTCCTTGGAAATGAGTAACTCTCAAAACTAGCTAAATGGGCCTGTGAGAGACATGCAACTTAGGGCACTGTCAATACCATGCATAGGAAACAATGCTTTACTTTTGAAATTACTGGTAGTAGGCAAAGCGACTGGATAACAGTTTGACACAAAATGAAACTTGAAAGCATTCTTAGGTTAAAAATTCAGTACACCATCTGTCTGAGAATTAAATCAACACATCTGATTGACAATAAAGGCCAGAGCTTCACTAACTCAAAACCAAAATCAAACAAACTTGCACAAAGCAAGTGAAAACGAGAGCTGCTTTTGGATGAGGATTGTCTCCATGAAGTTATAAAGCATTATGTACACCATAAGAATTACCTGCAAATACCTGAAAGACTGGCAATCTGATCAAACTTTAAGCAATTATGGTCATAATTTAAAGTTGACAATTGAGTACAGTCCAGCACCTCCAGTAATGTTCTTATATACTGGATGAAGGATTGACAATGGAATATCAGTAGAAATTTTAGTATAAAGAAAGCAACATTACTGTAACTTTTAGGTACTTTTTCCTTTGGCCTTGGTGTACACTGTTGAGTGTCATCAGGCCACTGAAGGACCTCATGAACTTTGCTCCTTCAGAGGATAAGCAGATCTTGGTACCAAAATATCCGAAGAGAAAGAAGTGATCAGTATAGCTGTACAAGTGTGACAGAAGATTTTGGAAACTGTGACATCTTTATGCTACCTTGAGCCTTTGCTATAGGCATCTATAAGCCCTTCAAATGATATGCAACTGTTGCAGGGAAGCCTCCATATTATAGCCTCCTCCACCTTACAATGACCATGCTCGTCACAGGTAGCCACCAATGTCGGGCAGATGCACTAATCATTTGTCACCAGAGGCATCAATTATAAAGACACTGCTTGTAACATATTAGGCACGCAGGCCATTTCATGTATTTCAATACTGTACTTACAGATTTAAAGGCTGGTTAAAGCAGCCCCAAATCTTCACTTTCCAAATGCATCCAACAGTTGTTAGCAGGGTGAACAGCTGGTCAAGACTTTGGGCAGTATTTATCAGATGGTTTTGCCATCCACCACAAACAGCAAGGAAATTACATTTTCAAATATACACCGCTAAATATGTATATGGATTGTCTAAAATTCTAGCACTGAGCCTCAATTATATGGGCAGTCAAGCATATAATGCAGTCTCGATTAATTTGGGCCTCCCACTGAGTCCCAATGGAGATCCCTGTTGTCTCCAGAATAAGTGAAGCAACTGGCCACCACCCTAGCATAATTTAGTGCACCATAGGTCATTAATACTGGGAAATGTGAAGAGGACCAGTGATCTTGTCTCTTCCAAATTTTCGTATAGTTTTAGAATCCTAAACTTCTTTGTTCCCACAGAATATATTAAGATAGTTAACGCTGCACGATACAAGCTTACATCAACCAGACAGAAATGTTTATCATACAGCAATGGTTTTGCTAAAATAGTACCAAACTCTCAAAGAATTACACTGGACATTTTCTTCAAGGGTAAGGTTATTTTAAAATAGTTAATTATATCATTAGAGCATAATTTTGGAGCATCCTTAGTTAATTGGACAAAGAAGCAATCAAGCATTTAAAAGCAAAAGGAGTAATGGCCAAACAAACTCTTTCCTTTACCTTTCCCTCCTAGCACCGTTACATGCTTCTGCCTCCATTCATGGAAGAAAATTACATGTTTTTCTCCACCTCTCTCCATCTTCAAACACAGCTTGTGCTTTTGTTAATTAAAAGGAATATTAAACATAATGATCATTTTCATAAAACAAAACAGTCCAGTTAGGGGGGAGAGGTTTTACTTACTGGCTTGCAGGGAGCAAGACAAGCAGAAAGTAGTGGGGGATTTGAGACTCCCTCACATCCTGATTGACAGGCTAGGTCTTCAGTCGGACAGAGAGCCAACTGATGATGGCCACAGAAGTAGGCAAGGGGTTTGGGGGTGGGGGGTGTAACAGGAGGTTGGAATCAGGGCAGAACAGTCAGAGATCTCCTTTGGGGGATGAAATCAGGGTCCTAGCGGTGGAGCGTGAGGAGAGAATGGTGAGGGGCAATGGGCTGGTCAGAGGCAGCAAGTTTGGATCAGAGGGCTTGTGGCATGTGGGCTGGTGTTGCCGGATTGGAAAATTTCCTCTGGCAGGCACCTGAATCAAGGTGCTTACCTCCTGAATCCGCCAAGTCCTTGCCTTGCTGAAACTGCTGTTCTTCCCAATGTTTGGCAAAACAAGCCGATAGCAATTTAAGTTGAAAACCTGAACGGTGAAGAGGCTCGCAGCCTGCATATCATCTTTCAAAATTCCAACCCATCTCTTTGGAATGGGCTGGACCCTTCTTCACCTTCCAGCCTCAGTTAAAGCCAGAAACGGGCAAGTTGGAGATATGGGGTGGGATTTTCCACACCCGCCCGCCACTGTGATCTTCCAGTCCCGCCGCAAGCCAATGGGCTTCTGGCTGGGGCGCCGCCCTGCCCACGACAAGGCTGGAAAATCCCAGCCAGAGTTTGGGTCAGAAAACAGATTTCTCAGACTTTAACAACCCCTTGCCCAGCCCAAACCCATCCCCCAACCCCCACATTTTTTAGGTTAGCCACCCCACTTCCCCCCCCCAACTCTTGTTTTGATAGTGGAATACTATAAGGCTAGGGTGAGAGTTGACAGGCGCTAGAAGGTCAAGGCCAGAGTGAGGAACAAGGTATCAATAGGAACTGTTTGTAAAAAGGCAAATGAATGTTTAAAAATTGTTCTGAAGAGATGAACATGGGCTTGAGCATAAGATACAAAATGGAGAGAGGTGAAGCACGTCAATCAGCTGACATGGTTTTCAGATAGAGGACTCAGGATGGAGAACTGAACAGCCTGTCAAATTAGTCAAGAAATAAAATATTTTGAAACGTTCTTACCTTGATCTTGTGCAGTAGGGAAGCAAAAATAAAATTAACAAGAGAAAAAACGTTTTTCAGTATTTGATCCAGTTCTGTGGAGGCAACGAGGAGACGGAGAGACAGAAAACAATGACACAGGCAAAATGCTGCTGAACGTAAGCATGAAACAGGCAGCCAAAAGAGAGCCAGGAACAAGCTCACCTCACTTTAAGCACCTTAATTTCACTATTTTCTCAAGGTGACCACAATCTGCACTTAACACTGCAAGTAACCTTGACAACAGCCCCAAAATATGGTAACCTCATAAAGGTAATGTTACTTAAGCAACACAGGAGAAAGCTATTCAGCCCATCATGCCTGTACTGGAGTCCCATGCCCTTTTTACCTTTATCTTTTCAAAAGCATTTGAATAGCAGATTATGCTTTTGAAAAGATAAAGGAAAGAGGGCAAGCAGACATCAGGTACGATCGGCTGAATGGCTTTCTTCTGTGCTGTAAAATTGGCATGTTACTGCTTATACTCTCTAACTCACCTCCCCCACTCATTCATCACCCTCATGGACCAACAAATTCCTCCTCCAGTAAACCCCCAACACCATTATATCTAAATCTCCATCAACAATCAACATAAGAAGAAAGTCTTCTGCACATTTGTTCTCTGTCAAATATTTTTGGGAAGAAACAGGGTCCCAGTTCTGGCGGTTGGAGGGGGGGCGGTGGTTTAAATATCCTGGCAGCCTCTCTGTGGGCTTAGGTGTACCTTCCTTATCAGCCACACTGTGCCCCATGGACTGTCTCCCTAGCGGCAACAGTCAACCCTTCCCCCACGCCTGCTAAAGATCATCCACTGCCCTCCAGGAAGGCCACCTCCCCTGCATCTACTTAACCGGCCCTAGCAAGCCCACCCCACTCACCTCCCAGTCCAGGGCCTCCTGCATTCCCAAAGTGGCCAAAACTCCCTAGTGGCTCTGCCGTGACTGAAGAACTGCTGGTCCTCTGATTGGTCAGCAGCTCTTGGAGGCGGGCTGCTCACATTTAAAGACATGGAAGAACTGATAGCAGACAGTAGACTGACTTTTAATCCCATTGGAGCTTCTGGAAGTGGCCGCAGTGGAATTGTCACTGGCTTTTCAGCCTGTGGATGGGGCAACCACCGGGGTTAGTAAATTCAGCCCCTACATCTCTTCTATATTTGATATAAGCCTCCCATCCTAACTACTAAGAAAATATCCTTCTGTGGCTTAAGTACCTTTTGGAAACCTGCAACTAGATCATTTGTCCTGTGTTCTTTCACCAGAGAACCCACAACCAAATTGATGAGCAGACTGGACATTGTTTATCATGTACCAAAACAGCAAAATATAGGATTGGAAAGATGCGCAATCAAAATTTAGATTGACTTTGGTGGAGGTCAAGGTGAAATATTACACAATTTATTTAATCTGAGGGAAAATATAGGATAGAGCAAATTGTATATAATCTGTGGACAGAATGGCCTTAAGAGACACCTGGGGGTGTATGCACAAGTCTTTGAATGGGGCACGACAAGTTGAGAAGGCTGCTAAAAGGACATATTTGATCCTTGCCTTCGGAAATCGGGGCACATCCAAAAGCAAGGAAGCTATCCTAAACCTTTATTTAACAGTGGTTATCTCCTCAGCTGAAGTGTGATGCCCAGAAGTGGCCATATTACTTCAGAAACAATGGCTGGACCTTTCCCAGCCATGTGGATCCAGTTTTGGAGGTGATGGACGTGTGGAAAATCAGATCAAGGAGTGTTTGGGCAGCTTCCCAACATGTTGCCACCTGCAGGCACATTCGCCAGGAGCAGGCTGTGAGTGGGATTGGCTGTCCACTCATCAGAGGCAGGCAGGCTATTAATACACTTAAGACCGCAATTAGAAGCTATTTTCATAAAGGGAGGCAAGTTTCCCAGCATTGCATCAGCCTCCAGCTGTGCCAAGAGCCCAGCAATGCATTGGAGGCAGCTTCGCAGTGGGAGATCCGAGCTGCGTAACAATTGAGACCTGGATTGCTCCCTCCACCACATCACAAGTTAAGCAGTGATATATTGGAGTGTTCAAAACTTGAAGGACAGCGGCGGGTTTCGTGACAGGCGAGAGCAGAAAATTTGGAGAGGCGCCAAAAGTCAGAATCCTATCAGCGGGAAATCAATTCTGAATTTTCCCCTCACCACTTTCATGGTGGGCTGATGGCAGGTTGGGTTTCCTGCTGATCCATGTTGGGAAATACATTTGCATATATTACCATAACATGAATGCTCATTAAAAACTCACTGGATCACAATCCCCTCCTAATTATGTGCCATGACAGCAAGAAATTAGACCGGTCTAAATCACATTCAGATATAAGTGGCGTGCAGCTGTCCACCCTCACTTCGCTCGTGACTTCTAGGTGAGTGCAACATACAAAGCCTACCTGCAACAATGTTGCTCTGGTTTCTCACCAATGCCAGTATGACACCACATTGGTGGGATGTAGGGTTGATCTCATGGTGGGTGCCTCCATACTTGGGGAGGACAACACTCTGTGGGCTGCATTCGGAAACAGAGACCAGCATTGCGACCAGGGTGGTGAAGAGGAAGGACGACAGATACATGGGGGCAATGGGCTATGGTGGGGTTGGAGAGGGGGAGACAAATAGCAGACAGAGAGGAGACTGAGGGTGGGGGAGCTGGAGCCTGCCATGGAAGGCAAGAACACAGACACAGAAGGGGTGGATGGAAATTGAAGTGTAGGAATGGGAGGGAATGCATGCAGACTGTGGAATACAATGGGTTTTTTGGTAGGGGTGGGGGTGGGGGTGGGGGTGGGGGGGCCCAGTTGTGTTATTGTGGCACCCGAGGGGTGGGTTGCACAGAGGCTCATGGAGGGAGGCGGCAGCGGAGGAAGACAGACTGTGTTGTGATCAGTCATAAAGAAACGGGAAAGCTAATTGAAAAGCAGTCATAGTCCCTGGTCTGGGGACAAGAGGTCGGAGTGAAAGGTTAAAGGCAGTCCTGGGGCTTTGCGGGCCATACTAAAGGTTTATGCATGGCACGCACATTGTAGTCCCACTCCGGAAAGGGGCAAAGCCTGTGTGCTCAATTGGGATAGAACACAACTTGGTGTGCAGGGCATGTTCATTGTCTTACGCTCAGTTGTGATGGGAATATCTGGCCTGGTACTGGGCTGCAGATAGGATGGTCATGGTTAGGGGTGGCACTTGCAGCCTGTAAATGGGGAAAACTTAATAAGGGGGGGATGGTATATGAAGCTCTCCTGTGGAGGGGTGAGATTCACATGAGACATGGGGACATCAACAGTGATGGGTTCAGGGAGGAGGGCTGGAATGTCCAAAACAATGATAATGGGATCAAGGGTTACTGGAGGAGGCTGCAGAACTGGTGGAGGCTCTACCTGCACATTGTAAAGTTCCAGGAAGATTGGAGGGACCCAAACACTGACGGGGGAGAGTCGAAGCTGGTCTCAAAATAAAAATACAGCACCACCATCTTGAAACCCAGAAGTTATTGCACAGTTTAAAATCAAAACTGGAAAAGAACCTGCATGGTAGAGGTCTGAGGCAGTGTGGGAAGAGCCCACAGCTAGACTAAGGGGCTCTTTCAGGGGGCGCCCTCAAACTGCTTGGAGTTATAACACTGAAAGAGAGTCACAGTTGAAAGAAAAGAGGAAGACTTGCTTGAGAAAATGCAATTGAAGCCATTGTCTTTTGGTGCACTTTAAGAGAAATTGCGAGAGTCAGTTGCTTCACAACATAGTTGCTCCATTTGAGCATTAGCGGAGAGGTATGTGAGAATGAAAAATACAGGCTAGTGTTAAGGAACCACAGCTGCTGCATATCTGTCAGATCATCAATAAAAGCCTGTAATGAGCTTTCTTCCAGGCCGAAGGACACAGTCGTTGCTGCAGTCCAAACTGAGATTGGTCAGCAGACAAGATCAGAGATTGCGGGATTGCCTTTGGCAAGGGGCACATTTCATGAATGTGTCCAAACCTCTTCTAACCTCTGTAGTTTTGAGATGCCAAGTATCAGGGTTGGCATCTTGATCACCTAGATCTGAGAGCGTGCACCTCAGCTGGAAAGTTGAATCAGTAAAAAACTGTAAGCACAGATGTAGCTGTAGGGCATGACATTGGCTTTCTGTTTGCACGTGGGAGGTCTACTATATTTGCCCAGCGTTCATTGATCTGTTGTATCTATCAGTCCACAGGTAGAAGGAAGATTGAATAATGGAGCCTGCACTCAATGCTGCCTTCTTGATGGCAGTGATTCGATGAGGAGGAGAAGGGCCTGGCATCTAGCTCAGCTTCAAGAAGAGACCTGGCCTGAGGTCCATGGTCCAGGGGAGCCCCAGTAACAGGTAGAGGACGAGGAGGTCAGACCCATCCCATGGAGGCGACTCGCACAACTGAGCTCCCCACTCCACAGGAGAGCTTCATATACCACCCTCCCACCTTATTAAGTTTTCCCCATTTACAGGCTGCAAGTGCCACCCCTAACCATGACTATCCTATCTGCAGCCCAGTACCAAGCCAGATATTCCCATCGCCACTGAGCGTAAGACAATGAACAAAGAAGGGCCTCAGCAATTACAGGGCTAGCGGCTTGGAGATAAGGGGTACTCACTCAAGCAATGGCTCATGACACTCGTGCATCATCCTTAGAGTGCCTTGGAGGAGAGATACAAAGTTGGGTATTGGTTGATACGATCTATCATCGAGCAAACCATTGGCATCTTGAAGATGCGCTTCCAATGCTTTGAATGCTTAGGTGGTGCTCTGCAGTACTTCCTACATGGGATTGCTCCGCATAGTTGTGGTCTGTTGTGCCCTTCACAACCTAGCGCTTCAAAGGGGGGATCCCTTGCCAGAGGGAGGCATGGAGAAGGCTGAGAGATCCTCGGATGAAGAAGAGCAAGAAGGGCAGGAACCTGAAAAGAGAGATGAGGGTCAGCTTCCACATGAAGATTCCAACAAAGAAGCACGACGTGGAAGACGTGCCCGTGCCACACTGTTGGCCATAAGATTCCAGGAGGAGTGAGTTGCAGGCAACAGGAAACGGCCACATTCCTTCTGTCCCTTAGTACCACACCAGTGCACTGGAAGGCCTTTACAACTAGTGGCATCGAGAGCAAGTTCAGCTTTCGGACTTGCACCTTCAACCTGATGATTCAGCAGGCCCTAATCTTTGGAAAGGTCAGTCGTGAACCCTGTATCTGTGCCCTCTGGGAAGTGAAAATCAGCACAGCAGCGCAATCGCTGCATCAAAGGACTAGATTCAGTCATCACCACCTTAATGAGAAACTTTTAGCGGACACTGAGATGCGCATATGGTTGGAGAGACCATTACAGCTACAGATCTTGTGCTTTTGCACTAGCAATGAAGAGAGCCTTTTCATGTTGAGACACGATTACAGCTAACCCTTCAAGGCTATTGAGCAAGCCTAACTCCATGTTGTCTTGTAAGGAGTAGAGGTTACTAATATATTTTACAAGAGTTCCACACATCTCCCTGACAGAATGCAAGGGTCGAGTAACTATCATGACTCAACTACACATCACATGTGAGGCTCACAAAGGAAGGTGAGCATTGAGTGGGAGCATGGCTAACCCTCGCAATAAGAGGGCACACAAATGCACATGCACAACACTTTCAATTGACCAGAGAATTCTCATGAGCAGGAATTGTATTTACAAGGGTATACACAGTGACTGAACACCCGTGACCCAAAAGTGATGTCAAAGATTCTTAATTTTTCTAACCTTACTGCTACGCCTAGGTGCAACCCGACATCCACAGCAGAGGTGGAGACAGCCTGCCGGCTGCTACGCTCTATTGTCTTTGATAATTTTAGTGGGCATCCTTCAGAGGGCCAAGACCTGGAGGACGCTGGCCTGCTTTGGGTCTCCTGCTGTGGGGCAGGTGAACCTTCTTTGGCCTGTACAGTGGGAGGTGTGATTGGCATCAGCTGAACACTCTGAGTCACCTGGCTGGATGGCTCAAGGGTTCCCAGCTGCTGGTACTCCTCCCTCTGGGTATCCCAAAGCCCCCGCCTGACTCCCTGAGAAGGGGATCCTGGAGGGAGGTCAAGGTGCCCCGACATTCCTCCCGCCTAGCCACTGATGGATCCCACCAATGCCTATAGCAATGGGTTGCAGGTCCAAGCGAAAATCCATCAGGATCTGCTGGACCAAGGTTTCCAAGGGAGCTCATGAAGTTGAACACTGTTTAAAATGTTTCTCATAATCACATCCTGATAATCACAGTGAGTGATTGGCAATGTTGTATTCTGCCTGCTTATGAACTAAATTATCTTCTCTCACAGGCACCAGCAGGCCCAGAGAGACCACCAAAGCTACCTTAAGCCCCCAAGCCACCTCAGAGGAGGATGCTGAAGATGCATCGGGGAAGAACCATCACTGCATTCACTTGCACCCTCCAGCAGTGGAAAGCCACACACCCCAGTGGGTTATGGATCTAGATTAGACTTGGGTCACGTTCTGAGGAACATCACACTGACACATCTCCACAGCAGCTGGAGGCAGTGACAGCCCAGGTCTCTGGCACTTGGAGGACTGCTGGACATGAGGCACCCACTAACTCTGAGTCAGATGATGAGCTTCTGCAAGCAGCCATCTCTAACATGCTGGAGATGGCATGACAGGTGGTGGAAAATCAGGTAGATTTGCGAGATGCAGTCAACAGACTACAGCAAGGGATGGAGCAGTCCGTCCACATTCTGTCTGATGTCATGGCTCCGCCATGCATGATACAGCAGACCACGGGCATGCTGAAATACTGCTTCCACTGCCTGGGCCACTCTGGAGTGGCCCTGCAGTTCCTGGCAGAATGAGTGTCAAGATTCATGGCAGTCTGCTGTATGGTGTATAACCTTTCCACCATGAGGAGACAGCCTCTGGAGGAATAGATTATTGGGAGAGGTCGATCTCACCTTCGCCACTGAAGTGATCTCTGTCCTCACCCACCAACTAGATGGCATCCTCCTCAAAGTGGGACAGGCTCCTGGACGCCTACCATCCCTCCTTCCATCTGGGATATCGCCCTACAGTTGTGGGCGAGCTTGGCCTGCATGAAGACAAATGGATGGAGTGCAATGAGAAGGGATGGAGCAAAGGCTGGGAAGCATACATGCCTGCTGCGCGTGCTGAGCCCTCCCCAGCAAGGGCTAAGGATGGAGTTTCTGCAGCATGATAGATATGATGTTAAAGAGTCCGTGAGAAAATCAATGCTGATGTCTCCCCCACTAATAATGCGAGATCCCTGAGCAGTGTAAGCCTTTGAGTGCACGATGCCACTAAGAGACGTGAGATTGGATCGATCTGAAGGTCGACTTACCCTGGCAGAGGAGATGAGATCATTCAAACTCTTCCTGCACTAGATTGCGTTTCTCGGACAGGTGCTCAATGCGCTGACCTCCCTTAAACCGCATCCTAGGTCAGTGAGGTGAGGCTGGTGGGCCTCCTGGAGCCATCCTTCAGATAGAGGACATCCGGGTGCTGGAGGACTCCACGGATAAGGGCCTTAAGGGAGTCATTGCTGAACCTGGGTGCTGCATTTTTCCTCGGTGCAATACCAATAAGTTTCTTGACAACCAGCTGGCTTGCTGAGAGTAATGTACACGTGCTCGGGTGGCATTTAAATGTGGCGCCCAGACCTTCAGCCCATTAGGTAGCGGCGGGGCAGACGAATCACTACCAGCCCCGTCATGTGATTTGGAAAACTACTCACCGATGCATAATTAATGAGCTTCCAAGCGTGAAATCGGGTGCCATTTCCTGCCACGCCGCCCAGTGGAGAAACGTGCAGCGAACCCACCCACCACTGCACTTAGTCGCTGGAAGGGAAAATTCCGCCCAAAGAGAGTTTTGATAACTAAATAAGGAGAAACTGTTTCCACTGGCAGAAGGGCTGGTAAGCAGAGGACACAGGTTTAAGGTAATTAGCAAAAGAACCAGAGGTGACATGAGGGAAAAAAAATGTTTCCGTAATGGGTTGTGATCAGGAATGCACTGCCTGAAAGGATGGTGGATCCAGATTCAGTAATAACTTTCAAAGTAGAAATGGATAAATGCCTGAAGGGGAAAAAGTGATAAGATTATGGAAAAGAGTAGGGGAGCAGGACTAATTTTATAGTTTTTTCAAAGGGCTGGCAGAGACATGATGGGCAAATGGCCTCCTGCTACACTGCACCATTTCATTATTTGTTGAAATCTACAGTTGGCTAAATTTTGAAAACATTGGAAACACACTGATATGATGTGAAACAAATCTCTGGCAGCAAAAGTGTTAACCAGTAGTGGCCATTTTGCTTAAAATGAGAGACTACTAAATTTATAATTATCTTAGTTAGCTGCTTAACTTTGCAGTATTTAGGGATCAAATTTGCATTGAATATTTCACCACTTTTTCAGGCAAAAGCTACCTTTTTTCTTTCACTGTCTCTTAGAAAGTTGTGTCTAGTCTAAAGTATCAAACTGAATTTAGTCCTTTTGGTTGATTTGAGGAAATGGGAGCAGAAGGGTAATCTTATTTCAAATTCACAGGTGCCTTAATGCTAGTAGGTTTTCCTTTCAAGTATAGGTAGTAATATTGGTGCTTTTGCTTTGGTTTGTTTGACCTTTCGTAGCATAATGACAATGTCCATTATACTAACTCCATAGCACAGTCCCTATTAGTATGCATTTTGCTTACCATAAATATTATAGTCCATAGACGTATATGAAAGGCTGACACACTTTTAACACATAAAATTAATTGAAGATAGTGAGGAATATATGGTATTCTGATTTCCCATAGAGAACAAATGATTTCACACTCAGGCATTCAAAATCAGAAAATTGTAACTTCTCATGAATGACTGACCACTAAGTTCAACTACTCAGCAAGTGAACGTATCCTGCAGTCTATTTGGCTAGATTAACAGACTTAATGCACTTTGATGCATAAAATTAAGAAGTTTTTAATGTTCTTAATCCACATTCAATTAAGACTTTGCTGGAAAATTGAGCCAAATCGGGCAGTTTAGTGCTTTTACAAGATTAATTGACATGCTAACCTTAAACACAAAGAGCTTGAAGCCATCAAAACAGACAGCATGGAGCATTTCAACTTTCAAAACAAAACACCAGAAATGTCTAAAAGCAAATCTTACAATTAGTTGGAGCGTTAAACATTTTCATCATGACCAATACTGGTTTTAAAGGAGATTTTCTATGGGGCAGAATGGATAGAGAAATTAACCCTTCCATCTCCTACATCATGCGTGACTATTCTTGCTGGTGCTCTGATATAAATATGAAGGTAACAAAAATCCCATCAGAAAAATGAGTTACAAAAAGAACATATTAATAATTGCAACAAACTGTGGTAGTGATCAATCAAACTGAGGGCTTCTGTGGTAATAGCGGTTGTTTGGTACAATTTGGTACAATACTGTCACTGCAAAACTCACCTCTGGCAGGTTTGCAAAGCTTCCTTCATTGTTCCAATGGCTGCAAGGATATCCTGTTGCTCAAAGGTCATGGCTGCTTGCATCGCATGCATAGTGCTGTAACCTAGGGCATGGTACATGCTGTCTTTGGACCTGCATTAAAAACAACTAGTTACATATCTGGAGGGAAAGAAAATTGAGCATTGCTCTATGGCAAATAGGGGAGTTCATACTGGTTAGATATTGCCGCTACCACAGTTGAATTACAGAGTTATTTTCCTTCAACATTTTTGGAAAACCTCCCTTTCCTTTGTTTATTTTCCCCAATCATTTTCTATGTTTGCATTTTTTCAGCTACAATTGGCTCTATGCCAGTTGCATGGCAACTTTGTTCCATTTAAAACTGACAACCAACAAGGATAATGTCCGAGTTTGTCATTGAACTGTCCTTTTCTGTCTCCACCCCTCCGTCACCTTTATGGATTCTTCATTCGGCCATCATTCTTGGTGTTTAAAGCAATGTAGCCGTTTCAAAATTTATTGATAGTAAACCAGTGTTGGGGCTATTTTTAACCAAACTTGGAAAACTCACAGGATTGTGGACATTGCTGGTTTTACTACATCCCATCTGATTTTACCCTCCTCTAAGTTTAATGGAGAATAATGGGAGGCGTGGGGGTGGTGGCGGCGGAGGGTGTAAAACTGGCATTCTACCCAATTCTGCCAATTTCCTGACATGTGAGTTAGGTTAAAATGCATCCATTGAGCTTGTAATTGAGACATGACTGCCTCCCTTATCACAATGAGCGCTATTATGCCATTCCAAAATAAATTTTAAAAAAATAAATAGTTTACATCGAACTCAAGTTAATGGGATTATCAAATAGGATAGCAATAAACTGCACTAACAAAATGTCATACTGAAGCACATGGCTTAATGACAAAGTAAAACCAATGCTGGATTCTAACGGATTTTTCTAACCAAACCATTAGAATGCTGTCCAAAGTGCAAAACAAAGGTACTTCATGATAAACAGAAATTATGAGTAACATTTACAAAATCTAAAATCTAAACCAAAACCATTTGACAGATCAAGGTAATATGATCAATAGGCAAAACAAAACTTAAAGCAAACTCAAGAAGCTTGACACTATCCAGGACAAAGCAGCCCACTTGATTAGCAAACATTCACTCCCTCCACCACCGAAGCACAGTGGCAGCAGTTTATACCATCTACAAGATGTACTCACCAAAGCTCCTTAGATAGCACCTTCCAAACCCACGACCACTACCATCTAGAAGGACAAGGGCAGCAGACACATGGGAACACCACTACCTGGAAGTTCCCCTCCAAGCCACTTGCCATCCTGACTTGGAAATATATCGCCATTCCTTCATTTCACTGGGTCAAAATCCTGGAACTCCCTCCCTCCCTGTTGGTGTATCTACACCACATGGACTGCAGTGGTTCAAGGAGACAGCTCACCACCACCTTCTCAGTTAGGGATGGTCAATAAATGCTGGCCTAGCCAGCAATGCCCACATCCCATAAAATGAATAAAAATAAAAATAGATGCACCAAGGAACTGACAGATGCCCTCTACAGTAAGGTTCATCGATATGTAAGGTTCACACTTGATGAAGATAGCCAGGCTGCCAGGGCAATTAGGGATAGGCAATAAATGCTGCCCTAACCAGCGACACCCACATCCCATGAATGAATAAAAAAAACTGGGAGAGGAGTGTTGTGCACTCTGCAAATTAAGGAAGTCAGTTTTTGGAAATATCATATGATCTTCCCCATTTCTTCAATGACATTTGACCTTCACATACCTTACAGTACACAACTCTCCAAAAAAGAGAAGTCTCTGGGATTGGTTTGATATAAAGTGTCTCATATGCTCAAAAGATATAAAATGCTTTTCTAGTTCCTTTATGCATCAAACATATATGCCTATGTACCATTTCTTCACAAAAAATATTCAAACACAAGTCGGAATTACAAACTATAGGAATAGAGATGGGGGCAGAGTGTCAGGTGAACTCATGCATAAGGAGAATGACCACAAAGGCAAGTAATCCTGCTTCAGTTTCTTCCACAAACCTCACTGCCACTTAAACCACAACAGTACCAAGATAATGGAAATTCGGCAACCATTGTTTGACATTGAAGCTGTCATATGAGTTGCCAGAAATAATTTTCTTTGGAAGCAGAATGAAGGCAATAGTTTGCAGATAATATTCTTCCATGCGGCTACCTACTAAATGGAGTGCAAGCAATTCTTTACATTGTCACATAAGACAGCCACAGCTAAAATGGAGGAAGCATCCCATTCATGTAATGGTGAACAGCCTACCAGTTCATAGGCATATATCAAAGCCACACATATAACACATTGTATAGGTTTCAGCACCTACCCACACCAATTTTTGAAATCTACACACTTGGGAGCCCTTTAAAAATGGCAGGCGGGTCCAGATTCCAGGATTCCTGACCCTATTCCCAGGCTCTGATTTTCATAAGTGCCTTTAAAGGGTGAGAATTGGTTCCTGTCAAAAGCCGGCATCTGGCATGCCCAACCTGGCCGGCTCCATTGCGAAGATAGGTATCCCCAACTCCTCCGCAATTTTCATGGAGTTGGGCCAGGTTTTTAAAAGAGTCGTGGTTCACGGCACCTCAGTGGAGCTGTAAACCCTTGTTTGCATGAGGGGATCTTTTAAAAAGCAAATTCAAATGGTCCTCCTCGTATCCCCTATGCCGAGCTCTGCCCTTCCACCCAACCCCTATGGAACCTCATGCCCTGTGCCAAGCTATGGCACTTCCATGGCCATTGACCCACTATAAACTCTCTAGAACCAATGAACCCAATAGTGTATAATGAAATGACTTTTTTTTCAACATAGGAGAAAGTTATGAATGAATTTACTTTTTTTTTCAAAGTGTTTTTTTTAAACACACCCCAGTATTATTGGGTTCATTTGCTGCTTTCAAACCTCTTCCTAGGTTGACTGGCCAGACTCCAGCTTGCAGCCGCCCTCCCCACTCCACCCCAGTGCCTTAGCGGGCACTTTCTCCCGAGGCAGGCGGGTCAAGCCGGGAACATTCCCGAATCCCGCTACTGGCCTCAAGAATGAAAATGCAGGCCAAAGTGTGGGGTATATTATGACTTTGGAAAGGGTGCAATGGAGGGCCACAAGTTCTATTTCCAGTTTAATGCACCTTTGTTACCTGCATTTTTCATTGTATGCTCCTGTTCAGAAAAGAGAGAAGCATAAACTTGGAAGCTATAGGCCAGGTAGCCTAAAAGCAGTGATGTAGAAATGTTTACAAGCAATAGTCAAAGACAAAATTAATTGACACTTGGAAAAACATGCGTTAGTAAATGAAAGTTACTTATTGTTTGACTAACTTGATTACGTTCTTTGATGAAGTAATAGAGAGGGTTGATGAAGTTTGCTGCTGTGGACATTGACTTTCATAAAAGCTGTTTGACGAAGTATCACATTATAAATGTTACCAAAATTGAACAACATTGGATTAAAGGGGCAGTGGCTACGTGGATACAAAATTGGCTAAAGGGACAGAAAGCAGTGAGAAATGATGAACAGATGTTTCCACAATGGAGGGAAGTGTGCTGTGCTGTACCTCACAGCACTGGTGTTGTAACCACTGCTCTTCTTCATAAATATTAAAAGTTCTGAATTTGGGTATATAGGGCATAATTTCAAAGTTTGCAGATTACACGAAACTCAGAAATCTGGAAAACAAAGACTGCAGGAGGGCATAGACAGGCTGGTGAACTAGAAAGACACATGGCAGATGAAAGTTAACACAGAGAAGTGTGAAATGATTCATCTTGGTGGGAAGAATGAGAAGCGACTATATAGAATCGATGGTGCAATTTTAAGAAGGGTGCAGAAGCAGAGAGACTTTGGGGCAATACTTGCACAAGTCTTCGAAGATGACAGGACAAGCTGAGAAGTCTGTCAAAAAGGCATACAGAATTCTTTAATTTATAGAGATATGGAGTACAAAAGCAAAAAAAAATCTTAAACACATTTATGGTTAAGGCCCAACTAAGTTATTGTAGCCAATTCTGGGCACCACCCTTTAGGAACAATGTCAAGGTCTTAGGGTAGGTGTAGGAGATTTATTAGAATGGTACCAGGACATTAGTTAGGTGGAGAGACTAAGGAAGCTGGGGTTGTTCTCAATACAGCACTGAAAGTTAAGAGATTTAATAGAGGTGTTCAAAATCATGAACAGTTTTGATAGCTTTTTGCTATTTACTGTTTCCAGTAGTAGAAAAATCAGTGACCAGAGGACACGGATTTAAATTAGCTGGCAAAAGAGCCAGAGATGAAATGAGGAAAAATAAAATTTATACAGCAAGTTATTTTGACCTGAAATGTGTTGTCTGAAAAGTGGTAGAAGTAAATTCAATAATAACTTTCAAAATGGATTTGGATAAATACTTGAAAAGAAAGCTTTACAAGTGAAACTAACAGGATAGCTCTTTCATGAAGCTGACACAAACACAATGAACTGATTGGCCTCCTCCTGTGTTGTTATCGTTCTATGATTCTATAGGAGCAAAGCTAACACCAGAAGTCACAGGATGAAATGTTGCAGAGGAAATGTTCCAGATTTAACCATCGTTAGCTTAGGGCAGTAGACCTTTCATCACAGGGGCAATGCACAAAGAGTCAAGTGCAGTTCTTCCAAAACTTTTTCCCAATGTGACCACATTTAAACGTTTCAGGCTTCATATGATGCCAGAGTGAAAATTGTGGGGAGGAGACTTAGAGAGTTATTGGGGAGTGGGGGAGGGGGGTGAGAGTGGTTGACAGGGAAAGTGGGTGTTTAAAACTGCTGGGTTTTCCCAGAAAAAAGCAGAGGCCCATTTTTTTTTTAAAACAGGCTGTGGTGATAGCTTCAGTCAGGTTTCAGAAAACAAGCCATGCCCATCAATCAAAAAAAGCACCAACATTTCAAGGGAGTCTCTCACTCAGTCCGAGCTCCATGGCCAGCTTTGCTGCCTCATTACCTCAAAATCTCACCTTGCGACAATCCACAGTTTGGGAACCCCTCACCTATAGCTAGCACATGAGAATCAATCTTCACGGGTGGAGTGTATTAACCCTTTTGAAAGATGAGTTAAAGCTTTTAATGAATTATTAGCAATCTTTATGCTGTTTTGAAAAAGTAGTGATAATAAATTTTTAAAATGATGCCAACAGATTGAATCCCTGAGCTGAACAGCTAATTTGCAAAACAGAGTGCTAAAACCAAGGTGATAGCAGTGTGTTGTACCTGTTGTTGACTCACTGTTTTGCTGTTATTTTTGGTTTCAAGAACATAGGGAAAATTTAAATATGGATGTGTATGTGGAACTGGTAGAAGGTTAAACTGAGGGAAAACTTTCGAGTATGTTGGGAAGCCTCCTCCAATTCACAGAATTCCATGTTTTACAGAGGCAGGACAAGTGGTGGACAGCCAGCCCGCACCCAGGAAGCAGGCTGGCATTTTAAATATGCCAATGAGGCTGATTGTTCAGAGTGTGGCCAATCTTGGAATGAGGGCAGATGAAAGACAAGACAAGAAAATGAGGCTGGAAGCTTCTGATTTCAGGTGCTTTGCAGATTTTACAATGAGCAGCAAGTTTGCTAAGTCCAGCTCCCAGTCCACCCCAATCAGAACCCTGCCCCTATGCACTACACAAGGACCCTCCATCCTCCGGGGTCTGGGTTTGCCAAACACCACACACCCACCACCCACTGGTTTTGGGATCCCACACCTGCGCCACACCATCCCCATCCGCATCCCACCGCTGGGGTCTGAGATCAGACCTACCTGGTCCTACAGCCTGCTCCGTTAATTGCATAGTAATTGTGTTTAATTGTAGGCGATTGGTGGGCATTAATTGGACATTCACTTGAGCCCCCTATAGATAGACAAAGACTAAAACTGCGGTTGTTATGGTTAGAAGGCGTATGTTTGTAATGTGTAACTCTGTAAATAAATATAAAACTGTGTAAAGATTGGCTCCAGATCTATCCTTCCTCAACTAGTTTTTTTGGAATAGAACATGCTACTCTGACCTGTTCTGGAGTGCTTCCCAGCAACTGAAAGGCAAGCCTGTCGATCAGGCTGACTACTAGGCAGGCTCCCTGTCAGGACCAAACAGTGCAGGCTGTGGGAAATCCTGACTTTTGGGTTGAAAAACAGCCCTTACCATAACTTATCCACATAGACATGTGTACAAATTCAAGAATATCTGTGTAAAACTGTTGTCACAGACTCTCCACAGTGGCTGATGGAATCACGTGTGAAAACATGTCAAACATAGGGTGTCTCAGCAGAACAGGCCTCAGCTATTTTGCCTGTGTCTTCCTTCCAAGCTGTTACAGGGGACATCGGCAACAATCAATCTGCCACGCATAGACACATGAAGCAAGTCACTGATGCTTCCTTCACCAGGGCAAATACCTTTTTTGGTTTCTAATCAGAAAACCAGCAATAGAATAAAATCACACTGCAATTTTTGCATATCACAGCATTCCCCAGCATCAGAGGCATTGGTGATGGCCAGAAATGTCAAATTTTGAGGTGCGGGAGCTCTAAGAAAATGTGTTCGCCACAGAATTTCTAAATCTACTGCTACTTTTTTTTCCCTATGTATTAATCATTTGAATCCCCAAAAGTCAGTAAAACTATGCTTTTTAAGTGAAAAACATTAGTGCTCCACTGCTAGCAACCTCTTTCTCACCCCTCCCTCCAGCAACTTCTCCCACACTCCAAACCCCCACCCAATCTCCCCCTCCACCCCAACTCTCTCCAACCTCCTCCTCCAACACCCCTCCCCTACCCCCATCCTCCAAATCATATGGCAGGTCGTCAACAAATTCATACATCCCGCATTATCTAATGTGGTCCAAGGTCTGGGTGCCATATTTGAATATCACCCAGCACACACATTCACTCTCTCCAGCCCAGCTGTCCTCAGGAGACCTGTAGAGATGGCTGCAGCCAAAAAGAAGGCTGCACCCAGGTTTAGCCACGACTCCCTCGAGGCATTAATCAGAGGAGTGTTGGAACACCAGGATATGCTGTACCCGTGGGATGGCTCCAGGAAGCATAACAGCCTCACCTCTCCGGCTTGGGTCAGAGGTACTGGCAACACAATCCAGTATAAGAGGAGAATGAATGAATGATCTCATCCGTTCTGCCAGGATAAGTCAACCTTCAGCTACCTCCAATAACACACTCTCATCATGGCAACATGCACTCAAAGAACTGCATTCTTCAGGGGTCTCACACAACATTAGTGGGGGGCCCATATCAGCACTGAGTGTCTCACAGATACTTTTTCATCACCATCTCATCTATCATGCTACACAAACTCCATCCTCAGCCTTTTCTGAGGCAAGCTCACCACACACAGCAGTCATGTATGCTTCCCACCCTCTGCTCCATCCCTTCTCATCACATTCTATCCCTTTGTCTTCATGCTGTCTAAGCTTTCCCACAACAGGGGGGAGAGAATCCAAATGGGAGGAGGGACAGCCAAGATCATGGAGCTCACCAGATTCAAGGAGGATGCCGCTGAGCTGGCTGGGGAGGACACTGATCACTCCTGTGGGGAAGGCGGATTCAGCTTCTCCCAGCAGCCTAGTATGAATCAGACCTCCATGAGTTGATCACATCCTGACATTCACAGTGAGTGACATACAATCTGGTATTCTGCCTGCTAGTGTACTGACTCTCCTCCCCCCCCCCCGCCCCAAACAAAGAGAGATTTGAATACCCCCTCCTTTATTATGTTTTCTCTGTCTACAGGCTGCAGATACCTCCCCTAGCCATGACCATCCCATCTGCAACCCAGAACCTACAAGCCTATGGCCACCGATTGTGAACATGCCCTGCACACCAAACTGTGCCTTCTCCTAATTGAACACACAGGCCTTGCCTCTCCCTGGACCAGAACTACATGTGAACCATGCATCGCCCTGTAGCATGGCCCGCTACACCCCAGGACTGTGTCTAATCTCTCACCCTGACTGAGGTCCACAGAGCCCCAGGACTATCTCTACTTTCTTACTCTTACCTGTTGGCCCCAGACCAGGTACTCTGACTACCTTTCAATGAACCCCCCCATCTCTCTTTCCCACCTCCCCACTCCATGACCTTCATGCAATCCATCCCTCTTGTGCCACACTGACACACACCCACCCACCCTTCCTATTCCGAAATCTGCATACATCCCCTCCCATTTATACATTTGGAATCCCATCCACACTCTTGTGAGTCTAAATTTCAGTTTTCCTTGTCAGTCTCCAGCTTCCCACCCCTCGGTCTCCCCTCTGCCTGTCATCATTCGCCTTCCCCCACTACTCCCTTCCAACTCCTTCTACTTCAGTGCCCACCGTGTGTCCATTACCCCTCTATTCCCTTCCAACCACAGTGCCTCCCCGCTTATGCCCATCATCCGACCCCCCTCCCATCAGCCAGACCTCCCCCCACCGCCACACTCAGTTACAATGCTGGTCTCTGTTTGAGGATATAGCCCTGCCTGAGAGCCGCTGCACAGTGGTGCCCTCCTCGAATACGGAGGCAACCACTGGGTGAAGACCAACTCTACAGCCACAGCAGTGTGGCATTCCACTGGCACTGCTACAAAACCGGAGCAGTGCCATGGCAGGTAGGCTTGGAATGTTGCAATCGCTTCGAAGTTACAAGTGAAGTGAGGGCTGACCGGTGCGCACCACTCATTTTCAAATGTGAAACAGAACGATTCCCACTTGCACAATGCAAAATTGGAAGGCGAGCAGTATATTTAATAAGCATTCATGAAATGGTATTGAGTGCAAATGGTGTTCATGTCACTAGTCGGCAGGATACTCAACCTGCCATTAAAGAAGCGAGGGGAAAATTGTCAACAGTTTTCACGCCGATGGGAATCCAATTTTTTGTCTCCCTCCAAATTTTCTGTTCCTGCCTGCAAAAAACGCGCCTTAGGCAGGATGGGAAAAGTCCGCCCGCGGAATCTGCCAGGATACAAAAGAGAGGAAGCAGCTACAGGCCAAATGTCTCAATGGTTCACTGTGCTGGTGCAGGTGCAAGTAGGAGATTGCACTCAGATTAAAAAGCCCAAATTTATGAGGATTTGAAATGAGCTGGAAGCTTGTACTAGAGAAAACAAAAGAAACAAGCATTAGGAGCAGAAGGCCATTCCGCACCTCAAGCCTGCTCTGCCATTTGATCAGAACATGACTGATCTGACCTTGGCCTCAAGTCCACTTTCCTGTCTTCCCCCCATAGCACTCAACTCCCTTGTTGACGAAAGATTTATCTAACTCAGCCTTGAATATATGCATTAAGGCAGAATCTCCAGGAAAACTCTCTGTGAAAAGCAGTTCTGGGGTTAAAAGTTACCTGGCTGGGAAAGGAAAGGAATGGAAGTAAACCCTCACCTTGGACTGGGTCCGGAAAAATCAAACGACTACTTAAGTGACAGTGCATATTATACCTGTGAAGTGGGTTCTTCGGTTGTGTTAAAAGTAAATGGGGAAACTTCTATTCTGTGGTTTAAAGTATAAGTTGCCAAAAAGTACTTAGTTAATACTGCTTTTAGTCTGTTTCAGGAGGTGGCCACTCGGCCCATCGAGTCTGCACTGGTTCTCTGAAAGAGCATTCTACCTAATCCCACTCCCCAGCCTTATCCCCGTAACTTTGCACATCCTTTCTTTTCAGTTGGCAATCTAATTCCTTTTTGGATACCTCAATCGAACCTGCCTCCACCATCCTTTCAGAAAATTCATTCCAGACTCTGTAGTAATTGTAGCTTTAAGGAATGTAGTGACTGTAGCTTTATATACTTATTCTGAATAAAATGAAATATCCCCTTAAATGTTTGCCACTGCTTCTCTATTGATCTATCCTCTAGCCTAGTTTCCCAGTCCATTTCAGCTAGCTCAGCTTTCATCCCCACATAGTTACTTTAAAGTTTAAGATATTAGTCTTAGACCCACTCTTCTCCCTTTCAAACTGGATGTAAAAATCAATCATATTGCGGTTGTTGCTACGTAGGGGTGCCTTTACTCTGAGGTCATTAATTAACCTGGTCAAGTTACACAATACCAAGTCTAATATAACCTGCTCTCTGGTTAGTTTCTTAGACCAACATGTTCTGGAACCATCTCAAAAGCATTCTAAGAACTCCTCATCCAGGCTACTACTGCCAATCTGCAGTATCATGCAGGATCTGCATGACAATAAAGAAAGACTTGCATTTATGTCATGCCTTTTTTGACTTTAGCATATCCCAAAGGGCTTTATAACCAATGAAGTATTTTAAGAAGTGTCTGTTGTAGTTTAGGAAATGAGCTGCCAATTTATGCACAGCAAACTCGCACTAACAGCATTCGGAAAACAGACAGATATCTGTTTCAGTAATGTTAAATGAAGGACAAATATTGGCTAGGATACCAAGGAGAATTCCCCTGCTCTTTATCAAGAGTGTCATAGGATCTTTTGTGACTTGAACAGGCAGAATTTCAGTTTAACAACTTATTTAAAAGGCAGTGCCTCCGACAGTGCAGCACTCAGAACTGCACTGCAGTGCCAGTCAAGATTTTTGAAGTCTCTGTAGTGTAACTTGAACCAAAAGCCTTCTGACTCAGAAACAAGTGCTACCAACTCTGCTATGGATGGCACTGAAGACAAAAGATCTGCATGGTTGGCAAACTTCAGGAGCAATATGCCATCAGTAATCTGAATGAGATTATCAACTCAACTACAGGCCAACCGCATGTCAAATTATGGGCAATTTTGTGTCATGTAAATCACAACCACTGAAAACTAGATTTAGACTACCAAATTCACTTCACTTAATGCCCTTACATAAGAACATAAGAACTAGGAGCAGGAGTAGGCAATTCAGCCCCTCCAGACTGCCCTGCCATTCATTATGATCATGGATGATCTCATTTCGGCCTCAACTCCAATTTCCCACCCTCTCCCCACAACCTTTCAACCCGTTACTAATTAAAGATCTGTCTATCTCCTCCTTAAATTTATTCAGCGTCCCGGCATCCACTGCACTCTGAGGTAGTGAATTCCACAGATTCACGACCCTTCAAGAAAAGTAATTCCTCCTCATCTCTGATTTAAATCTACCACCCTTTAGCCTAAAACAATGGCCTCTCATTCTAGAATGCCCCACAAGGGGAAACATCCACTCCACATCTACTTTGTCTATCCCCTTTAGCATCTTATATTGTCTATCCCTTAAGCATCTTACAACTGGTGCAGAGAAGACATTTTCATTCCTTCAGTCTGGGCTAGGCTGAAACACAAACCCTAGAAAAGGGAGAACAGCAACATAAGTTTAACCACCCAGTTCTCAAGCTCAATAACCTAAAACCAACTGTTAAAAGTGAAGTTAAAAGGAAATGTCTGGGACTGCCAAAAATCTTTTTTTATGATAACTAACAAAGCACCTTGAAATTAATACAAGTGTGATTATTTTCTCTTTCCAAAATACACAAGAGCGTAATCTGTACTCTAAAGGTTAACTTTATTCTCTTATAATATTCACAACGTGTATGCCATTGTTGTAGATAACTGATTGGACAGGAAAGCAGTTCAAATTCTATATAAAATCTTTTATAGGAAATGTGGAACTACAAACTGAAAAATTCTTCATTTAATTCAAATTCAAAAGACTTCTTACCAAGGCCGCAGCAAATCCAAAGCTTCGGAAAATTTGTTATTTAAGAATAAACTCAGTGCAATGTTGCATTCTTCCAGGGCACTCTTCAAGTCCATCTGGGATGCCCTATATAACAGAAAATAAACAATAAACTCTACTGGCAATGGGTGTCACTCTGCACATTACTAGAGTGGATGAAAAGTTAACTGAAGACATGACAAACACCAAAGTGGATTAAATCTGAAAGAACTTTCCACCAGGTTCATTGTAACATTAACAGGAAGTATGAAAGATTCATTGGGAAGCAAGAGGTCATGCCCCCGTCTTGAATAGGAATATATGAAATAGGAACAGAAGTAGGCCACTCAGCCCCTCGAGCCTGCTCCGCCATTCGTTAAGATAGTGGCTGATCTGTTTGTGTTTCAAGTTCTACAATTCCATCTACTTTGATAACCAACAATTCCTCTGCCTAACAAGGATCTATCTACCTCTGTCTTAAAAGTATTCAGTGACTCCACTTCCACTACCTTCTAAGGCAAAGAGTTCCAAAGTCGCACAACCTTCTGAGAGAAAAAAATTCTCCTCATCTCTGTCCTATAAGGGTGACCCCTAATTTTAAAACAGTGTCCCCTAGTTCTGGACTCGCCCACGAGAGGAAATGTCTTTTACACGTCCACCTTATCTAGACCATTCAGGATCTTATATACTTCAATCAAGTCACCCCTCACTCTTCCAAACTCCAGTGGAAACAAGCCTAGCCTGGCCAACGTATCCTCATAAGACAATCCGCTCATTCGAGGTATCAATCTAGTAAACCTCCTCTGACCCGCCTCCAACGCATTTACATCCTTCCTTAAATAAGAAGACCAAAACTGCACACAGTATTCGAGATGCGACAACAATGCCCTGCATAACTGAAGCATAACATTCTGACTTTTATGTGCAGTTCCTCTTGTAATAAAGGATAGAATTCCTTTGGCCTTCTGAATCTGAAAAGTTTTTCCACCAGGTTCATTGTAATATTAACAGGAAATATGAAGGACTCATCGGGAAGCAAGAGGTCTTGCCCCCATCTTAAATAGGTCTTAATCAAAATTAAAAATAAACCCACGTTCATCCTTAATCATAATGCACAAAGTAGTTTCCCACCATTGGAAGAGAATGGTTACCATGAAGGAGTCACCTCTTACACCCTTGGGAATATGTTTTTAAGAAGCAGAACCTGGGAGAATTCTAAACTGCGTTTTTTATTTCTTAACATTTTTTCTCATTTCCTTCATTCAAAGACTTTATCTCTTGTTGTTCTACAGTTCCATGAGCCCCATTTGCCCTCTGTACCTGAACCAAATTGTCAACATTCATGTGCAAATCTCAACAGTGAGCACAAGCAGGTTATTAAACCACTGGGACCATCACTGAGGCAGTCAATCCTTTTTCATTCATAGTCTGCACAAAGTCTACCTTCAGCAGAGGTTACTGGGCACTTCCAATCAGCACTAGCAACCCTAGCTTTTTTTCCCTCTCACTAACTCAAATGCTAGGACCAACATATTAGCATCTCTATTGCTGCTGTAGCAAAGGTTAGCTTACACAACACAGGCATGAGCCTGGGATCTTGCTGATTTCTATGTCTGGCTATTGGCTGAATAAATGTATAGAGCCAACAAGGGAGCTGATTCACTTTATTATTAATAATCAGCAGTAAAACAGGGCCTCATGACTCATACAGCAACTTGCACTCACAAAATACCTTTAATGTAGAAAAACATCACAACGCCCTTCAAGGAGGTCGGAGGAAAATATATATCAAGCCAAAAGGAGTGACAAAAATTTTAATCAAGGAGTTGGGTTTTGAGAAAGAGCAGCTGAGGGGTTGGAGCTTGGGGAGGAAAGCATAAGAAAAAGGATGACAAACTGAGAAGACATAACTGGAGTAAACAATCTATACTTATATCACACTTCAAAGATTATGTCCCATGGTAGTTCACAGTTGGTTTAAATAAAATCTCTGTCAAGGCTAATGTAGGAAAGAGTGGGGCCTCTTAGAAAACAAAACAGTAACCCATGTGTGGAGACAGAAAACATGGGCATGGTCCTTAATGAAAATTTTGCAGATTCCTTCACAAGAGGAGATGATGCAGACATTATTATAAAGAAAGGCGAGTGTGAAATATTGGATGGGATAAACATAAAGAGGAAAGGGAAATAAAAAGGGGCAAGAATGCCTCCTTCTCCTGAGCCTTATGGAAGAAATGGTTCTCTATATCATGGGGCCAGCTGATAAATTGTCCATGGCATCCAGCAACACTGAGAACAGAGAGGATGGCAGCATACTGCTATCTTATGTTCCTTCTTAACATCCAGTGCACCCTCATCCTGCTGTCTGGCAGGATAAGCAAGCTGCAGATGGCATCACCAGGGACCTCTTGTTTTCCAGCCCCTCTTTCCTGACCCCAGCTTTCCCCTTCTGATTTTGGAGAGCCAAGAACTGCTATATACCCAGCCACAGCAGCCCCAGGATGGGAGAAAGAGCAACATCACAGCACTGATAAAGAGGCCCCATCTCTTAATCTGACACTCATGGCCACTGGCACTGTTTGTACCTTAAAGGCTAGTATAGTGTTGGGAACTGCATGTGATAAGTCACCAGGCATGAGTGGTTGGCAACCTGGCCACAGGGGTGAGGATGGGGGTTTGGTCATCAGCTCACCAAAGGGCGAGGCTACAGACAAGTTCTGCGAGGACATTGACTTGGTGGCATACATGAGAACACTGATGAGATGCACACCGTGATGCTGGATGCATTGGCTGGTCTGTCAGACAGCCTCCTATCACTGTCCAGGAGCGTTTGGAGTCTGGCTCCAGGTTGAATGCATTGTGCAGAGCTTTCCCTCTCCAAAGGCTCTATTCCATCTCCCTGTCATGTTGTAGACTCAAAGGCATTAAAACTGGGGCTCCCAGAGCCTTAATGGGGAAAGGTTATCAAATCCTCTGCCGTCCCTATGAGGATTCAACAGCATTCGCTATCAAATACAAGAACTAATCACAATACCTCCAAAAATACTCCACAGTATATAGACACTTTGAAATAGCAGAGGTTTATCAAATTCGCCTGCCTGAAATTTGGGTACCTGGTCCT